>NW_026899159.1:95000-763601 GCF_033153095.1 Gastrolobium bilobum | reverse complement strand
TGAGCAGGCTTAAACCTCCATTTGCAGGCTTAAGCCACCTCTTCTGGGCAATTTCCTATACTCATATTTTTCATGTATCTTTCTTGGGGAATCAATCCTACACATTTTACAACCTATTTAACAAGCTTGCGATATCCCTATATCATTGCTTAACTCTCTTCCTCTCATCATTGATTTAACGGAAATTGGGCAGCATAACCTTTGTTTTCTAACGTTTCCCAATCTAACAGCTTAGCTCCTAATAGACAATTCAGCTCAACATTTCCAAAATTCATCATGCATTCATAACCTTGAAGTAAATAACATTACACAAGTTTAATTACATAACGGGGAACTTAGCTACAAAAGGCTATGACCATCCCTTGGCTCTCATCAACAAAAGAGATATCCAATGGCATGATCATAGGCTAAGTCCATCAAATATAACGAGATATACATACGTCAATGCTATCAATGATCAATCCTATACATGTAAATCTACAAAATAACATGTATGATCTCAAAACATCATTTTCTTCATGCATGATCTACTGCAAAGAAGGCCACTTGCCATCAGAGGCTCCTGCAGCTTCCTTACCTGAAAGGGGGTCCCCATAACACGGGGTGAGATATACGAATATATCACAGTAAACCAGAGGTCCTTGGAGATCACTCCACCCTAAGGTTCACTTTCGATGTACACATAATCTTAATAGATTAACACATTCTTATCAACAAGCATCACATGGACTTCCAAGAGAGATCCACTAAGGGATGTTTCTCTTAGGCTCTTACCACATGGAGATCCACATAGGGCTGTTTCCAAGGGAAGTCCTTTCCTCAATCTAGGAACCTCCAAGAGGGATCCACATAGGGTTGTTCCTCTTAGGCTCTAACCACATGGAGATCCACATAGGGCTGTTTCCAAGGGAAGTTCCTACCAATCATCCTCATCATAATACTATCACTCATAACCTCAATCACAATCCTCAACCATTACCTCATTCATTATTGCTACTTCTATAACCATTCCTCAATTACTCTTAAACAATCAAACATCAACCAATAATCATCAATCAATCATAACATGTATCAATGCATGAATCAATGCATGGGCATACAATCACAATCATAATTACATATCACATCTCATAAACCATTTCTCCTCCATGGAGTATGGTGGAACACTCAATGGGATCAACCCCAAGGTCCAAAGGTTTACCTTGCTCTTGAGCTTTCCTCAATGGCACACAACCCCAAGGGTTGGTCACTCCACTTGGTCCTCTTGCCTCAATCCTATCAACACAAGGAATACAATCAAACAATGCTAACAATGCAAGGAAATCCATATTTCCAAGCCTAGATTTATCCAAACATCAAAGCATACTAAAATAACACTATAAACTCATTTCTACCGATTAAATGTTATTCCTAGCATTTTTCACAACATACTCTAAGCCTCATTCTTCCTTGAACATAACCAATCTACTCAACATTTCATAAAAACCCTAAAACACTATTCATTAAACCCTAACCATGAAATTTTCCAAGAAAACAAGGTTCAACGGTTAGAATCTTACCACCAATGGTCACACAACCAAGGATTGATGGCTCCTCAAGCTTCAATGGAGGTTGAAGCTCCCAAAACCCCAAAATCTCACAAAGGGCTGAATTTTTGAGGGGCAATATCCCTCTCCACAATGCTCCCCACTCAAAACTAAGCTTGAATTATGAAAGAGGAGAAGATTTAGAGTGGTTTAGGCTTTTGAACGAATGGATTTGGTTGAGGATTGCTCCACCTAGGGTTCTCCCTCTCCTTTCCTCTTCCTTTTCCCCCTCTTCTCCTTCTTCTCTTCTTTTCCTCTCTTCTGCACGACGGGTTGGGGAGGGACAATTGGGTTTCTTTTGTTGCATTGGTCACTTAACTTATGTTAAGTGACTTTAAGCGGGTATTGGTTCGTCTATCTATTCAACTCCATTAATTACCAAACTTTACCCAAAAGTCTGGAATATTATTCTAGGAATATTACTATTTTTATTTTTATATTTTGGGTACTTTTGTCTACACCCATTTATACCCCTTAATTTTCACTGAGTACACTTTTTAACTCCAAGTGACTCAGATTCATTTAATTAAGCCTTATATTTAATTTTACTCACTAAAACATGCTTAATTATTTAATTAAAATTAATCAATTAAATGCTTAAGTTTGGGGTATTATATTCACCCCACCTTTTTAACGATTTTGTCCTCAAAATCGACAAAACCACTCATTCAATCATCTATGGATTTATCGGAGAACTCTTCTTGTGTTCCCGAAGTTACCCTATTAATCAGTTCCTCTTTTCCTCATCATCTTATCATAAGATGAAATGTTTCATTCATGATTCAATCTATGTTTTATAATTAGGTGATACTAATATGTTCCAGCACTTTTATCTTTCATTTTCCTCAAGGGTCATACCTATTCAATTGATATTTAACCCTGACCTTTTGTGGTCCTACTAATAACCTCATAAATAAAATCTCATCTGATGGAACTTCCAAGAGAGATCCGCTATGGGCTGTTTCTCTTAGGTATCTGACCACAAGGAGGTCCCGAAGGCTAACTCCAAGGGAAGTTCCCCTCAATCTATACCTTTAATGAGAATTCTCTATCTCATAGGATACTATCCTCATGGAGGTAATACTACCACTACATCCATGGAAAGATCATTGCATACAACTTACCATCTTTTAGCAATCAATACATAGTCTAGTCTTTAATTACTAGACATAACGAATCACATAATCATAGTTGAGTCCATAGTCTAAGCATGTGTGGCTCCAACCTCAATAAACTATGCATGTCATATTAATCTACATGCGTCATACCTCCCGTCAAGTGTGGGAACCTCTCTAGCTGGGGTTGGGTCGAAGTGCTAACATGTGCCGCTGCTGAAGGGTCATAGACCACTTGCACATGAGCAACCCATCCCACAATCTGGGGACAATCCCTCGCATAGTGACCAGGTCTAGCACACTTGAAACATACGTTTTGACCCATCAAACAAACACCCTTGTGATGCCTGCCACAATTGTCACACTTTGGCACAATAGGTCTTTCACTGTCCCAACTCTGTTGACTCCCGCTTCTTTTAAACTTTTCTTCAGACTGTCTAACTTGCAATTTTTCTTTGATATTCCTATCATCCATCTTCTTACCCTTTTCTGAAGTAGAGCCAGTTGCTCCACTAGCACCTGATGCTTGTGCCTCGGAAGACTTCTTACTTTTCGGCACACCATAAACTTCTTCCACCTTCCGGCATTGGTTCACGAATTTGCTAAACTCACGGATATCACAATTTGACATCTTCCGAGACATCTTCTCATTCAGACCCCATTGAAATTTAGAGGTCATCTTGGCCGGAGTGGGTAAGGCTCTCCCATAATTAGCATATTTCACCAATTCATTGAACTTGGCGAAATATTGGTCAATTGTCATCGACCCTTGCTTTAGATCATTATACTCATTGTTTCTGTTCCTTAGCCTCCCTAGGGAAGTAGTTATCCAAGAACAATGTCTCGAACAACCGCCAGGTGATTTCCCGGCCTTCAGCTTCTAGGGGCTGTACGGTATTAGTCCACCAATCCTCCGCTTCTTCTTCCAGCATGTACACGGAGTAGATTAGCTTCATTGCATCAGGGCATCTCATCACCCTGAAGATTTTCTCCATCGCTTGGAGCCATTTTGCAGCCGCCATTGGCTCATAACCTCCCTTAAAAAAAGAAGGTTTGTGTTTTCGGAAAGCCATCAATCTTCTTTCCTCCACTTCATGGTCACCGACATTCTCAACTCGAGGTTGACGAACCTCAGTGTGATGACTACGACTTCCAGAATGGTGACTACCCTCACCTTCATTGTTACCCACTACACCCTCTTCTTGTGAAGGAGGTGGAGAAAGCGTAGCAGTGTGAGGAGGAGGAGTGGGTTGCCGGTTCACGGGCCTAGGACCGCTCAACGTCCTCAACTCGGTCATCATCGCGGCCATAGCAGTCCGCGAGTCTTCATTTGTTTTCATCAGATTTTCATTGGCTTGCCTGCTAGCAGCCAGCTCCCTCTGAACGGCTGCAAGAGCTTCAGCCACGGGATCAGGTTGTACGCCCGTTGCCCCACGGCCACTTCTAGGCCTCACAAGAGCAGCCAAAACAGGTTCTGGCTGAGCATTGGTGTTTGATGGTCCGGGGTTGTTTCGGTGCCTCGTCATGTCACTATACATGTTACACAAAGAAGTGAGTTGATCAGGCCCACACTTAGTGATCACAAATGCAATAATCATCAAGAGTACTAAAACAACTAAAAAGCATCAAACACTAAGCATACTCAACAATAGCTAATAGTTACTCCCGACGAAACTGCTCTGATACCATAAAATGTAACGCCCCGTTCTAGAACCGGTTTGTTAACATCGCATTATGATATTAAGCGCAGTTACAATCACATGGGTTCAATTAAAATCCGGTTAAATTTTTCATTTTAAAACATGCCGAATTTATAATGCCCAATTGCGTGATCATAACCATATTACTTTGCGGAATCAGATAAACCAAGCTTAACATCATGTTCTTATTCCATTTTTAAACCATTAATTTACTTCTTATTTATTTCCCAACTTCTACTATATTGTAGATCTCTTCGTTAGCTACGCGTGGTTTCAAACCGCTCCTCATTTGGAGCTCTGTAGCTCAAGTTATGACAATTTTACTATCTCAGGTATATGCTGAAAAACTACGCGAGCAGGGCGCTTAAGCGCTCTCCAGGGCGCTTAAGCGCCCACAGACAGAGGGAATTCACTTTTTTTGGCCACCAAGGGCACTTAAGCTCGCTCCAGGGCGCTTAAGCGCGCTACCTGGGCGCTTAAGCCCCCATTTTGGGCGCTAAAGATCCAGCGGCAAAAAGCTTTTGGTTTTCACAGGTGCATCAGGGCGCTTAAGCCCCCTCATGGGCGCTTAAGCCCCCTGAGCAGGCTTAAGCCTCCATTTGCAGGCTTAAGCCCCCTCTTCTGGGCAATTTCCTATACTCATATTTTTCATGTATCTTTCTTGGGGAATCAATCCTACACATTTTACAACCTATCGAACAAGCTTGCGATATCCCTATATCATTGCTTAACTCTCATCCTCTCATCATTGATTTAACGGAAATTGGGCAGCATAACCTTTGTTTTCTCAATGTTTCCCAATCTAACAACTTAGCTCCTAATAGACAATTCAGCTCAACATTTCCAATATTCATCATGCATTCATAACCTTGAAGTAAATAACATTACACAAGTTTAATTACATAACGAGGAACTTAGCTACAAAAGGCTATGACCATCCCTTGGCTCTCATCAACAAAAGAGATATCCAATGGCATGATCATAGGCTAAGTCCATCAAATATAACGAGATATACATACGTCAATGCTATCAATGATCAACCCTATACATGTAAATCTACAAAATAACATGTATGATCTCAAAACATCATTTTCTTCATGCATGATCTACTGCAAAGAAGGCCACTTTCCATCAGAGGCTCCTGCAGCTTCCTTACCTGAAAGGGGGTCCCCATAACACGGGGTGAGATATACGAATATATCACAGTAAACCAGAGGTCCTTGGAGATCACTCCACCCTAAGGTTCACTTTCGATGTACACATAATCTTAATAGATTAACACATTCTTATCAACAAGCATCACATGGACTTCCAAGAGAGATCCCACTAAGGGATGTTTCTCTTAGGCTCTTACCACATGGAGATCCACATAGGGCTGTTTCCAAGGGAAGTCCTTTCCTCAATCTAGGAACCTCCAAGAGGGATCCACATAGGGTTGTTCCTCTTAGGCTCTAACCACATGGAGATCCACATAGGGCTGTTTCCAAGGGAAGTTCCTACCAATCATCCTCATCATAATACTATCACTCATAACCTCAATCACAATCCTCAACCATTACCTCATTCATTATTGCTACTTCTATAACCATTCCTCAATTACTCTTAAACAATCAAACATCAACCAATAATCATCAATCAATCATAACATGTATCAATGCATGAATCAATGCATGAGCATACAATCACAATCATAATTACATATCACATCTCATAAACCATTTCTCCTCCATGGAGTATGGTGGAACACTCAATGTGATCAACCCCAAGGTCCAAAGGTTTACCTTGCTCTTGAGCTTTCCTCAATGGCACACAACCCCAAGGGTTGGTCACTCCACTTGGTCCTCTTGCCTCAATCCTATCAACACAAGGAATACAATCAAACAATGCTAACAATGCAAGGAAATCCATAGTTCCAAGCCTAGATTTATCCAAACATCAAAGCATACTAAAATAACACTATAAACTCATTTCTACCGATTAAATGTTATTCCTAGCATTTTTCACAACATACTCTAAGCCTCATTCTTCCTTGAACATAACCAATCTACTCAACATTTCATAAAAACCCTAAAACACTATTCATTAAACCCTAACCATGAAATTTTCCAAGAAAACAAGGTTCAACGGTTAGAATCTTACCACCAATGGTCACACAACCAAGGATTGATGGCTCCTCAAGCTTCAATGGAGGTTGAAGCTCCCAAAACCCCAAAATCTCACAAAGGGCCGAATTTTTGAGGGGCAATATCCCTCTCCATAATGCTCCCCACTCAAAACTAAGCTTGGATTATGAAAGAAGAGAAGATTTAGAGTGGTTTAGGCTTTTGAACGGATGGATTTGGTTGAGGATTGCTCCACCTAGGGTTCTCCCTCTCCTTTCCTCTTCCTTTTCCCTTCTTCTCATTCTTCTCTTCTTTTCCTCTCTTCTGCACGACAGGTTGGGGAGGGACAATTGGGTTTCTTTTGTTGCATTGGTCACTTAACTTATGTTAAGTGACTTTAAGCGGGTATTGGTTCGTCTATCTATTCAACTCCATTAATTACCAAACTTTACCCAAAAGTCTGGAATATTATTCTAGGAATATTACTATTTTTATTTTTATATTTTGGGTACTTTTGTCTACATCCATTTATACCCCTTAATTTTCACTAAGTACACTTTTTAACTCCAAGTGACTCAGATTCATTTAATTAAGCCTTATATTTAATTTTACTCACTAAAATATGCTTAATTATTTAATTAAAATTAATCAATTAAATACTTAAGTTTGGGGTATTATAAAGATCTAAGAGTACAGTTCGCTAACAATTGGTTCATTTCCAATCCTATCACTGTGGTACGAACGCAAACTGCGCAACTACATCCATATCTTGTGTAGCAACAAGCCAATAAGCATTGCAGCTTCATAATGACTACAAGGACCGATAAAGGGAGAAATGAAAAACAATACACGCTAAAACTCATCCACGTACGCAACATAAATGAGAGTTCATGTATCTGATAAACATCTAGAAACACAACTAATAACAATTTAATTAATGCGATCCAGAGCAAACACCAAGACATAAGTTCAAAGATTGATAAAATTAGTTACAACTCTAATTGAAAGCAGAAGGACCCATTGTAAGGTTTATTGATGAATAGGAGTTCATTTTGGAGTATTCGTATTTTGTACAATATTATTCACGGAGAGCATACAATACTACTACTGGTTTATTGTTCATAGCACTACTCTATTTATTCTTGCATCCACTACAATTACATGGTTGGATTTTCACTTGATCTTATCAAGAATTGAATTAAGCATGTCAAAGGTCAAGGGTTTCACTTTGTAGTGTCATCTAGCCCCGCTTCCATGAATTCCAATGATTAACAAAGAATTCATTTACAAAATGATAGCAGTGTGTAATATAAGTATATTACAGACACTACTTGGAAAAAAATTAGTTTGGTATTGTAAAGAATCATTTCAATCCAAAATTTTAAGATGTTGAGTGAGGACCTTTATAATAGTTTATATTAGTGAAAAACAAAATGGAAAAAGACAAATAACCAGTCATTTTCTGATTTCGTGAGAAAAAGATGGAAAAAAAAAATGAATTACGATTATTGGCACAAATTGTGTCGCAACTTTTATATGTTTCTTGGGTACTACTCTATCTGTATGTCTAATAAACTTGGTTTAGAAAAACAAGAACATGAATCGAAACATTTGTTTTTTGTTCAATGCTGCAAACTTCTTTATTAAATACAGAAACAAGAACATCTGAATACACAACTCATAGCTACTATTAGTCTTCTTCCATAAGGGAAACAAATAAGTATAATCACCGATTCAGGGTAACATAGTCAAGTAGCTATGTACAATCTATCCATAACATTTTAGTATTTTACAAATAGAAAATATTAATCAAACAGTTGTTCCAAATGCATGTTTCTGTGCAGGTTGGACATCTTCATGATACTCATATGCCAATCCACCATGGCTGGTTAAGTCCAATCCAGCCATCTCCTCATCAGGTGAAGTCCTCAGTAAATTGAGTTTGTGCAGCACAAAGAACACCAATCCCATGGTGAGACTCACCCAACCTACGATGGCCAAAATCTGCATAACATGTGCTGCCAAGAGCTTTGCACCCCCTCCCATGAGCAATCCATAAGGCCTATCAGGAAGCCCTGGGTAGACCTCATTTACATATTGTTTCTTAGCAAATAGAGCAGTGAAGATAATCCCCCATATGCCACAACCACCATGAAGTTGTGCAGCCTCCAATGGGTCATCATACTTGAATTTCTCTGCTAGCAAGTTGCATCCAATGAGAACCCAAGCAGCTACAAACCCACATATGATTGCTGCCCAAGGGTCCACAAAAGCACACCCTGCAGTGATTGCAGCAAACCCACCAAGCAAACCATTGCAAACATCTGTGACAATCCAATGCCCAGTTTGGATACGTTTGCCAAAGAGTGTGGTCAATGCTGCTGAGCATCCAGCAAGACTTGTGGTCACTGCAGTCCTCCCAATAGCACTCCATTGTCCATAATAAGAACCACTATCTCCATAGGTCTTCAAGATGTTAAGAAATGAGCCAGGGTTGAATCCATACCATCCAAACCACAACAAGAATGTTCCCAAAACAACCAAGGTACCACTGTGTCCTCTCATTGGCACAGGTTTTCCTCCATGATCAAATCTTCCAATACGAGGGCCTTCAATGAATGCACCCCAGAATCCAGCAACAGCTCCAACCAAGTGAACAACACCTGAACCAGCAAAATCAATGACCCCAGATCCAAACAACAGATTCTCTGCCCGAGCAGGACTACCCCAACCATCAGCAGACCAGAACCAATGAGCCACAACGGGATAAACAAAACCAGTCAAGAATGATGAGTAAATCAAATAGGAAACAAATTGTGTCCTCTCTGCAATGGAACCACTTGTAATCCCAGCAGCAGCAATGGCAAAAGCCCATTGATAGAGGAAAAATCCATAGTCAAAAGACTGTGAAGGGAAATCATTTAGACCAAAGAAGTGTTTCCCAATGAAACCATTGGAAGGGGTACCAAAAGCCAATGCAAAACCAAAGATGTAAAAGAAAATTCCACCGGTTGCAGCATCAAGGACATTGGTAAGCATGATGTTCATGGTGTTCTTGGCACGGACAGAACCAGCACATAACATAGCAAAGCCAAGCTGCATGGCAAAGACAAGGTACGCAGAGAAGAGAAGGTAAGTGTTATCAACTGCATAGGTTGTGTCAACAAACTTGTCTGAAATGGCATCAAAACGTCCACATATGAATTCAGCAAAGGCTGTGGCATTAGCATCGGTGCCAAGAAGAGGGTGGAGGTCTGCGGCGGAGCAAGTGAAAGCAGCCATGGTTGGTGGTGGTTGCAGGAACTCACCTCCAACCCCTCCAAGGAACTAAAGATCCCAGAAAGGGTGGAGAGAATGAGAGAGAGAACAATGAGAATATAAAAAAAACGAGAGAAATTGATTGTGACAAATGTTGAGGGAATGGTGCTTCGTTTATAAAGGATCGAGTTCTACGTTATTTGCGTTTGTTGTTGCAATTCTCCGCCGTCGATTTCGCTATTGCATTGCTGGATACCCTGCTTATTGCAAATTTAGAATTTTTGAATATTCAACATTCTAACTCACATTGGTATTCTTCCATTCCATTTAGGGTGTGCATGACAACCATTCTATTCCCTAGCACTGTTTCTAAAAAGAAACAATTTTTTTTTATTTCTGTGTCATGGAACAATTTCTGAGAAAAAAAATGTGTTTGATAACATGTTCTATTTTTATTCCGAGAATGAGAATTGTGTTTGATAACACAATAATAATATAATAAAAAATAATTCCTATTAAATATAAAAAAAATTTAGATCATCACTTTCCTTTCCACATGGTGTGGTTGTGGTGGTGGCGGCAGCAGCGGCGGTACGGTAGTGGTGGTAACAGTGATGCGGTGAAGATAGTGGTGGTGGTAACAGTGACGTGGTGAAGATAGTGCTGGTGGTTGTGACGGCAGCAGATGCGACGATGGCGATGGTAATGGTGGCGGCGACGGTGGTAATGGTGGTGATGCTGATGGTGGTGGTGAAGGTGACGACAGTGGTTGCGATTATGGTGGTGGGTATGGTGGTTGGTGGTGGCAACAATGGTAGCAGTGGCATAGTGGTGGTGGTTGTGAAGGCATCATGGTGGTGGTGGTGGTTGTGAAGGCAGTGGCGGTGGTGGTAGGTGATAGTGGTGGTGGCGGTGGTGGTAGTGGTGGCAATGACGTGGTGATGGGTAGTGGCGGGGGTGGTGTAATGGTGGCGATGGTGGTGGTGGTGACGGTAATGACTGTGAAGATGGTGGCGACGACGATAGCGACAACGGTGGTGGTGACGGTAGTGGCTGCGGCAATAGTAGTGGTGGTTGGTGACGTGGTGGTGATGGTAGTGGTGGCGTCGTGGTGGTGGTAATTAGGGGTGTAAATGGGATGGGCTGGGCTGGGCTTTGGCCATCCTGGCCCAAGCCTACGTCAAAAAAATCTTAGCCTATCTGGCCTACTGGCCTATTAAAGGCTTTATTTGTAGGCCAAGCCCGGCCCATTTTCAAAAATAAGAAAGTCTGACATGGCCTACAGGCCTTGTAGGCCTCCCACTATATATACTAAGCAAAAAAAATAATTGTATAGAGCAAACAAAGTTCCATTCATGCATGCACTAGTACTTCTCATAAGAAAAAAATGACAAACAAGAAAGAGTCAACATAATACCTCAGCTCTAGAATGTATATCATAGAGGAATAGAGTCAAAGAAATGGGAAAATAAGAAAAATACAATTACTGGATGCTGAAATAAAGTCTACAAGAGAATGTCATTTGTCTAAAAAATGTGACAATACTGCGTTAACAAGTACAGAAACTAATCTATCATATACAAAATGTGGGAATATTCTATTATATATACTGTACTACTTTAACATACTATTCTAAGGAATCAAAATATATCTCCTCATTATTATTATTGAATCTTCCTTTATTTAAAAAATTTTAAGAATGGGAAGCGGGAAAAGAGCTCCAATAGTCATTGGACTAATTTATTCAAATCTGCCCCAAAAGATCTTTCCAAAATTCAAGCCCTTTTGACTGTTCGTTTGTCATAAAACGCAGTATTGTCAATTGAGTTAACCTTCAATTTAAGTGCTCACCTTAAAAATCCTTGAAATCATCTTCGATGTTTCAGCATTGGGAATATGTGGCTCCTCTTAATGCCATAATGGGGACATTCAATGCTACATCGTAACTTTCATTTTAAGAAGTTGTGGAATTTATTAAATTAGGTTGTAACTTTCTTTTTAAGCACTATCTCTCATTAATGATTTTAAGCAGTTGATAGTTAAAAAAATTGGCCATTCCTTTTAAGTTTTACAATTTACTCCTGTTAGTATTAATGACAATGCCAATCACAAAGATTTTCAAGAAAGTAAATAAATAATAAAGTTTACCATGAAACCAGGTCTATTATTAACGCTATTCATGTTTTAAGATATTGCAATTTTTATTTTTTGGCCGATTATGACCATTGAAACCTGGAATTTATGCTGATTAGTTGAAAATTGGAAATTGAATGCAGAAGGACACACTGATGAATAAGAGGTCATTTTGGAGTTTTCTCTTTATTTTTTGTACAACATTTTTCACAGATTTATTGTCCATAGTACTACTTGTTAGGCTGCTAGCATAATAAAATTGAATATTTATTTTTGCATCCATTACACGGTTTGATTTTCACTTGATCTTATCAAGAATTGAACTAAGCATGTCAATGATCAAGGGTTTCACTTTGTAATCAGTCATCTAGCCCGGCTTCCATGAATTCTCGTGTCTCTGCTTCCATATATAATACATGATGACACACCCAATATTGAGCCAAGTTTCTTTGTTGCCAATATAAAAACATGCAACAAGTGAATCTCGTTATAACACATGCACATGCATTTTAACCAAATAGATATCAGTATCCCATTAGTCTTTTGGAAGAAACAGTATAAGTCAACCAAACAAGAAAGAATCTAGCGAATTGCAACAATGTGATGAATTTAGCGTTTTTTCTTCAATTTGCCACTGAGAGAAACAATGGCCAAAGCACCGTGGCTAAATTCCAGGTTTCTTAAAGTCTTGATACGAGACTGGATGTGCTTGATATTGAAAAATAGACTCTTTACCAGCTG
Organism: Gastrolobium bilobum; assembly: GCF_033153095.1. Taxonomy (NCBI): domain Eukaryota; kingdom Viridiplantae; phylum Streptophyta; class Magnoliopsida; order Fabales; family Fabaceae; genus Gastrolobium; species Gastrolobium bilobum. The sequence continues at coordinate 750,966 of NW_026899159.1, read as the reverse complement.
GATTAAAGTTTGAACAAATCAGAAGAAATATAGTCATGAAACGACTTCTTAGCAAAGTAAATTTGGAGTGAGAAGAAATGCCGTGATGAGTGATGAACTATGATTATTAACGCCAATTTTGTGTCATAACTCTTATCTCTATGTATGATAAACTTATTTAACAAAAATAAAAAATAAATTATATCACGTTTGACGAGAAAGAAAAAATTGGTGATTGGTGTTGAAGGGTGGGATGGAAGTGAACAAGGAGGGAAAAGATAACATTGGAGATGAAAAACACATAATAACCCAGATATAAATTAAAAAAAGAAAATCCTTATATCTATGCTATAAAAATTAATTAAAATATATCAATATTAATAATAACTAAACAAGAAGATTAGAATATGAGAATAATTAACCACTGATAGCCAGTTCCTAGCACTTCCATTTATATAGCAGCAGAGCTCTTGGCTATTTACCTTGAAGACTCTCATCATCACTGAGAACATTACTAAGCTAGACATGTGCAAGACCATTCCACGAGTTTTCAAAATCAAATTAGAACATGCCCGTATCAATTGAGCTAAGATCAGGAGATGGTATATTTAGTTCAGTTGAAAAAACACCATCCACTCCAACTGAGACAAAGTCTTCTTCATCAAAAAGCCAGTTCTTGATATCATCCACTGAGCCGAGGTTAGTGCTTCCAGTTAACTGTGTACCAGCCTCCATGACACTAGGTGGTGTGTTTTTAGATTCTGAACTTTGTAGATAAGAAGTGCCTTGACCGGTATTCTCAACCCAACTTGAGTCAAAAGTTGAAAAATCTACCTTTCTTGCAGATTCACTTTGACTCTCATCGTGAGGTTTCTGTTGGCAAGAAGAATCTTGCCCTGTAGTTCCACCAGCATTTTCATTTTGACTTCCAATTTGATGTTCATTTAAATGTTGACTTCCATTCAGGCGAGCCACATAACTTGAAGGGGCATCATTACCCTGAACGCAAGATCCATAAAGGTTTTGGCTATCATTTGATTGGTAATATGCTTGGGCTTCAGAAGCTGTAGTATATTTGCTGAAACTGCTCAGGCTGGTTGTTTCAGAACTTGGTAGTGGGTATAATAAATTTTTGGGGAACCAAACATCATTCTGTTCATAACAAGTCCCGTTATTTGAAAATCCTTTTGCAGCATTATATCTGTCATATTGCTGTGCTGGATTGACATGATTGCTGAAACCAGATGCACCATGAGTAGAATGGTTCATTGTCTGTGTGCTCCCAACACCAACATTGCCTACCCCCTTGGACATCATATGAGAATAAAGGAAATGAGGTCCTAAACTGCTAGCTCCCCGTCCTTGCACCCTTTGGATGGCATGATTACGTACACTTAGCAACTGCCTTGGCGCGGAATGAGACCGGTGTCTGTTTCTCACCAAAGTATATCCTGACTCTTGATATCTACCATGGTTTGCACCATGCCGGATCATAAAGTTGGAGGCCCTGGAGCATACAGGGACAGTATTTGACCTGCAGACCTGATTCTGTAAGCCATAATTTAGTAAAGAGCTCGTCCGCGTCATAATTGGCTGAGATGCCTGATCTTGATGTATGAGATTTACTGGTGAGCATGTATGTGTTGCAGATGACCTTGATGTCTGATTCAGTAACATGGAATTTGGAGATAATTGCATGATATCATGCGGCAGAAAATGGTTATGTAGGGGATTCCCAAAATCATGCAAAGTACCATAATTGGTTGGAGCTGGTAATGAAACAGTCTTGCCCAACTTGAGATTTTTCCTCAGAATTTTCCACATTTCAGATTTATCAGTTGCATGACAATGATCTGTACTTGAAAGGCCAATGCCCCATTTCAGACATGGGGCAAGGGAGTCACAGACATAACAGTGACACTGCACATCATCAAAAACAGAAATCAGAGTGAGAAGGATAATATCAATCAGCAAATAAGCCAAGAAACAATTATAATTAAACCAACTAATTAATAAATGCTAAACTCTGACATAGCCTAAAGTAATGAATTATGACCTTTACCTGGTCACAGTGTCTCTCATGGGGGGTGGAAGAAAAAGGAAAATTGACACAAAGATGCCGGGGATGAGCATAGTCTCTGCATGCAATCTGCAAGTCAAAAAACAAAAATGAACCTCCGCATCTCAAATGCTACTGATACATTTTAAATCATAAGCACAAAAAGTTTGAAATTTGCAGTTTTGAGTAAACAAGCTCATGCATGAAAACCAGAGATAATTTAAGGCAGAAAACCAAAAAATAAAATGAGCAAGTAGCAAATAGTAATGCTGCACTAAATGCAAGTGCCTCATCTAATGCCTTCAAACTCAGTTTGAACCAGTATTGCATTTTCATTAGAAGTTAAATACGATAGAGCATTAGATAGAGGATCCTCCCAGGCTAGGTTTTCTTCCAAATACTCTGGATTGAGTTAGCAACATTTCCCCATATCTTCTAGGATCTCAATCAGGATCCGCGATTCTAATTTCAATCTTGGAATATGAATCCATTCAAAAGTTTTTTCTCAGATGCCACAGCCAAGGTAGGTAGCCCAGGATCCAAGTCTTCTGCCATCTTAAAGCTTCCTCATACCTGCAGCCATCTTAACTACCCCCATATGACAAACTTGGCAATGGTATACCTCAAATACTGGGAAGCCAACTCATGCAATTATTTTCAGATACTAAAAGAGAATCATCCGTTCAAAAAATACAACTTTTAATCTCCCATCCTACTGAAGCATGCTTGAATCCAGAAACAAACAGACTCCCTTGTCAATCCACGAAACCCAGACAATCCATGCTCAAGGAATCAAACACTTAAGGAAAAAGGAAAATATCTTGTGGTCACCAATACATCTAAATCAAAATTTTAGTAAAGTATATGAAAATAATTACGTGCATGAGAGTTGAGACCATAAATCAAGGAATGCACTAAAAAAAATAAAAAAACTATAAATGTTTTGATGCTTCTAGGACACAAATTGTTGCAATGACATGGATGACATAAATTCCATCATTCTTTTCTTTTCTTTTCCACTAACAATTAAAAAGAAAGAAAAAGAAAGAGAATCAGAAGAACAAGCACTAGCACAATAAATTGGAGAAAATACCTGACCCTTCTCTCCAACAACAAACAACTCGTCAGACCCAGTTGTCCCCTCTTCCACTGTGGTGACAACGTTGTCGGGGTCACCATCCAGAACAACACAATCATCTTCATCATCATCTTTCACAGCCGGCGTTAATATCGAAGACTTTGACTTGAGTTCAGGTTTGTTCACCTCGCGAACCACAACATCCTGGTCTGGTTCTTCATCGGACATCCCCAGCAACTCCTTTATCCAATCATAGTTAATGCTCCTCTCTCCCTTCTCTTCCAAACATGCTTTTTCTTCATCTTCTTCGCCCGAGCTACATGGCATGGGTTTCATACTAATGCCAAAAACCGTTTAAATCCCCAGAAACCTTCAAAAGATCAAATTTTTTAAGCAATCTCGTAGTGGGGTGGGATTATCCAAACTCTACCCGCACAAAACTTGCTATAAGTTGGAAAAATGAAAATCATTTCGAAAGCACAAAAAGTAAGCGGGAAAAAAAAAATCAAAAAAGGAAAAAAATAAATAAATTACCCCTTCGACGCTAACGTTAGTCAGAGATTCAGAAATTTAAAATAAAAATAAAAATAAAAATTTGCAGAGCCTTTGAAGGTTGAGAAGGGGAACACAGAGAGTGGGATAGTGGAGAAGTTTTAAAGACTCGAGTGTAGGGGAAGAAAAGCATACGTCAGATAATTAAAAAATGGGAAATAAATTTAATTTAACTATCCCTTTGATTTATGACCGAAGAAGAAAAGCAAATAGAAAAAAAAAAATGTGGGGAATTTGAGGAGGTAGCTTCGGTTCTTTGTTTTTTGGGATAAGAAAAAGTTAAAAAACGCTTGCGCACGTCACCGACTCGTCCGTGTTAGTTGGCTCATGCCTATTTCGCATTTATATAATGTTTTTTTCTCTCTCATTCTCCTTTAAGAATGAATTCTTTTATATATGATTTAATATCATCATTTTCTATGAGGTAATCTTAATCATTTATTGTGAAGTCAAAGGTTTTTTTCTATTTCTATTATAATAGTTTTTCTATCTCTTTTTTAGTTTATGGGAAAAGTGTGTATTAAGTGAGAGAAAAAAATAGATAAAGAACAGGAAAGAATGGACAGAAAAATATAAAAGTGTGGGCTTTTTTTTTTAGAGTAAAAAGATATAAATTATATTATTTAAAAAGATAAACACTTTTTGCTTAGTTTATTTGTAAATGGTTATGATTATCTCATAAATTACGCACGTGGAAGGTCTATTACCGCCATTTCTATGTCTGCGTGGATTATCCGCCGTTACGATGCAAACAATATATGAGATGCAAACAATACATGAGACTATTGAACGTAGGATATTAAAATAAACATATAAGGGACAGTTTTGTTTTAGATTGGTGTTTATATTTTTGTAAGTCAATGTGTGATGTTAGTTGTCCTATTCAAGCTTGTTTTTAATTTAAATTTAATTTATAACCTATTGTTTTCATCTCTAATTCAACTGATGATAGCTTAGTAAGAAGCTGATCAATATATAATAAGGTTATGTTATTGTTTATTCTTTATGTTGAACAAATAGTATAGAATAATTATCATGTTGATTTGATGATACAAGATATGTTTTGATGATAACAAAGTAACAAAAAAACAAGATCATTTGATCAAGAGCAAAAAATATCAACCATATGTGGATATTGAAGATGTATGATATAGCCACACAAGAAAAGTGATGTCATATCAAAGTGGCAAGATCATTGGATCAAGAGAAATAAGGAATAATTAGAAGAGCAATAACAAGATCAAAGACAACTAACCATGGACAACATCTAAGAGAAGATCAATATCATAACCATGGTGAAAAATGATCAAAACCAACAAAGTGTCAAGCATTGTCATATTCAACAAGTCAAAGCATCAAGTTCAAGAAAAGATCCAAGACACAAGACACGAAGCTAAGTCTAAAATCATATTTTGAATATATCGAACTTAGAATATATGTGAGGGTATATGATAGATTACATTGCATGAGCTCAAAGTTTTTATCAAAGTAAATGTGTTTTTCAAATTGCATAATCATAACCTTTGTATACTTGAAAGAAATTTGTAAAATTCATGGAAAAGATCCTTGACATATTTTGTAACTTCAAAACATATTTATCAAGTCAAGATCTTTCACAAAAAGTAATTGGAAGCAAGCTAGAACACATTTGAACTTAAAATTTGTTGCTTAATTTCGCTTCTACCTTCCATACAATTTTTTGTATCTGTTAGGTCCTGGATAGACCGTATTGCTATACCGTGAGGTATGCGCTCAGAGATAATATATATCAGGTGTATACTAGGCTTATTGCCGAGGTTCCAATCACTGCGCACAAGCAATAGGCTTATAGCCAAGGGGTGGGTGTGTGCACAGTGTGGGCAGTATTCGTAAATAGATTAGAAGTGTTTACCTGGGGTCCTTAGGCTCTTATTTATAAGGATTACCTTCTTAGGCTTGGGCCTTTTGAGCTCCCCCAATTGTAATAGGATTCAACTCCCTTTCTGTTGGGATGTGATCCTTATCTTGTGCCATTTGACTGTTTAGAGTTGTTGAGATGCTTATGACTCTCTCTTAGTAGATTCCTAGGTGGGTAGTTGGGATATGATATTCATATCCATAACAGTATCTAATATGATGGATTTGGATTTTGTGTTCTTCACAAAAGTTATAGATTTCTCTTTTATCTTTCCAAAGAGACCAAGATCACATCAATCCGACAAGTATAACTCAAATTATAGCCAAAATACGAAACAGTGTTATTGTGTGAAGTTGGGAATCGATTAATACTGCAACAGATCCCAACGGCTATAAACAGCTATAAAATGGTTAATTTTTCAAATAAGATCCCAACGGCTATAAACGGCTAGTTTTCCAATGGCTATAAACGGCTAGTTTTCTAACGGCTATAAACGACTAATTTTCAAATGAGATCCCAACGGCTATAAACAGCTAGTTTTCAATGAAAATACTGTGTATGCATTCCCAATGACTCAAAAACATTGGGCATCATTTCTACACATATTAAGCATGCTTTGAGAGCTTCTACACTATCATTTTACATATTCTTTCATTTCTTTCAAAGATCAAACATATTTGAGCTCATATCTTGAAAATTCATATACTCATAGTGCTTCAAGTTGTATATCCACACTTCGAGAGTGTATATTCATTTCTAAATATTTCTCTCCTTATATTCTTGAGTTGAAAGGGTTGTGAGACCCATTGTTTGAGAGGTGGCCAAATACCTAAGTAAATTTGGAGTGAACTGTAAGGTTACCAAGTACCCGTAAACTTGGAGATTGTAAGGTATCCAAGAACCCGAAGTCTTGAAAGATTGTAAAGGTTTGTCAAGCACCCGTGAATCTTGATCATTAGTGAAAGACTTGATCGAGCGGCTTCAGTCTGGACTAGAATATATTGTGTTTGCAATTCTCTAAACTCTAAACTCTTTATTTTTAGCACTTTAATTGCTTCTCTGATATCTTGTATGTGCTAGTATAAGTTCTATAATTGTGATATATTATAGATTGTCTGAATATATTGATTAGTTTTCTACATATCAATGTTTGCTTGAAATGATTATTTAGAAACTAGAAGAGGGCTTTTACGAAAATCTTGTAATACTCAATTGACCCCCCTCTTGAGTATAGAAGCCACATTTCTAACAAGTGGTCCGCCCCACCATGCCTAAAAATGGGTTAGTCTGCCCCGCCCCTCTTTTAAAAGTGGGCTGAGACGCGGGCGGGGCTGGCCAGCCCGTCGGATCGAGCCCGTTTTGCCACCTCTAGCCACCACAACTTCATTGGCTGGCCCCACCTACGCCACCACTATACCAACCACCATCAGCCAATCAACACCATCGTCGTCGACGCCATTGGCCATTGCCACCACCACCAACCAGCCATAATCGCAATTAGTAAACCACCACAATTGACATCAGTCATTACCGGCACCGTCACCACCACTCATCGTCACCAGCCCCCAAGACAGCCACCACTTTAATCGGCCACCCCTACCTACTACCCCCACTGCGCCAAACACAATCACTAGCCACTGGCCACCAATGTTGATAATCAATATAAAATAATTTTTAAAAATTTATTTGGTGAGGATGGTGGATGACCGATGGCCGGTGACTATTAGTGTAAATGAGTCAGATCAAGTCGGGCCTTAGCCTAAATGGGATAGGCTCGTGTAAATTATTTCGAGCTTAACTTGGCTTCTTAGCCTAATACAAGCAAATTATAAGCATGCCCTAGCTTATTTTTAAAAAATAGAAAGCTTAGTCTGGTTTATCAAGTCAACCAAGCCTTCAAAAATGACATATTGCACTCCGTAAAATATAAGTTATAATTATTTTATTTCTTTTACATGTTTAAGGGAATCATTGTCTCATTTTATATGAGATAACTGAAAGTCAAAATTGGCTGCACAAAGGTCCCACCTTGATGGGCCTACATGAGGGTAAAAACAAAAAAAATGGTCTTTTGGTTGCATGGATCTTCCCGTTAAACATATAGGGTTTAAAATTCATACCTTTTTCACTTGAAGTTGTCAAAATGGATGACTCCCTCTAACAGTAATCCACACGGCTACCTCTTGGTTGCTTCTGAGAAATGCTTTCTCCCTGAACCCTCCCTTTCCTTGGAAGCTCGCTAGGTTGCGGCAAGGTGGAGGCTTTCAAGTGTTTTTGTTTATTTTTCTCAAGACTGTAACATTGTCTTGAGGTTAGGTGAGAGGACCAATAATGGAGGAAGAGAGATGAAGAGAAAGAGGGGCGGCCAAAAATTAGGATTTTAGTCCAGAGAGGCGCTATATATCTTGATCTGAAGAAAAAGACGTTACTTTAACGTGGTTCAGCAAATCCCTTAATCAGCATTAAGAGATGGACGTTACATTAACGTTTCCTCATCAAATCCCTTAATCAACATTAAGAGATGGACGTTACATTAACGTTTCCTCATCAAATCCCCTAATCAGCATTAAGAGATGGACATTACATTAACGTTTCCTCATCAAATCCCTTAATCAGCATTAAGAGATGGACGTTATATTAACGTTTCCTCATCAAATCCCTTAATCAGCATTAAGAGATGGACGTTACATTAACGTTTCCTCATCAAATCCCTTAATCAGCATTAAGAGATGGACGTTACATTAACGTTTCCTCATCAAATCCCTTAATCAGCATTAAGAGACAGACGTTACATTAAATATAATTTTATTTAAATTCATAATTCAAATAAAATAGAAATAATAAATCTCTATCTAATCATATTAGATACAAATAAGGATAATTCAAAACTATCCTTAATTACCTAACCTCTTGAATTTAAATAAAATTAAATTCGATTTTATCCTAGCCCGCAATTTCAATTTGAATTCAAATTCGAAATTCAAAAATTCAAAATTCAAATTCAAATTTCGAATTGCGCCAAAAACTTATTTTGGCCAAGTCAACTATTTGACTTGCTAGGATTCATGGCCCAATACCGTATTGGGCCTACTAACACATTTGTGCTTATTAATAGAAAAATTAATTTTTCACTAATAGTCCAAAGGCGCATGATGATATTGGACTTGGAGTTCAACTCCAACCCAATTACACCTATAATCTTGAAAAACCCAATAACACTTATTGGTCCAAACTTGTTAAATGTAAGCAATCAATAATAACCTTAGAGTGTGACCCATTAGGCTCAATTAGTCACTGACATAAATAAACTTGAACCAATTAAACTCTTTTAACAGGCCCAATTTATCTAATGACCACATAAAACACTAGCAATGCTCTGCAGCCCCAGAACTAATTGAGTTGATCAAGTGATCTACCTTTATAATTTGGATATTGTGCCGGCATCATCCCTCACAACGTCATTCACATTTAGTCGAGAGCAAGGATAGAGTATCATCTCTCTTTATTGACTAAATATAATATTTCACAGGAACTAGGAATCTTCTTCCATTGACTCTAAGATAGATCATGACTCTTCATGATCTCTTACTATGCATAGATTCTCGAGTCAACTAGAAGTCATCCAAGCCCTACCAGTCTTGTGAACGACTAATCCCTTATAGGGGATTGTGAAGTCCTTTCGGCATGTTCATCTATACTCATGTATTCGAGTCATACCCAAGAGTACACTGTTCTCCCTATTTTTCAGGCGGATAAAGTTGTACAGTCAAAGTATAACTCTAGGACATAGTATTCGATGACATCCTTAAGTCTAGGACGATCTGCACTACTAAACGATGAGAGACTTTACAAATCCAATGATACTCTCTATAATGAATCCTTGTGGAGTCTCTCGGTGGGTCAGTTCAGTGCTATCTGTTCTCTAACAGATCCACCCACGACATCACCTAAAGCATCACCATGCCTGCATTCCATGAGGTTCCTACCTCGTATCTTTATACAAGTAAATGACGTCGTACTAGTCTTATTGAGATCACCAATACCCTTTCTTTGTGATTCAAGACCAGGAACAGATTTTAGATAATGGACATACAGTGTCCTCGAGTCCTCATGATCATGATCCCTATCATAGATCCCCGAGTGAACGCCTGTTCTATTCATAGGGTCTTTATCTTTATTCACATATTAACAATAAAATATTGGTGAGACATAAATATGATAAAGATAAAGTTTGCTCAAATTTATAAATCATGAAATACCACTTCGAAAAAGGTGTTCATCTGATAAAACAGATTGTCTCTTGGACACCTATATACTAACAATAACTATCTCATACTCCTCTCACATAAAAAGTTGTGCCACCATTTTTTTCTTTTTTTAATGGGTAATGAGTTGCACCACAACATGTGTCTATGGTAGGAGATAGTTATCTCTAACAACATGAGAGAAATATAACCCAATGTTTAATTACACAAATAAATAGAAACAACTAAAAAAATATATCACACACATAAATACATGCCCAACAAACAAGAACAAGACATATAGATGCATACAATACCCGAAAGTCAAATAATATGCTAATTTTTAATAGAAACTTTAAAAAGAGGTAATTTTGTATTAAAAAAGCAAAAAGTACAAAGAATGATAGCCGGTGACTATGGGTATAAATGAGTCAGATCAAGCCAAGCTTTAGCCTAATTAGGCTAGGCCTATGTAAATTATTTTGAGCCCAACTTGGCTTGTTAACCTCATACAAGCCAAATTATAATCTTGGTTTGGCTTATTTTTTAAAAATACAAAGTCTGGCCTATCAAATCAATCAAGCCTTAAAAAATGACATATTGCACTCCATAAAATATAGGTTACAATTATTTTGCTTCTTTTATATGTTTAATTACACAAATAAATTGAAATAACTAAAAAAAATCACACACATAAGTACATGCCCAACAAACAAGAACAAGATATGTATAATATGCTATTTTTTAATAAAAATTTTGAAAATAGGAAATTTTGTCAATAGAACAATAAAAAAGAAAAAAGTACAAAGAATGAGATATACTATCAACTACGAAAGTCTTGAGAGTCGATGCTGAGCGATGGATGGTTTGGAAGGGATGAGAAGTTAAGATGGGGCAAAAGAGTAGCGAAATTTAGCAAAAGAGAGAAGAACGGTGACAACGAAGGAATTTATAGTTGAGAAAAAATGTTTTCACCAAGTGAGAAGGAGAAAGATTGAGAAAATTTTTAAAAAATAAAAAATCATAAGATATTATTTTATTAAAAAAAAGCAAGATAAATAACAAGGTATTTACTTTATTAAAAACTAACAAGATATTATTTTATTAAAAATAAAATAGAATATTATTTATTAAAAAATATGAGTCGGGCTTGGAGGCTTAGTGGCCAGACCAGCTAAAATAGGCTCGTGGCCTAATTTCTAAAAAAGTCTTTTAATGAGTTCAAGCCTGTATTATTTTTAAAACGGATCAAGGCAAGACAAGCCAAATTGTAGGCCCTGACAAGCTCAGTGGCCCATTTACCCTTCTACCGATGACAATTATGTATGCGATGATGGTTGGGGTTTATGGTTGTGCAGTAATGGTAGGTGGGGGTCGCTAGTGGAAATGGTAGTGGTGGCAGTGCCAGTGGTGATCGATGGCAATTGTGGTTGCTGACTAATAGCGATGGTGGTGGTGGCAGTGATAATTGGTGCTTGGTGGTGGCCTGAGTTGGTGGGGGTGGCCAATGGCAACGACAACAATGGTGGTGGCGGTTGGTGGGGGTGATGGTGGTGGCGACACCTGTGGCAATTTTTATAGATGACTGATAGCAGTGGTGGTGGTATGTAGGTGCCTAGCATATGGTGCTTAGGGTGGCGATGGCTCAAGGTGGTGACCTGGTTGGTAGTGTTGGCAACGACAACAATGATTGTAGTTGGTGTAATGGTGGCAGGTGAGTGTGGCGCTGTTGGCGATGACTAGTGGCAATGATTGATGGTAGTGGTGATGGCTAGTGGTGGTTAGTGCCTAATGGTTGAGGGTGATGGCTAGTAGCTCATGGTGATAGTCGGTGGTGATAATGGTAGCTAGTTAATAGATGGTGGTGGTATGTAGTGGATGGTAGAGGTGGCTAATAGCCAATAACAGAGGCTAGTCGATGGCAAGCTGACCCTTATCTGCCCAACAAAATTTATAAGAGAAGAGCATATGCTATATTTGGGATAAGAGATATGTAACATTTGCTATTTTATTTTGTTCATTTTTAACTTGATGCCTTCTTAGGATAACTTATCATGTTGAGCAACATGATAAGCTTGTCATATTATATTAGTTCACCAAACAATGGATATAATCAATATAACTATCTAATTTCTTAGTCATTATCCTATTGTGTTAATCAAAGTATCCTTAACTTTCGGTAGCATTGTGTCTTACGCATAGAAAACAGGGAAACATCCTATGGTGGAACGGGAGAGGAGCTAGGAGACAATTGTCTGCCTTTAAATTTATATAAGCCTTTAGTTTTGAATACTATTTCTGATTTTTTAGTCATATAATTAGTTATTACTTCCTTATAATTTTATAGAATCATTTAATTATGAGTAGTTTTTTTAATTTTTTATATCATAAAAATAGTTATAACTTCAAAAATAATTTATATTGTAATTTAATCTCTCCCAAAATTGTCGGATTCCATTATTAAAAATAGATATTTCAAAAATAAATTTAGATCATTTTATGTATAAAAGTGGTCATGTTATTTGATCACAACCATTTATTTAAAAATCATATTTTTTTTCTTTTTTACGTCATCATCAATAAATAATTATGATTAAATAATATGATCATAAGAAAGGATCCAAATCCTTCAAAATTAATGAAAATTTATTACCTTCAACATGAAAATATATGATGGTCCTATCTTTAATCTCTCCCCAAATTGTGGGATTCCGTCGTTGAAGGCATACGTATCTTGGCACAATCGAAGAATCAGAGCCTTTATTCTAGTTAATAATGTTTTGAAAAAGGGAAAAATAGAGATAATTAACTGTGGAGTCCATTATTTTTAAAATAAAAGAAAAGTAAAAAAATTGATGGGCCCACTTTTATATTTGTGTAGGAAAATAGTTCGTGTCATGTAAAAGGAGGAAAATATTACCCTTTGAAAAATGACACATCCGTGAAAATGCGTAGTTCATGCCCCAACATGAAATACAAACTGAACTGAATGTAAGAAAAATCACCATAAATAATTAATGGGTTGTATGAGTATTATATTATATGATACAAGATGTGTCATATTATAGATAAAAATAATCAATGGGTTCTACTGAAAAAAAAAAAAACAATGAAATAAACCCCACACCTTTTTGAATATATGACATCACATATCTTGTATCATATTCATCTATCATGATAGTCGTAAAACCCATAATTAATTTCAACATACTCGAAGTAATCACAACAACTATAAGCATTTTCATTTTTTTTAAGGTCTAGTGGAATGAGACGGCAGTCCACCCCTCTCGCTACCCAAGGTCAAATGCCCCGTAAGAATGGTCGATCCAATTTCGTAACTCAATTTACACATAAAATGTCGATATGATTATAATGTCAAAATGTTTTTTTCTTACTTAAATTCGTAAACCTTCCGTGTAAAAATAAATAAATAAAGTACTTTGGGATGACAATTTTTTTAGTTTCTTTTTTAATTTATAAACGAGTCTTAAAAAATATTCCCATAAATTAATTCTGTTATATTTTTATTTGATAATTTTTTTAAATATTTATGAAAATATAAAATAATATATTTTGGTGAGGCTAATGAATATTTAAGTAGACGTTAATAGGTTGAGGATTAAAAAAATGAGAAATTAAGATAAAAAATGTTATATTTAGAAAGACTAAAATTATGTATAAAAAAAGACTAAAATTATATTTAGAAAGACTAAAATTGAAAAATATTTGCATGAGCAATTCCCTATTGTTATGTTTGAAAGTAAATAAAGTGCAAAAAGAAATATAAGAAAAAATAATTGACTCATACCCATATTTGATTGTTAATAAAAGGAAACTAAAGAAATAAGAAATAAGCATTGCTTCCCTTTCTTTCTTTTTCTTTTTATAAGTTGATGACACAACTTCTAATTTCATGCAAAATATTCAAATCTCTCATCATTACTCTATGTCTAATAACTTTTTCTTTTTTAAAACCCAAAAATTATTTCCTTTGAAATTAATAAGCAAGGTAAAAAATGATTTTTTTTAATTAAATAGTTATTAAATTAGTGAAAAGTTATATTTATAAATTTTTTGTTTACAAATTATAGTAAATATGATCAATCGTACTTCAATCAAGAGTGCATAATCAGTCATATCTAATATAATTTATAAAGAACATTAAATTATATATGCGCTAATACACCATACACTGGTGCTTTGAGAATTGAGATTAATAAAATAAGAATTATTTTATTATTTTATTTATTTAGTCACAGACATCATGAAAAGAGTTTCCCACACGGCCACACTCTCCCAAACATAACAAAAGCATGGCAGGCAGCGTCGGCGCTCCGCAACCATCGCCGGCCATAGTCCTTTCTTTTGCAGCGTCACGTGCTCATCATAGTTTCTTTTCCTATTCATTAGTTTTTATAAATAAAAAGAACTAAACCAAAAAGCAAAAATAATCATAAAAGGTAAGAATTTACTCCAATATGCAAACAAAAAAAACTATCGTATCTACGTTGGCATTAAATTAAAATCTAATACTTAAGGGAAAAGTGAAATGATCAAGAAATTATTTGTTTTATGATAAAAAGTTTAGATTAGAGTAAAAACAAATTCAGTGTAAAATATATAAGATAAAGATCATTTGATACTGGTATTAAACTAAAAAATTTGATAAGAAATTTTAACCGTTGATTTCTGATAATTTAACAGTTATAATTTATTAAAAATTAATAATTAATCAATAAATATGACTCAATAAATTATAATCACTAAATTTAATAAAAGAAACCGTTAAAATTTGGTGTAAAAAATTCATACTGCTTATTATATTATACTATTATTAATTTTGTTGGTGGTTTAAAGTAAAATTATTTTTTATTTATTAAAAAGGAAAGCTGAAAATCTAATTGAAGCCACGGTAACTTGTGTTGAAGGTATTAAGGGTGCGTTTGTATTGACTTTTTATAAAAGTCTTTTTTATCACTTTCTTATTTCAAAAGTATTTTATATAAAAGTTACAGCTATTTAAATTCTTAAAAAAATATTTGATTGTTGAAAAAAATATTTGACTTTTGACTTCTGTTTTTTTTAAAAGTTAAAATTTTTAGCTTACAAAAAAGTAGATTTTTGGCTTTTTTTATAACTTCTGTTTTTTTTAAAGCTGACATTCAAACAGACTTTTTTCGAGAAGTGCTTTTTTTCTTCTTAAAAAAAGCAGTTTTTTTAAAAAAAAAACCTATCCAAACGGGCTCTAAGAATCATTGGTTTACCTTTCGTGCTTTTATTTTAATTTCATTTTAAAGTGAATGACAGTAAGAATCGAATTTGTTACTTTGTATTCAAGACTACTTTAATCCAAAATCTTAAAATATTGAGTAAAATAATTTATATTATTCTCTAATTCAGATTAACTAAAACAAATCGTCGGCGAATTTTTTTTGTTTTTAGTGGTGTTGAAATCACAGTTGAGGAGAGGCACGATTTTCGCAGTTTTTGGTACCTTTGACTTTCTATTCCTAGAAAAGTTCACTACATTTTTTATTAAATTTGAAAATAATAATATAAATAACTGTTATTATTTTACCCCTTTTTATGATTATTTATAGGAAAAATCTCATGTTATATAAAATTAGTTTTTTCTTCTATACATCTTGTATAACTTTTTTCTTTATTTTTCAGATAATTTATCTCATTTGACATGAGATTAAAAACATTTTTATCTATAATTGAGTCCCATTTTTTTTAATAAAGGAGTAGATATTTCCGAATTACTAAAGATATACTCCTATTCTTACTACCACGTCATCATCTGCTCTCTGATGCCTTTGTTTCTCTATACTTCTACCATTTCTTGTTTCTATTAATTATTTATTTATAAAAATTTGTGTACACAAATAAAAGCAAGCAAGCACGGACTCGTCACTTTTTTTGCAAATTGTACGTGTCGGATATGTGTCCGACACGAACACGCGGTTAATATTTGAGGACACGCAGTCAATTCTTCGACACGTTTCGACATATTTTTTCGACATGCGGTCAATTTTTTCGGACACGTGGTCAACGCTCGGACATGCTCTGACATGTTTTTTTTTTTAAATCTTAATTTCATTTTGTTAACTAAATATAAAAAAAATAATTTATAAATTAATTTTTTTTCTGTTATGAAATTTGACATGAAAAATTAACAAAGTACAAAAAATTATTTCTATTTATGCTATGAAATTTAAACATTTGATTGGTTATATGGCTTATTATGGACCCTTATATGTATTAAATATAAATTATATTATATATATTAAAATTTTTATTTAATATCAAAACGTGTCCCAACGTGTCGAAATATGACATTTTTTAGAATTAACGTGTCAGCGTGTCGTGTCGTGTCCCGTGTCCGTTCATCATAGCATAAAAGTAGACGTATATTTTTTTTCTCTTTTTTCTTATATCCCGTATAAATCTCACATATTTTTATATGTTTATAAAAAATAATTTTATCGCCTACAATATATGAAATATTAATTTCTTTGTTTATAGGTTTTATATTTGATTTATAAATAGAGGATAATTTTTTATTACATGATCTCGAATTATTTGGGGGAAAATAAAAATATTAATTTAGGAAATAAAGCATAAAATACGATTACCATTTCGCATATGAAATGTAAAATTAATTTATAAGGAGATTGGGAGAAAAAAAATATGTAAAGAGAGAAGAATGATTCGTCCTCTATTAGAATAACAATAATTTACACTAGGAAGAAACAAATTAAAATGGGACTTTTATTTCAATTTTAATAGAAGTGAGATTTTCTTCCTTTTTACAGTAAATAAAATTGATTCTAAATAAAAGACTTGTTAAACTTTTAAAACATAGTTAATTACATTTTAAAGTTATTTTGTTTTATTATATAAATAATTTTTTTTGAATTTTTTTAAATTATTCTTTATAAAGTAAAAAAAATCTTTAAACACCGATTATCTCAAAATTAAATATTGTGACATTAATTTAACTAAAATTTAAACCAAATGGGAAGTCTACATTTTTTTTTATCTCGCAACCAAAATGAAAGTACAAAAGAAAATCTTAATCTCAAATGAAAATAACCCTAGTTATTTAATATAACCATGTTCTGTGAGAGGATGAGTGTTATCAAACTCGAACCAGCGCAGTTATCAACTCGATCGAGATATTAAGTCAATGAGTTATCAATTTAAATAATAGATCATTGGTTTCACTACATGAATTAAATATATATAATAAAATATAATAAATATAAATATAGAAGGATTATAGCTAATAATCAGACTTGATTTAATGATAAGTGCTATAAATTATAATTTATATAATCTAGGTTCGAATCTCCTTAATAGTAACTTTAGAATTATTATCTAGTTATAATTCTTCTACTTAACATAATCATATTAAACAATCCACTTTCTTGTCATGAAAAAAGAAAGAAAGATAAGATACACAATTCTTGTTGTACAATCACCGTTATAATCAAAGGGAAATATTGTTCTCCTTTCACATAAGTTAACTTCTCTTATGTTCTCTCACTTTGATTCTCGCACTCCACTTTTTTCTTATAATGGTGGGACCCACCTATTTTATCTCTACAATATAAGATAATTATCTCATGTAAAAGGAGACTAATAAAGCCCTATAATCAAATATTAATCATCTGTTAGTCCTTACTTATAAAAGAATAAATATCCCTTTTGATCCTCAACAAATTTCACGATGTCCGTTTTAGTCCCTAACAAATAAAAAGGCCCATTGTGGTCCTAAGAAATTCAAAATGGATCTATTTAGTTGAAATCGTGGTCCCTCACAAATTTAAAAAAGACCCATATTAGTCCCTAAAAGGACTAAAATGAGTCCATTTTAAATTTTTTAGGAACCACGATGAGTCTTTTTATTTAGCGGACATCGTAAAATTTGGTGAGGATCAAAAAGAATATTTAGCCTCTATAAAAACAATAATAGTTATGAGCGTTATATCAAGGGTCATTTATGGCAAGTACGGCAGGTAATTGCTCGTTTGGTGTGTGGTTTGTAAAGGTTGTCCTGGATTTCGTGGTTTTGAAATGCTAGATAAAGTTAATCTCATAATTATCATGTAAGAACTCCGATGTTTTCGTCAGTGTCCTAAACAAAAAATAATTAGAAATAAATAATATGTATAAAAAATTTAATTTGAAAGATAAATTTAAAGATTGAAATAAAACAAGAGAGTAAAAATATCCTCTGTACATTATCAATATGAAACTTATAATATCTTAGTAAATTCCAAATATAGAAGTCGTCAAATAATCACATCCATTCATATCCAATGGTTATTACAAAGTCACGTAAGCTAACAGAGAAGTACATTGAAAAAGTATGTGCTGTATTATTTCATAGATACAAAAAAATAATATCAAAGAAAAAAAATAGACACAAAAAGATGTGTTCCGTTGAAAAAAAAGTATGCAACACTGTACGACAAAAAACAAAAATGTGTGAAACATTTTTATTTAATTCATTTGTTGTTATTACATGAGTACTTGTTTTTCCTTTTGTTTTTGTTTCAAATTTCGAAGGTTCATCATCCACTTCCTTAACTTCTATATTTAGCAACTATCTCTTTTTCTCCCTCTTCCCCCTCTCTCGCTCAAGGACCAAGCATTAGGAACCACGAAAAAGAGGTGCATGTTGTTGTTCCAGGTGTTTTTGTTTGCCACACCACAACATCTGCAATATTGTTTTTCCATGTTTTTGGCACGATTTGGCTTTTTTGAATTTCCCTGCATTTACTGAGCCTTGTTTCCGTTACAAGTAGTATGCGTTGGACATGCTTCGGAATGTTATTGTTTGGTTTGGCTCTTCTGTTCTCGACATTGTTTCGCCATTAATAAGAAATTTGGCAATTCCATCATCGTTATAATCATTCTCTCTCTTCGTTTTAGACCCCATTATTATTCGGGAGGAAAAGATTGAAATTTTGAAAAGAAAAAATAAATAAAAAAATTAAGAGGGGAATCCACCTGCTCAGAAGAATCACAAGATTTTTTTTTATCGTTAAATCATATCAAATGTTTCTTGGGATTCGGTTACACGTGAGAAAGGAGTAACGTTAGAATAACTTTTGGTGATAATTTCCATCTGGGGTATTCTCATTCAAATCAGTATGTGGTAGAAACATCAAATTCAGTGGAATGATCCAAAGGGGTGGTGGTGCTGGTATTGGAATTTGGTTCAGCAATCTGGAATTGATTGGTGAACTGAAAGTTTGAGAGAATGAGGTAGGTGAATACAAATATGGACACAAAAGAAGAGGCTGAACCTAATAATGAGGATAGGCCCACATCGCCAATGTGGGTCCTGCAGCAGTTATCTGAAGGGGCATTCAGAGTTGCTGGGGAAGCATTGCAAAGTATGTACTCTGGTGGTGGCGGGTCAAGCATGCCCCCAATGGGACCTGGTGTACATAGACGCTGTCAAAGTGAACTTGTTACTAAAGGATTTCAACGTAGTAAAAGCTTTCAGAAGTTAAAATCTCATGTCAACAAGGCTTTGCGGTGGGGTGGCAAATCCAGTGAAGAAGGCTCCCTGGCATATTTCAACCCTGAGGTCATGGCAGACCAGAAACGTCAGTGGTATCAGCTTCATCCCAAAACTCTGGTATTCAATTTTTAGAATCCCTTCATGTACAATGTTGATTTGCAAATAGTAGTAGAAATTAATTGCTGGTTTAACATTTCTGCTTTTGACGCAGAAAATATTCATCTGCCACACTTATATAAAAGTGAGTGGATTCATTAATTTTTTTTTTTTACTTTATGTGAGTGTGGTATAGAAATATTTTATGCGTCAGAAACAGAAATATTTTTTATTAGATAATGTACAGTAGTATAGTACTATCAATGATATTAAATTTCAATAGCTCATGTTTCACCTTATTGGCTCACAGTACAAAATCATTTTCCTTCCTTTCAATTACTTTTTTCTTTATTGTTTAACCAAAAAAACCTACTGCTTGGTTTAGGAAACTTTTTGTCCACTAGGAAACTCGTACTTTTCATTTGAGTTCATCTGACAACGACTTTGGGATAAAGGTGTTGTTGATGTTGAATGTTGAATTCTCTTGCTTGTTTTGAAAAATATAATTCTTCTGCATGCAATATTTTAAGGGGAAATATGCACCATTGAAGGGAATTTGTAGCATTTGTCTCTCTACACATAAGTCTGACCCTATCAGAAAGAACATAGAGTATCGGTGTTGATGATTTTAATTGAGAAAGATGTTCTTATATTTGTGCAGTTAACCATGCCATGCTGGTATTGTGAGTAATGGGTATGTTGTTAATGCTAAAAGTTATTTGGAAGGTGCTTCATGTTGACTCGGAACATTAACACTGATTCATTATTGCACTAGCTTTTATGGGGTTATTTTGTATCCCTTACACATGTTTTGTCAGAAATGTAAAATTATCAGTCTGTTGAAGTAAGTCACTGAATATTACTGTAGGATTGTCTAAATTATAAGGAGCCAACCTCGCTCTTTGAACATTTTGTGATTGTGGGGCTGCCTCCAGATGCTAATTTGGATGTCGTGGAGCATGCATTTGTAAGAAGGAAGAAATGGGAAAAGGAGAAGGAAAATTCTGAAATTCTATATTACAAAATGCTGCAGCAACAAAGGTTGCCAGAACCAACTTTGGAACCTCAGGTTTGTTGGATATCAGTTTTTTAATACATTTATTGATAGAAAAGAAAATTTTATTAGAGAAAAAGGAAAGAAAGTATAATTAAGGGAGGATAAGATATCCTCCAAAACAGAGGAAGAAGAAGCAAACAAAGAATAGAAGAGACTAAGGGCCTCTTTGATTGTGTTTTGGTTTTTTTGTTGTTAAAACTGTTTTGTAGAGTAATTATGGAAACAATTGTTATCTGTGTTTTTTTTGTTTTGAAAGTTAAAAACCAAAACAGAAAACAAAAACAACTCAGACATGTTCTCTAAATTTGATTCTAAAAACAAAAAAATAGTTACAGTTTTTAAAATCTCTTTTATAAAACAGGCCTTACCAAACGAGTTTTTTTGTTCTGAAAACTAAAAAACTGTTTTTAAAAACAATAATCAAACAGAGCCTTAACTGACTGTCCAGTCTCTGTGCTTATCAGAGATAGAAAAATTCAATTAAAATTCATCTGTGATTCTCAACTGATAAATTTTTAAGGTTGATTTCTCCAGATTTGCAGAGGATATTTAGTGTTATAGGCATTGTGCATAGCTGGTGTCTGGTTCTCTTCAGAATTTTAAAGATTAATTTCACAACATTTATGAAAGATTTTTAGGAATATTACATCTGTATTTTGATGCTGATTGTGAATTATTTGAATCTAAAATCTGCTGCTACCATACAAATGATCTCTTCAAACAAATAATTTGATTGTAACATTTCTCAGCATATAAAATGTAAACATTTCCTCCTTATTTATTGTAAAGAACCTTGGGATACACCACCCCAAAAGCTAGCTCGAAGGGTGGGAGTGCTCAAGGCCTTATAAACTCCACATTAGTTGCACATACATACAACCAATGTGGGATTATATATCTCAACACGCCCCCTCACACGAGAGCCAATTGGGCTTGAAGAGTGGAAGATGCAACAGGCTCAGCCTACCTGTGCTAAGAAAGTCCACAAGAGAAAGTGGGGGGCGGCGAGGCTCTGATACCATGTAAAGAACCTTGGGATACACCACCCCAAAAGCTAGCTCGAAGGGTGGGAGTGCTCAAGGCCTTATAAACTCCACATTAGTTGCACATACAACCAATGTGGGATTATATATCTCAACATTTATAATTTCAATTCAGTCTACTGCTATGTATCAATAGGTTTTTTGTAGCTGATATCATTTTGTAAACATGCAGATACTTTTCAAATATCCTCCTGCAAAGAAGCTAACAATGCGTATGAAGGATTTAGCCTCCTTTTGCTTTCCTGATGGTGTTAAGGTCTGTTTGATGGCTTTTTGACCCTTATAACCTTTTATTAATAATTAATTACCAAATTGACCTTCATTATAAACTATTTCAAAAATTTAACCCCCTCAAAAAACATAACACCAATCTGCCCCTGTTTGACCGTTGACCACCAAGCCTACCCGGGTACACCCCTCCCTACCCGAGTATTTTTTGAAATTTTTTGTTTACCCGGGTAGGGAGGGGTGTACCCGGGTATTTTTCTTGACACCTGCGAAATTGCTTGAATTATTTACCCGGGTACGGAGGGGTGTACCCGGGTAAATCTACATAAAGTGGTTGACTTTGGCATTATTGAAGGAGTGTTTCTGGTTAAGATTTTGAACATTGAAGGAGTGGATCTTTTCCTCCTGGGTAGATTGCTTCCTTTGTGAATCCTCTTCGTTCATAATTAACTCACTCAGATCTAGATAAAATTGTAAGATCACCATTTTTTATTTTTATTTCTTGGTGATAATTGTTTGACCATTGTTTGCCTATGACCTCAACTTTTTTGGACTGCCACTTATAACTTTAATATTTTATATTTGCATAACACGAATGTATCAGATAATGAAATACAATTACTTCATATACAAGATGCTGTAGCTACTCTCAAGCGAGTGCAAAATAGGATGTGACTTTCTAAGCTTATTTGTTCTATAGAAACAAAAGTCTCTGTCGAAAATATGACCGCAAAGAGTAACTTTCTTACAAATGTTCATGAAAGATTTGGAATTCTTATCTCACACTATGGATTCATGGAACGCTTATAGTAAGGCACACAGAAACAAAAGACACTCACTAAATAGGTAAACATAGAGTTCCAGGGGAACTAGCTTACATAGCATAAGACACACCACCTTTGGATGTTAGAATTTTTAATTAGTTAAATTCTTGTTCTGGTAAACATTCAAAGTGGTCTTTATTAAATGCCTTGGCTGTGACAGAAGAGAGGGAGCTTGGCTGAACAATTTGGCTTCATCTGATATTGAAAGATTTATAGCCAGAGCTCCCTGGTATGTTTGTCTGAATCCTTCCCCTCTCATCAGCAAGCCTGCAGTGAGTTTCCTTAGGGTGATGGCCTTTGCTGTGGCTGCTGTTGCCCTCATTGCTTGAATTATTTACAAAAGATTACACACTGAATGCCTCGACAATCGGCATAATAACGCCAAAGGGATATCCCAACCACTTTATGTAGATTTACCCGGGTACACCTCTCTGTACCCGGGTAAATAATTCAAGCAATTTCGCAGGTGTCAAGAAAAATACCCGGGTACACCATTCCCTACCCGGGTAGACAAAAATTTCAAAAAATACCCGGGTAGGGAAGGGTGTACCCGGGTAGGCTTGGTGGTCAACGGTCAAACAGGGGCAGATTGGTGTTATGTTTTTTGAGAGGGTTAAATTTTTGAAATAGTTTATAACGAAGGTCAATTTGGTAATTAATTATTAATAAAAGGTTATAAGGGTCAAAAAGCCTCTGTTTGATACTATTTGACTTAATCAGATCTGCCCAATTCTTTTTCTTTGTTAAATACTACTTCAACATTATGATGAAAATATATCTTTGCTAAACTGGTCCTAGTAACACTGCTTGTTAGTACATGACAAAATTATTATTATTTTCTTAATTTTCTATGAATAAATTGATTGATTTGTCTTGAATTTAGAAATTTCTATTATCATTTTTATCATTATATTGCAGCATATGAACATAATTTATGAGTATATATCACTGCGGCACCAGGAATAGAAGTCTATCTGTCTATGGAATCTAGAGAAATCTTACGTTGGTTTTTATCAGTTGCATCCATAGGTTGAGCTTATTAGGATTGACTAATACTCTGGCCTTTAATTTGTATGATGTCTTAATTGCAAATAATAAGTTTTCCACCTTTTATTTTGGGTAGAATTTGGCATTTTGTAAACTAATATGAAAATAACAGTTTTGATAAACTGCAGCTCTATTTAAGCTATGAAATCTGCTCCTATTTCCCCCACAAACTGTTTCATTTGTTAAATGTTGATTTACAGGCTTGGTTGTTGGAGAGGACTCCATCTTTAAGTGACCTAAATGAACTTGTCTATAAACAGGTATGCTACATCAATCTCATAATTTATCTTTTAGAATGACAAGCTAGTTAAGCAATTTATCATCTTTCATTTGTCAAATCTAGTGTTTTAGATGGTGAATTCATACTATATAAGCATAATTTAATACTTGGTCTTAGTACTGAGGCATGCACATGTAGAGAAATATTGAGGATCTCTACATTTCATGACCTTTCATTTTTGTTGAAAAGTAGCTTTGAGTGAATCAAATTCTTATTGTATAATTAACCTTCCATTGAGCGCTCACCACCTTTGAGACCAAAGAGATAATATATATATATTTTAATATTATCTACAGGAGCATTTAGGCAGAGATGATCTATCATTTATCTTTACGCTCAAGGTAATTTTTCTTTTTCTGTTGACATCATCTATTAACTTTAGTGTGTTAGCCTGATATGGTTTGTGACTGTTCTATTCAGCACTTCTGGAATCATTTGACTTACCTATACCCTGGTTCACTTATGCTAGGTCATAGCACGCAAGATTCTGTTTCTGTGTACAGTCTGCACATATTCTTATTTCGAATTTATTTTTTTAAGAATTGTGGAGTGGGAGGGTAAATTTATATTACAAACATATTTTCTTAGCTACTTAGTGTTTTTCCATGAGATATGTTGAAATATATAAAACCATTAATGTATCCTCACCCAATGGCTTAAGCTTTTGGGTTGAATTGATTCTTTACATGATATCAGAGCCTCGGTGTATCGGGTTCGATCCTCACCGCCCCCCACTTTTTTTCTAGTGGAATCTCTTTCTTCGCACAGGTAGGTGGGCATGTGAATTATCCACCCTTCAAGCCCAATGGGCTCTCTTGTGAGGGGGCGTGTTGAAATATATAAAACCATCAATGTATCCTCACCCAATAGCTTAAGCTTTTGGGTTGAATTAATTCTTTACAAGATAAAACTTAAGAAGCATGTGTCAAAGGATTGTCTCAACACTTCAGAATATTTGAGTTGTCAAACGTCATCCTATTGTTGCAGCTCAAGCTGCTGGTGATTTTTTACTGATCCCTCCTCTATATGTATATATATAGATATACCATTAGGTGTGGATTGGTTTTGTTCAGTTGGTTCTCATTCATTTCTTTAAGTTCAATATTTTGATGGGAAACAAAGATTCGTGACTGCTGAAATAAATTATTTATACCCTCATGCGCGTTGATCAGGCAGAAGACAATGCAACACTTTATGGAGTTTGCTTACATGTGCCCGAAATTGTTCAGAGGCCCCCTGGTATCTTAGTTTCTCCTCCGTCTGGGTTATGCAGCCGTTTTCTGGTTTCTGCACCTCGCTGTTACTGTCTTCTGACTAGAGTTCCTTTCTTTGAGTTACACTTTGAGATGTTAAACAGGTTAGCATTATTAATGGCTTATGGGCATGTACTGACTCACTTTTCAGGTCGAAGACATGCTTAATGTCATTTGCTTTTCCCTAGATCCAATAGAATTCATTATATCTTACTTGGATGCAGTCTCATTGCACAGGAGCGTCTGAATCGGGTAACTCAGTTTGTAAATGAGATGACTCTCACTGGTTGCTTTCCATCAACACCCAAACTAGATGATCAAATGAATTCAAACGCTTACTCCCCAGAGAGGGAGTCATTTAGTGACTGGATGGCTTGTGCAATACCTCTTGAAGGTGCAGCAGTCATTACTGCTGCTGCTGCTGGGATTATATCTGATGATGAAATCCCACAGTCATCACCCAAAATATGGGATTCTCACTGCCCATCTCCTATAAGTGTGACTGCCAGTGATGCTTCAGATTCTTGTCAAGTTAGGGATATAGATAAGGATGGCAGGAAGAATCTGCCAGATCATGATAATTGTGCTTTTGAGGCACCAGAAACTCATGATTCCATGGAAAAAATGTATGGAAATTGTGAAAGTGACCAAGTTTCTCCCAGTCCTGGAACACCCTTTTCTGCTCGGAGTCGTGCATTGGAGCGTCTTGGAAGTTCTGAGTCACTTTTCAGGTGGTAGATTTATAATTATAGTATTCTAGGTTTCAATTTTCTTTAATTTATTGTGCTGAGATATGTATCTGGCAAAAGTTTGTCTCCTAATCTGGACTTCCTTCTAATGGCGCTTAATTTTTTTAGATTTGAATAGTTCATCGGTCTGTTTAGTCTTACTGGTTTTTTTGACGTTTTATCTTCACTTTCAATTCAATTTCCTTATCATATTGTTTTCATTGGCAGTCCAGTTAGAAGCATGGCATCGGAAGATGAGGATGATTTCTTTTCAAACAATGAGAGAGACTATGGGGATGAATTTTTAATGGAATGGGCTATGGTCAGTGTAAAATGGTTGCCCATTTGCTTTGCATTGGTTAATCTAAGGTGATGCTTGATTGGCATTTAACATGTTTTCTTTGTTGTGAATGGCTTTGATAGGAGAATAAGAATGATTTGCTACAAATAGTGTGTAGATATCATGCTCAACCTATTCCACCTCGAGGAAGCGAATTTGTGTTCCACCCTCTTGAACATCTACAAGCTATTCAGTATATAAGACATTCAGTTGGTGCTCTTGGCTTTAGCAAAAACTTTTTAGATTGTTCTGAACCGGCCCAGGTAATTCTTAAGTGATTTTTAACGCAATACTACTCCACAAATATGCTCACTCTTTGCAACTGTACCTGCTAAAAGGTCGAGATGAAGTTGGCAGCTGCTGAGGAAGCCCTTGCATTATCAATATGGACAACAGCAACTACTTGTCGAGTTCTTTCCCTTGATAGTGTAAGCACATATTCCAGTTGAAGTTCAACAAAGTTAATATTTGTCAAAAGTTTTGTTGATACTGTTTTTAGAAACCATATCCTGCATGCAGAAAATCTTCTAAAACTATTCTTTTCCCACTAATTTCTATTTATTTCTTTTTTTAATGCAGAAAACTATTTTCAGATTGGTTTTGCTCCTCTCTCATGTTTGCTTTTCCTGTTGCTGTATGTTGCAGTTTATTTATTCCAGTTCTGATACTGAGTAACATTCTTTTATTGAATTATAGCTTGCATCTTTTGATCATCAGTTCCTAGCTTCATATGCTATAATTTAGGGTTGTACATGAACTGGGTTTGTCAGGTTGGGTCAACCCAAACCGAACCCATTAACTTTTTTACGTACTCTAAACAAAACTGACCCAAATATATCATGAGAAAAGGTTAAAGAAGAAAGAAAGGAGCATATATCATGAGTAGTTCCTAGGACATTTTCATATTCCCTATGTTTTTTATTTGCATAAATAAGTAGTATCCTTGTGACTCTATATGATGTACTCTTCCATAATGAGAAAAGGAATGGTAACAAACACTAATCCTTATTACCTTACAACTAGCAGGGACAATTTAGTTTGTCAAAGAAGATGGTTTTACTGTGCTTTCTTTTCTACTTATAGACTGTTTCCCCTGGCCCCTCTACTTCCTGTTGAAGATTTTGACACATTACATTTACTATATCAGCTGCAAACATCATGCTAGTTTCTTGATTGACCAAAATAACTTTAATTTTTTATCCATAACGTTACTGGCAGGTGTTGACATTAGTTGCAGGAGTGTTGTTGGAAAAACAGGTGGTAGTAGTGTGCCCAAATCTGGTAAGTCTTTGAAACAATCATATTAATTGATGATCATTGATTTGCCTTGCAATGTTTTATGCTTATTACGAGTTTTCTGCTGCTGTTAGTTAACTTGGATTGCTACAGAGAAGTATTATAACCTGTCTTTCATTTTGGCCATTTTTTGACACTATGCAGGGTGTTCTATCTGCCACAGTGCTATCTCTTGTTCCCCTTATTCGTCCATTTCAGTGGCAGAGTTTATTGCTTCCGGTGAGTTCAGTGGCATTCGACAAGCCCTGATTTCAAATTTTTCTTGTGGCATTGTCACATGAGTCTAACAATATGTTAGCCTTGCATTTCAGGTTTTACCAGGGAGAATGATTGATTTTCTTGATGCCCCAGTTCCATATATTGTGAGTTTCATTTTATTTGATGTTTTGTAAAATATGTTGCTTTGCGTTATATTTGTTTTGTAGACTACTATTTTAGTATTTATTATTGCTTTTTTTGTTATATTAGTTTGCTGAGTATTACTTGAGTATTCATTCTTCATTCCTTTATAATATTCGCCTTTACCTGGAGAATGGTTGATTTTCTAGGTTTTTTTTCTTGCTTTTTAGGATGTGTACTTCCAGTTTCATTTTGAGTTGATAATGGTTTTGTGTTGCATTGAAGATTTTTTAACATCTTCATGTTAATAATTCTACTTTTCTTTCAATATGTGAGAATGACACCCTGCTCATATATTATATGTAGTTTTGTTTTGATGTTGAAACTATGCCTTCTCTTTCTGAAATTTTAAAAAATAAAAAAAATAAAGAGACAAAAATAGGAGTGGAAAGAGAGAGCCCCACAAACTGAAAAAATTCCCCACCTTGGTTCTATGTCATGTGATATTTTTTTATTTTTTGCTGACAATACATGTGATTTTGAGAGTTTTTAAGAACGGTCTCATTGTTCAATCCAATTTTCTAATGTTCTTGAAGGTTGGCATACAACATCCACCAGATGATTTGAATAGGAAAACAAATAATCTTGTTCAGGTTAATGTACTGAAGGATCAGGTTTGTCATGACCTTTTTGGGCTTGTATATATGTTTTTGACCCCATTGTTGAACAGGATTTCTAACCAGATGATAGCATATGCTGTTCCATGTAGAATGTCTCTTTCATATTTCTGTTCCATTTATTTTTCTTTATGTAGGCAAAAATGTGTCATTTGCCAAGACTTCCACAGCATAAAGAGCTTGTCTCTCAGTTGGGTCCAATTCATGCCAGACTTTCAAGTGAAAGTTCAATTGCTAGAAAGCATCCTGTACATAGGTGCAACGAAGTCCAGGTTTTTTTTTTTATTTCCTATACTGAAAGACTTCTCTTTCTCTCTGATTTTAGAAAAATAAAATTTAATATTTTATCTATGAATGATTCATGCATAAACCAGCAGTGTTTCAGCTTTTAGCCTCTGATGCTTCTTCCTCTAGTGGAAACTGCTAATTTGTATGTTTACAGGCTGAAGCTGCAACTCAGTTTTTAAATGTCATGTGGCACTATATGGAGTCACTTTGTTCAAATCTGAAATCCCATACGATAACTAGTGTACAATCAAATAATGACAGGGTAAGATAAATAATTTGTTTTTTTTTTTTTTTCATTTTCATTCCTGGAAACTCTCAACTGATTAAGAAGTGCCCACTTTTTCCTAGCTCATCCTGGATCAATTTTTCAGGTTTCTTTACTTCTTAAAGATAGCTTCATTGATTCCTTTCCAATTAGGGACCAGCCATTCATTAAGGTAACAATATTTTATTCTTTGAAAGAAAAATCATAGGAAATTATCATTCTACATGAGCATTGAAATGATTGTTACAGATAGTAGCACGAGTTGCCATCCTAGTTTAGAATAAAATCTGACTGTTATATATTTTACATTGTGCCTAAGGGTGGAGAAAAGGTTGCATTTTTAACATCATGGAGGGGTTACATTAAATATTAGCCCATGAATAGTCATAGTGGGATTAGCAGAAAGGGTAAAAGTCTTTCATCTTGATCAGTTGGGTAGCCCTGAGACTAATAATTGGATGAAATGTTCAGAAAGCTTCAATTTTGTTTGGACACCGTGTTATTTATTTATTTTCATCTTTATTCTGGAGCAACATAGGTCCTAGTGAGACTTTAAGCTCATTGATAATTCTTCTTTCAAAGCTATTGATTATGAATCCTTGACTTTGCAGCTATTTGTAGATACACAGCTCTTCACTGTTTTGTCAGACTCTCGTCTATCAAGCTTTGAGAGTGGCGAGTCATAGCCCTCTGTCACATTGCAATAGATCTGTTATACATGGTTGTAGGCAGTGAAGAAGATATAGTTCTTAATTTCATTGGTGTTCACCTCCAATCCAGATGAAAATTTGCTAACCCTAGAATCCAATGTTTGGAATGACAAACAGTGAGTTGGTATGTGGGTTATAAAATTTTGTATCAAGTTGATAGTAATAGACTGCAAATGCTCTATACTGAGTCACTGGTGCTGACCCAGAGGAAAGAATCAGTGTCCCTATTTTTTATTGAGGGATATGTTCTTGGGTTTAGCTGCTCATATTTTATAACTGACTTCTTGTGAGTACAGATTTCCCCATCACTATAGCATACATATAATTCGTTTTATTTTGTTTACTCTTGTTTTTAGATTATGACAATGACATATTCTTTTCTTTTTCTTTTCTTTTTCTCTTTTTTTCATAGTAGTGTTGTTTTCTTTTGTAATTTGCCTGGTTCTGTTTCCTAATAAAGGACGTTTCATGGGTTGGCACCACGTCATAGTATTTCAATAAAACCTATTTCAGTGACAGCTTGCGTATCTCTGGTTTCATGAATATAACCATTATTGTGTATATGCTATAAGATTATTTCAGAACTGCACCAAAAACAGGCACATTTAAATGAAAAAAATAAAAAATAAAAGTGTAAAGTCTTTGTTACATAAGCACACAAGTACTGCAGTTGGTTCTAATTAAATTTATTAGAACCACAATTTAGTTGAGTACATTGGTTGCAGTAGAAGGCCCAAGTGAATTACAATATCAAGGATTTGAATCTTCATATTGTTATTTTAAAAGGAATTTTGTCACCCTTAGTGCAAAACAGCATAAGCAATTGACTATACCAGATAGAGAGTGATGACTGCTTACTCTTAACTACGGGGAAAAAAGTCTTTTAATGACAAGAATGAGTAAAAAAAAGTACATCAAAGAGAATAACTAACCAAGTATTGTGCTCCATTTTGATAAGAAACGCTTATCAGCAAGCATTCGCTAAAGGCTGGCTATGGCATGCAATTATGCCGTTTCAAACCTACACGATATCCATGAAATTGCAAAGATTGTTTCTGATGCATGGCACCATAATCCATGACATGCCAGCTTCTTAGACCAGTAAGCTTCAATACTTTCTAAATACAAATCAAAATTTCTAAAAATTATTAGTGACAGGTAGCATTTGAGATACTTTAAATGAGTAAAGGATGATGGGGAAGGTAAAATAATATAATACCTACTAAGGAGTCTTATGGCATGACTCTGCCAACGAAGTTTCATACTTAAAAAAACAATATGGGTTTACTTCTAAAGTAATATTCTAGTAAGAATGCACCCCCTACATTAAAAAGCTGCACCCGCTAGATGTGGACTCCTTGGCAGACCCCTCGTCCGAAACATACAAGCAAAGTGGAATGGCAGAGAAAGGAGAATTGGAAAGAGAGGGAAGGGGAAACAAATTTATTGAAAATTTCGTTCCCAGGCTATGAAACTTCTACACTATAGCATATCCAAAGTAGGAACAGCTGTGGTGTCTGCCACCCGCAGGATGACAGGTGATGAGATATGATTCATGACAGGTAAAGTAGAATACCAGAGTCATAACTCAAAATGATGCTCATGAATCCATTACAAAGGCTTTCTGATACAAGTTTGTAGAAACATTTGGAAGAAACTGTGCATATTATACCCCAAGTGATCTTAAAAATTGTAGCCACTCAAGATTTATTTAACTACAACCAAAACAAGAGGGTAAAGCAACTCAACGCATCCGTTACACTGGAAACTAGCAAGGCTAAATTAGATCCCCTCATGCATCCGTTGAAAGCACGCAACGAAGACATCCCCCTTCATGCAAAAGATCGAAAGCCTTGTTGATCTCCGCAAGAGTCAAATTGTGGGTAATGTACTCATCAACCTTGATTTCCTGTCAAAAAGGAAAAGCAAACAATGTAGTCTCTCATAACGATCCATGCATTAACACTTTCCAACAATCTTGAATTAATAATGCATAGAACACTCTTGAAAAACCTTTACCTTCTTCAAGTACTTGTCTACGAGCCAAGGCACTTGTGACCTGCTCTTGAAGCCACCAAAACCTGTTCCTTTCCATACACGCCCAGTCACCAACTGGAAAGGGCGAGTTGATATTTCCTGCCCTGATGCTGCAACACCCACAATAACTGATGTCCCCCAGCCCTGGAAATTGCAACAAAGAATATTTTTATGTGTACAACCATCATCGTGTAATATTTGAACAATTGAATCAATGAGGCAGCAGCAGCATTTACCTTGTGGCAGCATTCCAAGGCAGCTCTCATCACAGAGACATTTCCAATGCACTCAAAGCTATAATCAACTCCACCATCTGTGAGATCAGCTATGACCTGCTGAATTGGTTTCTCATGTTCTTTTGGATTAATAAACTCGGTGACTCCGAAGTTTTTTGCTGCAAGGTAAAATAGCAAAAGAAGACAAGTATACAAACATATTTTTCAGTTTATTAGGGTTCAAGATCAGACAGAAAAGGGAGGGTAAAGGGAAAGAACGTAAAGGAAAGCTTGAGAGAAAACCAGAGAGGCTTATTCTGAAATTTGATACTGAAAGACTACTATTCTCAATTATTGTTTCCAGAGATACCCAACTAGTTTGAGATTAGAGGTGGTGGTGGTGTTGTTGTTGATGTTGATGTATTGTTTACAGAGACCAGTACAAATATATATAGCTCTAACTGTCTGACAGTTATCAGCAACTGCATTGTAGTTACTAACTATTCTAACAGCAAAGTATTAACTACTCTAGCACAGGTTAGGGCAACCAAGCTCGTCGTGATGTACCTATATCAAACTTCTTGCTGTCAATATCTATGCCAATAATCCGGGATGCACCTGCAGTTTTAGCACCTTCTGCAACCTGTTAAACATATAAATTATGAATCACAAAAGCAGCCCAAAACCAGGCAAATACATAGACATATTGTAACTTTAGAAACTTACAGCAAGCCCAACAGTTCCAAGGCCAAAAATAGCCACAGTTGACCCTGACTCCACTTTTGCAGTGTTCCAGACAGCTCCAAGGCCTAAAAGGTAAAAAGAATAGTTATCATAAATTCATAATAATAAGTAAACTTGACATGCAAAGAACACAAAACCACATATTAACAAAAAAATACAATAAGGCAATCAAACAAACTGTTTCAGCCCAGTAATCTCTCCCCCTGCATTTTCATTCAACAATGCAAAGCATACAGTCAAAGTCCAGTGTTAGCAATAAGAGGATATGGAGTGAAGACTTTCATAGCATTAATAAAGAAGGAAGGAAAAAAAAGTTTGTAAAGCAACATTTCTATGAAGTATATTACTTGATAAATTAACAAATTTCAAAGTGCAGGATCACAGTTAGGCTACCTTATTATCAAATTAGAATAATGATAATTGATAACCTTGAGCTATCATTAAATCAAACTCCAAACTCCAAACACAGGGGGTTATTCTAGCCGACAACTTGGATTAGATTTGTAACTCTGATCAGAACAGAAGTTTAATTATATATTTGTATGGCAAGGCAGCAATAATACATACTCCATGGGCAAATATAACATCATTGTCCAAGCACATTTCATGAATTCATTAGACAGTCTATGAACACGAACAAATTATGCACAGAAATGATAAGCTACTACATCCCATATAACTAGAAAAATCTCAATACAGTTTTTTTATATCACGAAAAAGAGAATGGTTACCGGTTGAAACACCACATCCGAGAAGACAAACTTTCTCCAAAGGAGCTTTTGGATCAATCTTAGCTACGCTGACATCATGAACAACAGTGTATTGACTAAAGGTTGAGGTTCCCATAAAATGATAGATGGGTTTTCCATTAATAGAGAAACGACTCTTGCGATCACTGAGCATGACCCCAACTCCAGTGGCAGCACGAACCTTGCCACAAAGGTTTGTCTTGCCGGATTTGCAAAACTTGCATTCTCTGCACTCAGCCTGGTAACAGGGTATAACATGATCTCCAGGCTGAACCTCAGTAACACCTTCTCCAACACTTTCAACAATCCTGCACAAATAAATAAATAAATAAATAAACTACTATCCAAATCAACAATCAAGCATGGCAATGCATATGTTGCAGCTAACAAAAATGCAATATTAACACACCCTGCAGCTTCATGGCCAAGAATACAGGGGAAGAGACCTTCTGGATCCTGCAATAGCAATAAAGGAGAACATAACAACAATCTTCTGTTATTGTACAAGGAAACACAAATTGTCATGGGAAATGGAAAAGAAAGAGAAGAGAGTACCTTGCCGCTCCAAGTATAAGCATCAGTGTGACAAAGAGCAGTGTAGAGAATTTGAATACGGACCTCGCCGGGCTGCGGCGGAGCCACCTGAACGTCTTCAATCGTCAAGGGCTTGTTGGGTTCCCAGGCCACCGCAGCTTCAACAATGAAAATTGTGGTTAGGGTTTGGTTTGTGTTAATGTGATTCTAAAACACAACACAATGGATCTCGAATAGGAAAAATAACAAGAAGAAGAAGAGAGTACCTTTGCAAGTAATGACTTGACCTTTAGTTGTTGCCATTGAAATGAAATGTGAGATGAGACTCGAGAGACCACAACACTAATCAACAACACACACCAATAACCAATTATCAAGTTTATGTCTTATATTTTACGTATTTCAAAATAAAATAAAATAATAATAATAATAATAATTTTAGCAATTGGGGTGAATAAATTTTGTGGGCTTGTCATCTAGCCCAAAAAGCTGGTGAACTTTTAAAGACTCAAGCTTTGGGTTGAATAAATTTTACATTTTTTGGGCTGAAAAAAATGTCCATTACCTTTTTCTCTCTTCTCTCAAAGACTCAAACGTCAAACCCAAACTTTGCCACGAAGCTTTGGAGTCCAGGCACCACGCTAATCAGCCAGCATCAAATCAACAAGAAGGTGAACTTTTAATTCAGATTCTCTCCTAATGGTAATAATTGTTGAATAATGTAACTGATAGATGACCGTTATAACCGCCGATTCACGTGAATCAGAATCTGCCGTGACGCCGACGTTTTGAGGTTGCGATTTACGATATTTTGTGAATTACATTCAATTCCGATTGTAGGATTCTCAATCCTAGTGTTTTTTTTGTACTTTTCTTTGTTTGTGATTTTGGCTTCGTAAATCTAACGGTGGACAAGAAACAACGTTTGCTTGTGTTGTAGTTATAGATATTATTTTAGTCCTTTTGAGGGACTAATATGAGTCTTTTTTGAATTTGTGAGGGACCACGATTTCAACTAAATGGGTCCATTTTGAATTTCTTAGGGATCACGAATAGCTTTTTTATTTGCTAGGGACTAAAGCGGGCATCGTAAAATTTGTTGAGGACCAAAAAAGGTATTTATTCTTTTTTTTATTGAGAATGAGGTGGATGGTATTTATTGTCTGTCTGTTGGATTTATTCAATTATGTAAGTGCCAACCAATCTATGTATTATTTGAATGAACATGTGATGGACTTGCTTGACTCACTATCTGTCATTTGTTATGCAACAGGTGCCTTTTCTTTGGTGATGTTTCTTCTAAGAGAGATCCATCAGCATACTTAAATTACGTATTTGCTATATATGATTATTACCGAAAGAAGTATTGCATCTTTGATAAGGGAGAAAATCCAACTAGGATTGAGTTGCCTCTTATTGTGAATACTCCTGGCTGGGTGAAAGGTAAGCTCACTTCTTTTGCAGTTATTAATCTGATTATTTTTAATCCTGCATTTGTATTTTTACTGCACAAAGACTACTGCTTTCCTAGAATATTAATAATATATCATCTGTTATGGTATTCATTCAATGGATTCTTCATTTCCCTTACATCTCAGGTGTTGGCTATGACGTATTAGTGGACATGTTGAAATATATTCGTGCAACAAATGTAGTTAAGATCAGCATATCCACTGAAAGTAAGAATTTACCTGCTGGTGAATTCTGGTTAGATGGGGAACATGATGGAACAGTTAACTTAATTGAGATAAATTCAGCTCGTCAAGACTCATTAAAGAGATCGTAAGCCTAAATTTCATCAGAAAGTTATCAATTGAAGATGCTAGTTTGGTCCCTTTATTTTTCAATTTTTATGCATCAAGTATCATAGAATATACCTATTTGTTTTCCCAGGGTGCTTGTTCTGAAGGATGCATCTCTCCTGCGCGATTTACGAATAATGGCTTATTTCAGACAGTGCTTTCCTAGTGATTCAAATATTTCTACAATCAAGGAACTTGCACACTCCTTGGCCTCTCATTGTTCTTATGAAGTTCCAATTACATGCATAAAGATTCAACATCTTCATTGTGAGGTTGGTTCAAATTTTACTTATTATCTCTGAGTCACCTTGGTGCAACAGTATGGTTGCTGCCTTGTGACTTGATGATGGTCACAGGTAGTAGTTGCAGAAACAGCCTCTTCACTCTGAGTGAATATAAAGTTGCGTACATCTAACACTTACAAGCCCTACAATGATGGAGTCTCATGACTGAGCTGCCCTTTATATGTTCTGTTTTGATGCATTTGATCTATTTCAATTCCAATCCCACTTTGAATTTTAAATCTTTTTTAATATAAACACAAATTTTGTAAAAAAATTGTTTTCTTGCTAGGAATTTCAACTATATTTTTTATATATGAGGAGGACTTTTTTTTATAGTCTAACCATATTTTTGTAGGTTCCAAGCTCTGAAATATTCTACAGTTTGAATGCTAGCATTGTTGGCTTAGCAGTTGATTCTGAAGGACCTGGAAATTTACCTTGGTGTCTTGGTCTTGGTAGGTAATTTGGCATAGCTTTTCATTGGATCCCATATTCTGTTAGTCGTAACACGTTTATCAGCGTCTCTTAACTTTGCAATAACATCTCAACTGTGATATATCTCAAGGGACCTCTCACCTATTTAGGCTATCATACTTCCACAAATACAAAAGATAAAGAATTAAAAAAGTGATATTCCTCTCTTAGCTTTATTTATTTTTTTGATAACTTGGAATTGTTTCTTTTAACAATAACAACAGATCATACAGATGTTTAGTCTCGTAGTTGTTATTCATTTGGATAATTCCATGCATCTTCACTGTTAAACACATTTTGATTTCTTTTGATTAAGGGATTGTGAGGGGCATTGACACAGTCAAACGTGTGCTCTATGTGATTACACCTGTGCCACATAGTTCTCTGGAAAAAGTCAACCTTTTGCTACAGGGTTATATCCAAATTCCTACTTGTTTATTGCAGGTAAGTGATTGTTTTATGCAATTTTATTTTCTTCTTGACATAATTTTATAGAAACAAAAGATACTTTGTCAAAGTGTAACCAAGCTTTCTTTTGTTTTCTTACGGCTTTGATGATTAGTTGTTAAAATGTGTTTTGTTAAATATTAGAAAAGGATTGTTACCATATGTGTGTGTGTGTGTATTAGAGAGAGGGAGAGGGACAGAAAAGGAATCTATAATTTCCAGTCTTTTTGTCATGGCAGGGGTGTGCAAAAAAACTGGTTCACTTGCCTTGCCCTTGATCCGACCTTGACCCGACCCATAAATATCCATATTTTTTGAATTGGTTTAAATACTGACCCACTTTTATTTGTGTCAGTTTTAGACCTGACTCGTTTTAATATTGACCCACTGACCCAAAACTTGACCCATACCCATTATGTGAAAAAAAAATCACAATTACATTAAAAGAAAAGTTTTAACGTAAAACAATTACGTCAAAATTTTTTATGGAAAATATTTTCATAAAACTTTTCGCAAAAATTTTTGACGAAAAATATTTTCATCAAAATTTGTGAGTAAAAACATATCGGTAAAAAAATTTGACGGAATATTTCTTTTGTCAAATATTTTTACGGAATCTAAATTTCGTCAAAATATTTCACAAAAAAATATATTCATAAAAACTTTCGACGAAACACAT
This sequence comes from Gastrolobium bilobum, assembly GCF_033153095.1. Taxonomy (NCBI): domain Eukaryota; kingdom Viridiplantae; phylum Streptophyta; class Magnoliopsida; order Fabales; family Fabaceae; genus Gastrolobium; species Gastrolobium bilobum. The sequence continues at coordinate 713,180 of NW_026899159.1, read as the reverse complement.
TTTCATCGAAATTCTTTGACGGAAAAAAATTTCATCAAAATTCTTTACAGATTTCAAATTTCGGCGAAAGTTTTCGACAAAAATATTTTCGTTAAACTTTTTGACATAAAAAAATTTCGTCGAAATTTTTTAGCGAAACGCATTTCTATCAAAAATTCTCGACTAAATATATTCGTCAAGTTTTTTGATAAAGAATATATCTATCAAAATTTTCAACGGAACACATTTCTGTAAAAAAAATTCGTAAAATTTTTTGACAAAAATATTTCGATAAGAAATTTTGACACAAAAAATATTTTGTCTAAATTCTTTAGAGAATCTAAATTTCGTCGAAAGTTTCAAATGAAACATTTTCCATTGAAAATTTCGATGAAACACATTTCCATCAAAAAATTTCGACGGCAAAAAATTTCATTAAAATTCTTTAGAGATTTCAAATTTCGGCGAAAGTTTTCGACGGAAATATTTTCGTCATCAAAAAATTTTGACGTCAAAAAATTTCACCGGTAAAAAATTTCATCAAAATTCTGTACAGATTTCAAATTTTGGCGAAAGTTTTCGACGGAAACATTTTCGTCATCAAAAAATTTTGACGGCGAAAAATATCGACGGCAAAAAATTTCATCAAAATTCTTTACAGATTTCAAATTTCGGCGAAAATTTTCGACGGAAATATTTTCGTCATCAAAAAATTTTGACGGCAAAAAATTTCATCAAAATTCTTTACAGATTTCAAATTTTGGCGAAAGTTTTCGACGGAAACATTTTCGTAATCAAAAAACTTTGATGGCAAAAAATTTTGACGGCAAAAAAATTCATCAAAATTCCTTACAGATTTCAAATTTCGGCGAAAGTTTTCGACGAAAAAATTTTCGTTAAATTTTTTGACAAAAAAAAATTTTCGTCGAAATTTTTAGCGAAAAACGTTTCCATCGAAAATTTTGAACTAAATATTTTCGTCAAGTTTTTTGATAAAAAATTTCCATCAAAATTTTCAACGAAACACATTTCTATAAAAAAATTCCGTAAATTTTTTTGACAAAAAAAACATTTTGACGAAAAAATTATTCTGTCAAAATTCTTTAGAGAATCTAAATTTCGTCAAAAATTTCAAATGAAACATTTCCCTCGAAATAATTTCCGTCAAAATTTTCGTCAGAACATACTCCCATCGAAATTTTGAACAAACATTCTGTCAACTTTTTTGACAAAATTCTTTTTTCGTTTAAAACATTTAATGGAAGAAATCATTTTCGTCAAAACTGTTGACGGAAACTAAATTTCAATAGAAATTTTTTTTTTGTAAAAATTTCGACGAAAAAATAATTTTGTGACGAAATTTTCGTCTTTTGCAACGTAAAAATGTTGACAAAATTTTGTGAGAAAACCAAGTCAAAAACGGGTCAGGTCAGATTTGACCCAGTTCAGAAACCAAGTCAGACCCACTTCATAAACCAAGTCAGGTCAGATCCAAACTTGTTCTGAACTAGTTCAACAAAATCCAATCCAAGTCAGACCTGACTTAGATCAAATTAAAGCGGGTCGGGTCAAAATACCTGACCTATAAAAACCAAGTTGGGTCGAGTCGGACAAAAACCTGACCCGACCTGACCCATGCACAACCCTAGTCATGGGACTGTGGCTTGGACTGGGTGCTGTCTGCTCTTTCATAATTCTAGAGAATCTTTTATTCTTGTTAAAGATTTATTTAAATTATCTTATAATACCTTTCTAGATCTGTTTCCTTATTTTAATAGGTTTTAGTCTTCTTGATTGTTAGCTTGGGCTTATGCTAGGAGTACTAGTACTTAACCTGATTATTAGTATGAATATGAGTTTTACATTAAGGCATTGTAACACATCACATCCTTCAATAATATTTTCAGTTTATTTCCTTGGGACACATCCATCAAGATATTGATTCGTTATTGTCATTTTTATTTCTGTTTCACGATATCTATTGTTAATGAATGACTTTTCTTCTCATAAAAAAAACGACTTTTTTTCAGGTCCAGGGATGCGTATCACCTTACATTTCAGCAAATGCTTTAACTTCAAGCTAGTTATTTTCTTGAGTTGGCAAAGACGACAATTATAGTAGTAGCTAACTCCATATAGTTATTATAGGTGCTTTCTTTCCAAGGTAGAAGCACGTGGATTTCAATTTAGATATTCTTGAGAATATATGTATATATTTTTTCTTTTATGAAATTCTAACAAAATTTTAGGAAGAGGATGTAGATTTGTTTCTCTAATTAAATATAGGAATGACAAAATTGGGTTGATTCCTAGCTGTTCTATTAATATTTTCTTTTACTGAAAAAATGTCTTGGATATAACTTACAAGCTATTTATCCAATTCTCTACTTAAAAAAAAATTGGTAATTTTGTTTTGGGTTATTTCTATATAGCTACATATGTGGCTCTGTTGCATTAAAATTATGCTCACGACAACTGGCAGTGTGTTTAATCCCCTTCAAGCTTCGGCTATGTATTATTCTAATGATCGATTGATGCATCCGTTGCTTGCAGACCAGTCAAGAAAAAAGGGACGTAGTTGGAAAGACGTCATTTGGTTGGCAAGTCTGGCAAATGTCATTCGAAGAATATGGCTGTTAATTTAAGGTTGTGTGCAGAGACTAATAAAGTTTTAAGTGTTGATTTTAGAATTATAGATGAAGTGATGAGTGAAACGAAAAATTGTTTTTTTTTAGAAAAGTGTTTATCTTTTTAAATGACATAACTTGTGTCATTTCACTCTCACAAAGAAGTGGGATTTACATATTTAATTTTTTTTGTCAATTTTTTCTCTTCCTTTATTTATATCTTTCTCTCTCTTAAAATGACATAATTTTACATCTTTTAAAATGATACACAGTTTTCCGTTATTTTTTGTAAGATACATGACTATAACATTATTTATCTTAGGTGAATTGGGTGAGCCTTGGTTTGATAGTTGAAGTTACTACCTCCGCTCACATGGGTAGGGCTGCATATCGATCTGTTCTGGTGGGAGCCTAGCGAGCAAGAATATTATCCCTGTACTTTTTGTGTGATTCCCTTTTGCACATAACTTTTATGGAAAATAATTATCTTATGTTGCATGAGATAACTATCTCATGCAATAGAGACAAAATAGTGGGGTCTATTATTATTATTTTTTTTTTTTTTCAAAAAAGTTATGGACCCTATTAATTTATCTCTGTTACAATTATCTCATGCAACATGAGATTAATAAATCCCGACTTTTATAGGGGGAAAGTGGGGAGAGAAAGTGACTGGGGAAAGTGAGGTGATGTGTGGTTTGTTGTTTGTTTTTATGTTATCAATTGTTTCTTTTTTCTGAGATATTAGGTGTAAAAGGGAAATGTAAAAAACAAAGTGTACGATAAACATTTTTGGCCTTGTAAGCTCTCTGAGTCTCTATGTTAATATTGGATAAACACAGGAATCAATTGTAAAAGGAAAAATAACTTAATTGATCTGGTTCAATTTTAGAACATTACTCTTTTTTGTTCTAGCCCATTCCCAGTAGGTACATGTTTTTTGCAGGCAAAGTCTATAATACTTTTAGATCTAGTTTCGCATGCTTAATATGATACATTATGATTTTGTTAGTTGTTTGGTATAAGCACTGAATTGTTTTAAGTTTACCTAGGAAAGCTCTTTGATACATTAAGGTGTTGTTTGGTAGGTGTGTTTCTTTTAGATTCCTGGAAAAGTGTTATTGGAATTTTAATATATCTATGTTTGGTAGAAGAAATGTAAATTTTTTCCCATGATTCTGATTTAGCCAGGGTTTTGATTGTAGTACAAAATATTAACCAAAATACCATCTAGAAAAACCTCAAAAAATGTGGAATTCCTAGAATCTGGTCTGTGGAAAAATTATACATAATTTTTGAGACTTCTGTACCCTTGCTTTTATCGCTGCTGAACTGATGGACGCTAATATCGTTTTAGTTGTTTTTATGGTTTCTTCCTTGTTCAAACTGTTCATGATATTTCCTTGCGCTGGTTGTGGTTGTTTGCGCACTTGACACCTTGCGCTGCAATTGCGTGTGGTTTGATTTGTCCATTGGAAATAATAACATCAGAGAGCTTTGGTTGTTGCTGGTCTTCGGAAAGAGAGTTACTAAACTGAAATGCTCTCAGACCAAAAGCATACCGTGCCAAATGTATAAACATTCTCGTTAATATTACACCATCAACCAAACATAGATTCAGTAGTAATCTTAATGGTAATATTTTCATCTATCAAATAACTTTTTGTTAACATTCCCAAAAAACTCACTTTTCTATTAAATTCTCGAAAATCATGATTTTCAGATAAATTTTTTTTCTCTCGTACCAAATGCTCCTTAAACTTAATAGATATCAATTCAAGTTTACCCATGAAAGCTCTTTGATACATTAAACTTAATAGATATTTGTGAGTGGGATTCTGCTTTATTGAATTTAGATAATTTAATGTATAAACTACCCCATTACAAACCGTAAACACTCCAATGTCTACAATACTTTTTTTTCCCCTCTGGTTGGAACAACCTTTGATTCAGGTTAAGGCAGTAGTGGTTGCTTTTGGGGGAGATTTGAAGGGGATTGAGCATTTGTCGAAGGAGAGTGTTTAACATCAATAGTAGACCTTGACTACCAAAGGTCCGAACTGCTCTCCATCTCATTGCCTGAGAGAATATAGATGCTTCTGATTGTTGGAGTAGTATGGTAATTTCAACTTTTCAATTATTTTCCTAGAGGGTAGAGGAAAAAAAATCATCCGGAAATTACGATTTCTAGGAAGATGGTGGGAGAATGACTTTTTTAGAAATATTATCAAAAAGCTGTTTAGTAGGCTAAAATATTCTTACGAATGTGGAGTCAATTTTCTTGATGTTGTATTTGGCCGATTGTCAAATATTACTGGAAATGTGGGGTAATTTTACAAAAATAACCTCACCTTCTAACAAACAGAAACAGAAGCAGAAAAATAAAGAGATAGAACAACAAATAAAAAAAGACTGATAGTAACATTAGTAGAAATAATAATTGGTTGTTATAATATCCTATCCCTATTTCTTATTATCAAATTTTAACCGTTAATTTTTGTGAATCAAATTGTTATAATTCGTTGAATCATATTTATTAATTAATTATTAATTTTTAATAAATTATAATCTTTAGATGGATGAAAATCAACAGTTAAAATTCAGTAATAAGAGATAGTAAGAAAAAAGATACTAAATATAACATTTCCTTTAATTTATAGAAAAATTTAAAATTAAAAAATAACTTGTCGGGTCAACCCAACCCGACCTATTATCAACCCGTTTTAATTCATTTATAAACTGGGCGGGTTGTATTGGGTTAGTGAGTTGAGAGTCATAACTCAACCAGGCAACTTAGATAGGTTATACAGGCTCACCGACATGTCAAACTGCTTTTGCCAACTCTTCCATATATTGTTATATCTTATATAATAATAATAATAATAGTAATAATAATTATTATTATTATTATTTTAGCATTTGGACTTAATATTTTTTTTGGCTTGTCTTCTAGCCAATCCACTAGAGGCTCTTCTTTAAGTTAAAGTCATACGTGGAACAGATTTACTAATTCTTTGATTTCAGTTAGTAAGATAAGAGTTGAACTAATAAATAGATTATATTCTAAAAGCTAAAAAAAGAGTATCGTGAGCAATTTCATTAATAGGGTTCATTGATACTATTCGTATAGTAGATGCTATCACACATACAATAATATTCAATTTGATGAAATTGTTTGATATTAAAGGGATCTTCTATAATTTCGCATGTGAGGAGTTATATTTAATATTTATTTTTTAAAAAAATATAGAATTATATTATTTTAATTGAAAAAAGACACAAGTAATAAAAATTGTGGAAGAAGAAAATGGGTAATTTTTTAATTCAAATTTTAAATAAAAATATTAATTTATATCTTTCTCTCACTTAAAATAAGTCCTTTTAAAATGATAAATATTTTTTCAAATAATATATGCTGAAATATTATTAGACCAATCTACACATTTGTAGATGCGATATTAAGTTAAGCGTGCCATGACCAAATGAATTATAATTTAGGTCAGTCAATACATGTGAATACTTTTAAATTAGAATATAAATTCTTTCACTTTTACGAAGATTTATAATCATATATAATAAAGGAAAGGATATTGTGACAATCAAGTTGTGTTACTACCAAGTGACTACCAATCAATTTCACCGTTAGATCAATTATGTTGATCCAACGGTTATATTTATTTCCATCTTTATATGGTCATGATTCCCCATATTTAAAGTGAAAGCATTAAATATGAGAAATCATAACCATACAAAGGTGAAAATAAATATAAAATATTAAATTTAGAAAATCATGACCATACAAAGATGGAAATAAATATAACCGTTGGATCAACATAATCGATCTAACGGTAAGATTGATTGGTAGTCACTTGCTAGTAACACAACTTGATTGTCACAATATCCTTCCCGTATAATAATTAACTTACGCGGAACGAAAAATAATAGAAAAGTGAAACGAAGCGTTTTAAGCACTGAGAAGAAGATACGAGCCCTCTGATCTGAATGGTGTTGTTCGCACATCGTGTTAGGGTTTAGGGTTTGTCCCTCTCCCTCGATAAAACAGAATATCGACGACGGGTTCTTCTCTGCTTCCATCGAAAGATATCGTGGTCATTTGTTTTTTCTTTCACAGTAAGGGTTCTCTTTCATACTGCTATTATTATTATATCGCTCTAGAATCATACCCATATCTAATCGCTTCAATTTTATTTTTATTTTTTTTATTATTATTGTTGTTGACTATTCGGGTCACTTTCTTCAACTTTCAATATCTTATTATTATTATTATAGGCTAATTTTATGATTTCAGATTGGCCTCGGAGATTATTTGCATGAAAAGGCCCCTATGAACACTTCTAAGTTTTCATTATAATTTCTTCAATTGCTGAAAAGATAGTTATATGTATCAATTAAATGGTTTTTTTGTTAATGTGGATGCTTATGGATTAGATGGTTGATTATGACTTGTGTTATATAAGCAGGATATTTTGAATTTAAGGCTGAAGCGAACGGAATTATGGCGGATTTAGAAAATCTGCTTTTGGAGGCTGCGGGGAGAACTGGGAGAAACCGACACTCTCTTCCACCTTCAAGAAGAGGGCATGATGGTGCATATTCGGATGGTGGAAGTGATTCTAGGGAGGATGATTCGGATGATGAGCTTAATTATCAAGGCAGAAAGCCCCCTGGCTCGCAAGTTCCCCTAAAGAAGAGGTTGGATCAGACAGAAAGAGATGATGATGATGATGATGATGATGATGATGATGATGAAGGAAGTGAGGAAGAAGGGGATGATGACAACGAGGGCGATAGCAGTGATGAATCTAATATTGGCGATGATCTTTATAAGAATGATGATGACAGACGGAAGCTTTCTGAGATGACTGAATTTCAAAGAGAGATGATATTGTCAGATAGGGCTAGCAAGAAGGATGATAAAAAATTATTGGGGAAGATAGCATCAAAACGTGAGAAGGGAAAGACAACTGTACCCAGAAAACAGACTCCACCCCTCCCTTCATCTCGTGTGCGTTCATCAGCCAGATCTGCTGACAGGTCAACTGCCAAGGATGATGCATTAAATGAATTGCGTGCAAAGCGATTGAAACAGCAAGATCCAGAAGCACACCGCAGGCTAAGAGAGGCATCTAGAAGTTCAGGGCCCAGGCATTTTTCACCAAAACGCAAACCTTTCACTTCAACAAGTCTTAGTAGCTCAAGCCATAGTGATAGTGAAAGTAGGTCCCGCAGTGATGACCAAGGTTCAACTGGAGAAGGAGGAATTATTTACAGTGATGATGACAGGGCATTATCTGGATTTGAAGGGCCTTCATTCGAGGATATAAAAGAAATCACCATTCGCAGGTCAAAACTTGCAAAATGGTTTATGGAGCCTTTCTTTGAGGAGTTAATTGTTGGTTGTTTTGTAAGAGTTGGTATTGGTAGATCAAAATCTGGGCCTATCTACAGGCTCTGCATGGTGAAAAATGTTGATGCATCAGATCCTGATCGGCAGTATAAATTAGAGAATAAAACCACATACAAGTACTTGAATTTAGTCTGGGGAAATGAAACTTCTGCTGCGAGGTGGCAAATGGCTATGGTTAGCGACTCTGCTCCACACGAGGAGGAGTTTAAACAGTGGGTTAAGGAAGTAGAACGAAGTGGTGGCCGGATGCCATTCAAGCAAGATGTGTTAGAAAAAAAACAAGCTATAGAAAAGATCAACACATTTGTTTACTCTGCAGCTACTGTGAAGCAGATGTTACAAGAGAAAAAATCTGCCTCATCGAGGCCATTAAATGTTGCAGCTGAGAAGGACAGGCTGAGGAGGGAATTGGAAATAGCACAAAGTAGGCATAATGAAGTTGAAGTGGAGAGGATCAAGACAAGACTGCAAGAATTGGATGCATCCCGGCAAGCTCAGGAGAAGGATGCTAAGGCTTTGAAGCTTGCTGAGATGAACAGAAAGAACAGGTTTGAGAACTTCAAAAATGCATCCAAATTGAAGCCAGTAAAGACAGGTTTGAAAGCAGGAGAGGCAGGTTACGATCCATTTTCAAGGAGATGGACTAGATCAAGGAACTACTATGCTTCAAAACCTGGTGAAGAGGCTGCAGCTGGAAATAACAGTGCCAGTGGCGCAGTGGCTGACACAAGCAGCAATGGGATGGGAGCAGCTGTAGTAGCGGAGACAGGCATGGTGGCTACTGCTGCGGCTTTGGAAGCTGCTGCTGGTGCTGGAAAGTTAGTAGACACAAGTGCTCCGGTGGATCAAGGTACAGAGTCAAATATGCTACACAATTTTGAGCTGCCAATATCATTAGCTCTACTCCAAAAGTTTGGTGGAGCCCAAGGAGCTCAGGTAGGATTTATGACAAAAAAACGAAGAATTGAAGCAACTGTTGGATTTCGAGTCCCAGAAAATGATGGCGGGAGGCATGCGCTGACATTAACAGTTAGTGATTACAAGCGAAGAAGAGGGCTTCTTTGAAATTTGTTGAACTAAAAAATTTAATCAGCCTGACACTTTTTTAAGGTGAAGTTAGTTTGTATTATCCGTAGTACTGTTGTGCCCGTAAATAACTAAATATCTTGAATCTTTTCATGCGATCATTGTGTTTTCCTTTCCTTTTTTCCTTTCCCAAAATTTAAAGAAAATTGATAAATCCAAGTTAACTATGTTTATATGATTTAACATTGGTTTTTACTGGATGCTTGGAGGAAAGCGGGATAGTAATATTGTTAAAAATATATTTCTTGCATAATTTTTGTTTGTTTCAATATACTCTTTAGAGTCTGTACCTATGAAATATACACACTTTAAAAATCCTGGCGTGTCGTCTTCGACATTTCCCGACACTCTAACACTCCAACACGTGTTATAGATATTCAAAAAAAGGTTCAAAGGTTACATTGTATTGAGTTTTTAGTTTTAACTATTAGATTTGTTGGATTACGATTACCATTTTATTGAGTTTAATATAAATATTTGGGATATCTTATGATTCTTTGCAAAATTGATGAATATTATAAGTTTAGTTTCATTTTTTTTGTTAAATTATTGAATATTAAATATAATATACACTACATAAATTAAAAATATTATTTAATATCAAAACGTGTCCTAACATGTTGAAATTTAACATTTTTTAGAATTAACGTGTCGGCGTGTCGTATCGTGTATCGTGTCTCGTGTTAGTATTAGTGCTACGTAGGTACATTGAGGAATATCCAGAACGGTATTTAGGGAGTCGCTCTGATTCTATCTGTTTGTTCCGTATTAAATACACTTATACATTTTCCTATACTTTTGCTCAAGCTTATTTTCTAGGTAAGGATATGTTTTCAAAACGTTATCAACGAGTTGCTCATTGGCTTTAGTTTACTCAGTCCTTCCTTCATCTTTCACTCAATGGATTGCAGACAAAGAAGGACAAAATGAGAAATGCAACTTTGACGTAGATAGCAGGTTCAAATATGTGTGTGGTTAAGATGCCTGTTTAAGGGCAGTTACTGCTAGCAGTAATCCAAGACAAACCCCTTCGAATTGAAGTCCAGATTTGTGGCCAAATTCTAAATATTCGCCCTTCAAAACTAGTGAGTAGTAAGTCACTTCACTGTGATGAGGTTTTGTCTAAATTTTAGCTTATCAACATTGAAATTTGAGTTTAATTTTAATCTGATATTAATGTATTTTAAAATTAAAAAAAAATAGTATCATCACCAGAAGAGCATGACCTTTTTGACAAATATTGTTATAGGCAACATTAAATTTTGGACGTCCTTTAATATTACGTAAGGAAATTTACTAGGATGTATTAACATTCCTTAGTTTAGCTTCCTATTTATAATAAACGGCAAAATTGTAACGATTGATGAGAAAATCAACGGGTGAAATTGGGCTGCTCAATGCTCAACCTGGCCCATCCTAAAGTTATTTAAGCCAGATTCAGGTTCTAAAAAGTATGCTTACTTTATTTTGTGGGTTTTAGATAACGTTACGCTTTGGGTTAGAATGGTTCGGCTTGATGTTATATAATACTTTAAGATATATATATATATATATATATATATATATATATATATATTGAAGACCAAGTATAAATTATAAGCCTTCTTGATTTAATATCTTATCCATAATATACTGGTTTTTTTTTTTTTTTTTTTTTTTGGTAATCTCATATAATATAATTTTTTTAAATAAATATACAATTTGATTAGAAATATAGATTATAAAACATTCCTTAGTTTAGCTTCCTATTTATAAAATTTATGACTTGAAAATAGTACTGTTTAAATTTACATTTTTGTTTCTAAATTTGCAAGACTAATATGAATTTTTGTTTATCACACTTTAGTTCCTAAGAATGATTAACTTGATACGAATTATGTAAATTCAGGAAATAAATCGTAAACTTAACTAAATTAATCAATTAATATTCTAAATATTAAGTTGCTAATTTACTTTAGAATAAACTGCAGAAAAAAAATAGTAAATGACGTTATGCCGTATTTTGTTGGTAATCATGAACTTTCGAGAAAGAAGATAATTATACTCCATTGTTATAATTGGCTAATTTATCACCAGTTTTAAGGTTTTTGAATCTTTCAAGAATTTAAGGGAATAAGTTGTATGTGTTTCAAAAACGATTGTAAAATGTAACGTTTTAGACTTTGTATATTAAAATTGGCTTAAATGAAATTTTTTAAAGAGGTATAGTGTAATTTAATTTTTTATCTTTTAATGAAAAATAAGGAGCAAACGCTTTAAGTTCAATACCACTTTGGCTATGGCCTCAGTGGTAACCCTTTAAAAAAACTTGTTCTAGTACAACTTATTGAAGCAATTATGGATTTTCAAAATATATTCCATACAAGGTAACTATTACATTGTGTTGACTAAATTCTTTTAATGTGCAATTGAATGGTAATTATCACACAGATTTTTTTTATTTGTAAAATAGGGAAAATTTCATTTAACTCGCATTAGAATTTTTTTTCAAGTATATCTTAATTTGTATAATTGTCTAACTCATTGTATTTATATTTTTATTATTTTTTTCTTCGATATAGTTCTTCATAATTTCTTATTAATATTTTGGTCCTTCAAGAATCGATATCTTATTAAGCTAAATCATTAAAACAATATTTCATAAAAAAATAAAATTTATTTTCATAAATTTATATTACAAAGACTAAAAGATGAATAAATTAAAAAATGGGAAACGAAAACTTAAAAAGAAAGAAAGAATAAACGTGTTTACCAAAAATAATTAAAACTAAACGCAAATTAATATAATTATGATAATCAAGATTTACTTCGATTGTCAACCACTTTAAAAGAATAAACACAAATTAAAATGCGATGCAGAGGTTATAAATAGGGATGCAAAACGAGTCAATCCGGCTCGACCTGGCCTAACCCGTTTGTAACCAAAAAAAACAAATCGAGTTTGGGTTGTCTCGGAAAAAGAAAGAAGACAGAAAACCCAACCCGAGTCGGGTTAGGATTAACTTGTGGGTTGACTCAAAAAATAGGGAAAAATAATTTTTGTCACACTCATCTCGTACATGTGGTGAGAAAGCTAAGGAAATGATTTTAATTTGATATAAGATATTAACTAATAACTACAAAAGAAAACACTTAATATAATAACTATTTACTAGCCACTAAATACGCTAAACATAGCACATATGCATACTTAAGTGCTTGTATTTTTCATCAAAGAGAAACTACAATGTCTAATTAAACTAAAATATGATTCACAGTACAATGATACATTTGATTAACACTACATATAAAATATTTATCTAATGTGTCATGTTACCAACTTACCATGTAATAGAATTTGTAAACGAAGAGCATCCCCAGCAAAAAAAGACCATGGAGCCCAATCACAGACAAGAACAATACAGCAGTGAGCAATCATGTCACTTATTATTCTTTTACATTTTTTTAATAAATAAGAAAAGAATAACCCGTGAGCTAATCTGTTTGATCCGCGAATTGGCTTGGTTTGTTTTAAGCTGACTCGAGTTGTCAGCTCATTTTTGCCAATCCAATCCAGCTCATTTTTGCCAATCCAACCCAGCTCATTTTATGCAGGTTACAAGCCAACCCGACGTATTGGCTCATTTTTACCGTACCTAATTATGATTGATTGGTTTTTTTTTTTCACATATTGATATGAATATTATATGCTAAAGATTGTAAGGTACATAAAAAAAAATTGATTTTTTTTTTTAAGGAAATTTGAATGTAATAAATGTTACTAAATTTAAATAGAAGATTAAAGACTCGTGTATTAAAGTTCAAATCTTTTTTTTTTGTATGAAAAAAGTTCAAATCTTTTGATACACTTCTTGGTAAATAACATTGTTAGTTTTTTTTTCACATGAATTTCCATTTTCATCTAAAATTATAATCTTCAAATGATTCCTAATTTTTACTCTAGAAACAACAACATATAGTTATCCATGAGTAAAAACACGCTTTGATAAGAATAGTCCGACATAAGAAAGAGATTGACCTGACTCTTATTAATGGTCATGGCAAAGCATAAACTAGTTAGAAATTGCCTTCTTTCGAATATCAAAGGAATGCCTGAATCTGACGGAATCATGTTCATTGGTGGAATGTAAACTTTATGGCCAATATAATTTTGCTGAAACAACAGTTGCACCAATGATGTTATTTCTTAATTCTTCAACTATCAGTCTCGTTCCATTGCACAAGCCAAAAGATTGGTCTATATTTGTAACATCCTCCTCTCGAGCCGGTTCAATTAACATACATATGATACTAAAACATGCATTAATAACATACATATGATATCATATAAAGAACCATTTTAACCCAAAATCGTAACGTGTTGAGTGAGGACCTTTTTAATGATTTATATTATTCTCTCACAAAACATATATTCATAATATTTATTATTATATTTATTGGGTTGAAAAATATTTAATATTTAATCCTCAAACTTTTTAATTTAAATTTTGAACTTGATAATTAGGAAAAAAGTTCAGCATTCAATGTTTCTCCAGTGGAAAAAAAAAAAAATATATATATATATATATATATATATATATATATAATAAATTTAAATATAATACAAAATTATAGATTAAATGAAAAAATAATTAAAATTATAAAAATATATGTAGAGTTGATAAAAAATAATTTAAATTTGAAATTTAATTGCAAAAAAATAAGAATGACTTATTTATACTTTAAAAGAAAATAAAGTAAAAATTTAACTTAAAAAATAATTCAAAAAAAATTAAATTTAAAAAATTTATACTTTTATGATTTGCGTTAATTTTTACGAGACGGATAAATCGATTTCTTTTTTCCCACATGCACCGGACGGGCAATACTCTAGTTTGTGTGTAAAAAAATAGTGACACATTCTTTCTTGTAGAGATTAATAAACAATGGTCGCTGACAAAAATTTTAATTTTTTTTCGTGCATCGCACGAATAATTTACTAGTTATTTATATAAAAGTAACCAAAAGTTTAATTGCTTTTATTTTTTTCTCTTTTCTTAAAGTTCATATTAAACCCATCTAGAACTTCGATTTTAATGATGTCATAGTATTGACTAGAATGGTCAGATCAATCAATTTGAGTCAAAATTTTGATACACGCGAATAAATTTTATCTTTATTATTATTATTATTATTATTATTATTAACAAATCTCCATGGTCAAATTATTTTTTCCTGGAAAGGAGTTTTGTGTAGTTTTTTAACATACAAATTCAGTTAAATTAAAATGTAAGTTTAACTTATGGAGAATCAATTTTTCAACAAGATCTTTTCGATCATATATTCAACGATTAATTTCATATGAATATCTACAAATATATCCTAATGAAAAAAACAAAAAAAACAAAATGTAGTTGTATTTCAGTATTGAAAATTTAGAGTACAAAAATTATTTCTTTCGGTATTGGAGTAATATATGTGTGGAACCTTCCCTTATTATATTTCTTATGAAAATTAATTAATTATATTTCATTAAGCAATTATTCATACTTATTTTTAATCAATTGTAAAATTTAAAACTTTTTATACTATTAGTCATACAGATTTTTTGTTCAAGAGTAACATAAATTCAACTCATGGAGAGATACGATGAGAGGGATTCCACTAGTTTATTAGTGTCTCTCACATGCAATGTGTCAATTGTGTTAACACAGTCAAAATAGGCCGATAGCAGTTTCTTGAATATTGTAAAAAAATATATTAAAACAATATGATTAAAATACATGTTTTAATAATCAATCTAAAAGTTTAATTTAAATAAAAAACAAATTAAAAAATAATAGAGAGATCAACATCATTGGTACAAATATTAGTATCTCAAAAAAACCTGAATTAGGAGACAAACACTGCAGTGGGATATATCCCACGAGGTGAAGATGCATTAATGATTTCGTTGAAAAACAGTGTTGTGATGCTTATGGGGCATGATGTGATAGGTGAACTCTTAAATTAAGGGTACCCAATATCCTCATTATTATTTTTTTCAAGGTCTTATAAAGTGTTATCCTCTTTTAACACTGCAAAAGATTCCTTCTTTCTTTCTTTTTTTCCTCTTCGAAATCCCACAGTGTATGTTGCCAAAAACTCAAGCCCAAAATTTTTCACCACAGTGCTGTAGTAAACTCTGTTCACAATTCTCTTCCCATTTCCATGGCTTCAGATTCCAACTCAAACCTTAGAATCACCATTGAAAGAAATCCTTCCCAGTCACGCCTAGCTGAATTGAACATCAAGTGCTGGCCCAAGTATGTTTTTTTTTTTCTCTATTCTGTTGTTCCATTTTTTGTTCTGTATGTGTATTCTGAAATATGAAATAATGATGACATGCATATATAAATTTTGTATCTTTTTCTTATGGGGTGGCCCAATGTGAAAAAAATGAAAGATGGGGTTGCTCTCCAGGGAAGTACCAGTTGAAGTTTGATGCAGAAGAGACATGTTATTTACTGAAAGGGAAGGTGAAAGCATACCCAAAAGGGTCGTCATCAGAGTTTGTAGAGTTTGGAGCTGGTGACCTTGTGACCATTCCAAAAGGACTCAGTTGCACTTGGGATGTCTCTGTTGCTGTTGATAAGTACTACAAATTTGAGTCAACTAGTTCTACTTCTTCATCATAATCACCATGTTGTTAGTGTTCATGAGTTTTAGCCTTTTTGATTCATTAAGTAATTATTCATTAATGAAGTTCGTTCACAGCCTCTTTGTCTAACTGTTCTTGTTTGGTTGTGTTGTGATGTTATTTGGAATGGAATTGAGATGCCTGACACAAAGGGAAAGAGATGATAAATTTAATAATTAATTTGGTCAAAGAAGGAGAAAACAAATCAGTAAATGCATGTTCATTGCTGCGTTCAAAGTTCAAACCGACCCCTATCTATACGTGTTAAAATTTTAAAACAACGCTTTTATTGTATCTTTGACTGGTCAATGATTTGGATATTTTTAGTTTTTATTTTTAGAATAATGATGGGGTCACTTCAAAGGAATTCCTGAGATTTTATAGAGGGAATGATTGAGACACTGTCTGTCATGACTATGACCCATTCCAATTCATCCTTCTTCTTCTTTCTTTACTTTTTCTCTTCTTTTCTTATATCCCTACTATCAAGCCGTTCATCATGCCTTCATGCTCACAGTTCAACAACATAATTTTAATCATACAAGTCGTAACCTTTTTCGTCCTACTCTTCTTAAAAAAAAGAAACAGATGCATATTGTTCGGCCACTTTATAAGAATAGTAAATTGGGCTCAACGCTAATAGTTTATGCTTAGAATCTTTCCTAGTAGAGTCTCGTCACATGATATTTCTTATCTTGCACTTGTTACCTATTGTACACTAATAGTCGATACAACATGTCTTGTAGCATAAGCAAGACTTTGTAGAGGTGGTACAACTTTGATATCTAAATATTTCATTCTCCCATTGAAGTGAGATATTTATTCTATTTATTTTTATGAATTGTTACTCTATTCAAATATATAGAGTCACCTTATTTCAGAATATCTGCCTGAGAAACTTTAATAGAGCCTTGGTTCATGTTATTGCTATTAAAAATATGCTTAGTAGGGGTGTTCGCGGTCTAGATTGGATCGGTTTTGAAAGCTAAAATCATCTGATCCAATACTTTCGGTTTGATCATATAATCATCCATTCGATTTTAATTTTTTTTCAAATCCGATCCGATCCAATCCAATTTTTTTCGGTTTGGATTGGATCGGTTTTCGGTTTTTTGAAAATCCTAAAATTTATTTCATTATTATTGTGAAAATAACATCTTTTGTATATATTGGCTTTGTATTTTTTTATTTTGAAATACAAAAGTATTAGTAAACTATAATATAATTTTTTTAATTTTGGCAATGAGATATGAAGCTCTACAAAGATAAAATTTTGTTGATGAGATATGACTAGATTTTTTCTTGAGTTTAATTGATGGGTTAATCGGTTTTGGGTTTAGAAATTTTTAAGCTAGGATTAAGAAAATACCCAAGTAGGTAGAGAAAAATTAATATATTGGATCGGTTTGGATTGGATCGGTTTTCATCAACTCATCCAAAAACTGATCCAATCCAATTAAAATTTGCGGTTTTTAATCGGTTTTCGGTTTTTCGGTTTTCGGTTTATTCGGTTATCGGTTTTTCGGTTCGGTCACCGCGGTTTAAATCGGTTTGGATCGGTTGATGAACATCCCTAATGCTTAGACTGATATACTTTATCCTTCAAGGGATTCATCAGTGACTCGACCAAACACAAACAGTTCAAATATTTTAACTAATTTATTTTGAATCAAAATAATTAATCGTAATTTGTTTAAATTAATTTATTTTGTGTATATAATAAGGGAAAAACATCTATTCTTTTAAAGGATAAAAGCTTATATCATTTTAGATCCTAACCGTTGATTTTCGTCTATCTACGGTTATAATCTATCGGGTCAAACTTAATGGGCCAAATTTATTATTAATTAATTAATAATTTTGATCTAATAAATTATAATCGTTGATGGACGAAAATCAACGGTTATGATCTAAAATGATATAAGCTTATATCCTTTAAAATGACAGATGTTATTCCCAAAAAATAATTAATAATTATTTTTTACTACAAATTCCAAAATATGTTTAGAGATATAATAAAATGATTTGTGTACCTTCTCCAATGATTCTCGAAAGAGTTAGTCAATTTATAATTTGATCATTGTCGCCTTTCTTTTCTAACAAATCAAGTTAAATTTCATCCTAAGATAAATTTAAAAAATTTGATCTTTGCATTATACATGCTTCAAAGCCAAAAGGATTGTTGCAAACATAAAGTTTTTATTAAAATAAAAGCAAACGTGTGCGTGATTTATTGAAAGAACTTTTGAAATTAAAAATAAAAGCAAAGTTAAATGGTGCTTGATCTTGTTCCCCTCAAATTATTCATAAGTTATTTTAAATAAGTTAAGTTATAAAAATTGTTTTAACTTCTAATAACACAACAAAAGAAAATTTGTATTTGTTGGGAGGAGGATATTTGAGAAAAGTAAAGGTGTTATAGAAAGATATGGAGGAAGAGAACACTTCTATTACTACACAACTCTTTTCTTTTTGGCTTATTACAAAATGATGGAGATGACCCCTATTTATACTAGTGGCACCTCCTCAAAACAATGACTCCAAATAATTCTAGAGTTTTCTATACTAGCCTAGTACAAATATTAATTGTGGTAGGTGCAACTACCCTCATTAATAATGATAGGTGCAACTACCCTCTAAATCTTTCACGAAATTGACTAGAATAGAAATTTTTAGATCTTGGGCTAAACTATCTCCTAAAGTATAATTCTAGATGTTGGGCTAAATGTATACTAAATCAAGTTTATTTATTTAACACCCCCCTTAAACTTGATTTTGTAACTCCAAGCA
Source organism: Gastrolobium bilobum (assembly GCF_033153095.1). Classification (NCBI taxonomy): domain Eukaryota; kingdom Viridiplantae; phylum Streptophyta; class Magnoliopsida; order Fabales; family Fabaceae; genus Gastrolobium; species Gastrolobium bilobum. The sequence continues at coordinate 694,612 of NW_026899159.1, read as the reverse complement.
ATTTTCTCATCTTGACAAAGTCTTCATTCTTGAGTGGCTTGGTGAAGATATCTGATGCGTGATCTTGAGACTTCACATATTTTATATGCACCTCATTTCTTGCAATGCATTCCCTTATAAAATGATAGTGTGTGTCAATGTGCTTACTTCTATCATGGAAGACTGGATTCTTTGCTAATGCAATGGCAGATTTGTTGTCAACATAAATATTGGTTGGCTCCTCTTGTTGCATATTCAACTCCTTTAGCAAGTTCCTTAGCCAAATGGCGTGGCAAACACATGATGTAGCTGCGACATATTCGGCTTCACAAGTAGACAGAGTGACAATAGGTTGTTTTTTTGACATCCATGTGAAAGCAGTATCTCCCATGTAGAACACAAATCCAATGGTGCTTTTCCTATCATCCATGTCTCCAGCCCAATCACTATCACTATATCCAACAAGTTTATATTCATTAGAGGATGAGTAAAACAAGCCAAAGTCGATAGTACCTTTAATGTAGCGGAGGATTCTCTTTGCAGCCTTCAAGTGAGTGGTAGTTGGAGTCTCCATGTAGCGACTAATGAATCCAACAGCAAAGAGAATGTCAGGTCTGGTGCATGTCAAGCAGCGCAAACTTCCAACTAAGCTTTTGAAGAAAGTAGGATCAACATCTTCTCCTTCATCATACTTGGACAACTTAACTCCACATTCCATTGGGGTGTTGATAGACTTGCAATCGTCCATCTTGAATTTCTTCAGTATCTCCCTTGCATAACCTTCTTGAGTGATGAAAAAACCTTCTTCTTTATGTTTGATTTCAATACTGAGATAGTATGCCATTTTTCCAATGTCAGTCATCTCAAACTCCTTCTTCATCACTTTCTTGAACTATTCAAACATCCTTGGATTGTTTCCTGTGAAGACTAGATCATCCACGTACAAGCACACGATCAAAATATCTCCATCTTTGAGCTTGACATAAAGTGCATGCTCGTAAGGGCATTTGATGAAACTATTCTCTTGGAAGTACTTGTCGATTCGACTATTCCAAGCTCTTGGTGCTTGTTTTAACCCATAAAGTGCCTTCTTCAGCTTCAATACCTTATCTTCATGTCCTTTGACTTCGTACGCTGCTGGTTGCTTGATGTACACTTCTTCTTCAAGTACTTCATTCAAAAATGCTGACTTTACATCCATTTGGTGTATGCTCCACTTGTTTTGAGCTGCTAAAGAAATAATTAGTCTAATAGTTTCTAAGCGAGCAACAGGAGCAAATACCTCATCATAATCGATTCCTGCTCGTTGACTATAGCCTTTTGCCACCAATCGCGCCTTGTATCTTTCAACTTCTCCCTTGGCATTCCTTTTAGCTTTGTAGACCCACTTCACACCAATCGCCTTGTGCCCTTTTGGAAGTGAAGCTAGGTCCTATGTTTTGTTCTTCTCAATCGCATTGATTTCTTCATTCATAGCATTTCTCCATTTCTTGCTTTGAACAGCTTCTTGAAAACTCACTAGCTCAAAATCAGCAAAGAGGCAAAATAGAGTGAGATTATCTTGATTTTCCGTTACCTCATAAATTTCTTGCAGGCTTTTGAAACGTGGTACTCGTTCACTTGAACTTCTAGATGACGATGGTTGTTCTTGAGAACTTGCAGCTGGTGAAGTTGGTGGAGTAGTTTCCTCTGATTCCATTCTTGGTTGCACATTCTCTTCTTCCTCCATAGAGTAGGGAAGGAAATTATAGTCTTCATTACATAGACCCCAATTCCATTCTTCTTCTTTGTTAAACTCCACATCTCGACTAATGATAGTCTTTCTATTGTTCGAATTGTAAAGTTTATAGCCTTTAGAGTTAGAATCATACCCGATGAAGATGAGCTTCTCACTTTTTTCATCAAGCTTGGATCTTTTCTCATCATGAATATGTGCATAGGCTATGCTTCCAAACGCTCTCAGGTGGGAGATCCCAGACTTTCTTCCACTCCTAGCTTCTTATGGCATCTTTCCCTACACACTTCTTGTTGGCGAACGGTTTAAAAGATAGACGGAAGTTGCCACGGTTTCAGCCCAAAACACTTTTGGCATCTTCTTGCTCTTGAGCATACTCCTTGCCATGTTGAGAATGGTTCTATTCTTCCTTTCAGCTACTCCATTCTGCTGTGGGCTTCTAGGAAAGGTTAAAGGTCGTCGGATTCCATTATGATCACAAAATTCTTGGAATTCTTTGGAAGTGAACTCTCCACCTCTATCGGATCTCATGGCTTTGATTTCGCATCCACTTTCTTTCTCCACACTAGCCTTGAACTTTTTGAAGACTCCAAACACCTCTGATTTTTGCTTTAGGAAATACACCCATGTATTTCTTGAGAAATCATCTATGAAGAGAAGAAAATAATTACTTTTACCGAGTGAGCTTGGCTTCAATGGTCCACAAACATCTGTATGTATGAGCTCTTGCAGCTTGTTGGCTCTTGACAAAGACTCCTTTGGAAAGCTCTTTCGACATTGCTTCCCAAGTAAACATCCTTCACATAGCTGGTCAGGTTGACTTATGGAAGGCAATCCTCTCACCATCTCCTTCTTGTATAGCAACTCAAGACCACCAAAGTTGAGGTGTCCGAATCGTAGATGCCACAGCCAAGATGCATCCTTTTGACAGGCTTTGAGACACTTTGCAATGTCGTGTTAAATGTTCAACAGAAACATTCTATTTCTTGACATAGACACCTTAGCAATCAAGTTATTTTGATTATCTCTTAAAGAAAGAGTATTATTTTTTAAGTGAACATCATACCCTTTCTCTAGGAGTTGCCCCAGACTCAAAATATTATTCTTCATGTTGGGCACATAGTACACATTAGAAATGAATTCATGCCTCCCGTCTTTTAATCGGATAAGAATCTTACATTTTCCTTTCACCGGTGTCTTTGATTCATCTCCAAAGGAGACATTTCCATTCACTGATTCGTCAAGTTCCACGAACATGTTTCTTTTTCCACACATGTGATTGCTTGCCCCCGTGTCTAGATACCATGTATTCTCTGGTTCTCCTACATTGTCGTTGCGTACCATCAATAGAATGCCATCTTCGTGACTCCTTTCCTCCACATAGTTTCCCTTCTCCTCAATTTTTCTTGTAGGAGTTCTACATTCATAAGCATAATGGCCGAACCTTTGACGGTTGTAGCACTTGATTTGAGACTTGTCACGTCTTAATTGCGAGCCACCTCTTCCACGACCTCTTGTTGAGCTCTCTCTTCGATTTTCATTGGCATAGTTGTTGTTGAAGCCTATTCTTCCACGTCCATGACCTCTTCCTCGACCACGATATCCTCCTCGTCCTCTTGTGTTGCCAAAGTCTTCTTCCTTTTCTTTGAAGTTGAGTTGTGTCTTCAGTAATTGTTCACCAATCCATTGCTTCTTCTTTTGCTTTTCCTCATATGCTTGTAAGGAGCCCAAGAGTTTCTCTATTGTCATGGCTTCCAAATCTTTTCTTTCTTCTATGACAGTGACAATATGATCAAATTTTGAATCTAAAGATCGCAAAATTTTCTCCATAATTTTTACATCATCTATCTTTTCACCATTTCTTTTTAATTGATTAGTCACCGTTAAGATTCTAGAAAAATAATCGGAGATACTTTCGGCATCTTTCATGTGTAAAGTTTCAAACTCACTTCTTAGAGTTTGAAGACGTACCTTCTTGACTGGCTCAGCACCCTTGTAAGAGGTTTGTAGCTTCTCCCATGCTTCCTTTGCGGTGACTGCCTCCGAAATCTTCTCAAAAGCATCTTCATCCAATCCTTGATAGATGAGATAGAGAGCTTTCTTGTCTCTCTTTCTTGAATCCTTCAATCTATCCCTTTGAGCTTGGGATAGAGTAACTCCATCTTATGGCTCACTGTAGCCTTTCTCTACCTCTTCCCACATATCTTGTGATCCAAGGAAGGCCTTCATCTTGATACTCCAATTATCATAGCTGCTCTTGGTGAGCATAGGGACTTGGAAATGAACCATGTTGCTACTTGCCATTTCTCTAGAAAAGGATCTTAATGCTTTGATACCACTTTGTTAGGAGGACGATATTTGAGAAAAGTAAATGTTATAGAAAGATATGAAGAAAGATAACACTTTTATTACTACACAACTCTTTTCTTTTTGGCTTATTACAAAATGATGGAGATGACCCCTATTTATACTAGTGGCACCTCCTCAAAATAATGACTCCAAATAATTCTAGAGTTTTCTATATTAGCCTAGTACAAATATTAATTGTGGAAGGTGCAACTACCCTCATTAATAATGGTAGGTGCAACTACCCTTTAAATCTTTCATGGAATTGACTAGAATAGAAATTTTTAGATCTTGAGCTAAACTAACTCCTAAAGTATAATTCTAGATGTTGGACTAAATGTATACTAAATCAAGTTTATTTATTCAACAGTATTTAGTGTGTGTGTGTGTGTGTGTGTGTGTGTGTGTGTGTGTGCATGCGCGCGTGTGTGTGCGTGCGTGTGATAAAATCATTTCTTCGGTTGCTGGATGTCCAGCAATAGGTCTTACACCGTTGACTGGTTATAATTTCACATATTTAATGCTTTCACCAACTTTTTTATGCTTATGATTTTCCATATATATATATATATATATATATATATATGAGGCAGGATCCTTTGACACCAATGTCAAATTTGAAATTTGACACCTCATCTAAAAGTCGTTAGATCAAAAAAGATCAATGGTGTCACATGCTTACAAATCAGAGTTGTTGATTTTTTTTTATCTAACGACTGTCAGATGATGTGTCAAATTTCAAATTTGACACTGGTGTCAAAGGATCCTACCTCTATATATATATATATATATATATATATATATATATATATCAATGTTATTAGAACCGAACCGGTCATTGACCCGGCCGAGGTACCGGGTCACTGGGTCAATGGTTCAACCGGTGGGTCACTGGTTGAACCGCATGAACCGGATATATATATATATATATAAATTTATATTTTATACTTAATTATATAATAAATATTTTGAATGGTGTCATCTAAACAATAACCTGATGTAGTTTAGTGGTATTTGCTATGTTGTATATCCTCAATGGTAGGAGTTCTAATCCCATTAGATGCAATTTTTGACTTAATTCTCTTAACTTAATAGTTATATATTAAATGGTGTATTTTATTCAACATAATTACAAAAATATCTTGATTTCCGCCTCAAAACGACGTCGTTTTGGGCTCACTGTAGTAGATAAGCTATCTACATTGACTGTAGAAAAACCAAACTCATATTATATATATATATATATATATATATATATATATATATATATATATATATAATAACTTTCTTCCATTCGAGTGGAACATACCACGACATGCAGAAAAGTACATAGTATCTAGATTTAGCAAGAAGAGAAAAGGACTTGCACATGGCTACGTTCATCTTTTTTTTTGGATTTCTGTCTTTTATACTTTTTCTCAGATATTCGGCATCTTTTGTTTCAGCATTCTATCAACCATCTGTTTGGATTCTTATATTTATACACTCCATCTTATTTTACTCCCTAAAACAGGTAGTTCAATTTTATAGTTCATACGAGTTGAAAAGATGTTACAACTCATACACGGAAAAATGAAATTTAACGTGAAGACAACCTCATTGAAGATGCAAAAATCAACACAACTTTTCCCACATAGGAGGGAAGACCAATAACAATTTTTGCCGTGCACCAGAATTAACACATCCCAACCCTACGTGTCCTATGATATTTTATGAATTGCATGACATGTCTCCGTCGATGTTAATTACGTGCCTATTTTGTTTTGATATATATATTTTTCTCTATTGACCCATTTATTATTATATCATCCGTCTGAAAGGTTTTTTCTTCCGCCGTTCGATTAATGCGAGTTCCACAATAAATCTGTGAATCATATGCCACTCAATAAGAAAGAACCTACATAAATTATGTACTTAAAAAAGAATATACAGGCTAATCTGAGAATAATGCCTGGCGTCAGCATGCTGTAATTCAGTGCCATGTCCTGGAAAGTAAGAGAATTTCCCGAAGACAAAATAATCTATTTCTTTTTTCTTTTTTCTGAACTACTGAACAGGATACACGTGTAGAAAGGAAGATGCCCACTTATGGGTTGGGGGAGGAGGGTTGGAGGAGCAAAAGAGAAAATACAAAACATGTTAACAAAGGATAACATTAGTACATATTCATACAATGGATAATACAAAAATATACATTTTCTGATGCAGTGTGAGTATGAAGTTCCAGGTCTCGGTTGCATGTGCTCAGCATTGGATATGGTGTTAAGTTTGTGTAGATCATCAGCAGAGACAGAGCTGCATGGGGATAAGATACCTTTCAATATCTCATGCACATCAAAAAAGGATAATTCTATGGAGAGTATACCTCTCAAGGGATTGAGCTTTAATTGGTTGAATTGGTTTTTCAATTAACGTAATTGGTTGAGTTGTTGGTTAAAAAAAAATAAAGGTAAGAGTCTCTACTCTCAGTATACATCTCGTGGAGAGAAAGCTCATTATACCTCTCAACTTCTTGAGAGGTCCACCTCTCCATAGAATTACCCTGAAACAAAATATATTTCTTTTCCCGTACTTAAGCAGAAAATTTTATCGAATTGTATGAGTTTATAATTCATTCATATAACCAAAGAAGAGAGGCAGGAGGTTGGGGTAGAAGGCTTACCATCTGAGTATTACAGATATTGTGAAGCAGATCATTGAATCCATCTCCAATCATTTGTCTAAACCTACAATTAGACAGTAACCGTGTAAGGATAATAAACTAAATGTCAATTATTGTGATCCAAATACATAATTTTGAATTAGATTCTTCTAAATTATCTTCAAAACAAAAGTTTAACTGTCATAGTTGTTTCACCCAACCAACAAAAACGTTTTTGCTAAGAACATCGAGCAGCATAGCCTATCCCTAATCCTCGTCTACGTTGATTTTTAGTACTCATCAAGCATTTATCTCCACAAAAATCAAAACCACATGTCACTTTTTATGTTGTCTATTAACATCATAAATCCCAAACAGAATCAATATATAACCTTGCTCACTGATTGACTCCAATGATGGTCTCCTCAGGAAAGTAACTAGGTCCATTGTTATTCACAGCCTGAGCACCGTCATACTGGAGGACCCTAAGCTTTCCTTCCTGGAACCTCAAGCAAAAGATTATCAATTGAAGAATGTAAGCGAAAGCAAATTGATCTCGGCCAGAAAAACCATACCTTCGTTCCATAAACTAGTCCTCCCCCAGCAAAAGGATGAAAGCATGCCACATTGACCTCATCTTCTGCACTTGGAAGCACCCTAACAAGTTCCATATCCGACACTCTGTATACCTAAAGGACAACAAATTCGGAGACATGAAATTCAGAATAAAAAAAATTTAACTACAAGGGGATAATTGAGATAATTGATAACAATGTCAGCCCATAGACTGAGACTGAGCACACCCGGTTAATCAGTAGTCAAGAAAACAGTTACACAATCTAACTTTTGTGTTCCAGAACCATGCTTACTTTGCAGCTAAAGATTATACAGACTATAACAGATGGGTGGATAAATTATTTCAAAATTGAGTCAGATGATGAAATTTTAAGAGGAAAAAAAAAACAGCATTTTACCTCTAACACTGTATATATAGGTAATGTTGTTTCTCCATCAATGACAATACTTTTAAGAAGAGAACCATGACGTCGACCATAGGCAAGTAGTATGTGCTCAGATGTAGGTGAGAACTACACATTAAACAGCAGTTGCACAAATTCAATCCACTAAAATAAGGGCTTTTCCAATTCAATCCACTCAAGAAAAATGACAGAAGTAGCTTTTAATAATTAAAGAAATTAATAAGATTAAATTTAACAACCTGTAATAAGTAATAACAAGGGGTTTACTACTCTTTCTTTTTTTGGTGTGCAAAGCACATCATGCAAAAAAGGGCACATATATGTATCTATGATTGTGTTAGAGAGAGGGAGAGGAAATTATTCATGAAACATAAATATTAAAAGAGGTATAGGTTCGTGCTGAGAAGGAAAGATAGAATTATGATTATGAGAAAGCATATTGTAACGCCCGGCCACTTGCAAGAATCAATGACTGTCCCCACACACTAACACGAGACTTTTCAGTGTGCTTTGTCCTCACTCGCACACTTCCCGGGAAAACTTCCCAGGAGGTCACCCATCCCAAAATTGCTCCAAGTCAAGCACGCTTAACTGTGGAGTTCTTCCGATCCGGGCTACCGACAAGTAGATGCATCTTGTTAGTATAGGTAGTACCAATTAATTCTTATAAGCCATTCCTAACTGTACCGTCCCATACCAGCACAGTCTCTGGAATCCCTCTCTTTCGGGTGTTGATTCGATTCATTCATGAACCCCCAAGCTGCAAGATTTGGCATGAGCCGCTCATTGTCCGTGCCCTTTCGCACCGGCGATCACTCCCTGCCCTTGCCAGCTCTTGGGATGTTACATGCCCACCAGCTTCCGCCTGGTTCGTCCTCGAACCACACCGTACTGGAAGAGAGGCCCTGCTCTGATACCACTTGTAACGCCCGACCACTTGCAAGAATCAATGACTGTCCCCACACACTAACACGAGACTTTTCAGTGTGCTTTGTCCTCACTCGCACACTTCCCGGGAAAACTTCCCAGGAGGTCACCCATCCCAGAATTGCTCCAAGTCAAGCACGCTTAACTGTGGAGTTCTTCCGATCCGGGCTACCGAAAAGTAGATGCATCTTGTTAGTATAGGTAGTACCAATTAATTCTTATAAGTCATTCCTAACTGTACCGTCCCATACCAGCACAGTCTCTAGAATCCCTCTCTTTCGGGTATTGATTCGATTCATTCATGAACCCCCAAGCTGCAAGATTTGGCATGAGCCGCTCATTGTCCGTGCCCTTTCGCACCGGCGATCACTCCCTGCCCTTGCCAGCTCTTGGGATGTTACACATATGATGAACTAAAAGTTGTATAAATGGAAAGAGGGAAACATATAATTATATCTATATATACACATACACATACACTAGCCTAATGATAAATTAATTATCTGACCTGAATTGAAGTCAGACAATGAGCTGCTCTAATTGCCCGTGAAGCAAGCACCAATCCAAATCTGCTCAACAAATATATATGACAAGATTATTTTAAAATTTATTATATTCACTTAAATGAGTTAGAAAAATAATAAATGCTAGGCAGCAATAGTTGAAGTGACCCCTACGTTGCTTCCTCAAGGGAATATATCCGCAGCTCATACATAACTTGGTGTGCGGAGATTGGATGCCGAGTTGGTGATGTTGCAATGCCAGGCTCTTGATGTACTGGAGTTTGTAATCCAGGATCAGCTTCTATATGAGGAAGCATACATGCAACACAGGCAGCTAAAAATCTACCACATGGTGAAAAATGGGCACCCATTTCACTGCAAAATGTAAACAAAATTTCGAATTAAATATATAATGTCAATGTTTAAATATAATGCCATTTTTATTAAGTAATAAGTTCATAATCATTCAGTATTTATGACCAAAAGTTTACTTCACTCTGAGAATTTATGACCAAAAGTGTAAATATAATGCCCTTTCTATTAAGTAATAAGTTCATAATCATTCAGAAGAGAAAAAAAAAAAAAAAGCAATCAATTCACATAATGTATGTAAGATATCTTTTCTAAAACAACAATCACACTATATCAACCACATGCTGGAGTGGACAAAAAAACTTAAGAAGGTACCTGCAGAGGACAGCATGTGGTATGGTTAGACGGCATCTGTCAGCATTTAGTGGGGTACAGGGATTTTTTATGTCATGCGACCATACTCTTAACTTCACAGTGCAAGGCAACTCTGCAGCTGCCGCTGCAGCCACTGATGTGGTAAGTTCTGTCTGGATTCGATTTATGATGGCTTGGATATCAGACCCATCATGTGGATTATTGATAGCAGCAGCAAGATTCCCAGATTCAGATACAGGTACACGGGATTGTGAAAAATTATTCCGTAAACCTGATCTCATAGAAGATCCAGGTATGCTGATGCTGCCAGGAATTGCTGAAGATGACGGTGCTTCATCAACATTAGAATTAGAAAGATTAGATGCCATCACGGAAGAACCAACCTGTTGGGCCAGAATGTCACGACTAACACCCATGTGAGGAAGCACCGAGGGAACGCCAACTTGGTTTTGACCCATTAACCATCCTTGCAGAAAAGGTAACTCCCATCCACTTGCGTCTCTTGAAGGAAAAAACTGATGAAATTGACCAAACTCTGAGAGAACCCCACGATTTCCTGTTTGTCTAGATAGTCCATGTAACACACCATTAAGGGTATTAGTGGAGTTTCCATGTTGGCTTCCTTCTGCAGGTCTAATTTCATCAGTCTCCATACCATCCATTGTGAGGTTACTGATGCCAATTCCCATTCCATTAGAGAAAATAGTATGAGCAGGATATTCTGCACCAGTTTGAGAACTAGCGGGCATCTCGGAGAATGTATCCATGGGAGACACTGTAGTATCATATTGCTCTGTTGCATTTGTATCTGCTTGAAGCTGCATCAGGGCAGAAGATTCAATTTGCATGCTACCTGAGCCAACATCATGACTAGCATGCTGCAGTTCTGCTCTTGATTCATCAACAGTATATGAAGGCATGAAGAAGAAAGGTATTGACAGATAAGGTAGTTCGCTGGACAAACTAATATGTTCGGTATGATGAATATTTGCGACAAAAACAGCAGGCGGAGGATATTGTAAATAACCAAGAGACGTTGCCTCTGTCATTGAGGAATCCGAAGAGTCGAGATCATTTACCTATACATCAATACAAACATGTTAACCAAAAGGAAAATCCAAAAATTAACATTCTAATTTCTGAATAGCATGGGTAGATAGGCAACAAAATACATATCAGTTCATTCACCTCGGCTGTTAAAAGATACGGGGCAGCATGCGGGTGAAAATGCACAGCCCGAAGCGAGCGCTTTGTCTTCAACACAAATGTTGGTGAGGATGCTTCGCCTTTCTTGTTGTAGTGCCATATGTACAGCTGACAATGTATTCCAGATTATATAATGTAACATCATCCAAAAAAAATGCCACCAAAATGCACTAAAATTCATTACAGATTTAAAGAGCATGAGAGGTTCTAAGAAAAATCACTACCTTGTGGCCTGATGCAACGGCAATTATTTCCCCTTTGGCATGAAAAGCAATGGATGCAATGGGACGATCTGTGAGAAAACACCCAATAGATTCATCAAAGAGAGAACCCAAATACAAGAAAAAAAAATAACGACAATATTTAGTAACAGTAGCAAAGGAAAGGAGGGATAGGAAGTAAATATACAGAAATGATGAGATATTATGCACTCTGATGTATTAGCATCCCATAGACGAACTTCTTGATCCAAGCTCCCACTAGCAAGTATTTGTGGATGCAACGGATGGAACCTAACCTGTAGCCATTAACATATAATTAAAATTTGACAATATGAAAAAGCAATTCCAAAAACGCAAAAATGCTTTCAGAAGAAGAGAGGATTGTGCACATTAGTTACACCAAAGAATCAACATCATAACATAAATGCATCAGCATCTGGCTAGGAGTTAACAAAGCCTTCAACTATCTCAGTGATCAATGCTTGAAACTGGCATTCAATAATACAATTTTAAAGCCTAATTTATTGAAACTAACATTCCCACCACCATGTATTGTTACACAAATTGGACTGAAATCTCCTGTCCCCTACACTGTCTCTCCATTTAAAATTTGCAAATTCAAAAATAAGATGCACATCATCTTTTTCAGGGATTGTTAAATCCCTAGCACCAGTTAACACCATTTTCATCCCACTGTATGTTGTAGGTTCTTCCGCCCCAACGCCTCATACTTTCAACTTTATCTACTTCAGGAATTGTCATGACTTACTACCTGCACACAACAATCTTATTTTACAAAAAGGCAAACCCCGATGCACAAGGCTCCCCGATTTGCGAGGGTAGAGGTGAAGGTTAATTGTACGCAACCTTATCCCTGTATTTTTGCTAAGAGGTTGTTTTCCCTACTTGAACTTGTGACCTTCCAATCACAAGAAACAACCATACTGCGGCTCTAAGGTTCACCCTTAACAATCTTATTTTACAGAAATTGTTCAAAATTCTTACATTGCAGTTCAAGGAAAACTAAAATTTACGCAAACTTGTTTTTTAAGACAAAACTACGAATTAATAGTATGTCTTGGACTTCGTTAAATTTTTGTAAAGCCTCGAACTAAATATAAGTTGACACACTCGAATCTTCAATCATACAGCAGCAGGCAATAACCCTCTTCCCATCTTACTCTGCTCTCTTACCCAAGGGAAGGGTGCTCGTGGTAATGGTTGGCCATAAACTTCAAGCAAAGGAAATGGCGAATGAATTCAGGAGAAGAGGACGGGTCGAGGCAGAGAACCCAAGAGGTCAATATGATAAATTGTGAAAAGGAAACAAATGGAAAACAACATTAACTTATGTTAGATGGGAAAAGATGAGCTGTTATTTTAAATTGATTTGACAAGTTTGAATTGTTCTAACTATAGAGGCATTAAGCTAATGAGCCATACTATGAAGATGTGGGAGAGAGTCATTGAACATTGCTTGAGGAGATATCAAGGTTTCTATAAATCAATTTGGATTTATGCTAGGAAGATGTACCATGGAAGCCACTTTTTGATGCAACAATTAATGTAAAGATATCGAGAAAAGAAGGACTTACATATGATGTTCATAGATCTTGAGAAAGCATATGATAGGATTCCAAGGAAAGTTTTATAGTTGGTTCTTGAGAAGAAAAAAGTACCATCAAAGTATGTAACGGCAATCAAGGAAATGTATGATGGGGCTACTATATGTGTGAAAGCTTGTAATGGAACATCAAGTTATTTTCCTATCACGGTAGGTATAACCAAGATTCGGCTCTAAGTCCTTATCTCTTTGCCTTAGTTATGAATGAACTAACAAAAGATATTCAAGAGGAAGTGCCATGGTGTATGCTTTTTACAGATGATATTGTGCTTATTGATGAGAATAAAGACAATGTTAATAGAAAACTTGAATTGTGGAGAAGCACGTTGGAATCTAAAGGATTCATATTAAGTCGGAGCAAGACTAAGTATTTGAAGTGTGAGTTTTCTCTGGCAAGAGATGTAGACCAAGATCTCGTGCATCTACTTGGTCAATAGGTACCCAAGAAAGATGCTTTTAGATACCTGGGATCCATTTTGCAAAAAAGTAGAGAGATTAATGAGGATGTAAATCATAGAATCAGAGCAGAGTGGATGAAATGGCGTAGTGCATGTGCATCTGGGTATGTGTGACCGCAAAATCCCCCTTAAGTAAAAAGGAAAATTCTATAAAACAACAGTAAGGCCTACAATGCTTTATGGAGCTGAATGTTAACCAACACATAGGCAACATGAGCATAAAATGGGAGTAGCAGAGATGAAAATGTTAAGGTTGATGTGTGGTTATACGAGAATGGATAAGATAAGAAATGAAAATATTCGACGAAAGGTAGGAGCTATAAAGCACGGATACGCAAAAAAAAAAAATTCTACGTATCAGACACACGTCCGATACGGATACGTTGGGATACTCTTTCTTTGCGTATCAAATGGGTCAATGGCATTTCAGTAATTTTTAAAAAAAATAAATAAAGCGTGTTTTTTTTTTTTTACAAAAAGCACCCAAATCGATTGAATCTCAGACGCCCTTAAAGTTCTACTCAATGTTGGTTCGCCGTCGCTGTTCCTCCTCGGCTCCTCCACGGTGGTAGCTGTTCGCAATCGATCTTTCTTCCTCCTTGGCTGTCGGTGGTAGCTGTTCGTCCTCCGACCTCCATCGTCGTTCTTCCTCCTTGGCTTTCGTTCTACTCCTTTTGGCTTTTTGTCGGTCGCTGCTCAAAAAGGATCCTCACGCACGGAGTCACGGTGTCGGTAGGTAAGTGAAGGATCCAATGCTGTATATTCTATTTGTATATAATATAATAGAATGGAGTGATTTTTACATTGAAGGATCCAATGCTCCTTGGTCTGCTCAAATATAATATAATATACAAATATATTTTTATATTATATTTGTATATTCTATTTACATAAAATTTATATTGTTATATTCTGTATATTTGTATATTGTATATTCTGTTTTTAATTTTTCTTTTTAACATGATTTTGTATTTTGTATTTTTAAATATGATTTTGTTTTGTTAACATAATAGAAAATATTAATGTGAAGTACACTATATTAAAAATATTATTTAATACTAAGACGTATTGGAACGTATCGAAATATTAGTATTTTTGAAGTAACGTATCAGACACACGTATCGGGAACGTATCGAAAATGCCATATCGGTATCGGTGCTTTATAGGGTAGGAGTACTACTGGTGGCTGAAAAGATCAAAGAGCATAGATTGAGGTGGTTTGGGCACGTAATGAGAAGGCCCCTGGATGCTCCCGTAAGAATAAAAGTTTGTTACCAAGAGCTCAACACAAAGAAAGGTAGAGGTAGACCGAAACTTACTTGGGGGAAGATAGTAAAACAAGACTTAATGGAGAAAAGCTATAAGCATGGTGGAGAGTTAGACCCGTTGCTATTCCTATGTTCCAGATGGTCTCTTTTTAGTCATTTTCCTCTTCATCTCCCCCATTTTCTTCTTTTCTCCTTCTTTTATTACTTTTATTTATATATATATATATTATTACTATTTTATTTATTTATTTTTATTTTATCTTTTTATATTTTTTCAACCCTTTTGTATCTTTTATTTAGGTTCATCTACCACCGACCCCAATTAGTTTGGGATAAAGGTGTTGTTGACAAGTTTGAATTGGGGACACATAGAAGGGGGCATGATTTCTGTCCTACGCACATTATCTAAAACAAGGAAGCGAAGGATACTAATTCATTAAGAATTATTAAATAACTGCATAAATTGAATGGCAAGATATGATTTTGTTGGTTAATAAGAGAATAGTATTCACTCAAATACATAGAATTGTCAGTTCTAAAGATTACATCTCATCAAACTTCATGCAAAAAAGATTCCTCGATCCTTCTATAAACTACAATCAGTACTACAACAAAAGCTAAAAGAAAGAAAAAAACATATGCTCAAGAAATTAAGGCAAGCAGGCCTATTTCAAGCTTACCACCCAAGGCGTCCTCCTATGGCCAACTAATACCTTTAAGCAACTTCCACTTTCGCAATCAATTATCTTTACTGTGTGGTCACCACTACACACGGAAAACAAACAAATTCAATCACAAAAAGGATCTTCATTTCAAATTAGCAAAGAGGAGAAGAACTAGTTACAACTTACTGAGTGGAAGCAAGAACCTTTCCATCGGGACTAAATGCTGCTGCAATTGTTGACCGTGGAGGAGGCAATAAAGGACAATACTTAGCTGTCAAATGCCGCAATGACTCAGCCTCAACCCTGAAAACCATTGTTAGAGATGTTTAGTCCCCAAAAATTGATTTTTCTTAGAGAAATTCCACATTCTCAAGAGGCTTGCTTTTTCCTCGATATAATTTATAGACTGTAATAGTGTATGTACCATGAGAGGAGGCCACGCCTTGCATCTCTCACTACTTCATTTTTAGGTCGAGAACAGGAACTAGATTTTGATTTAGAAGCTGCTCCCCAATGCCATTTTGCCATGTGCTTTGTTCTGGGCGAAATCTCTCTCCGTGCAAGCAAATTAAATACATTGCTACCACTGACCAAATTCAACACATCAGATAAAAGAAATATCGTAAAGAAAAATATTAGACTTCAAATTCAATATAAAAGAAGGAAAAGGTGTATTCTTCATCAGTTATTGAAAATAAACCTGAAGATGATTTAATAATAAGAAACTTATGAATTTGTAGCTTATAGCGGTATGACCAATCACAATGTCAAGCATAGTGTTGGAAGGTGAGATATTCAAGAAACAGATATTGGAAAATTTTGACAATCAATTTACACGCTCCATGACTATCCATCCAGATCATGCATAATAATGTCCCGGTGAGTACCACACTGCCAAGTATCTATGATCGATAAACTCATGCGATATGCTCCCTATTGATTAGGTAATATGCATATTGTAATGTCATAATACTATGACCATATCATATAGCTAAGTTCACATGACTCAAACAGACCCCAGGCCATAACTATTGCTGGTTTTCGAGTCAGCGACTGTGAATTGAAGCTGATAGACAACAAGAATTACTTAACAAGAAAACAGGATCCAACTTGAAAACTAAGCAAACCAAACCAGCATACAAAATCAAGCTTCAGAAACAAAAAACAAACATATCAAGCACAATTTCAGCTGACTCTAATGATGAGAATATTATTATTAAACACTGCCAATATCTAGAATCAGGGAGCTATACAGGCCTAAAGACCATCACAATAAATCAAATTTTGCAAATTTCCGTTCAAATCACACAACCCAGAATTCAAAATTCTTGTCCGTCTCATGGGTTTGGTCGGAAATGAAGCAAAACGGGGAATTGAAGCCAAGATAGCCACACGGCAAAAAATTACAGTTAAATAAAAAAATAAAGGCTAATCAAATCGATGCAAATGAAAAGTGGGTAATCAGAAAGGGAGGAATTGTAACCTGCTGTTAGAATTATAGGAAGATGAGGTTTGATCACGAGGGCGAGGTAATCCCGTCATTTCTGTGCGAGGGACCAAAATTCATAGAAAATTTGAGATTAAAGATAACACAACAGAGGATCCAATCTGAGAGAGTTACATTCAGAGGAGATTCATTGTTTTGAATTCTCAGAGACGCCAGGGTTCGGTTCGGTTCGATTCGGTTCCTTCGAACAACTCAGAGCCTCTCTCTCTCTCTCTCTCTGCGTGTGGGTGAGGACGCGTGCGTGGCTTTATTTCAGAGCCTCCTTGTTTGATTTCAAAGGGGGACAGACCTAGGGAGACGACGGTAAAAGGAATTCTCATGTTTTGGGGTTACAATTGGAATATCGTTGAGTTTTAGGGGGCGAATGTGGGAAAAATAAAATATTCATAAGGTGAGCTATATTGATCGTTCAATTGATGAGATTATTCCACGTCCACCGTTGGATCATACTAGCATAGGGATTCATGAAACCAACCTAGCCAGAACGAATATGTTCAGTTGTTCACCACCCACATGAACTAACTCTAATTATGTAGGGTGTCACCTAATATATGTAATACAAAATCATTGTTTCAAAAAATAAAAATATTAATAGAAACTATGAAGGGAAGGGCAAAAATATTAATTTATTACTTTTTTAATAAAAAATTACGAATAAGTAGTCGTTTTGCAAAATATTATGAATTTATAGCACCCAAACACGTCCACATGGGGCGTGTTGTCATGGAGAGAGACACGCCCATGTGGGGCGTGAGCTACTGAAGGGGACACGCCCAATGTAGGGCGTGAGTGGCAGAAAAGAGACACGCCTCTTATGGGGCGTGAGCTGTGATGGTAGACACGCCCAACATAGGCGTGTTCCACTGGAAGGTCACGCCCAATCTGGACGTGAGTGATTAAACTGCAGTCTATTTAAACACCCACCCCCTACACACTCTTCACAACTCTCTCATTGTTATGCTTAAACTCTATGATAGTTTGCACTTGTTTACTCATATTTTGTTTTATCTTTTTAAATTTTGATTTTAAAAATGAGTGCGAATTCTGATACTATTCGTGTTGTTCTATATTTTAACAGTAGGAAAGAAGAAGGTCGTCGTGGTGTTATTTTTGTAGGGGAGAAAAGGCCATCACGTATTAAACGGAACTCAACAGTTGCTGAGCTGCATCAGAAAATACGTCAAAAATTATGTCTTCAAGACAACCAATTGATCACTCTAGTCACGGCAAGATTATGGCAATGTGAATAATACATTAGCTTGCAAGTGGTCGATGACGAAGACATCGATATGGTAATGGAAGAGTTCTTGAACCAGTCCAGAAAGGATTTCTTAGAGTTGTATGTGGATACTACCACCGCGGAGGAAGTTGTTATACCAATGAGGTCAGTTAGGTCTACTTCTCCTCTTAATGCATCCTCATCTGCTGCTTCTGCTGTTAACATGTCTGAGGAAGATGAACATGACCCTACTTGGGTTATGGATGAGGAGTATGACGAAGATGATGAGGAAAATATTGCAATGGAGGATCGTCTTCTTGCAGAGGATGCGAGTGCATCGGACAATGACGAAGAATGTGGCAGGTCTGGTACTGAACTTCAACCATGGCATGATTTGGGGGAGTCTCGTATCGTTGTACATCATGACACAACATCGAGTCAAGTACCAGAACATCCTGAAGGTATGCTATCAATTAATATACTGACAGTTTGGTTGTTGCAATTTTTGATTAAGAAAATAATTCAATTATATTATTATTATTACATAGTACATGTAGGCGATGCACCTGTTGATCCTTTTTGGTCAGAAATTCCACATTACACATATATTGATTGGGATTATCCGAGTGAGGCACAATCATGGACGTAGAGTTTGGGTTCAATCCAGGGTCCATGGCAATTGGGAGAAAAGTTGTTTGTTAACCAACACTTTACATCCAAAAAAGAGGCTCAGATGGCAATCAAGCGCTACCTCATGAAGAAGCATCAAGAAGCAATTGTGGTTGAGAGCACTCCCACAAAATTAAGCATGAAATGTTGTGCACACGTCCAAGGTTGCCCGTGGAGGATCAGGGTAATTAAACCAATGTATGGTGAAAATTGGAAGGTAACAAAATGGGGTGGGAATCATAATTGCTTGAATGACCATCTTTCTCAAGATCATCGACAACTTGATTCTAACGTTATTGCAGCACTTGTAGTAGGTACATAATTTCAAATTAAAAAGCTGATTAAAATTGCAGTTGATATACCTGTTGTTCTGTTAATGTTTATATCCAGCTTTTGTAATTCAGAGATGATAAAAAAGGAACCTTCAGTGGCCATTGCGCTCGTTCAGGAGAGGATAACTCATTCATATGGATTCAAAGTTTCATATAGAAAGGCATGGTATGCGAAGCAGAAAGCCATGGCAATGTTATATGGTGATTGGGAGGAATCCTATGCATTTTTACCCAGCTGGTGTGAATATATGCTTCGTTTTTCACCAGGTTCCTTTTACAATATTCAAACAAAGGATTGTTTTGTTGCGAGGCAGTTGGTTCCCGGAAAACGTGTATTTGTTCGTTGTTTCTGGACTTTCAGACAATGTTGTGAGGCATTTAAATTTTGCAAACCAATGATACAAATTGATGGCACTCATCTATACGGAAAATATAAGGGAAAGTTGTTGATTGCCACAGCTCAAGATGGTAATAATGAATGTGTGTCACTTGCATTTGCCGTTGTTGAGGGTGAGACGTTGGAGGCTTGGTCATACTTCCTTGCCAATCCTCGTCAGCACGTCACACAAGTGCAGAATATATGTCTAATTTCAGACCGGCATGTTAGCATATTATCGGCTGTTGAAAATAATCCCCTATGGCAGCCACCCCATGCATTTCATGTGTTTTGCCTGCGACATGTTGCAAGCAATTTTAATCAACGATTTAGAAATGACAAATTGAAGGCTAGCCTGATGAATATAGGTATGTTGCACACTATGATTAGTGAATTAAAATGTTGTAGTTTTTCGTTAAGCGTCAAATGTGTGTTTTTTAAATTGTTCGCAGGATATACTCCTTGCATGGTGGATTTTGAGAGGTCGCTAGCACGATTTCGTGACACAAGCAGGCAAGTAGCGGAATGGATTGATGTCATCCCTAAAGAAAAGTAGTCGCGTGCACATGACCTTGATGGACGAAGATTTGGGCATATGACAACAAAATTGGCAGAATCCATAAAGAGGGTGTTAAAGGGAGCAAGAAACATGCCCATTACTGGTCTGGTAAAATTTACATACAGTAAATTGGTCCAATATTGCGTGGAAAGAGGTCAATCGGCTTGTAGACAACTTGAATCTGGTCATACTTATTGCAAAAATGTGATTGAATCATTGACACATAATGAATCAGTGGCAACAATGCATACTGTGCGTACATATAATGTTGATGAAACTATTTTTGAGGTGGATGCAGGGTTTGAAAGGACATATGTTGTCAACCTTATTGCTCGTACATGCCAATGTGGACAATTTAAAGCAATTAAATATCCTTGTAGTCACGCCGTTGCTGCAGCGTTATCCATTCGTCGGAATTATCGACAATATATAGATGATGTTTTCAAGACGTCAAACTTGGTAAAGGCGTACTCATTTCCATGGGAACCAATCGGCAATGAGCAAGCAATTCCACCCAATGCAGGTCCTGTGGTAATACCGGATAAAAATATGTTGCGAGCAAAAGGTCGTCTAAAGTCTACAAGAATACGGAACGAGATGGATGAGGTTGAAACTATTACATCACGCAGGTTATGTGGTCTTTGTAAGCAACACAGGCACAATCGTAGGTCGTGTCCTAACCGTGGAAATAATGCATGATATGACTTGTGGGTGTTTGTCACTTATGAACAATTATTTTGCCAATTAAAATGTATCGCTCTATTTTTTAAAAATTAGCTTTTATGGTGATTGTGTGGTTTCTTGCTTATAACATATAACATCGCATACATAAAAATTATTTGTTTACTCCTTGCATGCTAATAGAAATATTCAAAAAATAGTCCACAATAGTCAGCGATAGCACAGTACACAATAACAACAGTCCCAAAAAATAGTCAATACATCAGCCCATCTAACTAAACGAAAACAAAAAATAAAACTACGACCAACGAGGCCATGGCCTATCACGTGCCTGACGTGGGGGTAATCGACGCCTAGACTGAGCCTCACCAGATGCGCATGCCATGGGGTTAGCCTGATAAACCTGCTCACTCTGTGTAAACCCCTGGCCATACGATGTACCTTCCTGGCTATCATAATACTGCGGCGGAGGAGGACCATGGTACATAGGTTGTGGCCCGCCTGCTTGGCTCAGCACTGGCGGTCTAAACCAACCCTGCATATCAGTGCGCTATCTAGGAGCAATAATAGGATCGGGTATCGCTCGAACCGATTCCCATTGTCGTCCTAGTCCACGTCCCTCCTGCCTGCCACTAGGCACCTAAATGGTCAACATCGGCTCCTCAACAGTCTGCGTAGGTGGAGCCTCTGGCCCTGGCTCCTCTACTCGTGCCGACTCTCTGAATATTGCAATAATGCGACCAATCTCGTCATAGACCCACTCTAAGCCAAAGGCGGGGAACTGATCCACAGTAGTCGCAAAATATAGCATCTCCAACCCATCAATCTATAAAGAAATGAAACAACATGTGTTAATTAAAAATGTATAAACACATAATCATATTCAAAATTGAAGTGTCAAAACTTACTGGTCGTCCAACCCTGGCAGCTTTCCTGGCGACGAACCGTTTCCCTCGCTGTCTGTACCAGTGTAGGTACTCATGGTTCGGGGACATCAACCCGACCAGTACAGGGGGAACACATATGGACGTATCCCTAATCATCCATCGATGTATGAAGGGCCTCATCTTACGCTCCCAATTATCATCCTTCTTCCCTCGCAAAGTTAGATCATGAACACCCTTAAGCTTTCTTGGTCTCCGCGGTATGGGTGATCAAAACCAAATTGTCGCATACATCTATCCGGTTGAGCGTACTCAACTGTGTGGAAGCAAATGATAGGAGTAATGGCCAACCATAAGTACCGCTCATGATCAGATACAAACAATGTTGTATGGTACTCTCCGTATGGCTGCCACACAACCTACATATAAAAAAAATAGTAACAAGTACACAATTACCACCAACTATAATATGTAAATAAATTAAAGACAATTACTAAATAGATATCACAAACCTCGTCTCTATAAAGCGTGTCCGTGAATGTCTGTGCCCGCAACAGGGGCAGTCCTAAAAACCTGCTGACACATAGCAATCCAATCCAACGCTGTAGATCCGGTAACTGCCTGCCCGTCAGTAGGCAAACCAAGTATACCAGCCATGTCCTGTAATGTAACGGTCATCTCTCCCTACGTCATGTGAAACGTATGTGTCTCCGGTCTCCAACGCTCAACCAAAGCATAGATCAAGGGGGTATCGATCTGAAGGAAAAACAACAATTATACAAAGTTCACATACGGTAATTTAATTAAGTAATTTAAAAATTACATACCTGAATATGACTCATACGTGCCACGTGTATGAACCCATCCTGTGTCAAATAGTCAGCGACAACGTCTGGTATATCATCATGATGGGGTCCCCCCTGAAGTTTCCCTCGCCTCGTCTTTAACCCCCTGACCTTATCCTCGTTCCACACAACTTGTGAAACGTGACTGCGCTGTGTCCTTTTACGGAGTACCTCCAACCTATACGGGCCAGGAAGTACATGCGTACAAAGATCGGATGGCTCAAGATCACCATCGGATCCAGAGCGCGAGGACTCTGATGAAGACGAATGGGCCATAATAGAATACTACTACAAATGAAAAAGATGTACCCAAATTACTATTGATATTATATTAATTTACACTAAATAAAATTTAATTGCACTTAATTAAATAGCATTTAACTAACTTCAATTGTTATATTAATTTCAATTAAATTAACATCATTGACAATTAATTCATTTAACATTACGTTATTCTAAAAATATATTTCAATACATTAAATATTCAAATTCAATTTAAATTAATATTGCATACGGTATTCTTTTTTTACAAACCCTAATTATAATGTGGTTAATTGAAAGGTCAATATGTTTGCAAGTGTCATTCATAAAAAAATATTTATTGTCACAAACTAATTTCTAAGTGTGTAAATAAGTCATAAAACCAACATATACCAATTTAGAAGTAACTAATTAATTTTTAAGTCCATATCTAATACCTAAGTCACATCACAATTCTCTTACATAGGTCACTAATATTTTTCTAACCCCCTAACAATTAAATAAAGTCACAAATATTTTTCTAACCCCCTAACAATTATCTAAGTCACTAATAACTATCATATATTAATTGCTGTTAATAAAAAAATAAACAATAAATAGGGACTTACATGAGAGAGAGACAGAGCTTCGCTGCGCAAAACCCTCCAAAAGAAATGTAGAGAGAAGGAGGAGGAGGAGATTTAGAGAGAGGATGAGAGGGTGAAAATGAGGTAAAAAAGTGAAAAACCCATATATATAGACCACGGAGAACACGCCCATTAGGGGCGTGTCTCTCTCCCGCCACACACGCCCTACGTTGGGCGTGTCCCCTTCAGTAGCTCACGCCCCACATGGGCGTGTCTCTCTCCATGAGAACACGCCCCATGTGGGCGTGTTTGGGTGCTATAGATTCATAATATTTTGCAAAACGACTACTTATTCGTAATTTTTTTATTAAAAAAGTAATAAATTAATTTTTTTGCCTATGTGTAAGTAAGGCATGATATTATTTGTTTTTTCTCTTAACTTGTATATGTATTATATGTATAAGCATCAAACTGATTATGCATTCGAAACAGACCAAAATTGGGTTTAATCGGCATTGAACCGGTTTTATGTTAAATTGCGTAAAATATATATATTTTGAAAGTAACGGGATTCGAAGTTGAGTCCTTTTATTTAAGAATCGAAAGACCTGTCACTATATCACTTTTATTTATAAAATATAATGTTTATAATTTAATATTTATTATTATTATTTTAAAATTCAATTAAACCCGATTGAACCACTGACTTAGCGTGTGCATGACAATTTTTTCGGAATCAATTCTTTTTTAATTTATGTTCCCGGGAACAGAAATGGATAGGAAACTCGTTTGGTAAAATCGGTTTATTTTTTTGTTCCCGGAATGAACCAGTTTAATTCTTGTGTTGGGGAACAGAAAAAAGAATAAAAAAATTTCTGCTTTTTTTGTTCCCGGGCACAAAATGAGAAACATTTATCTCTCTCAATCACTCTCTACCTCTACCATCATCACCACCACCACCATCATCCCGACACGATTGTCGCCGCCATCGTACCACTAGTGCTGTCGTCACCACCCCTCACCACCATGATGCCACTGCCACCATTACCACCACCTCCACCCATCACTACCACCATGCTACCGTCACCACCACCACAACTACCACCGCCGCCACCACCACTATCACCGCCACCGTCACCACCACCATCACCATTATCGCCATCAACCACCACCACCATCATTGCAACCACTTCAGTCACTGTCACCATCGCCATCACACGCCATTGCCACTACCCCCATCGCCATCACTACCATCACCACGATGCCACCACTACCATCACCACCATTGTCACCAACCACCACTACCATTGCCGCAACCACTACCGTCACTACCACCGTCGTCGTTGCCGCCGCTGCCACCAACCACCACCACCAACGCCACCACTACCATCACCAGGCCATCGCCACCACCGCCACCGCCACTGTCACCTACCACCACCGCCGCAACCATTGCCACCACCACCACCATGATGCCTTCACAACCACCACCACCATACCACTGCTACCATTGTTGTCGCCACCAATCACCATACCCCACCACTACCACCGCTGCTGCCACCATTACCACTGCCATCGTCACAGTCACTGCCGTCACAACCACCACCATTATCTTCACCACGTCACTGCCACCACCACTATCGTACCGCCGCCGCTGTCGCCACCACAACCATACCATATGGAAAGGAAAGTGATGATCCGAAAAATTTTATATTTAATAGGAATTATTTTTTTATTATATTATTTGTTGTGTTATCAAACACAATTCTCATTCTCGGAATAAAAATAGAACATGTTATCAAACACATTTTTTCTCAGAAACCATTCCAAGACACAGAAATAGAAAAGAATTGTTTCTTTTCAGAAACAGTGCTCGGGAATAAAATGGTTGTCATGCACACCCTTAATAACTCAATACCTCGACCAAGTTAATAATCGATCCAAATTTTAAAACAATGATAACATATAATATTTGGATGTTTTATTCGCTGTTTAATGTGAGACTTTAAAATAATAATTATTCAGTACATGTTAAATAGAATAGAGCAAATAAAAGTCTAAAAGATATAACATATATAAAAGTTAAGACTGGATTATACTTGTAAGTTCCAGTAAAATAGTAAGTGAAACATACAAGCATATAACATGCACAAAAGGAGAGCATCTTCTGTACGATATTTGCACCAACCACTATACGAAATATTAGTATTATAATTATGTATTTTGGGAGTATATAATTATAATATCAAAGTTATTCTTTTTCTCTCTTTAGTATATGATGTGTAATCATCTCATTAGTGGGATGCACCTACGACGGAAGTATTCTAGAAATTTCCACACAAAAGGTGGTGGATGAGCAAGTCATTTCAGGGGGAAATAAAAAATTATGAAAATATAACAATTTAGAATCAATTTACAAATTTATTATACTCAATAACACTTAAAATAAGAGTGATCACTCGTGCCCAAATAAGGCGCAAGGGTGCTTGGTTGTGCCCAATCTAGGCGTGACTCACCCGATGATGACACATGATACAAAAAAGGTTAACAGATTGATCGTAAAACTTCATAAAGTCATAACTATTAACTCGGGTATCCGAATCAGGTGATTTTCTTTTATTTTACATAACTTTTTGAGATCTATGCAATGACATCTCATTGAAGGGGATTTTGACATGTTCCAAAAAAAATTTGATTGTGCCCTATTTGGCACATTTTATCTCTGCTAAACTTTTCTTTTTAGCAGTGAGCCTCTGACGCAAAACTTGGAGACACAAAAAATGCTTCATTGAACATGGAGACCTATGTTGCACCGACACGAGAAATAGGACACAAGATGACACGACACTCCGACACGTTAATCCTAAAATGGTAAAGGTTATATTCACAACTTTTTTCATTTACAAACTTTTACAACCAAGTCTTAACCATTGATTTCCGTCAATCTGACGGTTATAATTTATTGAGAATTAATAATTAATTAATAGGTGTGACCCAATAAATTAGAATTTTCATATTGACCAAAATCAATGGTTAAGATTTCGTTGTAATAGTTTGTAAGTGAAAAAAGTTGTAAATATAACTTTTTCCTTCTAAAAATGTTAGATTTCGACACATTTTGATATTAAATAATTTTTTAAATCTATGCAGTGTATATTATATTTAATATTCAATAATTTAACAAAAAAATAAAGTTAAACTTATAACACTATCAATTTTGCAAAGAAACATATGATATAAATATTTACTATTATATTTTTAAATTGAAAATCTCTTATACCCTCTAGTGAGGAATATATATCAATTTGGTAAAACATCGATCAATTTTTTCATGATATATAATGAAATTTCAAATACTATAGATATGGAGCGTGTCAAAGTGTCAGAGAACTGATTTTATATTAAATTGTGTAAAATACATACATTTTGCAAGTAACAGGATTCAAACTTGAGTCCTCTTGTTTGAGGATTGAAGGCTTACCACTAGACCACTTTTATTTATTGGACATAATGTTCATAACTTAATATTTATTATATATTATTTTGAAATTCGGTTGAATTCTATTGAACTAGGTTGAACCATCAGTGACCTAGTACCACGACTGAGTCAATGGCTAGTCCAAATTTTATAACACTGGTCGGTGTGTCGATGAATATCAGACAGGACACTTCAAGTTTTTTGAACTGTCGGTGCAATATAAATGGAGACACGCTGAATATATTGAACATGTTATGTCTCTGCCTGCCACAAACATTAAAACTACCGAATTTCAAATAAATGCAAAATTAATTAATCATAATCTTTTCCCAACTGCATTTGAATTTTCACAAAATACATATAAATTTGTTTAACATATCCCTCTTCTTCCCCTTTATATGTTTTTGGCAGCTGGCGAGTGAAAGCAAATAGCAGGATAAATTACAAGACATCTAGCGATTGATAATTTTGATAGCAAGACATTTACCTTAAAATTTCGGAACCTTTTTCTATCGGGTATTCAAATCAGGTGATTTTTTTTATTCCATACAATATTTTGAGATCTACACACTGAAAGGATTATTTTTTAGTGTTGAAAAGAGAAAATAAAAATTAAATAATATCATCCACAAAACTAAAATATGACAAACAGGCATAAAGAAACATTTTTTGGAGAAAAAAATTGACCAAGCCCCTCTCAGTTTGCACGCGTGTTCGTCTCGAAAAGTTATATGAAATAAAAAAATACCTGATTCGGGCACTCGAGGCCAAAGTTATAGTCTTCCGAAGTTTTACGGTCAAATTGTTGATTATTTTGTGTTGGGTCGCGCCCAAATAATGCAAAGGTGCTAGGTTGCGCCTAATTGGGTCACAATCAGTCATGCCTAAAAAAGGTGTGTTCAAGTAAGGGATTGCGCCTAATCTGGGCGCGAGTAGTCACACCCATTGGGAGCATGACTGAGTACAATAAATTCGTAAATTGGTTTCAAACTGCTATATTTTCATAATATAAATATTAAAATAGTAATTTTTTTCCCTCTCATATCTTACTTGTAATTAGGCTTCATACATAAGCCTTTATAACTTTGCATTGCATATTCATTTGATTGAGTTAATCTTTTTAAAAAAAATATTAAAACAATGACAAAAATTGTTATATATATATATATATATATATATATATATATATATATATATATATATATATATATATATATGGCATGAAACATATAAATAAGCATCACTTTATCACATAGCACATGCATGAAACATATTAATTTTTTATAGCGGAATATGGAGCTATATATGCCCTAATTTATTTTTCATTTTTCATTTTCTTAAAAAAGAATTGATTAGGAATGTATTGAGTAAATACTATATAAATGAGATGACTCATTGAATTAATATCTTAAAGTTTTGGATCAAAATATAATGTTAGACTCACTTATTGTGATTAACATAACTTGGTCCTCTGGTGATCCCTTTTAATAGGCTCCCCAGTCCCCATGACTAACCAACAATTGACATTAGAGAATTTGGCTCCGAGCAACAGATTGAATATTGGAGATAATGATTGATAACTAACCCCGTTAATAAAAGGTTATACTTACTATCATTTTAGTCTTATTATTCT
Source organism: Gastrolobium bilobum (assembly GCF_033153095.1). NCBI lineage: Eukaryota > Viridiplantae > Streptophyta > Magnoliopsida > Fabales > Fabaceae > Gastrolobium > Gastrolobium bilobum. The sequence goes on along the minus strand of NW_026899159.1, from coordinate 666,365 downwards.
TACTACCTGATTGGTTACCAATCAATTTAAAATCAACGGTTAAAACATGAGAAAAATTAATTATCATTGATTTCAAATTAATTCAACGGTAACAATCAGATAGTAAGAATAGTAAGGCTAAAATAATAATAAATATAACAATAGGTTTTCTTGCTCGAGGGTTGAAAATATTTTGTAATAACGCATCAGAAACACAAATTGTCTAATAGGTGAATTATTTCACCAAGATTTTACTTTTAAACAAAATATCACAATTTATAAAAAATAACACTTAGTTTAGAAATCTATATACTCGTACCAACAAAACTCAGCACAGTTGGTAGATAGTAGGATTCCTTAAGCATGTTGACAGGGGTTTGATCCCTGACCATGTGTATGGAAAATGCTTTGTTGAGAGAGATTTACCCACTTAATATGATCTCCGGTCTCAAAAGAATTAGTCTTCGGCTGTTGGCTGAAGGATACATTGGGAAACCAAAAAAAAAATCTATATACTCATTATTCAGCTTGCATTTAATCGTTTAGATAAACTCTATTTTCAATAAATTAGATTTGTTATATACCCCAAAAGTTGTAATGCTAATTAAGTGCTTATTGACCATCTTCATTAACTAAAGAAAAGATAAGGATATTCAAAATTAAATAACTTTAGAATTAAGATCAAATCCCTAAAGAAAAAAAAGATAAAACCTGCAATATATTTGATCATTGTGTTGTTGTAGTTATGACTCCATCCATATGCATTGATAGACGAAGTTGTTAACTTGCAAACATTTTCACTCTGCCAAAATTGTCAACTTAGCAGTAAGTTTATCCTACCAAAGTTGTCAACTTGCCAATAAATTCTTCCTTTTCAAGAACTAGTTTGGATAGATGAAAACTTTTAAGATCAACACAACACAAGTAACATCTTAAATTATACATTCGCTAAACACATTAAATACCTCCAAAAAAATATATTTTAATATAAAAGGACAAATTCTTGAAGTGTCATTAAAGAAAAAAAAAACCTTATTTTTTTAACCTGTTCAATTATAATTTTTTTTAGAAAAATCTATATTAATGCCTTTAATTCAAACTAAATCAACTTTCCAACATTCAACAAAAAAAAAATCAACTTTCCAAGCCAATGTCCACAATCAATCCATCAAAACCTAAAAAAGAAAATTTTAGATAGTGGCGAATTTTATCCTTGTTCATACCATTAGTTTACCTCAATTGCTTCATTTGTAAGGTTGCTGATGGTAAGCAAATAAACAAAATGTTGAATATGACTCATGCTTTGCATCTAGATGACGACTCTTATTAGCAGGATATAGAGAAAGCCAATGAGGTCCCACTCCTTGGTGAGCGGACAGGGGTCCAGAGGAGCGGCCCTGGCTTATTGTATTTTTCCTTTTCGTAGTATTTTGAGCTTGATCCCATGAGTAGCTACTGCTTAGTAGAAATACCTCCAAGTGACCAAACATAAGAACTATAACTGAAAATTCAACATGATAATATATAAGTGGAACTAGTAGAAATATTAGTATCACATGTAGAAGAACAATATCAAGGAGTTGTTGAAGATTCACCATATGACCCAAGCTTGGATCTACATATAAATTCACAAGGTCTAGTGCGGCACATTCGCAGTAGGAGAGAACCTTTTTAACTCTCAAGTTACCTTTTGTTGAGTGACAATGATCCCACTAGTTACGATAAAGCACTAGAAGATGTTGTTGAATAAGCGTTCCTCAAAGCTATGAATCGTGAGTAGAATACTTGTAATTTAACTCTGCTTGGTCCCTAGTAAAAACACCAAGAGGAATAAGACCCACTAAGTGTATGTGGACCTACAAGGCAAAGAGAGGATGGACAAGAAGGTGAAAACCTTCAAAGCTAGCTTGGAGGCAATTTTTGCGAGACACCATGCTTAAGTCTATACTGATTCTCTTAGTTGCTGCTACAAGTCTCAATTATGAGATTTTATTTTGGGAGTTAGATGTCAAGATATCTACATGCAATACAATCAAAAAGAATTTATGGCTGATAGGCGGTAACACTCGATATGCAAGTTATGAAAGTCCACTCAATGGACTTAAGAAAGCATCCTGGTCATGGAACATCAGGTTTGATTAGGTTATCAAAATTTTATTTTTGAGAAAACCTTGATGAATGGTGTGTATTTGTATGTAAAGGATCCAAGGGGAGACATTAGTTGTTCTGGTACTTTATGTAGATGATATGCTCTTTATTGAAAATAACATGGAGGTAATATCAAGCATAAAGAGTTGGCTAAGTTAGCGTTTCGATATGAAAGTACTGGAGAAGCCAATTATTTTCTTGGTATAAAACTCTTATGAAACCGGAAGAATAAGCTGTTCCATCACTCTAGGCTACTTACATTGACAAAACTCTTGCCAAAATTTTACATGGGAATTTTAAATTTAATTATATCTCTCAGGCGTGCAATTCATCTTTGTTGTGCAATTTGTAATCAATTAAATCAATCACACAAATACGTAAGTGCACATGTCACAACTAATAAAGGGATGTGTGAGTCCAACATCGTTCCCACTGAGATGATTTATAAAGCAATGATTATTTAAGTAAAGAAACTAGAAAAAGATTGATTTTTATGGTTGAGTTTGTAAAATAAAAAATAATTAAACTAAGAAAATAGTAAGCTAACTCTATGGTATTAAAGTGATGGATGAGATATAGGTCTGGTTCAATTTTCTTGATACGGCAATACTGAAACGATGCTATAACAATGTTCTATCAATGCTTAATTAGTGACCGAACACTAAGGTATGCTGGACTTTTGGCCAACCTAACATATATACCCAATAACTAATTTTCACATCTCTATGGCCAAATTAATTACCAAATTCACTAAGTTCAAGTTCAAAGGTTATGTGGTGTGAATGATCTCTCTACCCACAACTTAATCAAGTTACTTTTCTTCACCTAATTAATCTACACAATTAAACAAGGGTCTGGATTCTGAAACCTCTCAGCCCCAACCTCCTCAATATCATATATGTATCTCTAGACATGCATGCATGAATATAAATAAGCAAACTTGTTGAAAAACTAATTAAACATTCATAAAAACAAACTTATGCATCCATTACAGTGTTACAACACAAGTACTTTATCACCCAACCTAAGGAGCAATTTAGCTCGTGAGAGAATAAAAGAAAATGAAAAGAAAGGGAAGAGAAAACATTGAGACAGATTCGAAAAATAAACAATGTTGCATTAAAATTCTGTCGCGACCAGGTTCCTCCTTAGCAATGCTATAGTAAGACGCTTCTCTCTAACTTTAACTTCAGGGGAACTCTCCCCCTCTCTAAACGTGATGAGGTACTACATTCTTCTCAGCCCTCTTGAATTCGTAAGGTAGTCCTCTTTAAATAGGAAAAAATAATGGGTTACTTAATCCTCAAGTTTGGGAGTAAAAGCCTATGAATTATGCTTCTGCAGCTTTATCTTATCCCTATTTTCTAAGGCTGTTGACACTTGATTGGATAAGATCTTTATCTTCTTGATTTGATCTGAAAATATTGTGCTTAGAAGATAAGACCTTATCATCCTTGATTGTTAGGATTTTAGATATGATTTGATCTTCCAAAATGTCCTCATCTCTTGCTTGCTGGTGCATGGTTTGTTTGTTGAGATAATAACTAACTTTTGAAATTTGAATTTCAGTTGTTCCCTTGTCCTCGCTGTCATGTCGTCCCGATTTCTATATCCTTACTTCACTCGTCAGCTTTTCTGCTACAGCACTCGAGAATCAACTTTTCCTACAAAGACAAAACACTCAACAAGTCATCTATTCTTACACAAAAATGAAGAAATATTGACTCATTTTCCATACTTAGTCATCTCAAAGAACTTAATCATGAATATGCAATAATTAGCTCAACTATCATGCAATTAAGACACTTCATATGGAATTTATGCAACAAATTCATCATAAAAATACTAAATTAACTCTCATTTGGGAAAGTTAACAAACTTTCTAAGGAGTAACCTCTAAATACTCATGAGAAGGAAGAATGCATGAGTAGGATACTTTATGCTTTGGCAACAGGTAATCTCACGCATACTATGTTGGGCATTAAGCCAGAGATTTGCACACAATGAGAGTACTAAGACGGTACCATTCTGGACCTAGAGGAACACTAGATTATTGTTATTCAAGTATCTTCGGAGAATGAGAGGTTATATGCTGGTATATTCTAGTGGGAGTCTTGAAAAGATGAATTTTCACAGATTTAGTTTTTCATGGATATTGACTCAAGAAAATCGATATCGAGCTATGAGTTTTTCACTAAACTAAGATAGCATTAGAGATGGATCTTGTAGACCTAGTTACTAAGAGTTTGCTTGAAAAAAGACATGTTACTTCTTCGAGTCTTAGGAGGATCCCAGACTTGCATTAAGTGAGTGGGAGATATTGTGTTCATTGTGCTCTTGGAGTAAAACAATGAAATAATGTAATCTTTTTTTTGAATTTCACAAATGAGATATTATTCATTGTTATAGTGAACACAAGTTTACAAATATTAAGGTCGAGATCAATTGTGAAGTATATGATCATTTGGATATGTTTATAGAGGACATGATCGTAGGTTCTCACAATTGATGAATTGGTTCATAACTGTTAAATAAAGTTGAGCACTTTTATTTATGTTGCAATATTTTATGAAATGGTTTTGTTCGAATCATTATAAGATATTGTTGTGAATTAACATTCACATTGAAAAGATCAAGGAGAGATTTGATTAAGATTTTTTCTTCCTATCATAAGGTATTAAATCTCCAGTTAACTATAGTTATAAAATTGCTCTTAATCTTGAGTTTATTATAAATAGATAATTGAATATTTTTCATTCTTTGATTTACCATCAGGTGAGGTTTGATCTTTTGATGGCCAATAACTTGGTATTTTGGGAGTGAGATTATTTGATTATTGATATTTATGAGGCAAACAATATGGAATTTATAGGATATGCCCACTTATATGTTTAGGTACTTGGATATTGAAGACACTGGCCAATGCATGAAATTCATTAGAGAAACTATCATAGTCAAGGGAATAAATAATTGATTGAGTTTCAGAATACCCGTCAATCAATTATGGACATTCTACAAAGGGGCGATACGTATTCATGATATATGTGTTATTAATCTTGGAGTTCAAGTTCAATCTTTTAGTGGAGTAGCACCGAATTAGATAATCATTCGTTGATTATCATTAGCCTTGATTAATAACAGCTGGAAGATCCCCTTGCTAGCACGAGATTAGGGATTGGCATTTTCAGTTGATAACGACTAGTGAGTTACATTGTCTTGGGTTTTGGGCTCGAGTTTGTACTAAATAACAAGTGGGAGATTGTTAGGTTTTGCTATTTCACTAAAGCCCAATTGGGCCTAATGTGTAAGAAGAGTCCAAGAATCCTAGAGCCCATTTAGCTTAGAGCTAGGGTTTCTTGGAACCCATATATATTCTACACTTATAGTTATCAGTCTCCGAGATCTTCACTTGGTGGTTGCAGAGGCCGAAGTAAGGTCATCTCCGTAATAGTGAGAGTGCCCACACCAGCCCTATTCCCCCTTAAGAGATAGTCAAGAAGATTTACCACTTGCCAGACTCAAGGAGTTTGTTCGTGCAGAGGAGAGCAGATCATGAAGAGAAATCAAATACGAGGAGATACTGCATAGATTTGCGCAACAAAAGATAAGATAAACACATATTTTATCTTCTCATGATTTTTTGCATTATTTTTCCAACAATATTCATATGCAAGATTTTGGGAATATTGACTAGTGTGCCACGTTTCTCCAAAAAAACTATCTGAATGCTACACCACTACAAAATTTTGTCAAAATGCCACGGTGATAAACTCACTTTCAGTGGCAACGAGTTTCAATTGGCTCGTATACTCAAAAAGTCAACTCATTTTCAGAATGCCATAACTTCTGGTTCGGGTGTCTAAATCAGGTATTTTTTTTTTATTCCGCACAAGTTTTTGAGATTTTACCCCTGAAAAATTCCCTGAGATATTATTTTGTAGTGTTAGAAAGTGAAAATAAAAATAGGAATTAAATAGCATGATTCACACAGATAAAATATTCAAACAGGCCACAAGAAAGTATTTTTTGGAATTGTTTTTGACCAAATTCCCTTTGGCCATTTGTCAACATGTAAATCTCAAAAAGTTATGCACAAAAATATACCTAATTTAGATATTCGAACCAAAAGTTATGTATGTTATTTCGAAGTTTATAATAAAATTTCTAAACTTTTCTATCACATGACTTTTGAAATTCACTGCCACTGATAATGAATATGCCACCGTGACATTTTGGTACAATTTTATAGTAAAATGACATTCATGTATTATTTTTTAAAAAAAACGTGGCAATAGAAAGTCTGCCAATATTTTAGCTGTAATTACATTTATATTTCATGTCGCTCAATTCAGTTCTGCCCTGACTGTGCAAGTCTCAATTCATTCAACGATTGCATCGTGTTGAAGTTATCATATCTTCTGTTTGAAATCCACAATGAAAAAATAGCTATTATACTTTCATAAAATAAAATATTTTGGACTTAATAAGTTTTTCTATTCCAATATGAAACAAAAGTATAAAGGAAATTAGGTGTATTCGCGATCTGGATTGGATCGATTTTGAAGCAAAAATAATCTGATCGAATCCTTTATGTTTGAACATTTAATCATCCATTCAATTTGGATTTTTTTTTTAAATCTGATCCAATCTAATTCAATTTATTCGGTTTGGATTGGATCGGTTTTTGATTTTTTGAAAAATATAAAATTTCAGCCTTACAAGTGTTAAAACTCATGAAGAATTAAAATAAATTAATAGACAATCAAAAAATTAAAACAAGATAGTTTGCTATCAATAACATCCAAGATCCGTCTACAAAATAACAAGATTTCAAGTTACTATCTTTCAAAAATAATAAATACATAATACGTTAGATCGATTTGGATTAGATCGATTTTCACCAACCAAATCGAAAATCGATCCAATCCAATTAAAATATGCGGGTTTTTTTTTGATTTTTAGTTTTTTGATTTTCGGTTAATTTGATTATCGAATTTTTGATTTGATCACGTGGTTTAAATTGAGTTGGATCGGTTAATAAACACCGCTAAAGAAAATAATGGGGAACAAAGTTTAAAGAGAGTAGTTTTCTAAAAGAAAATAAAGGGAAAAATTAATTAGGAAAAAAGAAAGGAAATGACACATAACTATAATATTTATGTTCAAATAAAAAGGAAAAGAAAAGAGAAGGAGAGATTAGCCAAAAAATATTACGCTAAAGATAATTTTTTTAATATATATTTTATTATATAATAAATAAGTAATATAAGAAAATAATGTATTACATAATAAATAAGTAATATAAGAAAATAATTTATTATATAATAAATAAGTAATATAAGAAAACAATTTATTATATAATAAATATTTTGACCCTAACGAAATCAATAATATTGCTGGCAGAGAGATAAGATTGATAGAACTTGAGAAATATACAATTCCTGTTACTCAAACTAAATCAACATACTAGCTAATGCCTTATCCCAGAATTAATTTATCAAAGTTCAAAAAAATTGCCCGTTTGAACAGACTTTTGAAAATTTGACTTTTTATTTATTGTTTTTTTAGTAAATATTTTTTATAGAAAAGTTAAAATTATTTTCAGTCTAAATGCAGTATTCGAAAAACATTATCCGAATACTGTATTTTGGTTGTTTTATAACACAATATTATAGATGAAAAAAATATTTTTAAGTTGACATCCAAACATATTAAATTGAGAAATATTTTGTAAAAAAGAAACAGCTTTATGAGGAATATTTTTTTACTCAAATGGAGATGTGAGAAATGGCGTTTTGGTAATGTTTAGTCCCTGACCATTGCTGTATCTTAGTCACATTATTTGTGTAGTCGGTGGTGGAAAGTAAATATGGAGCTACAAGTGGGTAAAAGCAGCTGAAGAAGTTGATAACAGGATCCGTAGATAGTATATCCAATGTCTTGATAATTCATTCTCTAATTATAAAGAGTCAATTGCAATAGCAAAAGTTCAAGTAAAATGGATCCAAAAGGCAGAACAGAAATCATCTACTTAATATGTCACTACTAGAAAAGTCGTTATTATCGACGAAATTTTTCGACGGAAAAAATTTCGTTGAAATTATTGACAGAATTTTCCACCGAACCTGTTTTCCGTCAAAAAATTCGACGGAAAATAAATTTCGTCGAAGATTTTCGACGGAAAAGAAATTATGAGGAAAACTTTTGAAAAAATAAAAGGAAATGAAATTATATTATTTGGACTTTTCGACGAAATTTTGATGAAAAAATAAAAGGAAATGAAATTTTATTATTTGGACTTTTCGACGGAAAAGAAATTCCGTCGAAAACTTTTGAAAAAAAATAAAAGGAAAAGAAATTATATTTGTTGGACTTTTCGACGGAAAAGGAATTCCGTCGAAATTTTTTGAAAAAAATAAAAGGAAATGAAATTATATTATATTATTTGGACTTTTCGACGGAATTTTGATTCCGTCGAAGATTTTGGACGGAAAAGGAATTTCGTCGAAAACTTTTGAAAAAAAATAAAAGAAAATGCAATTATATTTGTTGGACTTTTCGACGGAATTTTGATTTCGTCGAAGATTTTTTACGAAAAAGGAATTCCGTCGAAAACTTTTGAAAAAAATAAAAGGAAACAAAATTATATTTGTTGGACTTTTCGACGGAAAAAGAATTCCGTCGAAAACTTTTAAAAAAAATAAAAGGAAATGAAATTATATTATTTGGACTTTTCGACGAGATTTTGATTCCGTCGAAGATTTCTGACGGAAAAGAAATTTCGTCGAAAACTTTTGAAAAAAAAGGAAATGCAATTATATTTGTTGGACTTTTTCGTCAAAGTAGCTGCTTTTTGTTTACTTGCACACTTTTTGTTATCACTTTATTTATATTCATATTAAACTACTACTTAGTATGAAGCTGGGTAATTCCCATGTGGGCTCTATCTCGTTTTGTCCACTACATTTATTGCTTTAATTTTTCTTAAATATCAAGTGCATTGCATGCTTTTGTTGATTATTGTGCATGACAGTTTGACATTTCCAAACCACACAGGGTTGGGAGTCACTGCACTGGGTCATCCTTTTTTATGCTTAGTAACATGTAAGCATTGAATTTGCTTGGGCATTCTTACAATGTATTTGACTTTGCTTGGCCATACAGGGTAGTGTTGCACAACAAGAGGAGAAGGCTACATAACAAGAGAAAAGGATTGAGCACCAGGAAAGTCTCATGGCTATGATGCAGAGGCGAATGAAAAAAATGGAGAAGCTTATGCGAAGACTCCCTTTTGATTAGTATATGTTTTGGACATTTATAGATATAGGACTTTTTTTTATTAGTATACGTTAGAGACTTTTGTATATGTATTTCCCTTTTGATTAATTTATGTCTTGGATAATTATAGATGTAGGACTCTTTTGATTAGTATATGGTATAGATTTTTGTATATATAAGACACTTTTCATTAGTGTATATTAGAGACCTTTGTACACATAATTATATTAAGATAATATGATTTCGTGTTTACAAAAAAAAAATATAATATGATTTTGATATATTATTTACTTTCATTATATTTGTTTATCAGGTGCAAAATATAAATTGGTATTAATTTTGTAGAGAGAAATTAAATAAAAAAAATATTTCAACGAAAAAAATAATTTCATCGAAAATTGAGGCAATAGTTTTCAACGGAATTTCATTCATTTTCCGTCGAAAATTTTCAACGGAATTATTTTTCCATTGAAACTTTCCACAGAAATTATTCCGTCGAAATTTTCGTTGAAAATTTTCGACAGAATCTCGAATTCCGTCAAAAAATTTGTTAGCCACCAAGAGATATTCGACGGCTTCATTTCCATCGAAAACTTCATTTTCGACGGAATTTTAACCATTTTCTACGGAATTTTTCCGTCGAAAAAAAATCATTTTTTAGTAGTAAGGTTGTGTGTTCTTTTTCTGCCCGTGTAGTTGTTTGGGCTATTCCAAATAGATGTCCTTGTAGTGGACAAATTGCACATTCCAACTTGATTCTGTACCGTCTATTAGTTTTTCACTTTGTGTTATTATGCTAACGTGACTATTTCTATCCGGTCGCGGACCCAAGATTTTTTATAATGAGGGACAAAAATAAAATTCTAAAATTATAAGTATTATTAAAATTTATAAAATATACTAATTATAATAAATATTGTTTAGGAAGAGACTAACTATTAATACTAGGGGGAGGTTATACGGATTATCTTTTTTTCTTACTATCTCTTACTATCAAATCTTAACCGTTGATTTCGTCAATCTAACGGTTATAATTTATTGGGTCACATTTATTAATTAATTATTAAATTCCAATAAATTATAACCGTTAGATTGACGAAAATAAATGATTAAGATTTGGTAGTAAGAGGTAGTAAGAAAAAAAGAAAGTATGTATAATCTTTCCCATTAATACTAATAATAATATATTATGTAAAAAAATATTATTTTATACATAAAATACTAAAAAAAATATGAAAATTAAGGGAGTACAGAACAATGTTAATAAAACCGGACCGATTCGGCCGGGTCGATCCAGGAACCGATAAACTGGTCATATAATCGGTCTGGGTGAAGCAATGGACCAACCATGCATCAGAACTATTGTGTCCCGATCGGTTTTTGTGAAAATCGGTGATTCGGCCCGGTCCAAAAAAAACTATTCCAAATTTTTTTTATCTATAATCATATTATAATTATTATCTATTTCCTTATTCACTAAAGAAATTGAGTGGATTGAATATTTTGAACAGAAAAGGAAAACATCAATAATCAAATCATCATTGCTAATCATAAATTTGACATTTTTAAATTGAGGAAGGATATCGTAACAACCATGCAATTAGTGTTACTATCAATGTTACTACCAATCAATTTCACCGTTAGATCGATTATATTGATTCAACGATTATATTTATTTTCATCTTTGTATGGTTATGATTTTCCATATTTAATACTTTATATTTATTTTCACTTTTGTATGATTATGATTTTCCATATTTAATGCTTTCACATTAAATATGGGAAATTATAATCATACACAGAAGGAAATAAATATAACCGTTAGATCAACATAATCGATCTAATGGTGAAATTGATTGGTATCGATACTAACACTAAATGATTTTACAATATCCTACCCTTTTAAAATTTTAAGGATTTTGAAATATCAATTTATAAATATAAATAGGATTCACTGATCTCAGCTTTTCGTCAAATATTAGGGTTTTGTCTCGGAGGAGAAATCGTGCAAAGTTAATTATACTCTCATTGTAGTTAGCTGGTCGCTATACCAAATCCAGGTGGTGTAACAATGTCTGATTGTCTTCCGGAAGACATAGTGGAGGAAATATTGCATCGCCTACCGCTCAAAAGCATTGGAAAATGTATAGTAGTGTGCAAATCATGGAACTTATTGATAAAAAGCCACAACTTGTTTCAACAAAGCTCACTCTCCAATCCTCTCTTCCTTGTCCACCACCCAACTCGTCGTCAGTATTCTCTATGCTCCCGAGATATCGAATGCACGTTTTCGCTTCCTAAAGATACTGATTACCGCTTTGTGAGCGCTCTCAACGGCCTCATTTGCTTATGTTTCACGCAAAAAATATACCGTGACAATATTTTCACTTTCGTCCTCTTGAATCCTCTGACACGGAGACACCTCCAACTCTCAATCTCTGGTTTCTCTTACTCTAATGAGAAGTATGGGTCTGGGCTTGGATTTGGGTTTGATTCCAAGAATAATGATTTCAAGGTGGTGACTTCTTTTTACATTGACACCAAATCCAAGGTGTACGTTCCTCCTGCGGTGGAATTGTATTCCCTCACGAAGGTGTTTGGAGGGACATTAGTGCTTCATTCGTGGAACCAAGTTTCAATATTTCAGACACAGTATTACGATTTTACAATAATGCGCCACAGGCTCAACCATTATTTTTTCAGGATAATGTATATTGGCTTTCTCTCGAGGCAATAATGCCCTATTCAGGTGCTTTTTCATCTATTAATAACTATATACTCATCTTCAATATGGTGAAGGAGAAGTTCAGCAAGATGGAGCTTTCAGAAGTGTTGGCTAGATCCCTGGGACAGATGAGTATTATTGTGATCGATGGTTGCCTCTCGATTATGGAGGACCTTAAATATAATAATGGCTGGAATATATGGATGAAGAGAGAGTCATGGAGTAATATTCAGACTGTTTATTTACCAAGGGGAATGATTAATGCATATCCATTGGGACGGCTAAACACAAGTTCCGAAGCAGTTTTAGTGATTTCACATGGAAGAACAATGTGATAGGTTGCTTCTGATATTAGTAGAAAAGGGTAGAGACAAAGAGAGAATTTCGAAGAAAAGATGAGAGAAATTGGAATTTTTATTATTTGTCAAAAGTCATGAATGAATGCTTTGTTACATTTCCCCCCTAATTTATCTAACTACCGTAACTATAGACACGTGATACCCATGTGTTCACTTATTACATTGACTCTCTAAATCTGAGAGGCTTCCTCCTATTACGTGGAGCTCTCTTAACAACTAAATTGGATTCTTCTTCAAGCATTGGACAGGTAGCAACATCCACCTCTTCTATTCTTGCTTGTGATTCTCCTTCCTGATCTTCCATCGTATCAATACCCTCATCATTAAAAACAACCTTGTCCTCAAGGTTAAAATGAGGAAATTGAACTTGGAACTCCTCCAGTATTTCCCAAGTGGCATTCTCAATAGGCAAACCATCCCATAGGACTTGAATCTCTTGAACTCCTCCAGCAGTCACTCGTAAGGCCAAAATCTGTTGAGGCTGAAGCACATGTAGTCCCCCAGTGAATGCATTCGGTAAAGGCAAGGCAGTAATGGTATCATCCCCATGAAACGGTTTCAAAAGTGAAACATGGAAGGTATGGTGAATTTTAGCTATGGTAGGCAGGTTAAGCTTATAAGCAACTTTTCCTATCTTTTTAGCTATCGAAAAAAGACCAAAGTAATGGTAGAAGAGTTTATGAAAAACCCTCTGGCCTGCTGATTGCTGGCGAAATGGATGGAGTCTGACCCAAACCAAATAACCTGGTTTAAACTGAACATCTCTGCGCTTTGCATCTGCAGTAAGCTTCATGTGATGCTGAGCTTTCTCTAAGTTTTGTTTTAGTTGCAACAGAAGCAGTTGTTTGTCCAATAGCATGGTGTCCACTTCAGGAATTGTTGCTGATTGAGGAATGTAACCCAATAAAGAGGGAGGGTCACGTCCATAAACCACCTTAAAAGGTGTCAAACCAGTTGCTGAATGGGTGGCAGTATTATAGCACAATTCAGCCCAGGGAAGGAACTTAGACCATTGCTTGGGAGAGTCAGCTGTGATACATCTCAAGTATTGCTCCAACACTCGGTTGACCACTTCAGATTGGCCATCTGATTGGGAATGATAAACAGTGGACCGTTTTAACTTAGTGCCACTCAACTCCCACAGCTGCATCCATAAATTGCTAAGGAAAATAGGGTCCCTGTCTGAAATAATGGAACGAGGTACTCCATGCAATCGACATATCATCTGAACAAAAAGGTTAGCAACCTTATTAGCATTATACTTGCAAGCCAATAACCCAAAGTGAGCCATTTTGGACAGTCTGTCCACCACCACTAGGATTGTTGTATATCTAAAGGAATTTGGAAGACCAACAATAAAATCCATGGAAAGATCTTCCCATATCCGTTCTGGAATCAGTATTGGTTGTAGTAATCCTGCTGTTTTTTGTGTTGGCACTTTCACTTGTTGACAAACTAAACAAGAATGGACAAATTTCTTGATATCTTTATGCATTCCAGGCCAAAAAAAATTTGCAGCAATTCAGGTAGTTGTCTTTTGAATGCCCAGGTGGCCTCCTACAAATGATGCATGGCATTCTTGTAGAATCTGAGTGACTAATGGAGAAACTGGATCCAGAAACAGTTTACCATTCTTCATTAATAAACCATCTCTGATGACTAACTCATGATGTGCAGCAGAATCAGTTGCAAGTGCTTTGTGCTTTTGTAAAAAAAATTCTGATATTCTGTTCTCTTGCCTAAGATCATCCAGTATATGGAATTGATTGATGGAGAGGGCCATAAAACTTAGAATTTCAGGCTGTCTAGAGAGGGCATCAGCTGCTCGGTTGTCCTTGCCTGGTTTATAGACAATGGTATATTGAAATCTCAGCAATTTAGTAAGAAAGTACTGCTGCTCTGGTGTTTGGATGACTTGGTCCAGTAAAGACTTTAAGCTTTTGTGATCTGTCCTGATTAAGAATCTTCTTCCCAACAAATATTGCCTCCATTTTTTAACTGCCTCAGTAATGGCATATAGTTCTCTGACATATGCTGCAGCATGTTGCATTTTGAGATTCAACTTCTTGCTAAAATAAGCTAGAGGATGATCCCCTTGTAACAAAACTGCACCAATTCCTACATTAGAAGCATCAGTTTCAATGATGAAGTCTTGGTCAAAATTAGGCAAGGATAATACAGGGGCAGTAGTCATAGCCTGTTTGAGGGATGTAAAGGCTACTTGAGCCTCATTAGACCAACTAAATGCATCTTTTTTAAGTAATTCTGTCAATGGACCTGCAATAGAGGCATAACTTTGTACAAATTTTCTATAATAGCCTGTAAGGCCCAAAAATCCACGCAATTGCCTCACATTCTTAGGATGCGGCCAGTCCAACATTGCTGTTACTTTGTTTGGATCCATGCTGACACCAAGATTGGACACTATATGTCCCAAATATTTCACCTCTTTTTGTGCGAAGGAGCATTTACTTTTTTTATAAAAAAATGATGCTGCTGCAATGCTAGGAGGACCTGTCACAAGTGTTGGATATGCAAATCCAAGGAAGCACTATAGACAAGTATATCATCAAATAATATAGCAACAAATTTGCGCAAAAATGGTTGAAGAATGAGATTCATAGTAGACTGAAAAGTAGAAGGGGCATTAGTCAAGCCAAAAGGCATGACCAAGAACTCATAGTGGCCTTGATGTGTCCTAAAGGCAGTTTTATGAACATCATCAGGTTTGAGTCTAATTTGGTGGTACCCAGCTCTTAGGTCCAGCTTAAAAAAGACTTGAGAATGACCCAACTCATCCATTAATTCATCTGCTGTAGGAATAGGAAATCTGTCCCTAATTGCAATAGTATTTAATGCCCTATAATCAATACAAAACCTCCATGTGCCATCTTTTTTTTAACTAACAAAACAGGTGAGGAAAAGGGACTGGTGTTGTGTTTAATGAGACCCGAGTCCAGCATTTGAGCAATTTGTTTTTCAATTTCTTCCTTCTGAAAATGGGGATATCTATATGGTCTAACATTGATAGGGAGAGAGTTGGGTTCCAAATGGATTATGTGGTCTATTTGTCTATGAGGAGGTAAGGTAGTTGGTTCTTGGAATAAAGCATCAAAAGCAGTTAGAAGTTGTTGTACCTGAGGGCAAGTAACAATTGAAGCATCACTTATGCTAGAATCAAGCATTTGTAACTGGAACAATGAAGCAACCTGTCCTGTATGATTGATTCTGCGAAATTGATGGAGAGAAATAGGGCCTGTGTGGTTGTCTCCTTTAAGTTTGATGGTTGTCCCTTGCCACATGAATTCCATTGTGAGTTTTGTATAGTCCACAGTAATGGGACCAAGTGCTTGTAGCCATTGAACACCAAGCACCATGTCAGCTCTTTGTATGGGAAGAGTATAGAAATCCACCAAAAAAACATGTTGTTGAATTCTAACTGGTACAGCTAGGCACATCCCTTCACACTGCAGCTTTTGGCCATTACCCACCATAACTTCAAATTGTCTATCCATGGTAATGGGAAGGGCTAGGTGAGACACCACTTTAGGTTGAAGAAAGTTATGTGTACTTCCCCCATCAACCAATAAGGAAAATTTGGATTTACCAATGTGACAAGTGAATCTAAGAGTCCGAGGAACCAACACACCTGACAATGCATGGAAACTGATTTGAGGTGTATCACTATCAATGTGGTCTGTTATGGTGTCTGGTTGACTTGAATCATCTGTTTATGTTTGTGTATTCTCCTCTAACATTTCATCATCGGGAACAATCAAAAGATGGACAGAGGCTTTACACTTATGGCCAAAAAAATACTTGTCACCACAAGTAAAACACAAATTCTTATCTTTACGTTCTTGGATCTGACTTTGGGATAAACGGTGGGTTACGGGTTTAGTGTAACTAGTGTTGGTGTTTAGTGAAGTGGTTTTGACAACAACTGAACCCGGTTTGGGTGTGGGTAATAGTGGTGGGTACTGTGAATGGATTTTTGGAGGAATGTGTTTAAATTGCTGTTTGGCTTCGTGAATTTTGGCTAAGGACATTGCACGGGTTAAGGATGATGGATAAAAGATAGATACATCATGTTTAAGCTCAGGTTTCAATCTAGATACAAAGCAACTAATGAGGAAGGACTCGGAAAGGCCATCTACCTTGTTCGAAAGAAGTTCAAAAGCTTCTTGATATTCCAATACAGATCCAGTTTGAAGGAGCTTTGTCAACTGGCCCTGAAAATCTTCCATATCAGAAGGACCGAACCGAACTTGGATGGCATGCAGGAACCCACTCCAAGAATCGATACTCGTATTCTTCTTAAACCATTGATACCATGCCAATGCTTTACCTTCCAGATAGAAAGGGGCAATTTTAAGTCGCTGAGCTTCTTCCATTTTGTAGAAATCGAAGAATTGGTTAATATGAAAAATCCACACTTGTGGGTCAGATGATCCATTAAAGCATGAAGCTATAAGGCGTAAATTGCGTGTTGCAGCATGATCCTTGGAGCCTGGGTTTGGAAAACTGTTGGATGCACTGGTTGATGAGTGTGATTCTTGATAGTTGTCGAGGATGACATCTAACTTGCAAGTTAATTCCTGGAAACGGTTGTGCATCTGATCGCGTAATCCTTCCACTTCAGTCTGTGTATGCTCCAATCGATCTTCGAATGTGCGGGCTCGTGTTTTCGGTGCCATGGTTCAGAGATGAAAGCACCAAATTGATAGGTTGCTTATGATATTAGCAGAAAATGGGAGAGACAGAGAGAGAATTTCAAAGAAAAGATTAGAGAAATTGGAATTTGTATTATTTGTCAAAAGTCATGAATGAATGCTTTGTTACATTTCCCCCCCAATTTATCTAACTACCGTAACTATAGACACGTGATACCCACGTGTTCACTTATTACATTGACTCTCTAAATCTGAGAGGCTTCCTCCTATTACGTGGAGCTCTCTTAACAACTAAATTGGATTCTTCTTCAAGCATTGGACAGGTAGCAGCATCCACCTCTTATATTCTTGCTTGTGATTCTCCTTCCTGATCTTCCATCGTATCACATTGTCATTGCATTCCTTTGATCTCAAGAGTCAAGAGATGAGAGATCTTGAGGTCAAAGGTACATTCATGGGTTTATGTGCTTCTGACTTCACATACAGTTTGAGTTTTCTTGACAAAGAAAGCTATGCCGATATATATATATAGTTCGTGTACTTTACTATTGCTTTCTTTACTGTAGTTTTGTTTTAATTTGGTGGATTAAGATTACGATTTTTCACTGTTGTTTATACTGATGCAGTTATGCGCAGTGTGGGACTAAGATGATGAATCATTCTGAAGGCAAAGGCCAGAACGAAAGCTGTGAAGGTAGAGATTGATAGATGGTGGATGTAATAGGGGCTGAATTTACAAGTTTAGGATTATGTTTTATTCTTTCTGTCATAGTTTAAATTTACTTTAGTTTCATAGTTTTCAGAATTTACAAGTGTAATGTTGATAGATTGACTCTATTTTATCTCTATATTTTTTGTTTTCTCTTTTACATGAGAAAAATACGTATGAGGTTAGTAAATTGAAAATGTTCCCAAAAGATGCAGGAGAGAGCATGATGGCAAATGTTATCATTACCCAAAATATAAATGAAATTCTCAAGGATGTCAGCATACCTAATCTAACATCCCATAGTCTTTTTTTTCTCGTTTGATGTGTTTCTGTTTTATAATAACTAGTGTATTACCCGTGCCGATGCAACGGAAAAAACATCCATAGAAGGTTGTGCACTTTTTTCATGTAATAGCTTTTAGTTATTCATTTACGACAAAGAAAATTGTGTTAATTATACTCTTGCAATAAAAAAATGAAAGTTTAATTTATTTCTTATATAATAAATTAAATTTTTATTTTTATAGTTATTAAATTTTTATAAATTTTTTTTACAGAATGATAGAAGACATTTTATTTTTTATTTAAATTTAAAATTTAAATTCTTACGTATTAATTTATGATTTTTATATGTTTTTTTGAAATTGGTTATGCATGTATATTCAAAATGTTTATGTGAAATATTTTTTTTTAAAAAAATTTGTACGGAAATTTCTTCTCTTTTTGTATTACTTTTTTTAGTTAAAATTTTAATAAATATTCTTTTAAAATATAAATTCGTCATTTCTTATTTTTTATTTAAATTTAAAATTTAAATTATTTTTTTATCAACTATACATACATTTTATAATTTTAAATATTTTTTATTTAATCTATGATTTTATATTAAATTCAAATTTCTTATATAGATATCTTTTTTCCATTACAGAAATATTAAATGTTGAACTCTTTTTTCACTTTTCAAGTTCAAAATTCAAAATTAAAAAATTTAAAATTTTAATATTAAATATTTTTTCACCCAATAGACATAATAATTAATATTATTAATAATTTTAAGATATTTTTCCAAGTAGAAAGTAGTGGGAAACATGGATAAAAGGAAGTGCACATTCTCCAAATAATAGTTTCTAGTTTTCATTTACGACATATGAAATTGTGCTATTTATACTCTTATATCAAAAAAATGAACGTTTAATTTTTTTTTTATATATTAAATTAAAAGCTTTTTTGCAGTGATTAAATTTTATTATTTATTTTTTACAGAACGATAAATGTCATTTTTATTTTTTATTAAAATTTAAAATTTAAATTCATTAATTTTCTTTGTGTATATTTAGTAAATTGAATTGAACTGCATTTAATACAATCGAATATTTTATTATTTAAACAAAAACATAATTAAAAAGTATATATATGTGTGTGTGTGTGTGCGTGTGTGTATTAGAAACACGGTCATTAGAAAAATCGTAATTAGAATACTCTGTTTAATCATATTCTAATTTTTGATAATTTCAGTTTTTGCTTTATACTTTTTTCCCACCTATCAAGTTCAAAATTCAAATTTAAAAAGTTTGAATTATATACATTAAATATTTCCCCCAATAGATATAATAAATAATATTATTAATATGCTTAACAATTTTCTATGCAAAAAGTAATAAGAAACATTAAAATAGTCTGTAAAATATTTAATGACAAATATCTTTTTACGATGTAAGAGTTGAATGGTAAGTGGTCACTGAATGGTCATTCACTTATATAGTTATTAAATTTTTATATTTTATTTTATACAGATGTAATTTTTTTTATTAATTTTACATATTATTCGAAAAAATAATTTTTTTATCTTTTATAAATTTACATATATATATTTAAAATATTTATGTTAATTGTTTTTTTTAAGAAAATAATATTTTTTATGTAGCATTAATATGGTTATCAATTACCATGTAGAAAGTATTGGGATAATGTCTACAAAAAAAAAGTAATGAGATAGTAAATGAGCTGTCTGCCACCAACAATTGTTCAAATATTTTTCCACCCTTTAAAATTCAAATTAAAAATTAAAAATTAAAAATTCAAATTAAAAATTAAAAATTAAAAATTTGAAATTGAAAATCAAGATTTCAGACAGCAGTGAGATATTATTAATTTGGAAATTCCAATGGAAAAAGTAGAAGGACATTAAATGAGTTGTCTGCCACCAACAATTGTTAAAATATTTTGTCAATTGAATTTAATTACAAATTCGATTTTATTTAATATTTTTCTTTTTATTATTTTTTACCAAAGAAGAAAAGGTTTTAAATATTTTGTAGTGTGAACACAAAGCTGAAAATAAAGGAGAAAGCAACACATGAGCAAACTTGCCAAAGAATGACATTCCTTTATAATATAAGATTTGTTTTTTTTTGTTTGAAAAAAGTAACTTTTTGAATTACACTGTATCAAGGTCAATAAAATTTTCAACTTTAAATATCTATCCATAAGAACCAAAAGATTGAATCAAATTTAAACTTTTTTTAGATTTAAATCGTAGTTGGGATGTTTTTAGTAGTTAGAAATTTGATTTTTTTAAAAAAAAGTAATTTCTTGAATTACACTTAATCAAGGTCAATAAAATTTCCAACTTTAAATATCCATCCATAAGAACCAAAAGTTTGAATCAAATTTAAACTTTTTTTAGATTTGAATCGTAGGTTGGGATGTTTTTAGTAGTTAGAGATTTGTTTTTTTTGTTTTTGAAAAAAAGTAAATATTTGAATTCCACTGAATCAAGGTCAATAAAATTTCCAACTTTAAATATCCATCCATAAGAACCAAAAGTTTGAATCAAATTTAAACTTTTTTAGATTTAAATCTAGTAGTTAGAGATTTGTTTTTTTTTTAAAGTAAATATTTGAATTCCACTAAATCAAGGTCAATAAAAACCCAAACTTTAAATATATATCCACAAGAACCAAAAGTTTGAATCAAATTTAAACTTTTTTCAAATTTAAAAATGTAACTCCAACAAAAAAAGGTGACTTCAACATTTTGTTTAAATAACAACAAAATTTCTTTAAACATCTTCTCTCCAAGACACTAAATAACACTCTTCAGTCACAGTAGGTCAATCTACGGGATATTCTCTTATGCTTCTGCATCAAATCTATTTAAAAAAGAAAGAAAAAAAATTCAATTATCAGCATTTTTAATCTGCGTAAGCAAATGAAATGGTTTCACATCTAATTAAGAAAAAAAAATATGCCACTGAAATGAAAATGCAAATATAATTTAGAAATTATGTAACTCTTTCTCAAGCTTTATTTTTTTTGCAGTATGAACAACTAAAAAATTAAATTCTCCAGCAATGGAATCATGAGAATTGATAACCGGTGTCAACATAGTCAGAGAAAATATTGAATAAAAACAGAATACAGAAGCCAAAATTAAAATAACGTTTCGTTTGGGAAAAGCATACCCCTAAAACATTTGATCCTTCCCAGTTGAACTATTATGACGTTACGAGGAGTGTCACTGTTTGCCAAAAAAGACTGCACCTCATCCACACACGTAATGCTCCCACAAAGTGCACTCCAGCTTGTGACCCCTACATATGAGTTACAGGAGGAACAATGCCATGCACGAAACATATAAGATAACAGAGTGGCAACAAAATTATTTTCTTTAACTCAGACATTTAAAATACCTCAGGTTGTCAAGCCTCAACACAATCATTTTCGTCTTCCTACCAGAAATCACACGATCACAAACTTTCCCAATTCTTGAGATTAAACCAATGACGTCTACAAAACAAAGAGGGCAGCAAAGAGCTCGTAAACAAAAATGCAACAATTAAAAAATGAACAACAATAAGGAAAAAATATATTGCCCACTAAATAAGAAGAGTCAGATATTTCTTTCTCAATGATATCTTAATCAACAAAATCAAATTCCAACTGGACCACAAGAGTCCTAACTCATTCTAGCAGGATAAATATAGTACCTTGCCAGTTGCAAATGCCGGACTGTTCTCAGATTCAGCATCAGCTATTGCTTTCCTTATATTTGCCACAAGGAACTAAAGAGCAGAATCATATTAATATCAAAGTCAAGAGAAAAAAGCCAAGTTCAAATTTTTCATTATTTTTTTTTAAAGAAAAGAAGAATAGCAAGTACCATGTCACGATTAGTGTAAAAGGAAGTAGATAGGCCGGTTGATCCCATGTACATAATCTTCCATGGTCTATAATTGAGGCAGCTATAACTGAAGCTTCAGGTATGTATTTCTCAATGAAATTAAATTTGATTGAAAAATATCAGTCTAATGAGATGCCAACATAGCAGTAGCAGAATGGCAATTCACTAACTGCGGAAAATCCCTGTCCGTTTTCAGATATTCTTTTTCTTAGTGATTAAAGACAAAACTCATTCATCAAGTAGTTTCCGCTTGAAGCAGAAATACCTTTGGAAGATCTAGATTGATGACATGTGACACTCCTGTGACATCCAATCCCCTAGATGCGACATCAGTAGCAACCTGCATGATACAGTATAAACAATTAATATGGTTAGCGGATAAAATTTCAAAAATTTATTTAATATAATTATGCAAAAATTGTGAGGATTTTAAATTTTAATTAGAATTACGTGAAGGAAAAAGGAAAGTACAAGATGAATATCATAGGTCCATATGTTAAGCACTGTAGCAGACATAGGAGGTGGCACGCAGAGTCGCAGACAATGCAGTGCATGTTACTTTAATGAGTTTACTAAAATTGAAAAAATTAGATTATAAATTGATGAAACCTCAAGGAATTCACACAGAGTGGAAACACAGAAATTTACTATAGAAAATCAGCTTTACAGACACCAATATCCAAAATAACGATGGTAATGGCTGAAAGCAGCCTCAGAGACACTATGAAAATGGTAACAGAAAAGACACTACGAAAATGGCAACAAAGGGCTCCAACAACACCTCTACCCAACCCACTAAATAAGAAGAGTCGGATGTTTCTTTCTCAAGCCCGAGCCACTTTCACCTTCATCCTCAAGTTTTCCTTGGTAAGATTGACATCCTTCATAAAATCATATTTTGAAAATAATTTTTGAAAGACGAAAAAAGAGAGAGAAGCAAGAAGTCGTTGAGGAAGCAATGCGCAAACAACTGATATTTGGCAGCAGCAAAAAAAGAACAATAAACAGAAGCAACCAAATCATCCCCCGAGCTGTTCGTATCTAATAAACAGAAGCAGATGTATTTTTTAAATTCTTTAACAAATCCAATGTAGAAGGAAGCTCAACATTAAATGAGTTATGAGTTTCCTGCCACCATTCAGAATTCAAAAATCAAATTTAAAATTTAAAGTTAAAATTCAAATTCAAATTCAAATTTGGAAATTCAGAAAGCAATGAGATATTAATAATTTGCAGAAAATAGAGGTACATTAAATGAGCTGTCTGCCACCAACATTTATAACAAATCTTGACCATTGATTTAAATTAAGAAATCTTGTCCATCGATTTGCTCTTGAAAAATTGATTTTGTTTTATATTTATTTTATTCACTGATTTACCAAAGAAGGAAAGGTTTTTAAAATCTTGTAGTGTGAACACAAAGTTAAAAGTGAAGGAGAAAGTGACACGTCAGTAAACTTGCCAAAGAATAGAATTCCTTTAGAATATAAGAAGATACTAATACAATTAGATATGTACTTTACCGTTTAGTTATATTGGAGATATGCTAAATGATATGGGGGAAAAGCATGATAACAATTGCAATAATTTCTCTAAATTTAATAAATTATTCAAGATACTAACGTTCGTAGATATGATTGGATTTAAATTGATTTTTCTTTTAACAGAATCAAATTGATTTAAACCGATTAAATTTAAAAAATTGATCTATAATTTATAACAGTTCTAAATCAGTTCAGAACCAATTTAAATATATAATTAGGTCTATGCTGATTATTTGGGTTAAATTCAATTTTTAAATTGATGTATAAAGTTAGTTTGATTCTCAATTGATTTAAAAGAATATAATTCGATTCTCTTATTTACATAGCCCTAATTCTCATTATCATTTTTAAGATTTTATCTTGTTGGATGAAATTCATGAGCGAGATTATAGGTACATATATATCACTATTTTCCTAGTTTACTTTTCTATCATTGAGCTAAATTTTTATTCTCCCCAACGTTGGCCGGTTGCCATTTATTGTATTGCTAATGATTGTATTGTATATTTAAATTCAGATAAAATGTTTGTTTATGTCATTCCCATCCTTATAGAAACCTTCTAAGTTCTAGCTACACGAAAACTTTAAAATGCAAAGCTATACAGTCAATTCGAAGAATGGTGGTTCCTTTAACCCAAAATAAAATTTTAATATAACACATTGATAATTGGTACTCTCACACTAAAAAATATACTAATGTGTAATATATTTATTTTATAAGGATAAATTAGAGTAAATAAAAAAGTAGGGTCACCAAACTACTGAATTTAAATGTTCTCCTTATCCAAAGCCACTTATTAGCGTAAAATTAGATTCTCCTTTCTTTCTTTTTTATCTTTTCTTTCACAAGCTTCATGGAAGATTTATATGCTTTCCTCTCAGTTCTTTTGTCCTCCTTTTTGCATTTTGCATTAAAATTTTCATCTAATTATTTTTTTTTTTTTGGTAAATAAAGAGGAGCTAAAAGCCCCAAGCACAACTCAGTTTAAAAACAAAACCCTACAAGAATTACAAACCAAAGAAAAATCAGCCAAATACAACGGCAAAATTCCCGGGGGAGGGGAGTCAAAAACAGTTACACTATTCACCAAAGGTTGATTCAGGGAATATTTGGATAGCCAATCCACACAACCATTACTCTCCCAATTCTTTTGTAACCATGCTCGAATGTGAGTCACTAAATGAGACTCTCGAGCTGCTCCCCCTCTTTTGGTGAGCAAAGTGATTACTGAGCTAGCATCACTTTCTAACAAATAACGTCTCCAACCCCCATTCCAGGCCAGTTCAAGCCCCTTAAGGACACCCCAAAGTTCAGCAACAAATGCTGAGCACTGACCAATATGATAAGAAAAACCTTTGAGCCACCTACCAGCCTCACCCCTTATGATCCCACCACAAGCAGCTCCTCCACCATTAGACTTGGCTGCCCCGTCTGTGTTGATTTTAATCCAACCAGCTACCGGAGGATTCCATCTCACCTGAATGCAACTCAGCCTTCTCAAGATCATGCCATCATGGTTCTGCCTCCAGGCATAGGAAATATCATTGACAACCTGTCAGACAATATTGCTTTTATAAGCTAACCAATTAACAACTTCACCATGGATCGTTGCATTTCTCCATCTCCAAGCACAATCAACCATAACAGCAAAAGTAATGGACCAATGCCCATTCGTCCGCAGCAAAACATTAGGTTTCAAATTCATATGTAGCCAGCTAATCAAATCTGCACCAAAAAACAAGTTGTAAAAAACAGGGTCAAGTAATTCCAGCCAAACTCCTTTAATTTTGTTGCAATCCCTAGCCATATGCAAAATGGATTCATCCTCCTGTTGACAAAGAAGGTAGATTGAGTTTGACAAACCCAACCGAGCTAGCATACTCCTAGTTGGCAACCGATTATGAGCAAGCTTCCACAGAAGAACACAAATTCTATTAGGAATTTTTAGACTCCAAATAGCAGACCAGATGCCATTATCATTATCATCCTCGTCATTCTGGTTGTTAAGGGCACTATACATATTCTTTACAGTAATCCCATGTGATCCTTTAATATTCCACCTGAGTGTATCAGTCCCACCTTCATCTTGAGGAGGTAACACACTCCTAATATCCTGAATTATATTATTAGGAAGAAGATTGGAAAGAGGCCCTCAATTCCACATTCCCTCCTCTGTCACAAACCACCTAACCTTTCTACCCATCTCAGTTTGTGGAATAGTCATCAAAGCCTTCCCTGCTAGGTTATACTCGTGATCTAGCCACTTATCGTTCCAAAAATCAATTGATCGACCATCACCCACTTCCCAAATCAGTCTCGGTTTCAATTTAAGCCACACTTCACACATAGCTTTCCATAAATGAGAATGACCAGATCTCCAACATAAAGCTTCAGGAGGATTCTGTGCTTTACTATATTTAGCTTTCAACACTTTAACCCAAAGCTTATCATGGTCATTGAGAAAATTCCAAACAATCTTCCCAAGAAAAGCTTCATTCATTACATTAAGATTCCTAATCCCTAGACCACCTTGGTTTTTCGGCCTGGATATAACATCCCAGCTAATAAGGTGCATACGTTTCCTATCAACTGAGTCTCCCCAGATGAAGGATCTCTGCAGCTTCTCCAACTCATTAAAAATACTTCTCGGAATCATAGTATACTGCATGTGATAGTAAGGCAAAGCAGATAGCACAGATTGAGATAGCACAATTCTACCTGCTTGAGAAAGAGTTTTAGATTGCCAACTATTCAATCTCTCCTTAGCTCTATCTATAACTCCTGCAAAAGAATTTTTAGAAACCCTTTCTTGCTGAATCAAAGGCCCCAGATACCTGCCAATGTTAGCTACTTTTTTAAAACCACTCACTTCAACAATTTTATCAGCAATCTGGTCAAGGGTATTTTTAGAGAAGAATATACTCGTTTTCTGTTGACTAATTTTTTGACCAGAAATTTCACATAAAAGATTCAAACAGCGAAGAAGGATATGGATTTGATCTTCACTCGCTTCCAAGAACAGCATCAAGTCATCAACAAATAATAAATGAGAAATTTCAGGCCCATCCTTACCTGCTTTAATTGGCTTCCACAACTTACCCTCTACAGCAGTTTGAATAATATAGGAGAGCTTCTCCATAGCTAACACAAACAAGTAAGGGGATATAGGATCACCCTGTCTTACCCCTCTGCTAGGCTGAAATTCATCAGACACATTTCCATTCCATAAGATACTAGTCTTAGGAGAGGTAACCACAATCATAATTAATTCTGTAAGATGAGCAGGGATTTGAATTTCCATTAAGACCTTTTTAATAAAATTCCAATTGATACGGTCATAAGCTTTTTCCAAATCCACCTTGATCGCCATGAAGCATTTCTTGCCTCTCATTTTCTTCATTGAATGAACCAGCTGTTGAACCACAATAATATTATCCTGTACGTGACGATGAGGGACAAAACTGGACTGAGCAGGATAGACCACTTTATCCATTATTATTTTAAGCCTATTAACAATCAGCTTACTAACAATTTTGTACACCACAGAGCATAATGAGATCGGCCTGAACTGACTGATGTGGGTCAAATTCTGAACCTTGGGTATGAGCACCAGCAATGTAGAATTAATCGAGGCCAAGACATCAGGATAATCCCACATCTAAAGAACCATGGAACACATTTGATCTTTTAAATAGTTCCAGTTTCTCTGAAAAAACATAGCTGGATAGCCATCTGACCCTGGTGCTTTAAACGCACCAATATTGAACAGAGCCTGCTTAATTTCAAGCTCATTAGGATACCTGTCAAGACACTCCATGTCATTCACAGAAAGAGTAGGCCACAATTAGCCGAGGAGATCCATCTTCTATCAGGGATATCTTTAGTAAACAGCCCCTTGAAAAAATTAAAGGCTAACTCCTTAAGCTCAGAAGCATTTGTTATTCATGCATCACCCCAACTCTTCAATCTAAAAATTTTATTAGCATTTCTCCTCACAACAGTACCCATCGCCTCCCTTACTTTTCTTTATACTCCGCTTCAAATTGTCCTCCTCCTCAGCTGATCGGCAGTGGCCGACGTTCGACGACGACATAAGCAATCCCTAACCCTAGCAGATGTATTTTTCTTAGTAGATGACTTTTTTGGTGTTTCTGAATTTTGACAACCCTAGCAGATGTATTCTCATCTAATTTACTTCTCTGTAACATTTCCACAAGTAAGGTTGTATGTACTTTTTAAGCGGGCGGACTTATTTTGGCTGTTCTAAAATTAAATAGATATCCTTGTAGTGGACAAATTGCACATCTTAATTTGATTATGTATGTACCGTCTATAGTTTTTTCACCCTGGGTTATTATGGTTACATGACTATGGTGGTGGATCCAAGATTTTTTATATAATAAGGGACAAAAATAAAATTTTAAAAGTATAAATATTATTAAAATTTATAAAAGATATTAATTATAATAAATATTTTTTTTAGGAAGAGATTAACTATTAATACTAATAATTTATTATTATTTAAAAAAGTATCATTTTACACCTAAAATACTAAAAGAAAATTAAAATTAAGGGAGAACAAACTGCCAATGCGACACTCCCTGAGTACCACCGACCACCCAGCAGTTCTACGGTGTTGACCAAAACGAATTATCTAAATTGCGGTTGAAAATGGGTGACATGAGCGAAACGTAACGTACATGTATTGTTCAATGTTTTTTTTTTTTTTTTTTTTTGGTGTGTGTGGAGAATATATATTGTTCAATGCTCGTCTCTCCAGTCTCACTTCGATGAGCATGCTAAACCACTCATTCAATGACAATTTCACTCATCCAAAAGATATATATTTTCAGTAATAAATAATTTTTAAAATTTTAACACAAATCAACGTAATACCATTCAATTAAATAAATATTTAAAATTAGTACTTTTAGAATTCTAATTATACGAATAAGTAAGAAAAATTACAGATAAGTGACCCTAATAATAATATGCATGCAACCGACATAAAAATGGAGTTAGGGTAATAGTTTACTAATGTAAATTATATTTTACATGATATAACACCACTGACAGCTAATTAACATAATCTGAATTTATACCCTAGTCATTTGTATGCTAAGCAAAAATATCATTGTAACATTTCATTATTACTATTGTTAGTTACCAAATTTTTTTTTTCTTATATGGCCACTATGTTTGGAACATCTATCATTTTCCTTCTTGTGTAGTCACCCTACTATCTATTTAAAGTGAATTGGATGATGAAAATATTTTTCATTTTGAAACTCAAATTATCAAAGAATTTGAAAAAATTTTAAAGGAATTAAACATACGGAGACACCTATGAAAGATGAGAGCACTTTCAATACGATGGAAGTACAGACCATTGGATGCAACAAGAAATTTGACACAATGTATTTTTGAAAATATATAGTGTAAAATATTGAAGTTATTTTTTTTCTCTCTTCAGAAAAAATATAATTTGATATGATACACTCCCACTAATCAGCTGTATCTAGAATTGCATTACCATAAAATTTTCCATGATAGAGGTAGCCACCATAGTGAATGAAGTAATGCGGTATCATGAGCAAGCTTTTTGCATGATTTCTTAAAATTAATTAAAAGAACACGTCGTGTTATATTTGGACTATGGAGTCACTATCTCATACAAAATTTTACAAATAATTTTCGCACTAATTAACATTTTTTCTATGCATAGTAAAAGAAGTGAAGTGAGTAAAACAACATAAGATTTTTTTTTTTTTCAAAACAAAAAATATTTCACAATCCTTTAAAGTGGAAATATTCAGGATTGTGATAGACACCTATTTTGCCCTTAAGTTTATGGAAAATAATAGTTTCATGTTGCATAAGAGAGTTATCTTATATTATACACTCATAGAATTTCGTGTCAATTTTTTTTCTATTTATATCACTGATATGAGAGTATTATCTCATGTAACATGAGATTAATAAACCCCTAAATTTATTAATGTTTTTATAAAGATGATTTGTTTATCCCTTTTCACTTAAAAAAACCAACAAATCTCTTTTTAAGTGTTGACAAAGAAGAAACGCAGATTTGCTAATAAGACGCTCCCCACCAAAAAAGGAAAACATAAAAAATGAGAAAGAGCCAACGAAGACCTACAATATTTTTATTTATTTATTAATTCATAAATAGTAGATTAAGAGGAGGAGGACTTTTGTTTGACTGATTTAATTTGCAGGGAAGTTTTACATCATTATTACAAAGTTAATAAAACAATAAATCTCACCTAATTTTTATTTTTTAAAATAAATAAAATATTAAACTTATACGATAATGACAGGGATAGGCCCACCACGAACTTGTGTTTCCCTGAAGGCGCGTTTTTGCTTTGCGTTCCAGTCCAAAAGGTAATGAAACGACTCCCCTATTGTCGTTTTGTATCCTTTTTCGCTTACGCGCCTACACGTTGCGTGCACTGTGATGATCAACGTAACAAAAAAAAACTGAATGCATCACTGTATCACTATCAACCACACTCCACCAGCATTAAAGTCTCTCAACTCCCTCCCTCTCTCTCTCTCACATCCTTTCTTCCTCTCTCTCACACACTCACACACTCACTCTCTACGTTTCAACACAGACATCTCTCTCTCTCTCTTTCTCTCTCTCTCTTTATCTATCTGTCTCTCTGTCTCTGTAGGTTCTTATACATGCATATCGGTTTTGTTGCGTAGATCTTCAACCGCGTTTCATGGATCCAGAAACCGATCCACCTGCATTGCCTTCTTCTCATTCTCTCTCCTAGGGTTTCAACTCAAATGCTTCGTTCTTCTTCGCTCTCGCCGCCGATTTTGAGCTATGCGTTCTCTTCCTCCCAGCTCGGTCTGCTGCCGTCCACGCCATGATCGCCGACGGCTGCTTTGCCGGAATTTTAAGAGCTGCCGGTCACTCTGCGGCGAGGTTTCATAGCTTTAAGCTGCTCCCTTCCTCTGACGATGCTCTTCGCCAGTTTTGTGTTCGGCGAGAGAGAATGCCGGCGTCGGTTATCTTCCTCATTGCTCTTCTTAACTTGCTTTTACCTTGCTCAGGTATTTTTCACTTCTTCCGCTTCTGTCCCTATGTTCTTTGGCTGTTAGCGCCTTTTTCTCGCTTTTCTGCTGGCGTAAGCTTATTTATGTGCTGTAATGTGATGAGATCACCATTTGCGTGCTGTTCCGGGATAGAATAAATAGCTTCTGTGATTGTGCTTGTTCTTTCATTAACTTATGATAAAACATCGCGGATTATGAATATCGAAGTAAATGTATAATAATGGAAGAACATCGTGACATGAGAGTTTGACACAATTGGTTCTTTAGCGTTAGTTCTGTACTTAGTTTTTTATTCTGTCGCATGAAGAATATTTGCATTAGACGATATGGATTATTCTGGGAAGCATACACCATACGTAGGTACATGTCCATATCATACTTATTAATCTTGAATATCGGTGCGTAGCGCCTGATCCTCCAAACTGCTATAGCGCTATAGCAGGCGGGTAGCGCTACAACGCTAATGTGCAAAGTGTACTTAAGTAATATACTAAATTGTACTCCACAAATATAAAACTTAAAATATGAAAATGTGACATAAAAAACAAATTTGAAGGATCTCAAACTCAAACATAAATGATTTCAAACATTAAAATTCAAATCATAAGCAAATTGAAGGAATTAAAGTCTCAAATAATGTAACACAACAAAATAAAGTTGCAATTAGTCAAAATTCAAACTACCACTTAAGTGAAATGTCAAAATCAAAGAACTTTAGGAACTAATCATAATTGAAATCATGAACATCCAAATCTTCATCTTCACTTTCACTTGTATCTAAGTTGTAAACCTCTTCCTTCTACGACTAGAACACTTTTGCAGAAACTACTGTTCAGCCGCAATAGCGGCCGCTACATGCGCTACACTTTGCCTGACCTTCGCAGCGCGGTCTGTGGCGGCCAGCCGCTGCATCACAATGCAACTCCGCTATAGCGCGCTAAAGCGGGGCTATTCACAAGTATGGCCCATATAAAGCAGAATGAACCCTGACTGGTAATTAACAGTTACCAAGTTCAGGGTCCCTGAACCTGAGACTGGGTGCGTTCATGTTTGCTAGTTTGTTACCTTGATAGGAGCTGAATTCTAGAAAGTTATAATTTCTCTGGGATTTTCTGCTGTGTTGTTTGAATAGGAGTTGGTTGTTTGTCAATAGTGTTATGAATATAATCCTTTTTGCTTTATTTATTATCATTCTAATTACGTCTAGGACAGTCTTTTTAATGTTTTTTCTCTATGTAGTTCTCTGCTAGTCAGTATGAATGACATATCATTATGTTACCCCCTCAATGTCTCATACTTGTCTATCACGTTCAAAACCTAGACTTCACATGCCAAACCTAATTCTTTGATGCAGTATTATTATAATGGATATTCAATCTTTCTTATTTTCGGGCAGTAAATATATTTGTCCTACCAATGGATTGCCTTAGGTATACAAATTATTTAGTATTTTAATCTAATGACTCCGTTCCATTCAAGCAGAACTATTACAATTTGATCCATCAAGTTATTTATGTTATCTGTTTCTGCTACTAGACGGAACATTGACTAGTCAAGAAATATATTTTACTTGCCTCTTGAAGAATATATTGCATAATCTAATTGCCTTAGGTATACAAATTATTTAGTATTTTAATCTAATGACTCCGTTCCATTCAAGCAGAACTATTACAATTTGATCCATCAAGTTATTTATGTTATCTGTTTCTGCTACTAGACGGAACATTGACTAGTCAAGAAATATATTTTACTTGCCTCTTGAAGAATATATTGCATAATCTAATTGCTTTTAACAACTACCTCATTAAATTCTACTAATTAACCTGCTTGAGACTAAACTGGATATTATGTGTTCAGTCTCTGTCGCAGGATCAACAGAGGGGACACGCGGACTTAATTTTTCATCCTTTCTTTTGGTCTATGAACTCTTTGATACACTTAATAATTCCTATATCTGATGCTCTATTTCTGGAAGCAACTTAAATGTTTTAACTTCGTATTGGCAGTTCTACCCTAAGCATATAAATTTCATTTTTAAGAAGCTGCTTCATTTTTAGAGATGAAGTCTGATTAAGATACGAGCGTATTTAAGGGCAAATCCCCAGTGCACACGGCTCTTCGACTTTGTGAGGCTAGGGGTGAGTGTCAATTGTATGCAGTCTTACCTTTGCACTTTTGTAAAGAGACTGTTTCTAGAACTCGAACTGGTCACCTTCCAGTCTCAAAGGAGAAAGCTTAACACCGCTTCATGGCTCTCCCTCATATTTGTTATAATAAAATTTTTGCTAGTTCATATTACTTCTACATGTACCACAAACTTATGTGGTGAAATATTGGAAACTCAGACAGACAAATTACTTTCCAGTTTGGATTTTTAAAAATAAAAGATGCAAAAATCGAGCATTATATAGCGTAATTGCAAATTTTAACAAAAAGTTCATTTTGGGATAAATTTATTTTGAAGTATATTGCTAAAGTATACTTGGATATTTACTGAAGTCTTGAGAAAGATGGCAGTGGAAATCCTTCTCCCTTTGATAGGCTTTTTTGAATTAATCCAATGCAATATTTATGTGTACTTGTGCTCCAGTCCATATTGGATTACACTCTTATATTTTTGGTGGTACAAGTGATAAGAAAATGAAGACTAATGCTTAATAAAACTAGAACCAACAAAATCCACTGCAAAACACGTATTCATTCCCAGGTCAATAGTCTGCTAGATTGCACAAGACAAATAATGTCGAGTGCCCCATTTTGCTAGAAAATCCACGAACTGACTGCTTTCTTGGAAAGCATGCTTCAAGCTTACAAGTTACAACCACACTCTTTGCTATTAATGAAAAGATTATGATTTGATATTTTACGTTATTTTCAAGAGATTACTTTTAAGGCATTCTCTGAAGATGCTATGCTGTTATGTGTGACATAGTTGGTTCTTTGCATGCAGTGAAGTCGGTTTCTCTCAGTGTGTCATTTGCCTCATCGGAAAGAGCTAAAACTTGGTTAGTTAAACCTTCTTCTGGTCCATCCCTGGCACCTGTTCCATCTCCATCTTATCAAGGTATATTATCATATTTTTCAATAGATTGCTGTTAAACTTAATATTAGATTTGAGTCTAAGGGCTATTCTTTTCGTATTTTAGGTCCTAGTGTGACTCCAAGACCAAAATATCATGGTCATCATCGTCGCCATCATGCCGTGAGACCTTATGTAGTGGCTCCACCCCCTTCTAAAGACCAAGGTAATTTTTAAAGTTTAGACACCTATCTTTTGCTCCTACTCTTCCTGGGGTCAGGAGTAGTTATAGTATCTCAACAACTTTTGGTCTTTCCATTTTGTAGTTACAATTTGTTTTTCTTTTTATGTATCTCTGAATCTCTATTTGGTCAAATAAGTTGATCAAGAGAGTCATGACCTGATTCTTCATTTGTTGTTAACCTAGTAATCTGAACTTTGTGATTATGCTGCCTTCTTAGCCTTTTATCATGTGCTGTTGTTAATCATGGAAAGATGATGTAAATAGAAATAATGTCAAAAATAGAGGTATTTTGAAGAAATTTCTTAATCTAATCATTTTGCTTCCTTAGATAACAAATGTTTTATGTGATGGAAAATTATAATTTGTTTAATCAGTTTGCTGTCTAGGGTGTGTGATAATTATTGCTTGCTTCAAATTTATGATAAAATGTATATTGTGGGAAAAATCATTTTAAACTGTATTTTCCTTTGGATGTTTAGCAGCCTATGCTATCCGAAAATTATTTCCTGCTGCTCAAGGTTATGGTAGGCTGCAATGGGTTTAATTAATGCAATAGACCTAAATATTTGTTTTCATGCAAACTCAAATTAATCATTTCCATGAAATAAAACCTTTTACTGATTGAATGGATTTCTGAACCTAACATTTGTTTTTGGCCCTCCCTTTTAGTGTCTCATTCCATATACTCATTTATAATGAAATCTCTGGCAGCTTGTGAGCCATTCTGTACGGATCCGCTCACATCAACTCCCTTTGGTACACCTTGTGGTTGTGTATTTCCCATGAAAGTCAGGCTTACACTAGATGTAGCTCCTTATGCTGTTTTTCCAGTAATGACTGAGTTAGAGAACGAGGTTGCATTAGGCACATATTTAGAACAGAGTCAGGTGAAGATAATGGGTGCCACTGCTGACAGTCAAAATCAGGGAAGAACTATTGTTGATATTAACTTGGTTCCACTGGGAGAGAAATTTGACAATACCACTGCAGCTCTGACATATGAGAGGTTTTGGCATAAAAAAGTTCCTCTAAATAGGAGCCTTTTTGGTGATTATGCTGTAGTGTACATCACTTATCCAGGTAATTATGTTTCTCCTAATAACATTTTACTTTACCAGTGCTGTGTTACTGTTTGAGACTGAAGCTGTTGGTATCAGGAATGCCATCATCGCCACCATATGGAGCTATAAGTGGGAGTGGTCCCAGTGAAAGTGAAGATGGTATTCTGCCAGTCAGTGCCAACTTTGACAACAAGAGCCAGAAAATGAATCTCAGAACCATAATCATTATTGCTTTATCTTCCTTTGTACTCTTGCTGGTTTTGGTTGGAGCATTTTCCATCGCTTTGAAATGGAAGAAGATTAGGAGACCATCAAGTGCTGTAGGCCCTGCTTTCCCATCATCTCTAAACAAGAGATCTGGTATGATTTTGAACTTTTTTTTGATGTTTTTAAAACAATTTTATAATGCTTAAATGAAATTAGCTGAATTTTATGTATGATTGCTAATCATTTATTGTATACTCAACTGGGCTATTCCCTAAAATATTATTCTTCAGTTTGATTATGGCTCCTATTTTAGTTTCTTTCTTTTAGTTCACCTTGCTTTCCTTGTTATGTGCAGAAGATTATATTTGTGTAGTTAAGCTCTATTTCTTGGGAAAGTGAAGTTATACGATCTAACTTCATGAATTTGCAGTGTGTAGACTTGTTTGACTTCGAAGGTTTTCCTAGTGTCATTACTCATACTCATTGATGTTGCTTTTGTACCCATTCAATTAGGTTTCTTTGATTTATACGTGTGTAGTTTTTGTGATTGATATTAAATTTTTATATTACAACTGTAAATCAGACTTATTCTATTGAATACATACTATTATTATCATGTAGGGCACGAATAATATTAATGAGATGTCCTCTGCCTTTGGTGATTATTGATTTGTACCTGCAGCTCAAATATATTGGCAACGTGAACATTTTCATTTTACATTTATAAATTCCACTTTCTCTAGTATGTGAACTTGTATTTATGAGGTGCAAATATGGTATTTATTTATCCTTGTGTAATATTTAGTAATTGTCATGTTTTCTTGGTTATCTTCTTTATTCTTTCATTTGTATAATAGTTGAAGTAATGTAAATGGATTGATGCTTGTAATTCAGGCTTGGGGTCTATGTTGTCAAGCAGTATTACAAGCTCGACATCAGTGTCCCTTATGTCCGCAACAGCTACTTCCATTCTCTCCGCTAAAACATTTTCTCTCTCTGAGCTTGAGAAAGCTACAGATAAGTTTAGTTCAAGGAGAGTATTAGGAGAAGGAGGATTTGGACGTGTTTATAGTGGGACATTGGAAGATGGGACTGAAGTCGCGGTTAAGCTGCTTACAAGAAATAATCAGAATGGAGATCGTGAATTTATTGCAGAAGTTGAGATGCTAAGCCGTTTGCATCACCGTAATCTAGTGAAACTGATTGGTATATGCATTGAAGGGCGTAGGCGTTGCTTGGTGTATGAGCTTGTTCGCAATGGCAGTGTTGAGTCCCATCTGCATGGTAATATATTTTCATCATCTCAAGATGTGCAGCTCATGTTCAATTTATATTTATTTTCCATCTGATAAATTAAATTATTTAAATGCTTGTTAATGATCCTGCAGGTGATGACAAGAAAAAGGTACCTCTAGATTGGGCTGCACGGATGAAAATTGCCCTTGGAGCTGCAAGGGGATTGGCCTATCTTCATGAGGATTCTAATCCTCGTGTAATTCACAGAGACTTTAAAGCTAGCAATGTGTTACTAGAAGATGACTTTACCCCTAAAGTTTCTGATTTTGGCTTGGCAAGAGAAGCGACTGAAGGAAGTAATCATATTTCTACACGGGTGATGGGAACTTTTGGGTAAGTGTAAAACAGACTTTATCTGCAGCATTTTTATTAAGCACTTTCTTAAACATTTTGAGTATTATAGATGTAAAGTTCTTTGATAACCTTCAATATTTACTACTTTAAAGTTTGGGATGATATTGAACTCTTGATTAACTTATAACCTATATATTATGGTAGTAAATTTATGAAAGATTCTAATAGTTAAACACACATCCTGCCACCTTGCTAACCATAGTAGATTTTTTCAGATTGTCTCTTCTCTCAACTGAATAATTTTAGCTTTATGACTTCAATTTGCTCCACGGATCTTGTAAGGTGTAATTCGTGTGTCCAATAAATTATGCATGGTTTCGTTCTGTTTTTGATGCAGTGCAAATTCCAGGCCTTAATTTGATCCCTTTCTAATTGTTCCATTTTGCAGGTACGTTGCCCCAGAATATGCGATGACAGGCCATTTACTTGTTAAAAGTGATGTTTATAGTTATGGTGTTGTGCTGCTTGAACTTCTCACTGGCAAAAAACCAGTGGATATGTCTCAACCTCAGGGACAGGAGAATCTTGTAACTTGGGCACGGCCACTTTTGAGGAGTAGAGAAGGTTTAGAACAGTTAGTGGATCCATGTTTGGCTGGAAGTTGCAACATTGATGACATGGCAAAAGTTGCTGCAATTGCTTCAATGTGTGCTCACCCGGAGGTCACGCAGAGACCTTTTATGGGTGAAGTTGTGCAGGCTCTTAAGTTGATATACAATGACACAGATGAGACTGGTGGAGATTGTAGTAGTCGTAAGGACTCCTCTGCTCAGGACTCTGATTTTAGAGGTGACCTTGCCCCTTCTGATAGCAGTTGGTGGAATGCTGGAGGGATTACCCCTCGATTAACTTATGGGCAAGCATCTTCTTTCATCACAATGGAATATAGTTCTGGTCCTCTTGAAGAAATGGAAAACAGACCGTTTTCAACTTCAAGCATGATTGAAGATGAGATATCTTTACCAATTAGGCATGGGAATAGATCAGGCCCCTTAAGAACAGTCCGAAGCAAGCTATCGTTCTATAGATTTACAGGAAGCCGGAGTGAGCATGGGGGACCTTCTTCCAAGCGTGATTGGAATGATGGTTACTTGGTTTAAGGTTTGAGGTTTTTTCTAGTGTTTTTGAAATGTACAGTTCCTAAAGGGAAGTGATCCGAACTATTGATTGAGTGACTGGTTTAGCTTAGACGTCTCAAATTTCTGCAGTTTTCTTGTTAAGGTTGGAGAGATAGGGGTATTGACTAATTTTGAAATATTGATTCATTATACAAGGAGGAAATGTAACTTGAACAATTGTGAATGCCTTGAATTGTATCTCGTGGCTCCATTTCATTCCTGTTAACGAGGACGTGCCATATATAGCCAAAATTAATTCACTATGATAATCCCTGCTCTGTCTATATTTACTAGCAGCGGTATACGCAAATATGCAATGCTAGTGTATTGAAAAGGTGTATGAGGAAAAACCAAATGTTATTTAATTTAATAAATTACCATACTCATAGCTTGTCTTATTTATTCAACCTTTTCATCTTTAAAATTTATAATTTGTAAAATTAATAAATTACCATAGTTTTTTAAGACGAAAATTACTATAAGTAGTAGTGTCCAAAAGAACCAAAAAATTGAATTATAAACTGAATTAAACTGTACTAAAAAATAAATAAATTAATAACCAGTTCTTAAGCTCAATTGTATTTTAAAAATCAGTTCATGAATTGAAGTGGCTTTCTGATTCTGTTTATTGCCACAGATTGGTAAAACGAAGGTATTTATTCGAGCTGGTCAAATGGCAGAACTAGATACCCATAGTAGTGAGATCTTGGGAAATTCAGCAAGCATTACTCAGAGGAAAGTTCGAACCTATTTGGTTCGCCAAAGTTTCATCTCGCTTCGTTTATCTGCTATGCAGATTAAGCTGCATGCAGAGGTCTATGCTCGTTGGCGGAGCCAATTCAAAAATTTAGGTGGTGACAAAAAATTTGATATATCAAAATATTTATCGTAATTACAAATTTATTAGAAAAAAAATTTACTATAAATTCTAACATAGTTATTTAAATTATGTACTAAATAATGTCATATACCATTGAAAATTCACATGAACAATTGTCATTAATTATATATTAAAGCAAATATATAAAAATGCATTAACCTTTCCAGTTAACATTTCAAACATAAGAATTTCACTTTCCTCCCATAACATAATAAATAATTAGTCAAACATTGTACTAAAGATATGAAAACACACAAATATAATAATTATATGTATAATAAGCATTGTCCTCTGTCTCCTCTTTCATTGTCTCCATTCCTTAAATTTTCAATATTTTACATTAGAGAATATCGCCCTTGTTTGCAACAGCCATAAGCACGATGGAAAGTTCTCACATTTGAAAATTAGGTCTTTGACTATTCCTTGTGTATACAATAACCCTAAACACAATAGTTTAATGGACCTTCATATTCCATAACTATAGACCTGTTATTCATTTGGTTTCATGATTATTATTTTCAAGGGTTAAGTATGTGTCCTCTTAAAGGACACAAATTGAGTCCTTTTAGTTTTTAACACTATGTCTTATAGGTAAGACAGTGTTAACATGAAAAGTTGCTTTTTTTATCTCCACGTTAGCTAGAGTGACTGAGGAAAGAGAATAAAAAAATAATTTTTCATATTATAACTATGTCTTACTGGTAAGATAG
Source organism: Gastrolobium bilobum (assembly GCF_033153095.1). Taxonomy (NCBI): domain Eukaryota; kingdom Viridiplantae; phylum Streptophyta; class Magnoliopsida; order Fabales; family Fabaceae; genus Gastrolobium; species Gastrolobium bilobum. Next base: position 626,789 of record NW_026899159.1, on the reverse strand, counting down.
AGTGTAAAAAACTAAAAAGATACAAGGTTATGTCCTTTAAAAGGACAAACTCTTTATCCTACTTTTAAATGAGTTTATTTGGTTTAGTTAGACCCAAATTTTGAAACAGGCCAACTAATCATTTTTGTGATTAAGTTTAGAAGTTTTTCTTTTTAAAAATAATAGGAATAAGAATAAATAACATAATTGATTAGAATAAAGCAGAAAAAAAACAAACATACAAGATAAAAAATAAAAAAAGGTGAAACATAAAAATATAACCATACTATACATGTTCCTTATTATTTATTTGCATTTAGACGGTTCGTCGTTATTTTGTATAGAGTATTTGATTTTTTATTTAGATGGTGTCAAATTATAATTTTAACCTTAATTAATTATATAATATATAATAATAAGTAAAAAAAAAAAAAAAAAACAAGTGCCAAGGCACCTGCTGGCTTAGATGTGGCTACGCCACTGTGCTCATTGTTCTTGGAGTATTAGCTCAGTTGTTGGATTTGTGTAAAAACGTATAGTCATCCGTATCATACGATACATGATAGGATTTATAAGGAAAGGGATATGTATTATGATATGTATCAGAGAAAAGTTTGTATCGGATGATATCATACTGTATCGTATAATACTATACATTGTGTATATGATACAAAAAATTAAATCAAAATTAGTAAATTTTAAAATAAAAAAATAAATATTTAATTTATAATTTAAATTAAAAATATATATAAACTTATTTTATTAATAAGGAAAAAATAAAACTTTAATTTATGATTTTAACTCAAAAATCAATATAAAAAATTTATATTGATAAAAATAATAATTAAATAAATATTTTTCTAAATATTTTTTATTATATTTTGATTACGATTCAATACGATTAACAATATAAAGAACCGGTCGAATGATAAACAATAGATATTATGATTCAATAACTTTGATATTGAGTATATAAACTTTATGTAAGTTAAACATTAAACATTATTTTTAGATATATGGATGCAGCAATAATTGTGCTTTGAGGTTTTTGAAATAAGTTAATTTAATATAAAACAATAGATAAAATAAAACCATTCGATTATTCAAGCATAAAAAACTATATATTGATTGTAATAATGTAATTTGTAGCTGAAATTAAAGTATTCGAGAGGTTAAAAAGAAAATCGCCGTTGCCGGGGATCGAACCCGGGTCACCCGCGTGACAGGCGGGAATACTTACCACTATACTACAACGACCCGTTGATGTAAGTGCCAGTCAAAAAATAGAAAGACATGGTTGACGTTATAAAGTCAAGCAGAAGTCACCATCGTCCTCAGTGCTCGCCTTGAACTTGAAGAGAAGCAGAAGTCAAACGGTCCCACTGCACCTTCAACTAGAACGCAACCACCATAACTAACCAACCAACCAACCGTTCCTTTCTCTGATGGCATGCATGTCGAAGCCTTTCGGCGTATCATCTTCTCCTCAGATCTTTCAATTTCGTCGTCGCTTCCATTCTAATGTACGATTTACTTTCATCACTCTCTCTCTCTTTTTTTTTTTTTCGTTCAATTCGATTCGATTCAATCCTCATTGTTAATTCCTTTCTTCTTGTTTCAGTCAATGAGGTTCCGTCACACAAGTTTCATCACCAAAATGAAAATGTCCTCCGACGACCTTCCTCCTCTTCCTGAAAACCGCATCGTCGTGCGTTGACTCTTCCATCTCTCTCTCTCTCTTGTTCGCTCGATTTTCCTGATTTTGTGGAATCGGAAGTGAAAGAGTTATGATTATTATATACGTAGGTTGGGTGCGGAATGACGACGGTGGATTTCTTGGCTACTGTGGATGCATTTCCCAAACCCGATGACAAGGTCAGAACCACCTCGTTGAAGGTTCAAGGAGGTGGCAATGCTGGTAATGCTTTAACTTGTGCTGCCAGACTCGGCTTGAAACCCAAGATCATCTCCAAGGTTTTTTTTTTTTTTTTTTTTTAAATTCCTATATTTGTTTAATGTTTCAATTTTCTCATAGGCATGATCCAAACTTGATTGAGTTGCTTGTTATTTGTTTTTATTTATTTATTTATCTATTTGGTGGATTGTCTAGGTTGGAGATGATTCCCAAGGCAAGGGCATATTGAAGGAGCTAGAAGCCGATGGTGTTGATACTTCCTTTGTCGTGGTAAGGTTCAGTTTGTGTGCTGCTTGTAATCTCTTTTTTTTTAAAAAAAAAAAAAAACAATGGTTTTCCTTCGTGTTTTAGGATTTTAGATCTGTCTCTCTTGCTTTATTGCTATTCGGTTTGATTGATTGCTTTGCTCTGGAAGCATCGAGCATGCTATTCCATATTTGATAAGATGCAATTTTTTTATGTGATTGCAGCTAGATCTTCCTATTAAGATTGCGTTTTTTTTTTTTTAAGGATTTGTCAAGATTTTAATAAGCAAATGTTTGCAAAATAAATAATAAAAAAAATCATCCATTCAACATATTTACGTGTCATCCAATAAAGATTCATTTTTTTTTTTTCATTTTATTACTCGAATTTTACTATCTTTATCTGTTTGATTTGTTTATTTGATAGGCTAGAACTGATCTACATGCACTTGGAACTTGTAAGAGTTATTTCATGTTTGTATGAATAGCTAGATGCCTAGAACTGAAATGTCATCATCCCACTCATATGCCAGCCCAAACCAAATACACTCTTTTGTAGGCTCAAGAAGAACCTTCTTCCTTGAGCATACTTTATGTACTTAATATGAGCCTTTAAGATTAAAGCAAATGGGGAGATGAATATTTCATTAGTTTCTTTTTTATTTTGTAATTTGTCTATTGATAAAGAATTGTGGTGCTTGATTGTTTGCACTTCTTTCCTAACAAGTTATCACTTTCTGAGTTGAAAGTTTTTTTTTTTTTTTTTTTTTTTTTTTTTCAGGTATCCAAGGGTGGTAGTTCAACATTTTCATATGTACTAGTTGACAGTCAAACGTAAGGCAGTTGCTTGTATGTTTTGCCCCTTACTTCCCACTAAGATTAATATTAACGTCGTTTTCTTTAACAATATGAAGAAACCTGCTGATTCAAAACTCAAAATGGGCATGATAATCTTACGAAAAGTTTTTCAGAAAACACAGTTTCATGACCTTATGCCAGAGCTCTAGAGTATTTCAGCTTAGCCAGTGCCCCTTGTATTAAACATGTTCTGAGTCTGACATTATGCATAAAGGTGTATTGATCTGTTAATATTCAAGACAAAGACTTTTTCTGTTTTAAAATACTCATGTGCTTCTTTGAGAAACTTTCACCATCTCCCCATGTGTAATGTATTTCAATTCTTTTATCACATAATGACGCTTACTGGTGATTCTACTGGTTTCAGAAAGGCAGCTGGAGTCCTGAAAGTATATTTCTATTGGCAATACTTCTTTATCTACATCATTTTTTTTTTTTTTTTTTTTTAAAAATTAGGTATGATCCTTTATGGCCAAGCTTTTCCATTAAAATGGAAATACACGCTTAAATATACCTGGGCCAATCTGCCTAGGCTTTCTGTAGTTTAATTGAGTCAACTAATTATAAGTAATACTCCCAGAAAAACTCGCACTGGTATTTACACCCCTGGAGATCCTCCCATGATGCCAGATGACTTGTCTCAGTCAACGTTATTATCTGCATTTGATGAAGCAAGATTAGTTTATTTTGATGGAATGTCTACCGAAACTGCTCTATTTGTTGCAAAAGAGGTAATTGTTATCTTACTTTTGCTTGCAGTTTTTTCACTACTGCAGGATAAGTTTTTAAGGCATGAATACTGGTAAATGATAAATTACTTTAAGTTGTCAGTTGTCACTTTCAAATTTATTCATGAAGACAGGGAATTGTCCTGTAGGTGAGCTTTTTATTTTTAGTTTTTACCCAACTTGGTGAATGGGGTTTATAACATTGGGAAGGAAAGAATACTTAATTCACTTAGCTTGCATGAACATTGTCTGTCCTGGGTTCCAGGGAAGGGGTGAAATCTTGGAGTCGTTACGCATATTTTAGTTTTGAATATATTCTTAGTCATTGAATTTTCATGTACAGGCAGCTCGCAATAATGTTCCTATTTTAGTTGAGGCAGAATCTCTGAGGGAAGGAATGGATGAGCTCCTGAAGCTTGCTGACTTTGCTGTATGCTCGGCAAGGTTTCCACAGGTAATATGAGGAACTTAAAGCTTGTCTATAATCAAATTATCTTTTGGCCTGAATACATTTTAAATTGATATGGAATATGTAAATTTGGATTCTTTAGTATGTTAATAGTGGGATTTACTAGAAAATGTATCTCTTCTCGGCATCTAAGGAAGGGATACATCTGTTCAAAGTCTGTAGATTGAAAATACACTACGTGATGTTTTCAAAATGTCCTCTTATCAGCACCCAAAAAAGAATGTTCCTCATTTGACACATTCAATTTACATTTACTTTTAAACTTATGCTTTTTATGTCATGATGAGCTTGAATTTCTGTTTAGGTGGGATTCTCCTCTAATTACATATATGATATGTCCATATGCATATGCTCCTGCTTGCTTATGTCTAGTCCTCTGTGGTGTCGCTTATTTGGGATTTGTTTTGCATGAGTGTTAGGCTTGGACGCAGGCATCATCTATCCCGAGTGCAATGGTATCCACGCTTTTAAGATTGCCAAATATCAAATTTGTTGTTGTCACTTTGGGTGAAGATGGTTGTCTAATGTTGGAAAGAAGTGCAAACGGTAAGCACACCACTGGCTTTATCAGTTTTACTTTTTAATTTCTTGAAGCATTGCATAATGTTGTAAAATTATTGCTTTGAATTGCACTATTTTCTTGGAGCAAATATAAATTACAAATTTAATGCCAGAGGACGCTGACATAGAAGAAAGGGATGCAGAGAGTTTCTTAGAATTCTTATATAAAGGGAAAGACGATAGCTTGGCCGTCCCAACCTGTATATCATCGGTAAAATATTATTGAACCTAAAACTTCTACAACTTTTATTTTAATAGGAAGAGAAGATATATTCTGAAAATACAGCCTTGAGCACAAAAATATATATTTTTTAACTAAAAAACGAAGAGAAAAAAAATACAAAGAGAAAGGAGGATCTCAGCTAATTTAGATCTTGGAGGGTCATGGCTGATATAAAAGCAACTTCTTGTATTGACAATTGAGGATCTTGATTGGTTGAGTTTACCAACATTTCAAATTTCATTACTTAAGCATCATGATTTTGCATATAAGCATATCAGATACGAGCCATGCAAAAGCAAGCATGGAAGTAAGACCATATGCTTAAATATAATAATGTCTCACAAGTTACATCTTTCGGTTGTTTGGCATGAGATAAATTGGAAGGAATCATTTCACGGGTGTGTGAGATATGTTACAAATGCTTTGTACAATAAAAGTATTCTTGCCCTGTTTGGTTTTGCTCTAGATTGACATTTTCAGTAGAATAACAACCACCACCAAGCTTCCCTTTTGGTAGAGTCGGCTATTGGTTAATTGACACCAAGAATTATATCAACAGTATGTAAGTTAAAAACTTAAAGCAATTGAGTAAAACGTATTCTTTTTAAAATATTAATATCTATGATCGCAAATATATACTGAATTTGTTTAGATCCAATTTTGCAATTTAACTTCATATAGATTGTGTAGAAGTTAAATGTGTATTAATTAAGAAATGATGAGTTGAAGAATATTGAAAAATAAAAACTGAAAATGCAATAAATACATTCAAGGATTTTAATACTAATCTAATTTGACATAGTAAAGTTAAAAATATAAGTTGGGAGACAGTAACAGTAGCTTTCAGTCTTGGATTTTATATGCATTATAGATAGACATAAATTAGTCAATTCTACTTCAAATAGATAATAGTGATAAATACTATAAGATTATATTATTTTTCTTTTTATTTTTACCGGATGATTTCCCAGGTGGTGACAAAATTCAGAGCAAATGGAATAGGGACAATTTATGGTAGATTCTTTATTGGAACAGCAGAGAAGATACCAGATTCAGAGCTGATCGATACAACTGGTGCTGGGGATGCATTTATTGGAGCCATTATTTACGGTAGGTTTAGTCACTACCTGAGTAGATATTATACAAAGTGTAGGGTGTTCCATCCCGCCTTCATACTCCTCACCTCTCCCTCCCCTCCCCTCCGAGGGCCTCCCGGTGGGCTCTTCCTTGGGCCCACCCTACTGGCCACTGGCCAGGCCCTCCCAGAAACCAAGAGCAATTGTTAGAGACGCATATGGAAATTATTTGGGCGCTTGACATGGTTTAAAAGATATACTCTCCTAATATCTAATCTGAGTAAGCTTGGATTAGCAGCTATACAGAACCCAGAACTCAAAAAGTTACCAGAAATGACACGATTGCCATCTGTGTTTTTACATTTGTTTTAAGTTTTTTTCTTTGGTAAATTGGATGTTAAAGGTTTTAGGATAATTGATTATTCTCTCTGACTTTCTTTATAGCTATCTGTGCAAACATGGTACCGGAGAAGATGTTGCCATTTGCTGCTCAAGTGGTAAGTTTCCCAAAGATAAAAAGGAATGTTATTCATATTTCAGAGTGGATTTCAAACTGAAGTAAGAAAATTGAATGATGAAGTATTTTTCCTTTTGATATTAATTTCATGGTGATTGCTTCAGGCAGCTGCCAAGTGTCGAGCTTTGGGAGCTCGAACTGGTCTTCCACATCGTACAGATCCACGCTTGGCATCCTTTTTACGCTAATAAAGAAAATTGGTATTCCCATCAATAAAGCTCAACGCTCTTCCTTCTCTGCTTTTGGAATGATCATGTTTACTTTGTGGTTCTATGTACATGTCTTGTTGTAAGATGTACCCCCTATATTTTGCACAGCTCATGAGTTCAATAAGAGAGGTTATTACTTTTGGGTGATGAAATTTTTTCCTGCCACCATTTGATTTTACAGATCCTTTTGTATCTCATGCTTGAGACTCACTGGGTGGTTATTTTCCCGGTATTAGAAAGATATTCTTTACGTCGAAAAGAAGCGAGAATTTCTCATTTTAATTAAGCTCTAAGGTAGTGTTTGGTTCGGGACATCTGGAGATTTTCTTAGCAAAGTGCACGTGGGTATCTCATATGTCCACGTTTGGTTGAGGGAGAAGCTGAAATTTGTCCATCAAAGTCGCTTCCCTAGCAATCGACATCCGTGTGTAAAAATTGGATATTTGCACGGTTGAAGAAGCCCTTTTGGATGGTGGAATTGTTGAGAATACCAGACAACTCGTTTTGGGGATGAAAAGTGTGACTTATTTACCCCTCTTCTTATCCTAATGTGAGTGAGCGATGGGTACCGGTTATGCAGCAGCGCAGGATCAGGTAGCGATGAAGTGTCTGCAACACAACATGGACTTACCCTAGCTTATGTGGGCTGCTGGGAACTCGAACCGTAGAGTGATACGAGACAATGACGAAGGAAGGAGACAAGGAAGGAGACAGAGACGACACCCAAAGACGGAGACAATGACGAAGATGTGTGGATATTACCGTTTGGACAATCGTTGGTATAAAGGGCAATTTTAAAAAAGGATAGTTTTGTAATTTCCGTTACTTTCCCGTCAATATAAAATATTGAACCTAACACTTCATAAGGGGAAAGTGTTTCTCCAATAACACGAGAAAAACTTATCTTTGGTGTTTCTCTATCTATTATATATCTCCGTTAGACATTCATTTTTAAATTTTGAAGCATCAATATTTGCTACCTCTAATGTTTATACAATATTAAAGGATTTGACAGTTATTGTGACACTGTAAAATTATGGAAATAAAATAAGGATTTATTGTTTTTCGAAGATAAATTTATCTCCTATACACGTATAAAAATACGTTGGATTCATTTTATTTTATTTTCTTTTTTCTCCTTATATGGACCTATATAGACTCCGTACACTTTTATGTATGTGCAGAAGATAAATTTTATCTCTTGCGATATCAGAAAAATTAACCCGAATAACTAATAAGGAATAATCATTCGGCTACAAGAAGGAGCATTGATTCTTCTAAACATAATTGCTATCCTTTTTTTTTTATCTCCTTTTTCACTTTATTGGCATGTTATCCGCATCAAGAACATTGATTTGGTAATTTAGTTTGTTTAGACAAAATATAAATCAGGTTCTTTAATACACACTAATTTGGTATGTCAGTAACTGGGGATAATTTAAATTAGGCCCATAATCACTGACTTACAACTCGTACTCATGTATGCATTTGAATGCGTGTTCCAACATACCCTTACCTGATTGAAAATATTTCATGCGTAGTCAAATGAAAAATAAGATAGAATGAACTATGAAACCTATTATCCTTTTATTTATTTTTAATTTCTGCAATATAGTTGTTGCAAACGTCATCCTTTATCATATCCCTCTGATGTATTATTTTCCTATCAAATCTCAACCGTTTTAAATATTAAAATGTGTCCACCAATTTTGGTTTTGTTTATACTTAACTAACTGTTTAGTTCATACTATTAAACACAGCCACTTTTAGTCAAATGCAAATGGATTTATGAACTTGACGAAAATATACAAGTATATAGGCCAAGCCAACATATATTGGTTAACTTGGTAATTTTTTCGACATATACAATCCAAAAGAGAATAGAACGGACCCAGTATTTTTCTTTGGGGCGAAAAATTAATATTTCTTTCATTCTCATTATTAAAATAAGGGAAATTCATTTGTTATATTAAAGGAAGGGTTTGTCGTTTCTCCGTTCGCTGCTGATGAGAAAAGTTGCAGCAAATTATTAACACTAGGATACGCGTCCGGATCCTGGCCTAAAAAAAAAAACATATCAGGATCTGGATGCGTATCTTGATAAAAATAAATATTGTTGCATTTTTTTCCATTTGCAGTGACAGATATATAACCCTTAAAGGAATTATGAGTAGTTTTTCAACTTTTGATGGGTCCCATTATAATTTTTTCTCACACCTCTTTTTCTTTTCTCTCACCTGATTTATTGTAGTATTAGTTTATGTAGGAAGTATTAGTTTTGTCCCGTAACATGACAAAACTAATACCCTTAAAATAACCACTTAAATTTAAAAGGTAAGGATAGTAAACCTGGTTGATAAGCCTCCCAATACACAGGGAACGAAACTCTTGGCATGCCGTGGTCTTTTGAAGATTGTGAACAATAGTCAACATATATGATGCACACCAAGATAGTGTCAATGACACCAGGCAATATAAAATACCCAACAATAGATACGATAGGAGCTCTGAAAATAAGTTGAATAATCTCTTTCATGATTTGATATACTTTACTGATATTTGACATGACAGAAAGGAGTAAAGCAATAAGTAACAAACACTAAAATGTTTTTAGAGGGATTGTAAACAAATAAATTCATAGCAATGGAACTAGTTACTAGAAGATGAATTACTATTTCCACATCACTTTCTAAAAATAATAGACTCTAGAATTAGATTAAAATAAAGTCTTAAAATAAGACAAAGGAAGGTATTTTTTTGTTGTCTATAAAATGCCCAGTTCTATATATTTTTGCTTGAATAGCTGTATAAATGTTTTTCGGTTCAGTCTTTTACTTTTTGGTTTAAATTTGAATCTGCTATAAGTGAGCTTAAGTGTACATAAGATAATTCATATCTACCCAGAATTTTGCAAAAGAAGTTGTTAGTGGTGACTTGATTCAACCCCCTTCTCATGGTTTCTTTCATCATCAAAATGAAGGTAAGGGAAATCGAGTGAAGCAACGACGTAAATTTACTCTAGCTTTAGAAAACAACACTAATTGGCTTTGCATTGGTATAAATCAAATCTCATTTCACTGAGTGAGCTGAGCAGAAAAATGTAATTAGTGAAACGTACAGGAAAAGAACCTATAAGCTTGTAAATAATGCATACAACTCTATGCTTTTAAAAATACTAGATAATCATCAATTAATATAGACATGACAGATGATCGGTATCCAGAACTAAAGAGATTATAATGATTTAAATAGTAATATAGCATGTAAAAGTCTCTCCTCTTCTCATATCCTGGTTGTTTAGGAATCACCTAGAGAGATTACAACATCAAAAAATGGCTTTATGAAATTGATATTTCACATGCCAAGATTAACATGGCAGTTAAATCCAGATATAAACTATTTTAATAAGGATATTGAGAAGCAAAACAAATAGTCACATTGTTGAGGTAAAATGTTTTCCAAAAAGTTCATGAAAAACCATCTTGCCATTTTAATAGATCTTAATTGACACAGTGCAAACTGGTTGAACCCATAAGATTGTTGGAATCACTATTTATTTTGTCTCATACAATTTGATCTTACACAAACAAATACAGATTAAAAATAATCACATATTGTGGTGAATTTAAGAAGTTTACAACTTTGTGTTGAACTCATAAATGCCATACCTAACTAAGATTGAGAGAGTAAATAGGGGAAAAGAAACAGGATCAGATTTTGCGTTAAACTCATAAACTCACACAGCTAATTTTTTTTCTTTCAAATTTTGTTTGGGGGGAGGGGGCACCCTAGCCCTCTTGGATCCACCCCTGCATGATGTTGTTGAGATATATAAGTCCCACATTGATTGGATGGGCAACTAATATGGTCTTTATAAGGCCTTGGGCACTCCCACCCCTTGAGCTAGCTTTTGAGGTGGTGACCTCAAGGTTCTTAACATGGTATCAGAGCCTCACCGTCCCCCGCTTTAAAAAAGTGGAATTAAAATAAAAATAAAAAAAGCACAAAAAGGTAAACCAAAAATGGGCCTGTGCAATTTCCACGCTTCTAGCCTAAAGGACTCTTGCGTGAGGGGGCGTGTTGAGATATATAAGTCCCACATTGATTGGATGATCAACTAATATGACCTTTATAAGGCCTTGGGCACTCCCACCCCTTGAACTAGCTTTTGGGGTGGTGACCTCAAGGTTCTTAACAGATGTAACCAACTTGATTGGGAAAGCCACGGTAAAATGGATGCATGGAATACCCAGTGGCACATCCAGATTTTTTTTCGATGGAGGCAAAAGTAAATTTTTTTTATATTATAAACAAAAGTAAATACAACAAAATATGAACCTAATATAAAAAGCTTGAAAGAATTTTATTACAAGATTCAAGGTCATTCACATGGTATCAGAGCCTCACCGTCCCCCGCTTTAAAAAAGTGGAATTAAAATAAAAATAAAAAAAGCACAAAAAGGTAAACCAAAAATGGGCCCGTGCAATTTCCACGCTTCTAGCCTAAAGGACTCTTGCGTGAGGGGGCGTGTTGAGATATATAAGTCCCACATTGATTGGATGAGCAACTAATATGACCTTTATAAGGCCTTGGGCACTCCCACCCCTTGAACTAGCTTTTGGGGTGGTGACCTCAAGGTTCTTAACAGATGTAACCAACTTGATTGGGAAAGCCACGGTAAAATGGATGCATGGAATACCCAGTGGCACATCCAGATTTTTTTTCGATGGAGGCAAAAGTAAATTTTTTTTATATTATAAACAAAAGTAAATACAACAAAATATGAACCTAATATAAAAAGCTTGAAAGAATTTTATTACAAGATTCAAGGTCATTCACCTAAGTCTTGCTCTACGTGATTTCATATTGTTAAAATCTTCTATAATTGAATTTGTACTAAAATTCAAAACAATTTTTTTTTAATATATGTAATTAAAGAATCATTAAGAATTGGTTAACATTTGGACAAACAGATTGTGAAAAAATAAAATAACCTATAAACCCAATCCTTAATTTCAATAAACACATCTATTAAGTAACACGAGAATTAGGAGAGCAGCTAAACACACCCATTGTGATTGTTTGCAGTCAACAATTTTTTTTTTTGTAATTATGAATATTTAATAATTTTTATATTTTTTACAAAATCTTAAATAATAATTATTTTGATACATGAAGTTTTTTGTGCTATACAATGATTGGTTTTGTGATTTGAACAAAATAATCCAAAACATGATGTGCATTATTATTTAATATATAATGCTAAAATTTAGGTAATTTTTTTATATAAAATAAAAATATATTACTATTTATTGGTTTGTTGGCATTATAGTGAACACAAAATAAAGTAAAAAACTCAACTATATCTAGAAGTGCAGATTAACTTTGAGGAAACTAGCAAGAAGTTATATACATAAGAAAACTCTCAACTTTTGGGAGCTATCGCACACAAAAAGCTTGAAGTAGTTCAACAAGTTATGAGTTATTGTATGGTTTTAGTTATGTGGAAGGACAATTACTTGATAAGTCAAGTATTATCTAAGAGTGTTGCCAATGATATCAAGTGAGATCAAGTCTTCCAATTTTTTTCAATTATAGTCAGTACTTGGAGAATAATTTAGGTTGAGCATCTTGATGGCTCTTAAATGTCTCTTAAGGTTAATATTGATGCATATAATGCCCATGAATGATATTATTTCATTTACTAATTAAACATAACCTACTAGGCTTACAAATATTATCACATGTACGTAAACATATGACTAAAATTATCATATGTATGTACGTACACATATATATATATATATCTCGTAAATGGACTTCTCATGTTGCAGGAATGGGGAAAAATATTCCTGCAGAGATATCGCAAATCATGCTTTCTTTTATTTTTATTGTGTGGGCCCCCACATGTATGTTTCACCAGGAAAGTTAATTACTTGTCCTACTGCATGAGAAGTAATTAAACCTATATATATATATATATATATATATATATATATATATGGGTTTTATAAGAGTTATGTTGTAGGAAAAATGATTGTGTAATGTTATAGAGATTCGTTTTGCGTGCCTTAATTTTTTATTTATTTTTTTGTTTTAAAAAGTGTGGGCCCCACAAAATGTTGTGAGTGTAGGAAAGTTTGCTGTGTTATGTTAAAGGATAAAACAAAAACCCTATATATATATATATATATATATATATATATATATATATATATATATATATATATCTCGTTTATCAAGTTGCTTGAGATAACTGGCTACTAAATCATAACCGTGCAAAGATGGACCAATGGTGATAAAGGAAGAGAGAAAAAAAAGAATCATAGTCATTCAAAGGTGAATCAATTAATATAAGAAAATAAATAAACAAAACGACATAATTTTTTGGTGTACGAAGATAAATATATCTCAAACTGTTTGAGAAATATTTCTCTATATATATATATATATTTACAAAGGCCCAACCACAATGAGAAAATCCCACCAAACTTGGTAAAATATTGTGTGTTGGGTCTCTGCATAGTCCAAGTAAAAATTAAATGCAATTAATATTAAATAAATACTAAACCAAGTGTAGAGTCGTAACTGTCAATCTGTCATCATAAGAAGAATGTACACATCAAACCATGATAAAAATTATAAAATGCAATATTAATTTTTGAAGAAGGATCTGTTTACAAATTTTTTTTTTACAAATTACACTAAATATGACCGATCATACATTCTTGATTAGTGTATAACCGGTCAGACATAATGAAGTTTGTAAATCATTTCCCTTAATTTTTTTACACCAATATTACTCCTTTGTTTTCTTCTTCTTATTATTTGATATTGTTCAAATAATAATGAAAATGATTTACGAAATATACGAAGATTCGTTCTCCGTTTTATAAATATTTTAATTCAGATCTCGCTTTTTCAATCTCTATTTACATTTATCCCAAATGAGTCTTTTAAGATTTACACATTCTCATTCTCATTCTCATTCGATCGCCTTCACTAACCATTATGCTTTCAAATCTTCATTATTTCATTACGTATTCAAATTTGTCTTTTCCTCCTCAATTTTACCTTTGTCATATCTATTCAGGTATTCAACTCCCAACTCTCAAAACTTTTTATTCTTGTTTTTAGTATTTTTTTTGAATTTTTTTAATTTAGTTTTTCAATTTTTGTAAATGCGTTAGTTGGTATATTTTTTTCGATTTTAACACATTTGTACCTTACCATACTTGATAAGATCACTTGTTTATCGTTGTTATCCTTATTCAACCAATAGAACGATACATGTGATACTAATTAATTTGTAATACATTTCCTTATTTGTTTTTTTCCTTACTGTATTTTGATTTATTTAATTAATAAAATAAGATATGTAAAGAAAGGATGAGCTAGAAAGGGAAGGAAATAAATTTTAAGGTTAATAAAAAAATAAAACGGTATTCTAAACCTATGATTTTCTCCCATTTCAACCTAATTATAGGAGAAGCAAAAATTTTGCCTCTAAGGAGAAATTGTAGAAACTGATCTCTTACTTCCCTCCTATTTATTTTTAAACTCTTATATGAGAATTAATTTTTGAGTAAATACTCTTTTTCGTCTCTAGCAATTTTTACGAGGCACATTTTAGTCCCTAACAATAAAAAAGGCTCATTTTAGTCTCAAATATTTGAAAAAAAGGGCCACGTTTGTCCTTTCGTTAGTTGGCATCTGACGGCCCAACTAACGGAGTACACGTGGACCGTTACTTTGCTGAGTCACCGTTAAGTATGCTAGCGAGGAAGTAATACGATGCCGTTTTGAACATGCCTCATGTCTTGTAGGAGTTTTGAACAACCGAATGTCCTATTTGGTCCCTGACAAATTTATCGAGGCCCTATTTGGTCCTTAACACTAAAAAATTACCATTGCAGCAAACCTTTCAAACCATCGTTACAACAAATGTAGTTTATTTATAATCAATGTTGAATATATTATTTCAAACCACCGTTAACTTTGCTCGTGTTGGATGTTTATTCTTTGGGTTTGTGGTGTTTCAGCTAATGTAGTTTATTTATAATCAATGTTGAATATATTATTTTATATTACTCGGGTAGTTAAAATTTTGTAGATACCATTTTGCAATAGGACATATGAACTACAGTGGAAGAACTATAATTCCAACTGTCTTTTCAAATGTTTTAAAATAGGGCTTTAAACTTCTGCAGTGACAGCATGGGTTCCTCTTCGGCCAATGACACAAAAATGGTGGGCTCCATCAATAATTAAAAAATGGTTTTATTAGTCTCTTTTTACATAAGATAATTATCTTATGTTATAGAGATAAAATGGATGAGTCCCACCATTAAAAGAGAAAAAAAAAAAATGAAGTACGAAAATCGAAGTGAGAGAACATGAGAGAAATTATCTTACGTGAGAGGAGAGTTATATTTCTCATTAAAAAAAAATGAAACAAATTTTGTTGCGAAAATCGAACTGACACCGATGGAAGAAGAAGACTTCTGCGGCAACAGGAGAAGTGTTTTCCCCTTTAAAATATCACTGATCCGTTTCTAATAATGGGGTGTCTACTGATACTGATGCTTTCAACCACATGGTCTATTAAATCCATGTTGCGACTTCGGTCTAAGGCAGATTATGGAATTTTGCATTCTACTTGAGCCATTTTTGTTATGGCTATCTAAAAAGCAAATGCTACAATTTTTAATAAGAAACTAGAAATTATGTTTTATTGCTTTTTCTACTGTGCATATGTGGGGTCATATTTCTATTACTTCTGTGGAACTTAAAAAGAGAATTTGACTTCTGTGGGGCTTAAAGAGAGAATTTGACTTCTGTGGGGCTTAAAGAGAGAATTTGATTTTTCCTTTCTTTGAGTGCTTATGAGTTTTATTCTAGTTGCTTGATTATCCATCCATAAATTTCATTAGAGGGAATAGCGTTCTGTTTATACTTGGTAGGTAAAGCTAGGCCGTGCATGGACCAGATCGGATCAAGTTTTCGACTTAACTCAACTTGGTTTTTGTAGGTCAGGTATTTTGATTCGGCCAACTTTAATTTGATCTAAGTCAGGTCTGATTTGGTTTGGATTTTTTTGAACTAGTTCAGAACCGGGTCGGATCTGACCTGACTTGGTTTCTGAAGTGGGTCAAATCTGACTTGATCCGTTTTTAACTTGGTTTTGTCACAAAATTTTGTCAAAATTTTTACGTTGCAAACGACAAAAAATTCGTCACAAAATTATTTTTTCGTCGGAATATTTTTTGACGAAAAGCGACAGAATTTTTTCTCTAATGAAAATTTTTACAAAAATAAATTTTCTATTGAAATTTAGTTTTCGTCAAAAGTTTTGACGAAAATGATTTCCTCCATCAAATGTTTTAAACCAAAAAAGAATTCAGTCAAAAATTTTGACGAAATGTTTTTCGTTCAAAATTTTGATGGGAATGTGTTTTGACGAAAATTTCGACGAAAATTGTTTTGAGGGAAATGTTTTATTCAAAACTTTCGACAGAATTTAGATTCTCTAAAGAATTTTTGACAGAAAATTTTTTCCGTCAAAACTTTTTATCAAAATAATTTTTGTCAAAAATTTTTACGAAATTTTTTGATAGAAATATGTTCCGTTGAAAATTTTGATTGAAATATTTTTTATCAAAAAACTTAACGAAAATATTTAGTCGAAAATTTCCGATAGAAATGTGTTTCGCTAAAAATTTCGACGAATTTTTTTTTTTTGTCAAAATGTTTAACGAAAATGTTTTCGTCGAAAACTTTCGCTGAAATTTGAATTCTGTAAAGAATTTTGATGAAATTTTTTTCCGTCAAATAATTTCTATAAAAATGTGTTTCGTCGAAATTTTTGATTAATATTTTTTTTTGTGAAATATTGAGACGAAATTTAGATTCCGTAAAAAATATTGACAAAAAAAGAATTTCGTCAAATTTGTTTACAGAAATATTTTTAGTCACAAATTTGATGAAAATATTTTCGTCAAAAATTTTTGTGAAAAATTTTGATGGAAATATTTTTCGTAAAAAATTTTAACGTAATTATTTTATGTTAAAACTTATTTTTCATGTAATTGTGATTTTTTTCACATAATGAGTATGAGTCAAGTTTTGGGTCAATGAGTCATTATTAAAACAAGTCAGGTCTAAAACTGTTCCAAATAAAAGTGAGTCAGTATTTAAATCAGTTAAAAAAAATAAGTATTTATGGGTCAGGTCAAGGTCAGATTAAGGACAGGACAAGTAAATCAGTTTTTTTGCACACTCCTAAATACAGCTAAGTTACGACACTCTCTGCATTGTTGGCGGCTGCTGCTGCCAATCCTGTAGTTGGGTCCCATATTTGGGTGGAGGATTCTGATGTAGCTTGGATAGATGGTGAGGTGGAGGTCAACGGAAAAGAAATCACTATTTAATTTAAAAATTAATTAATTCTCTTTTCAAAAGATATTCCAAACTACTCCAGTGAACCCGACATGTTAATTATATTAAGACTTTTTCAAGTCTCGCAAGTTAAGCATACGAGACTTTATAACAATGACATTAAATCCTATACAGTTAACATGCGAAACTTAAAGATTCCCGCATAATAACATGCGGGTCTTCCTAGCTGGCATTAAGTTTCATATAGTTGACTTGCATAACTTATCCTATACCGTTCATGTGTGAGATTGACCATGTTAGTTTGGAATATCTTTTGAAAAATAAATTAACGAAATATATTGGATTAGAATATTAAAAAGATAAAAAAATCTTACAAAATTTAAAAGACAATCAAGAATTGTAGTGATTTTAAAGACTTTTGTAAAATATTTTTTTTACAATCAAGATTTTGTAAGATTGAATTTTAAAGAATTTATAATATTTACAAAGATAATATAGATTCTTAAGATTTTAAAAAATCATATGAATTCTTAATAAAAATTCAAAATTACAAGAGTCAATACAAAAAATAACAAAGGAATACAATTATATTAATAAAAAAAGTAAAATCTAATACAATTTTCTCAATTAATGATTTGATGTAACTTGATGTCCTACTTAGCAGCACTTCTCCATATGTCTAAAGCTATATTAACCCTCCATGCATTAGCATATGCTTGTTCCTCCTCTTGGGTTTGACTAATGGGTTGAAAATTGTCTTCTTCATTAACTAATGATACTGAAGAAGAAGATGCATCTATTGATTTAATTGGAAATTCATCTTAATGACATTCTTTGCGAAGAAAGTGGTGTAATGCTACACATGCTAACGCAAGCTCTACTTGTGTTTTAAATGGAAACAGAGGTGCTAACTTAAAAATTGTGAACCATGATTTAAAAATGTCATTCTCTTTTATGTATATGAAAATAATTATGATATATATAGATAGATAGAGGGTTTGATTTTTCTGCAGCCGCTTTATGTGCAGCAATGATAAGTATTCCATATATATATAGGTTAAAATATTTAATATGAGAAATTATAACCATACAAAAGGTGAAAGCATTAAATGTGGAGAATCATAACCAAACACCTGTCATTGCTGCACGTACAATAACTTTATATATGATTATACCACACGCACGCGCACAACCTGCTATGCACGGACACGTTAGATTTTTGAAAATTTACGTGTCGGACACCGACACACTCCGACACGCGTCCGACACGTGGTCAACATTATGGGACACGTGGTCAACGTTTTGACACGCTTTTCCGACACGCAGTCAACTTTTTCTGACACGCGGTCAATGCTCCGACGCACATCCGATACGTTTTTTTTTTTACAGCTAAATTTTATTTTATTAACTAAACATGAAAAAATAATTTCTAAATCAATTTTTTTTCTATTATGAAATTTGACATGAAAATTTAACAAGGTATGAAAAATTATTTTTGTTTATATTTATGTTATAAAATTTAAAAATTTGATTGATTATATGACTTATTATGGACTGTTATATAAATTATATTATTTATATTATATATATTAAAAATATTATTTAATATCAAAACGTGTCCCAACGTGTCAGAATATGATATTTTTTAGAATTTACGTGTCGGCGTGTCGTGTCGTGTCGCGTGTCCCATATCAGTGTCGGTGCATCATAGGCGCGCACGTGCACACACACACACACACACACACATATATAGGGTCCGTCTTGTGTCCAATTACTAGATATAAGGATTTGTCCAGTTAGAAAAATCCTAATCTTATAAAGGTAGATAAATGACGATAAAGAAAGAAAGAGAAATATAATATCCATTTTTGGTCCATTAATTAAGGGAAATAAATATCCAAAACGATCCAATTTTTGGTGATAGGATGATCAAATGACATAATATACGGTAAACGTGTATGTATATATATAGAGCGAGAAAGAGAGAAAGAGAGATGCAGGATTCTTTGACACCGGTGTTAATTTTTAATATTTGACGCCAAATCCTAACCGTTCATTTTCATCAATCAACAATTATCATTTATTAGGAATTAATAATTAATTAATGAGTTTGATTAGCGGAAATTATAACCGTTGATTGACGAAAATCAACGGTTAGGATTTGGTGTCAAATTTCAAAGTTTGACACCGGTGTCAAACTTTGACACAAAATCTTAATCGTTGATTTTCGCCAATCAATTGTTAGAATTGGTTGTCAAAGGATCCTGCCCAATATATATATATATATATATATATATAATGATGTTCATATAGGAAATTAAAATTAATATGAAAGGATAATAACTGAACAAGAAAATTTCATATGAATAACTCAGATAATTCATTAAAAATACAACCAATAAATTATTGAGTAGATGCTCTTTTAATTCAGTGACTAAAGCAAGTTATGCTAACAACAATTTTTTTCTATGTTATTCAACAAATGAATATTAAATTTTGTCTCTCACTGTGTGCCTAATATGGTGTACAAAAATTGGGAAATGTATTTGTTATGTTACATGACAAATGAATAGTTGTTATCTTAAGAAAAAGATAATATAAATTCATTGAAAATGTGTCCTCCATTTTGTAATATTATATAATTTGTCTTTTTTTTAACATAATAACTATTTATTTATTATGTAACATGACAAATGCATTTCCCATAAAAAATCTTGAAAAGATTTATATCGGCAATATACTTTGTTTATTTAATATGTTTATTGTCAACATATTACTTGTTCTATGATAAATATATATAAAATAAAATAAAATGGAACACATCATTAGAGACGACAAGCACAACCATAAATCATCAAATAATCATATAAGAAGAATATCATAAGGAGGAATGCCTAAACCAGAGAAAATATATGTGAGTAAAAAAAAAACATATATTGACTTTGAGAAAAAGTTGGTATAGATTGTGAGAGAAATATGTTATTTATATTTCTCATTAAAAAATCTCACAAAATTCACACTAATGGGAAATCCATTAAATAGTTAGATATTTGAATACCAAAAAATTATTTTTTTTCTTTGTTCAATACCTCCGAATTTGGAAGGACTCTAAAATAATATTTTAAAATCTTAATCAAATACTATGTGACTTTTTTAGAATCTTTTAACATCCTAATTGAATACCAATGTATTTTTTTCTCCAAAAATACACTCCCTAAATAAGTATTTTTTTTACATAAAAATCAATTGTTTGGCCAAAAAGCCTAATTTACTTAAAAAAAATAAAAATAAGAAGCAAATGACATGAAGTTAAGTTAGGGTAAGAGGGAGAGGATTTGGACCACTTGACCAACATGCAAAGATGTTGGGCAACCTGTCCCTTCGGGTACATCCGATAAAATTGGAAAGATGTTGGGCAACCATGATTAGCGCCTCAAATATTTTGATTTTTAATGAAAGATTTTAGACATCATTCCAGTGATTGTGATTACTGTAATTCATGCCAACATCGAGGGACACTTCCGGAATGTCACACCCACATAAGGAAACTTTTCATTTTTTTTCCTTAACAAAGCGAGACGTTACTGCTAAATCTAACACCATTTGTGTTTCTTAACCAATATAGTTTTAGCCCACAAATATGGGAGAAAAAACAATAGAGAAAGAGAACACTCTAAACCCATAGCAGAAACAAGGTTTGCTGTTAAATCAGGGGCTTAATACCTTGTTGAAAGTTTTGGTTTTGTTTGGAGGGTGTTAAGCTTCTCTATTCTTTCATCCACTATATCTTTCAGTTCATACACTTAATTTTTTTTATATATCCTTTTGTCTTTTTTTGTACATTTGGAGTTAGTTATAAAGCACACATTTGTGAAAGTTGTACTAGAAAACGTGGAGGGGAAGGCGCCAAGGTCTTTCATTTTGAGTGGTGGAGTAGCCGTTGGAGGAATTGCCAGTGGATCCGGTTGCAAGCTGAGTGTTTGTTCTAATCTCTCCCAGAAGATGGTATTCATTTCCCATTCATCTGGATTTTGTCTTGTCGCCTTGGTTGAGTCAATTTGAAGTCTTTCATTCCCTTTTAGTGACATGAAAATCACTTTGTTGAAATGGATTTCTAGTTATGGGGTTGTGATTGGGGTTGTCGTTTTCCTATGTTAACTAACTGATGTGTCATTGCATTAACAATTCAAAACACCATACTTAATGGATAAATGTGCATGTCTGTGTGGGTGAGGAAGACAAATTTATGTCCTTTCCTATGCTTGTGACTGTGTGACAGTTGCTTACTAATCCCCCCTTGGTCAAAATTTTCAATCATAATTTTTTTTCTCCCTCTTGGATGATGGTAGTTTTTGAATTTTTCCATTGCTCATGTTGGATGTTTATTCTTTGGGTTAGTCGTGTTTCAGCTAATTTAATTTATTTCTAATAATTGTTGAATATATTATTTTAGACTACTGGGGTTGTAGTTAAAATTTTGTAGATACCATTTTACAATAGGACAGATGAACTGCAATGGAAGAACTATAATTCCAACTGTCTTTTCAAATATGTTATAAAATACCACTGATCCGTTTCTAATAATGGGGTGTCTACTGATGCTTTCAACCATATTGGTTATTAGATCCATGTTGCAACTTTGGTCTAAATTAAATTATGGAATTATTGCATTCTACTTGAGCCATTTTTTTTATGGCCATCTAAAGCAAATGTTACAATTTTTAATAAGAAACTAGAAATTGTGTTTTATTGCTTTTTCTACTGAGCATATGTGGGGTCATATTTCTAATACTTTTGTGGGATTTAAATAGAGAATTTGACTTTTCCTTTTTTTCAGTGCTTATGAGTTTCATTCTAGTTGCTTGATTATCCATAAATTTCATTAGAGGGAATACGTTTCGTTTGTAGTTGGTACAATTAAGTTATGACACACTCCGCATTGTAGGCTGCTGCTGCCAATCCTGTAGTTGGGTCCCATATTTGGGTGGAGGATTCTGATGTAGCTTGGATAGATGGTGAGGTGTTGGAGGTTAATGGAAAAGAAATCAAAGTCCTTTGCACTTCAGGGAAGACGGTGAGTGTGCTTTCAAATATTTGTTAAAAGCTAATCCTTGCCTTCACTCATGCATTTTCTTGTTCTTTGAATTTACCAGTTTTACTTTGAGTGCCTTGATTTCTTTAACATGAATGACTGGTGGGAACCTTTGAAGGATAGCATAGTAAGATAGAGTGGCTTATTGAAACTATTTGTTCTTGTCTTGTAGGATGCCTGTTCTTTATTTGGTGTACCAGATATACATTTTTTAAGTTAACTCACAATTTGGAACTTTCTAATATTTGAAAATTTGTGAATTTTTGCCCTGATTTTGTTTGTCTTTAAATATGCAGGTTGTTGTTAAAGCTTCTAGTATCTATCATAAAGATACCGAAGTACCACCAAGTGGAGTGGATGATATGACAAAGCTTGCATACTTGCATGAACCTGGAGTCCTAGATAATCTGAGATCAAGATATGATATCAATGAAATTTATGTATGCATTTCAAATGCCAACTCTTCAAAGATTGTGTCAGTTGCATGGGGGAATGTTGCCCTTTACTCTGTGTTTGTCAATATCTACATATTTCCATACTTTATTGACATGTTCTGTACCAATATTTTACTTCCAGACTTACACTGGGAATATATTGATTGCTGTGAATCCTTTCATAAAGCTTCCTCATTTATATGATAGCCACATGATGGCACAATATAAAGGAGCAGCTTTTGGTGAATTAAGTCCTCATCCCTTTGCTGTTGCAGATGCATCATATAGGTAATTTTCATATCTGTCCTGTAAATAGAGCAAACAATTAGTTTACTAGTTGACTGTATGAATTATTGTGGATTTAGGATTATGATAAATGAGGGAATCAGCCAGTCAATATTGGTTAGTGGTGAAAGTGGGGCTGGTAAAACAGAAAGCACTAAGTTACTTATGCAGTATCTTGCTTACATGGGAGGGAGAGCTGCTGCTGAAGGTAGAACTGTTGAGCAAAAAGTCTTGGAGGTAAAACACTAAGACCTTTTTTTTTTGGTATACCGATTCTAATTATCTTTTTGAGGTGAGTCGGTCCCTCGGGTATCCTTATAAGTTTCAACTCTTTGAGCTGGCTATAAGACTAATCACAGTTAAAGCTCTTTGTCCCTCTCCAAAGATGTATTTGGTGGGGAGAGCCCGTGTCGCCAAATGAGCTATGCCCATACTTAGACCTTTATTATAGAGAAATATAAAACCATTAATGTAACCTCACCCAACATCTCCCCCTCTAGTGTGAGTCTGAAGCCTAGATTCACTTCCCCTTGAGGAGAAGCTTCTTCGAGTATTTATAGGGTTCATCAATGCTTGGCTTCTCATCAATACATTGGCTTTTTGATCAAGGCTTTGCTACACTCATCAAGACCTTGTCTTCCCACATCTTCAAATACTCGGATCACTACATGTCAATTCACCATTGGCTCTGATACCACTTGTTGGACCGGTAAGGGGAGCTCATGATGGGGAGAGACTGCCATCCATGGGCTAAATACGGGTTTAGACACCACAATCAATCAAAAACCTTAATGTTGTAGGTCTGAGTCTTTTGTACTTATATAGTCCTCATTTGGTCTATGTTTAACTAATGTGAAATTTCATCACTACTCACACTTGAATATTTCCAACATTCTCCCCTCAAGTGTGAGGCCCAACATCATGTTTTCCCTCAAAGGCAACGTCTGCTGAAGCCTTTTCTCTTCATGTATTGAAGTTACACACTAGCCTTCTGCGGATATCTTTTCAATTGCATCACCATCTCCAAATACTAGCCTAGCTAAACCGTTGGCTCTGATACCATGTAAAGAACCAAATCAATCCAAAAGATTTAGCTGTTGGGTGAGGTTAAATTAATGATTTTATATTAGATCTCTCTATCACTTTACAAATTTATTTTGGCTAGCTGATTTGACTACCTCAAATTTATTTATTTATTTATTTATTTTTTAACCTTTTCTAGCATCAAAATTTATTACAACCTTAACTTGTGTCCACTAAACTTGATATTTTTTGGGGCCATTTCTTTCTTTTCTTGCAGTCAAATCCTGTTCTAGAAGCCTTTGGCAATGCAAAGACTGTTAGGAATAATAATTCAAGGTGGGAGATAATAGTAACTTTACTTCTTATGTAGTTATATTGCAAATTTTTATGCCATACTGTCTTATTTGTTTTATTTTCTAACTTGTGACTTCTTCAGTCGTTTTGGTAAGTTTGTGGAGATTCAATTTGACCAGAGGGGAAGAATTTCAGGAGCTGCTATCAGAACTTATCTGCTGGAAAGATCACGTGTTTGCCAGGTGTCAGATCCAGAGAGGAATTATCATTGTTTCTACATGCTCTGTGCTGCACCTCAGGAGGTAATGAGATTCTTTGGCTTACATTAATTTGTTTCTGGATTGAATCATAAATGTGAGTAACTTACCATTAGAGAAAACTGTCTGAAATGGACCTGTTGAGTGCTTTGATAGAAAATAAGAGTTGATATCCTTTCCTTTCCTTTCCTTTCATCATCTTTATATAAATTGTTTGTTGTAAGATATGCTTTTTGCTTAATTGTGACAATGCATGCTGGTGTTACTCATAATTGTGAACTTGAGTTGATGGCTTAGAGGCTCAGAGCTTTTACTTGTGTATTTTTGTTCTTGCTGTAGTAGAAGATGGAAATGGCGTGATGAAACTTTAGCATGTCAGGATTTCATTTGGCCTAATTAGACATCTTTATGGTTTAGATTTGTTTAGTGGTAACATGGCTTCCCTGGTTTGTGAATATTTATTTATCTACTGAGCATGATGGGTAATAAACATATTCGGAAGTTGCACCATGTTAACTTTGAATGGTGGCAGGAATGGTCTGTGTTGGTAAAATTCTTTAATACAATTTAGTCCTTACTCCTCAGTATAGGCTATGGTTTGGAAGCTTTATACTCAAAATTGTGCTTAACTTTTTTGGATTTTATTTACTTCAAATTTTCTGGACCTTTTTTTGACAGGATGTTAAGAAGTACAAATTAGGAAATCCAAGAACATTTCATTATCTGAATCAATCAAATTGCTATGAGTTGGATGGGGTTCATGAATCTAAAGAATATAGTGCTACGAGGAGAGCAATGGATGTTGTTGGAATAAGTTCCGAGGAACAGGTATTTTATAGGGAGTTTGTTTAAGTTCATGGTTTCTTTAAGTTCATGATCTGTGCTTCAATGCTTTGTTTTTCCATTTCTGCCGTCACTCTTCAGGATGCAATATTTCGAGTTGTTGCTGCAATTTTACATCTTGGCAACATTGAGTTCGTGAAAGGGAAGGAGATAGACTCATCTGAGCCCAAAGATGAAAAATCATGGTTCCATCTACACACTGCAGCTGAGCTTTTCATGTGAGCAAACTTTGCACACTTGTGTTGTTTCAAGGTTTGCATTTCGTATCTTTTCTTCCTTGGCTCATTATTTTTATTCAGGTGCGATGCAAAGGCACTTGAAGATTCTCTTTGCAAGCGAGTAATTGTTACTCGCGATGAAACTATTACAAAATGGCGGGATCCAGAAACTGCTGCACTCAGCCGAGATGCTTTGGCTAAGATTGTATACACAAGGTTGTTTGACTGGTAAGCCTGCTAGCAGATTGGTTAAAGATATATTTGTTTGAACCCTGGTAAGAGTTACTGGGAAGTTTGGTCAATTTGCTCCAAGCATTAATCTCTGTTTCTGTAATTTTCTGTCATGCTTTTGTAGGTTGGTTCATAAAATTAATAATTCCATTGGTCAAGACCACGAGTCAAAATCCTTGATTGGCGTGTTGGATATTTATGGTTTTGAGAGTTTCAAGAATAACAGGTGTGTAACTGGTACACCTTTTGTTGTGTAATTAACATGTGTAATTCAATGATGTCCTCCTCAAGTAGTTTTCATATTCTGAAATTCTAGATTAATTTGGTGATATCATTTGGTTCATCCTTGGTTCATAATAACCTGGCTTGTGATTAAGAATACTTGAGTGATAAATCCCTTTGTTCGTTTGCTTTCTCGTTAAACTAATTCTGTTGAAATGTCATTCCTTTTTATCACTCATTACTAGCAGTCAGGGATTACTCTAATAGACATGAGCTGTAGTTCTATCTTTTGTAAAGTTGGTGTTGTTGATTTCGTAAATTATCCCTGGTTGTTATTTGTACTTTGCAGTTTTGAGCAATTTTGTATTAATTTGACCAATGAAAAGCTTCAGCAACATTTTAATCAGGTTTGTTTATGAAATATATATTATCTATTGCACGTATATTTGAAACAAGCAAAAACGTCACATAATATTTATTTATTTGGCATATTCTTGTAATGCTCAAATATTTTGTTCTGCAGCATGTTTTCAAAATGGAGCAAGAAGAATACAAAAAAGAGGAGATTGATTGGAGTTACATTGAATTTGTGGACAATCAAGATATTCTCGATCTCATTGAAAAGGTTTTTCCTTCTAACATTGCAAGCCTTTTATTGATTGCCTTTTTCTCTTGTAGCATGCTTTTGTATGAACCACACCCCATTAAATCCCGATTAGTGATGATAGCAATTCTTGTATGCAATCTTACCCCGCTTTGCATATTTGCGAAGATGTTATTTCCTGAATTTGAACTCGTGACCTTTCAATCTATTTTTAATAAGGTATTCATTTTTGTTAAACTGCCGACCTCAACTATTTTGGGATAAAAGTGACATTGATGTTGATGCTGGTTCATTTCTGTCAAAATTCTATATTAAATGTGGTGGTGAATGGTGATATTATTGTTAGAAAAATATAAAAACCATTAAAAAGACCTTCACTTAACAACTTAAACTTTTGGGTTGAAATTATTCTTTACATGGTAGTTGAGCCTCCATGACTAAGTGGTCAAGAGTTCGATCCTCACCGCTCCCATTATATAAAAAATAATAATTAAATATTCTAGAATTTCTTAGCACAGGTAGGCAGGACTTGATGCATTGTTCACCCTTCAAGCCCAATGAGCTCTTATGTGAGGGAACATATTAGATAAATATATTATAAAACTATTACTGTAGTTTTACCTAACAGCTTAAGTTTTTGGGTTGAATGGTTCTTTATATGGTATCGGAGCCTCCGTGGCTAAGTGGTTATGAGTTCGATCTTCACCGCCCTCCGCTCTGTTAAAAAATAATAATTAAATATTGTAGAATTTCTTAGCACGGGTAGACAGGGGCCGATGTATTGTCCGCACTTTAAGCCCATTTGGCTCTTGTTTGATGGGGCGTGTTAGGAAATATACTAACCATTAAAAAGGCCTTCACTTAATAGCTCAAACTTTTAGGTTGAAATGATTGTTTCACAGTTATAAATATTGTTAGGAGTCAACTCTCAAGCTTAGTCTAATATGGGTGGCTGTAGACAAAATTGGTAAACTAGGTTAATTGGCTATGGAAATATGGTATGGCAGCATTTTCAATGATTGAGGCATTTAGAATATTGCCTGGAGGGTGTCTTAGATGTTTCTGTTTCTTTATTTTCAGAGAAGTAAAACCGAGTGTATGGAATGCAAGTTCAGTAAGATGAGCGCTTTCGACTAGCTTAGAGATGAAAATTGGATATTATACCATACCACAAGTTGCATGATTTAGGTATCTTGGATTTATCATACAAAGTGACATTGTCATAGAGGGAGACTAAAACCATAGGATTCAAGCTTGGTGGATGATATGGAGAAATGCTTCAGGTGTTATTTTTAATTGAAAGTTTCCTCTCAAGCTTAAACGAAAATTTTACCTTATTTTCACAGTTGATGTGGAAGTTGCTCTAATATTTGCCTTGAAATCAAATGAGATACATATAAGGGAAATTTTATTTTTAGTTTATGGGTTCAAAGAATGACAACTTCTAAGTTGTGAATTTTATGTGTATTTAGAGACTAGGCTGTATTCACGACTTAATTAAAAAAGAAATGATACTTCTGATTACCTTGAAATGATAATTGCTAGTTGAGTTTACTCAAATTGACCCTTCTCTCCCTCCCCGTAAGGAGAAAAATTATTGTACATTTCCAAGGTGTTATTCATGATTTTGCCGTTATTCCTGTTAGCAGACTGATAACATAATTGTGTATTGCAGTTTGTCATTGGGGAATTTATTAAGATTCATTTGAAAAAAAATTTAAGCTTGAATTGTCTTACATTCATTTTCAGAAACCTGGTGGCATTATTGCTCTTCTCGACGAAGCTTGGTATACTTTGTGCTGATAGCTCATTCATATATTTTTTTATTTTTTTATTGATGCTCAGGTAGCTGTATGTGTGTGTTATGCAGTATGTTTCCTAGATCAACGCATGAAACATTTGCCCAGAAGCTGTATCAGACCTTCAAAAATCATAAAAGGTTTAACAAGCCCAAATTATCACGTAGCGACTTCACAATTTGCCATTATGCTGGTGATGTAAGTTGGGAAAGTTGTAATTTTTTACTTCAGAGATATAATAATTAGGATAGGTATATGGTTAATATAGGTCCAGAACGCTAGATGTGATTTATTCTTCTTTGGAAAACATGTACACTTAATCAGTGGCAATTGTAGGTCACTTATCAAACTGAATTGTTCCTCGACAAGAACAAAGATTATGTTGTTGCAGAACACCAAGCACTTCTTTATGCTTCCAAATGCCCCTTTGTATCTGGTTTGTTTCTCCCTTCACCCGTGGAATTGTCCAAACAATCAAAGTCCTCTTCAATAGGTTCCGGGTTTAAGGTTGTTTTTTTTTTTCTCCCTTCATTTTGGAAACAACTGATTTGTCTTTCTTGTTTTAATCATTGGGGTTGTGAAAACTCATCAATTGTCTTGCAGCAACAATTGCAAGCTTTACTTGAAACTCTCAGTGCCACTGAGCCACACTACATTCGATGTGTAAAACCCAATAATCTTCTTAAGCCAGCAATTTTTGACAACAAAAATGTTTTGCTGCAACTGCGTTGTGGGGTAAGGCTGTTAGCACTTTTGTTTTGGTTTTTGACTGTATTGTTTGTTCTGTAAATGAAGTTCAATATGAGATTATGTACGTTTATGCTTATTTGCATAGTTTGTCTGGTTGTAGGGAGTTATGGAGGCGATTAGGATAAGCTGTGCTGGTTATCCCACTAGAAAAACCTTCGATGAATTTGTGGATCGATTTGGCTTTCTTGCCCCTGAAGCATTGGATGGAAGGTATCTAGGTTATTCATCTTCCTTATCAGTCACGTTAATTATTATTCTAAAAATGCTTACTTGTTTCATATTTTAATTATGTTAGTTCTGATGAGGTCACTGCTTGCAAGAGGATCCTAGAGAATGTTGGACTTGAAGGCTGTCAGGTAACTATTACTATGTGCTCAGAACTTTAAGTCATTGGGAGTCTTATTTTTTGCCATTGCTGGAGAGCTGGTAACCTTTCCTTCTCTTCCCTTTTTGCATACTTCACCTAACTACCATTCTGCTGGCAGAAAATTTTGAAATTATAGTTTTGGTTTAGGAATGATCACTATTTGATGTCTTTGTCAGGTGTTTAACGAACATGAATTTCTAATTATGCCCATCTGTACTTACTGCTATGATGTTTACCATTGCAAAGACTTATATTATCTTTTTCTAATTTTACTGGTTCTGTTTATTGCCACAGATTGGTAAAACAAAGGTGTTTCTTCGAGCTGGTCAAATGGCCGAACTAGATACCCGTAGAAGTGAGATCTTAGGAAATTCAGCAAGCATTATTCAGAGGAAAGTTCGAACATATTTGGCTCGCCAAAGTTTCATCTCGCTTCGTTTATCTGCTATGAAGATTCAAGCTGCATGCAGAGGTCTCTGCTCATTGTTCATGGAGTATTAGCTCAGATGTTGGATTTGTGGAAAAACTTATAATTGTGAAGCCTGATGACTTTCTTTGCACTAATTTCAGGGCAACTTGCTCGGCATGTTTACAAGGGAATGCAGCAGGAGGCTTCTAGTCTTATGATTCAAAGGTATTTCCGCATGCATATTGTTCGGAAGACTTACAAAGAATTGCATACCTCTGTTGCTGCTATCCATTCTGGTATGCGGGGGATGGCTGCTCGTTGTGAGCTACACTTTAGAAGGCGGACTAGAGCAGCAATTGTTATTCAGGTAGAGAATATTTTGAAGAGCCATCACTACAAGATATTTTAAACAGTTTAACTATTCCTATTGTTCATACATCCGATACAAAATCAATGTTGCTGAGCTTGGCTTTAATTTTTTCTTTTGGTTCCAAATATTTTGTTCTTCCAACTCTGATGATTTTGTATATTGCAGAGTCACTGCAGGAAATACTTGGATCAACTTCATTTCATGAAATTCAAGAAGGCAGCAATTACTACACAAAGTGTATGGAGAGGAAAAGTTGCTCGACAAGAATTGCGGAAGCTCAAGATGGTAAACACCCTTTTTTTAACCACTTAATCCTTTGAATCCGATAATGAGAATTTGAAATTGTATGTTTATAAATATTATATTACTGATAGCACTCGAGATAATAGTTATGCAAGGGGAATTTATAATTCTGTGAATTTCAAGGTATATTGACATTGGGGTTGGTGGCAGAAGCCCTTTATAGCTTAAGGTTATTTAAGTAGCAAGCAATTAGTTCAGACAAAACTTGACTACTTTTGTGGCACATAAGAAGGAAACCCTGTCAAGTTTGTATAAATAGTAGTGCCTTATTCATGAGAACCCTGTTTGCACTTGTTTGGTTTGGGTTTACTTCGTTACTGTTGGAGCGAGCTACGTTTTCTTATGAATAAGTATGTTGGGAATACAAACTATCTGTAACTAATAGTTGAACCATAAAAAATGCTTGCCTGGAAATTATAATAGTGAGAGTCTGTTTTAATATTATGATTGCATATTCACCTTTTGATTTTAATATTTAGTTATTAAAAAAATTTATTTTTATTTTTGTTGCAGGCTGCAAGAGAAACAGGAGCTCTCCATGCTGCCAAAAATAAGCTTGAAAAGCAGGTTGAAGACCTAACATTAAGGTTGCAGCTGGAAAAACGTTTGAGGGTAATTGACTCTGGTTTTGCCAGTACTTAACTGTCTAAAATCATTTTACTGTGGCAAACTGGCAATTTTCCAGCAGTATGAATTAACCACACCAATTAGTTTGAGTAAAATAATTTTGTTTGCTCTGGTAGCATTGTAGCAATACTTGTTTCAGACACTTTTCTTAATGCAGAAAAATTGATTGTGTAATTGATGAAAAATATTTTTGTCTGTGATTTTTCTGACAAAGATATAAGGTAGTGATAATACTCATGCTAATAGTATCTTTCTTTGCAAAGCTTCTTAAATCTCTAATATTAAATATAGGTTGACATGGAAGAAGCAAAAGCAAAAGAAAATGAAAGATTACAGTCTGCTTTGCAAAAGATGCAACTTCAGTTTAGAGAAACTAAATTACTTCTTGAAAAGGAGTTGGAAGCGACAAAAAGAGTGGCAGAGAGAGTGCCTGTCATACAGGAAGTTCCAGTCGTTGACCATTCTTTGTTGGAGAAGCTCAGTAGTGAAAATAAGAAGCTCAAGGTGCATAGATATCTATGCTTCGTTTAAAGAAAATATTTGTATATTGATACCCTTTGGATATTCTCGCATTTTGCATAAGTTAGGTTGGCATATCGTATTATTAATATACTGCTTCCTGGAGTCTGTTACAGAACTTGGTGAGCTCATTGGAAAAGAAAGTTGATGAAACGGAAAAAAAGTATGAAGAGGCAAACAGAATTGGCGAAGAAAGGTTGAAGCAAGCTTTGGATGCTGAATCAAAAATAATTCAGTTGAAGACTGCTATGCAAAGGTTTTGGTTGTGAGTTAGCTTTGTTGATATTAGATAAATATTTAATTGATTTCATTTGAACAATTTCTTGTATCTAGTGTTTTAACAGTAAGCATCCATACTCTATATTTGCAGTTACAAGATCTCTATCATCATGACCATTTTTTGCTTTAATTATTATTATTGATAGGTTTGAAGAGAAATTCTCAGACATGGAATCTGCAAACCATATTCTTCAGAAACAATCTCTGCTAAACTCATCTGTGAAAACAATAGCAGTGCACCTCTCAACCCCTGTACCTGAGGTAATTTATACTAACTAAAGTATGTAGGTCCTCATTTTCTGTATGTAAGTATGCATCTTTTCGAATATTGAAATTTTGAGGGTAAATTACACAAAACCACCTTGTAGTTAGGCGTTGTTTCAAAAGACCAATTTAAACTTTCAATTAAATCAATTTACCCCTTAAACTATGACATTAAAACAATTGAACACATTTGATAATATTAAGACAATAATATCCCTACTCTCACCTCTAACTATTGCTTTTGCCCACGGCACCACCATTGACACTTTTACCACCCACTGCGTATTGCCATTGCCTGCGGAAACCTTTGCTTTAACACTATAGTTGCTCGCTAACCACCACCTTCTACTGCCACCTGCTGCAATTGTCCGCCGAACCTTGCCTCCACCATCCTCCTGCCGCCACCATTGGTTCTCCAAAACAAAAGATCTAATTGTGAAAATTTACTATATATCTTACATAAATTCTTCATCTTTATCAAATTAGTTTCTTCTATTCCATCAATTTAATTTATCAACTTCATCAATGTTTGCATCAGTTTGTAAGGTTCAATTAACTTTTTTATTTTTCTTTATGGTCATGAATGGGGTGCTTTCACTCCAACTTTGCATGTTTCTGTTTAAGAAATTGAACTTCCCTGGGTTTCTCCCGTTTCCCTATTGCCTGTGTCTCTATAAGCATTATATGAAATCTAGCTTTGGTAATTGGAAATGAGAATTTCTGCATAAAGATAAAATTCACTTCTTTTGTGTCTTCTCAATATTGCTAATATGTTTTTTTCCCCTTTCCTTGGACAATAGCTTCATTTCTAGTTCTAAGGAGATTTATACACAATGTATAATTCCCTTGAGAGTTTTGTGAATTATGATATTAGGTGCACAAAAATGGGGAATCATTTTAGTTTGGGGTTTAATCCATTCTTTATGGATGAGTTAAGAATAATGGTAGAGGCAACGACTATGACAGGGTAACTGCCGAAGGACAATGGTGCAAGATTAGTGGGCAGGGCCAATGGCTATGGATGAGTTGAGAATAAGGGCATAATTGTCTTAATATTATCAAATATGTTAAATTGTTTTAATGTTATAGTTTAAGGGGGTTAATTAAGTTAATTGGAAATTCAAGGTGGTCTTTTGAAAGACCACCCAAGTACAAGGTGATTTTGTATAATTTACCCAAATTTTAACCTGCTGAAGTTGGAAAATGGTAACCATGTGGCAAAAAAAAGAAAGCTGTTGTAAGTACATTGTTTGCTACTACTTTAATGTGCCTTTCTATTATAAGCGAAAGCGACTGTGTTCAATGGAATATAAAATGAGCTGTCTTTGCAGGATACATGTATTACACCTGTGAAACAGTTTTGTACAGAATCTGACACAAAATTGAGGAGATCTTACATTGAACGACATGTATGTGTTTAAAATTAGGAATCTAATTTTGTTAGTTTTCATAGTTCTTCCCGCAAAAGTACTGTTCTCAATTTTATACTACTGTTTCACTGTAGGAGAGTGTTGATTCACTTGTCAACTGTGTTACAAAAAATATTGGCTTCAATAATGGAAAGCCTATTGCTGCATTTACCATTTACAAATGTTTTCTCCACTGGAAATCATTTGAAGTTGAAAAAGCTACTGTATTTGATCGTCTAGTCCAGATGATTGGTTCCGCAATTAAGGTGACTTTATTGCTGTATTCTGAATTATGCTTTATTGCCCATGATAATATAAGGGAAAATGTAGTTGAAAATTTTAGACATAGAATAAGAGCATTTTATTATGAGAAAGATAATATAATTTGTACTATTTTTGCCTTTTGTTTTGTTGACTTTAATTAGCTATGAGCCTACTAAGAATGTTGAAATAAAACACAAATCGCACAACGCACATAAAACTCACAAAACACAAAAGATATAAAAAAGACCAAAATGACTCTCGTTTTTAGGAGTTCCCTTACCACAGAAAGCAAATGCATGTTAGTGAGAAGGATCATTGCCTAGTTTGAACCAAAACACTTGAAAAAGGGTATTCTGATATATATTAGAATTGTAAATAATGTGTACAAGGGATTCTCTATTTACAGAGAATATGTGACCTACTTTTAACCTAAAGGCCTTGGCCCAATACAACAAAGGGCTTGGCCCAATACAACAATAAACTAAATAATAATTAAATCAATATTATTTACAACACTCCCCCTCAAGTTGAGGAATAGATATTTATCATTCCCAGCTTGCTAGTAAGTTCTTGAAATCTGTCTGTAGGAAGCCCCTTTGTTAATAGATCAGCTAATTGACGCCCAGTGGGAATGTATGGAGTGGTAATCAACCCGCTATCAAGTTTCTCTTTGATGAAATGGCGGTCGACCTCAATATGTTTAGTCCGATCATGTTGAACTGGATTATGAGCTATACAAATAGCGGACTTATTATCACATAGCAGCTTCATAGGTCCCTCACATTTTATTTTGAGATCATCAAGTACAATTTTCAGCCACAGTAACTCACAAATGCCTTGAGCCATAGCTCGAAATTCAGCTTCTGCACTTGATCTGGCAACCACATCTTGTTTCTTACTTCTCCATGTCACCAAGTTACCGCAAAGAAACATGCAATAACCAGTGGTAGAACGACGGTCAGTCATGGATCCAGCATAATCAGCATCTGTGTAGACTTCTAAAGATAGATTGCCATCACGTCGGAATAACAATCCTTTACCAGGAGTACCTTTAAGATACTGAAGAATTCTCTCTACAGCCTGCATGTGTTTTTCCTTTGGATTGTGCATAAACTGACTGACAACACTAACAGCATAAGCTAGGTCTGGTCTAGTATGGGCCAGATATATCAATTTCCCAACTAGTCGTTGATATTGTCCTTTATCAACTGGAGGACTCTCTTCTTCATAGCCCATCTTGTGATTCTGCTCAATAGGAGTATTAGAGGGTTTACACCCGAGCTTTCCTGCTTCTTTGAGAAGATCAAGAACATATTTCCTTTGGCTGATAAAAATTCCTTTGCTTGAATGAGCTACTTCTATCCCTAGGAAATATCTCAGTTTTCCAAGGTCTTTGACTTCGAACTCAGAGGCAAGCCGTGTCTGCAGAATCTGTCTCTCCACAAAATCATTACCTGTGATAATAATATCATCAACATATACAAGGAGCACAGTAAGCTTCCCGTTTTGGGAGTGCTTGAAGAAAAGAGTGTGATCTCCTTGACTCTGTCTATATCCTAAGGTCATCATAACCTTAGTAAACCTCCCAAACCAAGCACGAGGTGATTGCTTCAATCCATACAAGGCCTTTTTTAATCGACAAACTTTATTTTCCCCCTTCACAGAATCAAAACCAGGCGGGATTTCCATGTAGACTTCTTCTAACTCACCATTGAGGAAAGCATTTTTCACATCAAATTGATTTATATCCCAATTGTAATGGGCAGCAAGGGACAACAAGATTCTCACTGTATTCATTTTTGCAACTGGAGCAAAGGTTTCTTCATAATCAATGCCATAGGTTTGAGTGTAACCTTTGGCGACTAATCGAGCCTTGTATCTCTCAAGAGTGCCATCAGAATTATATTTTAGGGTATAAACCCATCTGCACCCTATTGCCTTCTTTCCGTTGGGTCTATCAATAACCTCCCATGTTTTATTTTTCTCTAATGCATTCATCTCCTCTTGCATGGCTTGAGCCCAATTCCCATCTCTCAAAGCTTCATGTACTGATTTTGGGATTGAAGTAGAATCTAGTGCTGAAACAAAGCTTTTGTGCTGCACAGAAAGATTAGCAGAGGAAACAAAATGGGAGATAGGGTATTGAGTACAACAGAGGGACAAGAAGAACAAGATTTCTTGGAACAAGATCTTTTTCCTTTTCTTAAAGCAATGGGTAAATCATCAGAAGCAGTAGTAATGGGTAAGTCATCAGAAGTATCATGATCAGAAATATGAGATTCAGGACTTACCAGTGGTTCAGACGATTGAGGTTGCTGTTGAGGCAATGTGGGCTGTTTCCTTCTTTGATATACCAATTCAGGTGTTACAATCTTCCGTATCTCTTGTGTACTTGATGTATCAGTCATCGGAGGATCAGTCACAGACACATTAGGAACAGGAACAAGAGGAAGAGACACTGACACAGGTGAAGGAGTAGACACTGAAGTTTCAAAGAAGGAAGGTGATGAGTCTTCTGGTGAATCATTCTCCCCCTGAAGATGAGGACCTTGGAAAAAGGACTCAGATTCCTGAAATGTAACATCCATAGAAACAAAAAATTTCCGACTTCCAGGGTGATAACACTTGTAGCCCTTCTTATCAGGAGCATATCCAAGGAAGACACATTTAAGAGCCCTAGGATCCAACTTACTGCGATGCTGTTTATGAATATGAACAAAGACAACACATCCAAACACTCGAGGAGGAAGACTTTGCAAAGTTGGAATAGAAGAAAAAAAGGAAGTCATTGAATGAATAGGACTTACATGATCGAGAACCCGAGTGGGTAGACGATTGATCAAGAATGCTGCAGTAAGAATGGCATCTCCCCAATAGCATTTGGGTACATGTGTTTGAAACAATAAGGCACGAGCAACTTCAAGAAGGTGACGATTTTTCCTTTCAGCAACCCCATTTTGTTGAGGGGTGTCTACACATGTAAGTTCATGAATCATACCTTGATTTTGTATAAATTGGGAAAAAGAGTGATTGACATATTCAGTACCATTATCTGTCCTTATTCTTTTGATTTTTTTACAAAATTGAGTCTCAATCATTTTATAAAATTGAAAGAACAGTTTTGGTACCTCAGACTTTTCATGCATTAAGTAAACCCAAGTTACACGAGTGCAATCATCAATAAAAGAAACAAACCATTTATTTCCAGAAGAATGAGGGACCTTAGAAGGACCCCAAACATCAGAATGAATAAGATCAAAAGGTTCAACACTTTTAATAATACTAGAAGGGAAAGACACACGATGATGCTTAGCAAACTCACAAACATCACAATGATAAGACTCAACAGACTTAGACAAAAACAAAGACGGAAATAAAGACTTGAGTAAACTAAATGGAGGATGTCCCAAGCGCTTATGATGAAGCCAAATCAGAGAATCAGCAGTTGACTGGCCATGTGACAGTAAGATGTGATCCTTAACATGAGTTGCAGGAGATTGTGACACCAGATAATACAGCCCACCTTGCTCTTTAGCACCCCCAATCGTCTTCCCTGTGGCGAGATCCTGAAAAACACAGTGAGTAGGAAAGAAGGTTACAGTGCAATTTAAATCTTTTGTAATTTTATGAATAGAAAGAAGATTAGTAGAAAGTTTAGGGACATGAAGAGCATCTTTGAGATGTAAGGAATGCTGTAATTTTATGTTACCAGAACCCGCAACTGATGTATGGGAGCCATCAGCTACGGCTATCGTATGAGTGCCAATGGTAGGGTTATAAGAGACAAAGGGGTCAGCACAACAAGCCATATGATCAGTGGCACCAGAATCAACAACCCAAGAATGTTTAAAATCAATACATGAAGTAAGAAAAGAAGAAATTTTGGAGCTCATACCAGTCATAGCCAAATCACTAGTACCAGATGGCTTACTCAGAGAATCAAGTATGGTTCGAAGTCGTTCCAACTCATCTGGACGAAATGCAGGTTGGGTCTCATTAGGTGTAGGAGCTATATCAGAAGAAGTAAAATGCGCTTGATCACGCATCCTTGCCATCTTTTCTAAGACAGTTTGTTTTCCATGGAGGCGATAGCATAGATCCTTTATATGACCTGTTCTTTTACAATAAGAACACCAGCGATCATCTTTCTTAGGTCTAGAAGATGCTCCATCCGAATATTTTGGAAAGGAACTCCTGTAAGTAGAACCATCTTTTTTTGTTGAAATCATAGCAGACCCATCAGTGGGTTTAGAAGCAGCACCATCTTTTGATGATAACATGACAGATTTATCAGGGTTCATCATAACACCCCGACGATTCTCCTCTCCCCGAACAGTATTGAAAACAGCAGAAAGGGATGGAAAAGTTTCTTTGCCAAGTATCTGAACCCGAATAGGATCATACTCGGAATTCAAACCAGCAAGAAAATAAAAAATACGCTCATTTTCTACCTCCTTGGCTAAAGCAGTAGCATCTGCAGTACATTTCATCTTCAAACTCTGAAATTGATCAAGTTCAGTCCATAACTCCTTCAAGGTGCCATAGTACTCAGTCACGGATAAAGAATCTTGTTTTGTAGTGAATATTTTATTGCGCAATTCATAGCGCGCAGCCATATCCTGTTTCAAGGAATAAGTGGAGCGGACAGTTTCCCAAATCTCCATAGCAGAAGACAAGAACATACAATGACGACCCACTTCAGGAGTCATCGAATTCCACAACCAAGTCATGATAAGAGAATCCTCATTATCCCAAACAGCAAAATCGGGATCCGTGGCAGCAGGAGCAGGGCCATCAAGATGAGCAATCTTATTGCGACTCTTGATGGTAGTACGAATGAACTGAGACCATGACAAATAATTTGATCCGTCAAATCGATAACTCTGATGTAGATTTGGAAGATCATTGTGACCAAGAGGGGTCACCATAGATGAGGTAGAATTTTTTTCAGATAAGTTTAGAGTTGAATCACCGTCGGAAGCGGCCATACTGCAAAACAACTCAAGGAATAGTACCAAGAAGCCAAAAAATCACGAAAAATTACCAAACGAGGTCCGATCAAAGAGGTGAGCACAGATCCAGAACGAGCGTGGAGAGTCGGTCAAGACTGCACCGGTCCGCAGCCAAAAGCAACCGTCACGCGCTGTCACGCGCCGGTGAAGCTGGCGGCGCGTGAGATTCACGCGCAGGGAAAGAAGCGGCGCGTGGAGGCGCGTCTGACGTCCGATCGGGCTGGGCTTTTCAGGCGAAGGTCGTCCAAGGATTGCGAACCTATCTGGGGCTGATCGGAGTTGAATGGCCGCCAAAAAGAAGGTCAATCGCGATGAACAGTGTTCTTGGTTAGTGAAAAACGCTTCTGTTTGGAGGTGACGTTGAACGGTTCAGTTTGGGGTCTTGTTATTGAGGAAGATGGGAGAAAAACAAAGAGAAGCAGTGATCTCTCGGTCCAAGAGGTCCCCGGAAAATTTTTCCGGTGGCGGCTGATGGCAGCGAGGGTTTCGTAGGCGCGGAAGCAGAGCCCTCAAGATCGAGAGCTCTGATACCAACTTGAAAAAGGGTATTCTGATATATATTAGAATTGTAAATAATGTGTACAAGGGATTCTCTATTTATAGAGAATATGTGACCTACTTTTAACCTAAAGGCCTTGGCCCAATACAACAAAGGGCTTGGCCCAATACAACAATAAACTAAATAATAATTAAATCAATATTATTTACAACAAAAACTATTTTGTTTCTTTATTGTCCCCTCTTCCCGCTTAGGAGGTTTCATTATGCAGCATAGTGACAACTCAAATCACGTTATTACGGTTTTAATCTCTTTAGATTCTTACTCCATGTTATAATTGCATTGATTATTATAATGTCGTTGAACACAAAAATAATTGAATATGCAGTCCAGTGGAGTGTAATGATCATTATCAATTAATAGCTGTTGTGTTGCAGGTGAGAGAGTGTGCACGTGTTTGTTTGGTTTAATTCTTGTTTAGGAATATTTTTCTTGTGAAATTATTAGTGTTAGAAGTAATACATATATGCAAGCTTGAATATTGCTGTTGGTCAGTTTCATGGTTTATTGTTGTAGTTATCCATCCCTCCATTTCATTCAAAAGTTTATAAATTTGTATGTTCAATGAATTATTTTGTGGATATTTGAAATGTTCAATGATTTGATCCCAATTTTTGTGTGGTATTTTATTTTTATGGTGTTTTTCTGGTAAAGAAAAGTATTTGAGCACGCATCTAGAGTTTTTACCTTTCTTCTACCCTACTATCTTTTTACCTTACAGAATGAAGATGTCAATGATCTTATGGCCTATTGGCTGTCAAATACATCTGCATTATTGTTTTTACTTGAACAAAGCTTGAAATCTGGCAGTGTAAGGAATGCAACCCCAGTTAGAAAACCACCTAATCCGATGTCTCTCTTTGGAAGAATGACTATGGTAATGAATATTTCTTACATTGTATATAATCTGATTTCTGTTTAACAATTGAAAAATTCCAATTATTTATTTAAGGCAAAATTGCAGGGTTTTCTTTCGTCCCCTTCTTCTGCCAATCTTGCTGCCCCTCCATTGGAGATTGTTCGCAGGGTAGAGGCTAAATACCCTGCTTTACTTTTCAAGCAGCAGCTCACAGCCTATTTGGAGAAAATATACGGCATCATTCGGGATAACTTGAAGGAAGAGTTAACATCGGTTTTGGCACTATGTATCCAGGTGTGTTGAAATCTAGTTTGAAATTGTTCAACTCAAGTGAGCTTAAACTAACCATTGTGGGCTGGATACAGTAGGATACAATGTCTCATCCCATATAGTTCTCATTGTCCCCATATTCTTTCTTCCTTTTGGAGATGTTTTCTGGAGACTTCAAAAGGATTCTGAGTCTATATATTGTTTTTAGTCACATGTTTTTCATTCTGTTCCTTATTCAAAGCGCATTGCTAATATACAGGCGTCAAGAACATCAAAGGGAGCATTACGATCTGGCCGATCCTCTGGTAAAGATTCATCGATGGTTCACTGGCAGAGTATTATTGAATCCCTCAACTCCTTCCTCTGTACACTGAAAGAGAACTTTGTAAGAAGTGAAATTGCAATTTATGAACTACCGAATATTAAACAACTACCTCCCCGTTAGACTTGTTCATGTGATT
Organism: Gastrolobium bilobum; assembly: GCF_033153095.1. Lineage (NCBI taxonomy): Eukaryota > Viridiplantae > Streptophyta > Magnoliopsida > Fabales > Fabaceae > Gastrolobium > Gastrolobium bilobum. Next base: position 585,586 of record NW_026899159.1, on the reverse strand, counting down.
TCTTAAATTTGCTTAAACGAGATATATCCTTTTGAGTTTTAGGTGCCTCCCGTTCTTATACAAAAGATCTTCACTCAAACATTCTCATATATTAATGTGCAACTCTTCAACAGGTAAGTAGTTTTTACATACATCATTTAACATAAGAATTTTGCATCATGTGTTTTCATCTTAAAATGTGGAAAGGTCAACACCTTTTTTTCAAATGATTACTAGTCTTCTTCTCCGTCGCGATTGTTGCACATTCAGCAACGGGGAATATGTGAAAGCTGGATTGGATGAATTAGAGCTGTGGTGTGGCCAAGCAAAGGAGGTACTTTGTTTTTGCTTTTATTGTAATGTGTTTATCATGAGTATGTACATATATTAATTGGGTTTTAATGAAATATGGTGATGACCTATGATTGTTGTGTGTGATTTTTGGACTGGTTCCCACATTTTGCTAAAAGCTCCAAACTAATTGCCTTAAGTTTGCAGTATGCAGGGTCATCTTGGGATGAGCTTAAGCACACAAGACAGGCTGTTGGATTCTTGGTAAGTGTGTCTTGTTTGATAGTATGGCACCTGTTAACGCTATTATCTTGGCCATGTTGTTGCTGATGGTTCATTATTTTGATAATCAATATTGGTTTCGTAATCACATTTTCTTTTCTTTTTACTTACCTTAATCATATAAAATCTGAGAGTTTCATGATTAGGTTTGGTAATACAGTATAATTCCAGTAAAACTAGATGATTGAGGGAATCTGCTATTTTGGTCTAGCTTGTCTAATCTAAATGCTTATACTCATTTGAAGTAACTACAGTTGTTTCTCCCGGACAAAATGCCTTTAGTATTGATTCTAGAAAGAAAATCATGCTTAAACAAATTGATGTGAGACTTAAATGGATCAGACATGTGTTGGAAATACATGGATAATTTCATCAAATCCATTTACATCCATGCAATTTGCTTTAACCATATTAATTCTTAAACATGCACATTAATTCATAAACGTGCACATCATGTATGTTAACTATAAGAGATAAACATAAGGCTGTCCTCTTTGTGATGATCTTGGAATAAATATGATTAAGTGAGTAAGAGAGCAAGAAGAATTTCTTCTATTTTCTTCTTTTCTTTGTTAATCAATATTTTTTTTTACTATGAAGTGATCAAAATCTGATCTCTGTCTTAATTACTTCTGCTTGTTTAATTGTTGTCATTTTTTATATACAGGTTATTCATCAAAAGTATAGGATTTCCTATGATGACATTATTAATGATTTATGCCCGGTAAGTATTTATCCATCTCAAGCTCTATGCGTGAGTGTGTTAGGCCTCATACAGTCACTAGAATTTCGATGGCTGCAAGGATGAGGTGATTAAGGGTCAAGATGGTAATTTAAGTTGTAACTACCCTGCACATGTGGCACGTATTTGTGGGGGAAGGTGTGAAATCTGCTAGAGGAAAGGATTAAAGGCAGAGACCGGGAGAGAAGGAAGGCAGACACTCATTCAGTTAGATATTGGAGCCTTAGGGTAGGGAGGAATATGTCTATGTTTTATTTTCTTGTTTTTGTGAGTGTGAGAGTGATAAACCAGTGATTCTTATCTCTGTTACTAGGTTTATCCCAGAAAATACCTAGTTCCTTTCAGATTGCACGGGTTCTGCTTCTGCATCTCTTATTAAATTGTTAATATGCATAATGGCCTATCTTTGATAGCATACTGGATTTATGAGTAGCAGAATTTGAGATTACAAGTTCTTGAAAAGATTATCTTTGTATTTTGCAAGGAAAAGTTACGGAATGTTTTCCCTTTTTTTGGGTACATTGGAGGTGCAAGCACGGTTGGAAGGAGGATAATTTAGAAAGGAGAAACTTGGAAAGATTTAGATGGAAGAGTCTTCTTTTATTTCTACTCCATTCTTTCTCTTTTTGGCTTGATACAAAATGATGGAGAACACACCTATTCATACAAGTGGCACCTCCTTAATCAATGGTTACGATTATGCTAACACAATTTTCATCCAATGGCTACTAGTGACTCTAGAGTTTTCTATAACCTCCTAGTCTAAACATTAATTATGGTAGGTGCAACACATTTCTTGGACTTTCATGGATTAAACTAGAATAAATTATTCTAGAAATTAGGCTAAACTATTCCTAATATATTTGGACCAAATAATACTAAGCCCAAAGGATCAAAATCATGATTATTATTCAACAAGCACCCTGATAGTTAAGTGGGATAAGTGGAACCTCCTACATAATCATCGCACCCAAGTCTTAAAGATTAGGCCAGTGCTAATTAAGCTGCAAGCTCATGGCTTAAGGATTCACATGTTTCTGCAAGTAGCAGTTGACTTGGTTGTCAAGATTGTTTGTGCATTTTACTCGATGAGTGCATGATGCTACTGTTTGGACTGAAATTTAGATGTTGCATTTAGTCTAGAGGGCTGGAGTAGGAGATTAGGGGTATTGATATATGCATGGTCACGAAATCATTGTATCTTTATCCCACTACATCTCAATTTTCGTAGTCTATATGTTTCTCTCGTGTCTTTTCCCTTTTATTTTTCTCCCCCCATCCCTGGTTCTGCTTTTTCAGATCTTGAGTATCCAGCAACTGTATAGAATATGTACTCTTTATTGGGATGACAACTACAATACTCGAAGTGTATCTCCAGATGTAAGTTTGTGTCTATATTTTCTACAATAAAAGCAAAAGGCGTGAGGATGTAAATGCTTGATTAATGCACCAAAATCTTCCTTCAGGTCCTTTCAAGCATGAGGATGCTTATGGCTGAGGACTCCAATAATGCTCAGAGCGATTCTTTCTTGTTGGATGACAGTTCCAGGTGAGGATGCTTATATATTTAGGTGGTGCTTTACATGCGGTTTGATCTTTAGAACTATGTAGAGGGAAAAATTATCCTCCATTATAGCGTATAGAAGGAAATTGATAATATATGCAATTTATTTGTAATGTAACACCTGCTAAGAGTAGGTGAAGCTCAAAGTTGAGATTAATTAGAACAAATGAAGATATTATGCAAATAGGCTACATATTTAATCAAATGACTTTTGTGTCTTTATAGCATTCCATTCTCAGTGGATGACCTTTCTACATCATTGCAAGAGAAAGACTTCTCAGACATGAAACCAGCCGATGAGCTTCTTGAGAACCCAGACTTCCAATTTTTAAATGAGTATTATGAAGCTTAGTATGCTTTTATAACTTTGTCTTGTCAAGGAAGACAACAAAATTAGTTGTTGGACCTTGCTAGTGGTGGTTGTAAATGCCATTTTGTTTTTATTTTCTCTCTACATCTTTTTGGACATATCTCTGCCTAATTATGTCCCCGCTGTATAGTTATTTTTTCATTCTTTTGTTACCCATTCAATTGTAAAATCTTTTTTTCATTAGAAATTAATGTTTTTTATGTTATAGAAAATAATTCTATTTCCTATGTACAAATAAAAGTGTGGTACGTATGTTATTTTTTTTCCTCTTTTCTACACATGATTTTTCATGATCTTTGCATATTTTTATGTGTGTATAAGCGATAAAATTATTTTATTATTTCCTATAATATAAGAAATAACAATTACATTTCATAGGAGCAGGGATATTTTTGGGATTTGTGATCTTGTCTTGTATTTTTCTTTTTGTCTTTTTTTTAATCTTCTGGTCAGTTGTAGTGCTTTTGTTTTTTTGTTTTTTTCTCTCCAGTTTTTGACATTGAAATGGGACCAATAATGAACATTGATATAGTAATGAATAGGCTGTTGGTATTCTTGGAATCTGAGCTTAGTTTTGGTTTTCCATTTTTTTTGGTCTGATCTGAAAACTCTATTTCAACTTAACCTTTTTTCCACCAGCAAGTTGCAACCTAATTCTAGAGTTACAAAAAAGTTGCCAGCTCTGCTGTTGATGTACTTCAAACCGTACTTGTGCTTAACAGTGTTTTAATCGTTTTGCAACCTAATCTACGAATAACTTGTGCTTTAATCTCTTGTGTAGCTTGTTACGTGAACTTATGGGATTAGAAATTGGTTGCCATTTAGGGTTCGTACCTTTAACAACCTAACTTCGGTTGAATCATGAGAATGTGAAATTTGATTCATAAATGAAAAGCTGAATAGGAACTTGGAAAGAAAGAAATAGGGAGATATCCTCCTGTCAAAAGTAATCACCGATTTTATTTTATTTTTCATCGAGTAAACGATTCATCGATGTTATATTTATGGTATTAATGTTTCTCAGTAAAGTTATTTCTTATATATACATAAAAATTTGATTTCACATGAATTTCACATACTTTTATATATGTAGAAGATAAATAAAATTATCTCCTATAATATTAAAAATATTGATTCCAATATTTACACCTAAAAACCTATACCTAAGTTTAATTACATGAGTTATTATTGTTTATTAACGTTTATTATATTGTCAACATTTTTCGTTTGTTAATAAAATTATATTGATAACCTATAATTAATTTATGGGTTTTATTATGAGTGTTATAAAACCTAATTCCACATTTCTACACTCACATCAAAGAGGTGGGGTTCGCATATTTTTTTATGAAGAAAAGATCCGTTTACAATTTTTTTTTACAAATTACACTAAGTATGACCAGTCATACACTTTTGATTGAAGTATGCACGGTCATACTTAGTGTAGTTTGTAAATAAAAAGTTTATAAATATGGGATAGGATATTGTGACACCCAAGTTATGTTACACCCATGTGACACCCAGTCAATCTCACCGTTAGATCGCTTATGTTGATCCAACGGTTATATTTATTTCCATCTTTGTATGGTCATGATTTTCCAAATTTAAAGTGAAAGCATTAAATATGGAAAATCATAACCATACAAAGGTAGAAATAAATATAAAATATTAAATTTGGAAAATCATGACCATACAAAGATGGAAATAAATATAACCGTTGGATCAACATAAGCGATCTAACGGTGAGATTGACTGGGTGTCACATGGGTGTAACATAATTTGGGTGTCACAATATCCTATCCCTATAAATATAACCTTCCTCTTTTTTTCTCTCTTTCATCATTTCACTTTCTCTCTCCTATTCGTTGTGTGTAGAAAAATGAAATTAGGTTATGTAACATAATAAATATAAAACCCTTAATTTATTAGTGATTAAGTGTAACCAGATCAATAAAATTTCATAAATTAATTCTTAATTCTTAATAGATTATAACCGTCAGTTTGATGAAAATCAATAGTTAAAATTTAGTGTCAAACTTTTTAGTTTAACACTGATGTCAATTAATCCTATCCCTATATATATATATATATATATATATATATATATGTATGTGTGTATTGGGGGGGGGGGGGGGGGGGGGGGAAGGCAACCTAAAATTAATGAAAGGAACTCATTTGATGGAGAACTTATTGGCTACAGTAATCTGCCTCTCTAATAGTCACATAAAAATATATTTATATATTTTAAATTAAAGTTTTACGATTGAAACTTTTATCGGCCAACCCATTTGAAATTCACATGGCTCAGGCCCCAACAGTTTCCACCCAGAGCACAAGCACACGGGTTGCAACCCAAGTAGCTCTACCCTAAAAAGAAAAGGGTTTGGGACCATGCTGCTACTGGACCACCCTATGTATGTCTAAATTTCCAGCCATCACAACTGTAATCTCACTAATTCTAATTTGATAATATGTCGATCAGAATAATAGGTACAAATTGAAATCAACACATAATTGTGGATTTAGTTTTTGGATTCGGATAAGCTTTGGTTGCAAGAAAACAGAGAAACGAGTTTGTTTTTTAGGTTATGATTTATGGTCCATGTTGTGTGGTTCACCTGAAATGCCCACCAAAATTGTTGGTCCATTCCCAGTGGTGTCAAGGTCCTCCCCTTATCTATGAAACCAAAATCTCTCACTGTCCTACCAACCCTAGCTTTGGAAATGCCCTTAATTACCATTCACATTATGGTCATATTTGGATTCATTCTATTATACGGAAATCTGGCACTGCTGTACTCTTTTCTTTTTATATAAATACGCGTATATATATTTAGAAAATTTCAATTGCTTAATTAAAAGCTATCAAAATTTTCCGCTGCGTGTGTGATTTTCTGTAGATATTATTAATAAAAAAATGTTCCTATTGACGAAAAATTAAAGTCATTTTTTAGTTGCTTTTGTTTTTACATGAAACAAATCTGCTTTGGATGGTTTGCAAATGCGAAAAGTTGCAAAAAGAATACGGAGGAGCGGTGCAACACAGAAACTCGCAGATTGAATGCAGAAATAATTTGTCTATAAATAGAGATTATTTTCTTCAATAATCCCAAACTTAGTGAAAAAATATACAGTATATCTTTTGAGTGTTTTTTAAGAGTGTAGAGTATTCTCGTAATTCCAAAGAGAGTGATACTATTTTCTCTTATAATTAGATAGAGACCGTAATTTCTTCTACTTAGTAAAAATCTTCTATTTTCTTGCCTGTGATTTTTTTTTAATTGGATTTTCTATGCAAATCATGTGTATCATTTCAATTGACGTATTTGATGATCTCCTAATCAGTGGAATTAAATTTACTAATTATTTAATTAGTTATCATTGTAATTGCATAGAAAGACTCTCACTTACACTTATCTGATTGTCTTGAAATTTCTATTTTTCTTAACTCTATTTTAGTTGTATGACATTCTGATACCCAACACCTAACAAATGGGTTTAGTCGAAAAAAAGATTACAAGAGAAATAACAAAAGTGTATAATTTCTTACTTACCCTCCAATCAAATTCAAAGAACGAGAATTATCTGTATAATTTCTTTTTATTAAGTTTTTGCATTGATACATTACATGCATGGCCAAAAAAGAAGAAGCTATATTACATTTATGAAAAGTTTGTCATATATGACATTATTTCAACAATTTATTACTCATGCACGATGAATTGTCTCCGTTTGGACCATGAAAAATGTAGAAGCTTCCACAAGGATAAGGAGCTGCTTAAGCAAATTGCAGAAATGGTATGGAAAAATGAACACAAGTTATGAAAATGATAGCAATTGTAAGATTATCTATCGATCCTACCGTATAAAGGATTTTCTATTTTATTATCTACTTTTTATTTTTTTTTCCAAAATTATCAATTTTAATCAGTCATTTAAAAATTGAAAAATAAATACAAATGAAGATAAGATTGTAAATGCATCTCATTATTTTTTTGCTTAAAGATTAAAAGGTAAATATTACAAATTCAAACATTCTTTATTATTATATTTTTTTTTAATAAAATATTAAAAAATGAAGATGTACATAATCTTAGTTTAAAAATAATAACACGGTAGTTTGTAACAATCATGGACTGAAATAATTTGGTCTGATCAAGTCTGAAAATGAATGAAATTGCTATAAGCTGCCTATTTATTCAAACTCAAAATGATGGCAACCATAATCTATAATCAACCAGTTAACCAAAGCAATCGCTATCATGAAATTCCTTGTCACAATTGCAAGAGATACAATCTGTATACTTAGCTTTGTCTTACTTGTGATATTAATTAATATGGAGGGAAAGTTCAGCGTGATCATTTTCAATTGGCACATGGCTCCAAAAGTGAATCCCCCCACGACTTTCCAAAATAGTAGACATGAAAGATATATATCCCTATCTATGTAAATGTACACATCTTGTCATAGTTCAACATAATTTGTGGTTTAGGATTCAGGAAACAATGGAAGGAAGTGAACATATATGTTCCCCATTTTTTGGGTATGACAGTTTGAGTGGAGATGGAGCGGGCCTTCAACGCTGCTGAACAATTTTGGAGAGCTAGTAAACATTTTTATCTCTCTCACACACACATATTTATATAGGGCTATAATAATTTTGTTTTCTTTATTAATCAGTTAATCTAATTATTTGAGTAATAATTTTATTTTATTTATTAATCAGTTAATCTAATTATTTGAGAGAAATGGTTTTGAAGGGTCCATAATATTTTTTAACCAATAACTAATTGTTTTATAATATTTCTATATGAATTTTATTTTTTTCCTTGAGCTCCTCAGAATCAATGTCGCTTTTATAAAGTTATATATAGTTAAGGTCTATTCATATTGGCGTTGAAAAATAATTACAGGAAATTGTTTCAACTAAAAATAAATAAAACTACCACTCAATCGGTGGATTTTTTTTACACAGAGTTCATGTTATTATACGTTAATTTTATTGAAAATTGATGTACAAAAAACAATCTTAACGTAACATGTTTTGTACAATATGTATACAACTGTAAATTTATTTAAATACTTATTCTATATGACAGTATATACATAGGAGGGTTCTTTTGACTCTAGAGTAAGTCTTAAAAATTTTACTTCTTATCTCAGTCGTTGATGAACAGAAATCAACGGTTATCATTTGTAATGTAATTATTAATTAATTAATTAGTATGATTTCCTAAACTATAACTATTAGATTGGCAAAAATCAATGGTTAAGATGAAAAGTAAGACTTAGAAGTCTTACTTTGGAGTCAAAATCTCTCTCTCTCATATATATATATATATATATATATATATATATATATATATATATATATATATAATGATCTTGGTTTACCCCAATATTAATTAATGAATATTTTTCCTACCAACGTACATTATTGAGTTGAAAAAAAAAATTGTATTGAACAATCAAATGCATGCTGGGCATCAAAAGCAAGATTATGGATAATTATTAGAACTTCCAACTGCACATGTAAGTTTCTTAATCAGTTTATAACTAACGGTATCATGCAAAGTTTAAATATATTCCAATTTGTGATTTAAGCAGCCATTCCATGTGGTCTCATGTGTTTCTCCGGAGAGTCCACATCTCTCTGGCGATGATATCTTCTTCTTATACATATATATGTATAGTCAAATAGGTTTCGTCATAAGATGCAGTTAATAATTATTGATAAGCAACTAGGATTGTTCTAACGGTGAGAGATTTGCGTAGATTGTATTAGGTTATGTGTTCAATTTTCATTAATGTATTCAAAAAATAAAAAATAATAATTGATAAGCATCTAATCCGCAGTCATGTTCGTTGTTTTCTTTTGGTAAACGGCCGGTCATGTTCTAAGCATGTTCAATTCCCTTCTTCATAACTAGCCGAGACATGTATAATTAGTTTATACAAAAATAATATACTGGTACTTCCTTTTATTGCTTTATACGTATCTTTACCGTTATTATAGTTATTTTCTTAGTAAGAGGTGTTATATAATTAATGATCTATTGATGCTACTCTGCCAGAGATTATCCATTTTGATACAATTAATTAATAGGAAGTCAGATAGTATATATAGCAGCATGCTTCTAACTTCAAATTTATTTAATTACTATGCATTTAGTCAAATTATCCAACAAATTGGACTCGGCATATTTCTTTCCACTTTTCCAGTGGGTGTGTAATTTTGTTTACTATATGATTTAATTTGGTTGTGTATGAATAACTTGTGTATATAATAAATTAGGGTCCTACTCCTAGATAATTCTTATTGTATTTCCTCTTATTTAAGATATTTGGTTTCATCTTTATTTAATATTTTTTCTATTTTTCAAAAACTCAATTATCAATTATTTTTAAATTTCTCTTTTTATATTAAAACTTCTTATTCTTCCAAAATTATAATGGATTATATTTTCAATTAAAAAATTTGTACTTTTCTCTCTTCATATTTTAATTGCTTATACATTCATCAAACTATTTTATTGTAGGTAGTCTCCATTAAAGAACGATGCATATTATTCTTAACTTTTTAAAATTTTAAATTCAAATATTTTATAATAATTAAGAATTTTTTTTATGATTTCTAATATTTATCTCTTTTAATTTAATTTTTATTTTATTTAAATTAATTATGCATATTTCTTTTATAATTTTTAATATATATTCTCTTAAATATTTTTGTAATTATATTTTTGTATTTAAAATAAAAAATATATACATCTAATACATGATATATTTGCTAGTGTACATAATTTGCATGTAATCAGAATCAATTATAAAACTCAATGTGTAAATATAAATTGTTGGTCTAAACATTTATATATACAAACCATTGTCAGAAGAACTATAACGATGACAGCTTATGTATGACCGTTGAATTATATATCATACCAAATATTTATGAAGAAAGATTAGAGCTAATATCTCCAAAAGGCACTAATTTAAGATGGAGATAAGGGTTACTTTCTTATTAAGTCAAGGATTAAGAAGAACAAGAATATGTTTTCAATCTATATAGTGTTTTATTTTTTTATTTATTGTGTTTTATATGATCTAGGTTGAGGATTAGTGTTCTCTCGTTGAGTGATGAAGTTTATAAAAAAAAAAGGTTTTCTTTATAATATATTGTTAATGAAATTTTATTTTTTACTTGAATAAATTTTTAATAAGAATAGCTTAATTTTATAAGTTAACTTGAACTGTAATATGTATATTTTAAAAGTATTGATAACAACATCATTTTATTGATATCAAAATTAAGATATTTAAGTCACTTTTATATTTGTTTTACTTTCTATTACTCGTATATCAAAGTAAACTCTTAGAGGGATACGTTTTTAAAAGAACGATTCTTCGTGATAGAGCTATTTATCATATATGAATTTATTTATTTTTTAAAAAATAAATTTTATAAATTTTAAAAAATTAGTTATGATTTTTTAATGTACTTTGTAGCATTTATCTCTATTAGAAGTAAAAAAAATAAAAAGCACACAACTAACAAATGTCATAATTGGGGCTTCGCTCTTTAATGTTATCAAAAAAAAAAAACAAATGTCATAATTTCATTAGACTCATGAAACATATCACTAGGGGTGAAAGTGGGCTGGGCTGGGCCAAGCTTTGCCCCGAAAAGTCCAAGCCTACGTCAAAAAATTTCAATTTGGCCTGGCCCAAGCCTAGTACGAGTCTAACTGTTAGCCTTTCTTGGCCCGTTTATAAAAAAACAAATGGTCTGGCCTAACCCATTAGCCTGTTAATTTTTAACTTCCAAGCAGAACCACGAATCAACTTTACAAAATACTCAAATTCTGTTGCTAAACCAAAAATCATAGTTTCAACGTCCAAACAGAATCATGAATCACAACAAAACTCATACAATTTGCATTTAAGTCACTTCAAAAGCAAAATGCTCAAACTAAATAACATATAATTCATCAGATCCAACAAACAAATCGATACTATGTAAATTAAAATAACTACATGAATCCAATAAACACATCATGATGCTTGTAGTAAGTATAACATCTCCCAAAAATATTTTAATATATTCATATACACAATTTAACATGCTGAGATGTTGTTTCCTCCTACATAAGAAATAAAGTCAGATTTCTATTAAAATATAATCGAATATAATTAATTTATAAATAATTTTAATTGATTAAATTTATATCTTTTGTTTTTTCTTCAAGGCATACTTTTTCTATTTTATTTTATTTAAAATAAATAGTACAATATAGGCTAGCCTGTAGGCTTATAGGCCAGACCTTGTGAAAGTGGGCCTACAGTTTTTTTTATTAAACAAGCTTTTTTCAAGGCCCAAACCTGGCCTATTTTACGAAATATACTAGGTCAGATCTGACCTGACATAGGCCGAGCCATAGGCCCCTGTAGGCCGGCCCAACCCAGTTTCACCCCTACATATCACACACAGATATATGTATATAGAACCAATAAACATTTTTTTTTGGGAAAATTTCAAAAAACCCCCTACAAGTTTTCTCAAAATCACTTAACTCCCTCTTCAAAATTTTTAATCATTTACCCCCTACTTAAAATTTCATTATCACTTACCCCCTAATTTGAATTTCCATCCAAAATTTTGTTAACATAGTTAAATTTTTTTAAAATACCAAAATTACCCTTAATAGAAAAATAAAAAACATAATTTCCTCACAAAAGCAGTTTCAGACGAACTCAAGGAATGTTTTCTTTAAGGCAGCCTTGTTAGAATTAGCAATTATTAAAATTGTTTCCTGCAAATCACATTGCCATTAAACACCCACTCACAATTGTTAGTGTCGTTGTTCAAATAAAATGATTAAAGAGGCATCATCTCAGCAGGTTTAGATCTTCCCTTTTCTGTTATAAGCTTTTCGACCAACAAATCTGACTTTATAAATTTATTCAGAGCCACACTTTATTTTGCTCGCACAACAGGTGAAAAGCTTTACGTTCTGTGCTTCATATATACCTTGTTTCCCCCTTAGTCATATGATATTACCAAGCAAACATGCCGAAGGTGCTGTTTCGTTATTTTCTGTGTGGTTGAGAGTAGAGGGAGGATTCAATCGTTGATTTACATTCTTGTCTTGCTTACATAAGTTTGTCTAAAACTGCATTTGTGAGGAAATTATATTTTTCTTTTTTCTATCAAAGGTAATTTTGGTATCTTTTAAGAAATTTAACTTTGTTAACAAAAGTTTGGATGAAAATCAAATTAGGGGGTAAATGATAGAGAAATTTTAAGTAAGGGGTAAATGATAAAAAGAAATTAAGTAGGGGGTAAATGATTAAAAATTTCGGGAAGGGGGTTAAGTGATTTTGAGGAAACTTGTAGGTTTTTTTGAAGTTTTTCCTTCTTTTTTTTCGAGTCATCCTTAGAGTTGAATACCTCATTCAAGAATTGTTTTTGATCTAATCTGAAGAAATTTATAAAAAAAAATAAAAGGAAATCCCTTATCATGATACACCAGATCCAACTTGGTTATTGATAGAGTGAATGAATCTGTCATTTCTTGAAATCTCTCTTCTAATTCTCTCTCTCAATATATATATATATATATATATATATATATATATATATATATGCCATTGGGATCTAATACGAAAAGCAATAATGTATTCATTGATAATTTTGTCGATTGTCTAGATATGAGTATGACATTATTGTTATTAAAAAAATTGTAAAAAAAGAGTTCTTCATTAACACACGGTTTATTTATTCAAATCTCTATTAATTACAATTGATTTATTAAATATGATCAAATATTTGATTTAATATTTTTTGTATTTAAATACTATTGCAATTGTAATTTGTGAAATAGTTTAATTTTGATTAATTGTAAGTATGATTGTTTTAGAACGGGATTTTCGTTAACTTTAGAAGAAAAAAACAAGTGATCACTACTAGAAAAGTCCTTCGTCGAAATTAAAGACGGAAACTTCCACAGAAATTATATTTCGTCGCAGTTTTCGACGAAAATTTAATTCCGTCGAAAATCATTAAAAAAATAAATAAAAAAGAAAATATATTTATGAATTTTTCAACGAAATTCAATTTCCATCGAAAAGCATTAAAAATAAATAAAAAAGAAATTTATGAATTTTTCAATGAAAAACGAATTCCGTCGAAAAACATTAAGAAAATAATAAAAAATTATTTTTATGAATTTTTCGACGGAAAACAAATTCCGAGAAAAACCATTAAAAACAAATAAAAAAGAAAATATATTTATGAATATTCGACAAAAAAATGAATTCCGTCGAAAACCATTAAAAAATATAAAAAAGAAAATTAATTATGAATTTTTGACGAAAAATGAATTCCTTCGAAAACTACTAAAAAAATAAATAAAAAATAAATTATATTTATGAATTTTTAACGGAAAACAAATTCCTTCAAAAAGTATAAAGAAATAAATAAATAAAAAATTATATTTATGAATTTTTTGACAGAAAATAAATTCCGTCGAAAACCATTAAATAAATAAATAAATAAAAGTTATATTTAGGAATTTTTGACGGAAAACGAATTCCGCCGAAAAGCATTAAAAATTAACAAACCCTAATACAAAAAAAAAGAAAAAAATCTAAGTGTAGATCTACACTAAGAGAGGAGGCGGCTAGACAATGGAGAAGGTGATTGTTGCAGACACCAAAGAATGACGTCGAAAAGTTCAACCACGGCAAGGTGCAACGGCAATGTCGACGAGGTGATTATTTGAAAATAAAGATTTATATAAAAAAAATTCAAATTCTAATTATAAATATAAATTTATTTATTACAAGATTTTTCGACCGAATTTTATTAATTTTTTATTGAAAATTTTTGACGAAATTTATTTGCGTCGAAAATTAATACAAGATTTTTTGACGAAATTTTATTAATTTTCCGTTGAAAATTTTTGACGGAATTTATTTTCGGTCGAAAATTATTACAATATTTTTCGATGGAATTTCATTCATTTTTCGTTGAAAATTTTCAACAGAATTTATTTTCTGTCGAAAATTAATACAAGATTTTTCGACAAAATTTTATTTATTTTCCGTTGAAAATTTTCGACGAAATCAGTAATTCCATAAAAAAAATCATTATCAACGAAGGAATCATCGACGACTTTATTTTCGTAGAAAACTAAATTTTCGACGAATTTTATTCTTTTTTTACGGAAATTTTCCGTAAAAAAAAAGAAGCATTTTTTAGTAGTGTGAAAAATCTATTGTTTATATATTAATGATTATGTGTGTATGTACGCGCGTGTGTAAGAAGTTGTAGGATTGTTAAAAAAATTAAGATTTATTTTCTTAATTCTTATTAATAATTATAACTTATCATTTGAAAAAAATAGATCCCTCACTTTAGAGAAAATAATATTTTTACATTATCAGCTTAATATTATTCCTATATCAATAAAAGATTTTAACTTATTAATTAGTTGTTATTATAGTCAAAATTCTTTTATGTTAATGTTGTAATCATGTATTATTAAATAATAATGAAAAAATTGACACAAACAATGAACTAAACTTAATTTCATTGTAAAATAAAATATATAAAAATAATTTAAATAAGCTAAAACTTTAATATATATTTTATTTTATTTATTAAATTACAATACAACTCTTAAAATTGATTAAACCTTTTGGTTTATTCGTTTTTAAAGAATGACATGTTATTTTATTTCTTCTTTTAAATTTTATCAAATTTTTTTGAATTGATTATGCATTACTTTTTATAATTTCAAAAAGGGAGAGGTTATAATTACTACCTTTTTTTTTCTCACTACTTCTTACTACCAAATCTTAATCGTTGATTTCCATCAATCTATCGGTTATAATTTATTAGAATTAATAATTAATTAAGAAGTGTGACCCAATAAATTATAACCGTTAGATTGACGGAAATCAACGGTTAAGATTTAGTAGTAACAAGTAGTAAGAAAAAAAGGTAGTAACTATAACCTTTCCCTTTTAAAAATACTTTTCTCTTTCAATATATATTTTAGGCTTTAGAAGAAATAAATATACATTTTTTTTCTCTTTTACATACACATATGTAAACTGTTAAAATATACAAAATAAATATAAACTGCATATACGAGAATTATAAAAAGGATATATATTTAATCTACCAATTGGGTTTCCTTTTGATCCCAAAATGAAAAATAAATTTTGAATTAAAATTTAGAAGACTTATTTATCATAATTAATTGCATCAGGTCAATAAAAATATTGTAAATAAAAAGATTTTTTTTTTGTCAAAGAAATTGGTCTTAATAAACATAATAATTGACTCAAAAATCCTTGTATTGTAATTTTTTTTTTATAGATTTCTCTTTCTAATGAAGAATGGTGCTCACCCTATAACAATGGAAATGGATTCACATGGATTAAGTAAATTACAATCACAAGGCATAGGAAACTAAAGTACGGCTAGATTGTTTCTAATTTCTAGGCGTAGACATTTTTGGTGTATTGCTATGTACATGTCTTTTTATAGGTTCACAATACTAGGTAAGTTACAATGTGATCAGTGATCATAATTACTTTTTAAATGGTTACAATTTGGGATTGAATATCCAACAATAGTAAGGATCACATCCAACGGTCATATTATGGATATCCAACAGTCATATTATTTAGAATAATAATAAATTAAGTTTAATCTAATCAATAATTCATTGATCAAATCAATGATTCATTGATCGGTCACCTGACCGATCGAGTTGATGATGAATGCAAGTTTAATAATATAAGAATAATAGAAGAATAATTTTATACAAAGAATACATTCACTGAGGACAATTTTTATTTTTACTTTTATTACTAATCGTTTTGTTTGGTTTGCAAATTTCATTTATGAAATCGAGCTAAGTCAAATCAAACTGAATTATATATATTTATATTTGCCATAATTTAATTATCTATACATAATTAGCTTTAAAAATTTTATTTTTATCAAATTTTTTGAGTTAATATATTGTTTATATATATAGTGATGATGTTTTATCAAGTTCAAGTAAACTTATGGTTGAAGGGGTAATGATACAAAAAAAAAAAAAAAAAAAACCGAAGTTCAGTTTATTCAATAAATTAGTGTTTTTTTAATACAATAATAAATTAGTGTTTTAGTCAACAATCAATTCAACCAAATCAACCAAATTAAATTAATAAAAATATTTCGGTTAGATTCAATTATTTCATTTCATACAATCAATTGATTTTAATATAAAATGATTGATTTGATTAGAATTGATTTTTTTCAGCAGAATCAAAACAAACCACCAACACCCCTAATAGCATGACACTATAAAATGGGGAGGATTTTTTTTACAAGATTAAGAAATTTTACTTTTTGGCTTGGCCTTGATTTTAATTTATATAATTATTATAGTTTATTGAGTTATATCTATTAATTAACTATTAATTTTAAATAAACAACGTACAGAATAAAACAAATCCGTCACCGAACTGAATTACTAAAATTATTTAAATTCATATAGAAATCCAAACGAAACATGTCCACCTCTAATTTTACCAATATTATTAAATTTGATCCAGATATCGACCCGTCAAGGTATTGGGTCACTCATTGGATCAGTGGGTCACTCTGCTCGAATCGGTTGACCTGAATATATACAAGGGAGAAAAGTATTTTTTTTTTGTAGATACGAGAAAAAAATATCTAATGTTACTTTAGATAACTTTATCTAATGTTCATTGAAACGACGTCGTTTTGGGATTGAAAAATTAAAAAATTAGAATGATAAAGACTATTATAACCCTAAAACAAATTAAAATTATAAAAATACCATGATTTCCGCCCCAAAACGACGTCGTTTCGATGAACATTAGATAAAATTATTTAAAATAACTTTAGAAAAAACAAACCCTGTATATAAATATGAACATGTAAGTTTAATTATATTTTTCATATTAAAAATAAATTAAACTATATTCACTAAATAAGCGCAAAAATATTTCCCAATCACATTTTTACAAGTTCATAAAACACAAATTAATGAAAATGCACGCTATTACTATGTCAATTTACATTGCAACTCAGAATCCTCATAAACATACCTCTCAATAATTTCAAAAGGCCAGATGTTGTGAACTCATATTTTTTTTATTTCATTTACATTGAAATAACAAATGTCACATTTTCTTAATTTATTTTTTTGCAAATTGTTGCAGTAGTGAAAGCTGAAATTTGAAGTCATTGTAAAATAATATACTACTAACAAATAAAATTACAAAAAAAATTAAAAACAAGTTCTACTTTTTTGACAAGATGAAATAATTTTGATTTTTTTAAATGCATGACCCGATTTTAGCTGGGTTTGATCGGTCTGATGCATGACCGGTCCAATGTTTGACTCGAATTAATTTGATGACCGATTCATTGAATTTAGAGTCGACCCAATCGGGTCGGCCCGAGTTTCACAACATTGAATTTTACCTTCTTTTAAAAATAATCATAATTAAGATAAGCAAATTAAATTGAAGGGATACATGGAATAAAATTTTAGTAATACGTTCGTACTAAGTATTTAGTGCAACAATAATATTATAATTATGTATTTTAAAGAATATATAATTATAATATCAAAAATTTTCTTTTCGCATTAATTGGTAAATTTCTGAAATGAAAAAAAAAAAATTAATATTATAATTATATATTTTTCAAAATGCATCATTGTAATACCGATGTCGCAGTGAATGCGAAGTACTAAAGTTTTATTAGGATACGTGGAACGTGCATGAATCTTCTTGCTTCTATAACAGCCACGTAGACATTTTACAGTTCAATAACGTCCCCTCCTCGAAACAAAAGCCTAGAGATTCTATAATCATAAGACATAATCTGTATCTTTATCATGCTTACACTCCGTCAGTCTCTCTCTTTCGGTTCTGACAATTGGAATTTTCTAGGAAAACAAACATTATAAAAAAATTTCTACGTGCCCGAGGAGAGTATATGAATCAGGGAGAATGCCTCCTTAAATGAGTTGCAAACCAGTGCAGGTGGTGCGTGGTTCATTTTGGTGCATTTGTTGAGCATACAATTCGCCTAATTTACTCAGAATAACATGTTCTATTTTCTGATATATCATTAATTTATCGACTAATTGAATTTAAGTTGTACAGAATTATAAGAGCGGCACAATTTTTATTAATAAAATTTTAATATATTTTCATATTTAGTACTCAAATTCAAGATTATTAATTAAGTTAGAATAATTTCGAACAGTTAATCCACATGTTTAAATTGTAACCTATTTTAGTTCAGGTAATGAGATAAAACAATTAAGTAGGTTAAGCTTAATTACTGCTCGATCCTAATATATGGGAAGATTAAACTAAGTCCAAAATTTGTTTGCAGTTATCAATCAATTTCTAGTTGAAATAATTTATTTGCTACTTCTATATATAACAAAGATCTGTGTCATGTGACTTTGATCAGCAGAGGGAAAACTATAGATAAATACGGAAATCAATTAAACTTCGTGGACCACCATGTTCTGGTCAATTAATCCCATATTTTAAAAAGAAAACCTCATCGGAAATATGTGTATGGAACGTGAGGATTTTGCTATAACCATGGAGGAGGGTTTCTGAGGGCGGCACCTGGGATAGAGCGACGGGGAATTTAAATTAGAATTTAACCACAAATTATGGTAAGAAAACTTAAAATGTGGGCAACTCCTGCCACATGCAAAGCCCTGGTTGTGCCAGGTGCAATGCCCCTAACGTGGTAACGCTGATGACTAATATTGGAAGATGGTTTTAAAATTATACGGTTCAAATAATAATGCTGCACGCAAACCAATTCGTAAGATATGTATTATATATGGGTTAGGATCATTTTACACCAGTGTAAGTTACACTCTTAATTTTGTCCACTTATCCCATTTATATCTAAGGGCTCAAATTTTTTAGTAATGTGAATCACTGGATACAAGTGGATCAATGGTCAAGATTGAGTGTAAGACTTCTATATATATATCCTGTCCCATTATATATATATATATATATATATATATATATATATATATATATATGGTTATAATTGGATTTGGATGGTATTTTTTATTTTTTATTTTCAATGTCCAACTCTTGCACCTTCTTCGCTCATGATATCCATCTCTGTCTTTCTTTCTATTAAATGTCATTCGAGAAAAAATTAGTTGTATTATATAACACTGTTCTAGTTTAAAATTGTTTTCCCCAATGCGCCAACCGAACATAACTGTTTGGGACTGTGCTCTGTAGCTCTACTAAGGAAAGAAGAGAAAAGAAATCAGAAGGGTTGAGGTGGAGTAAAGCTTTGGTACTACATTTGGTAAAAAAATTCTTATTTTGAAAAAAAAAATGTACTCAATTGGGTACATCCGATCCGATGCACACAAAAAAATTTCGTTGAGGTCACCCCTTAATTATTAGTTACCAGTTAATGCGCTCTCAGATTTAAAATAATTCACCATTAATTTTTTTGCGAAGAAAAGGAAGAGTGTTATTTCCATGAATGTGCTTGATGAATGACTGAAACATACTAATTCATTAATTGGTAATGTTTCGTTTGGAAGAAAATTTCAAAAGGCATACTTTGTTCAAAAGAAAATCGGATGAGACCCATTAAAAGAAAAAGGGATAAAAAAATCATATGCCCGTCCATGACAATAAGAGAATAAAATTAAGAATTCTTAAAATAGTTAGCTTGTATTTGTTTGACGTAACATTAATAGGTAAGCGATACACTAATATTTTTATTTTATTTTTGGTACAAAGCGATACACTAATTTTAACAATATGATTGCATGACAAAAATCCCACCCAATAATAAATCGCTGATATTTTAATGCCAATCATATTTACTAGGATTATGTTCTCTTATCGATCTAAGGATATCCAAACACATGGCAGAAAATATTCCGTTCGAAGAAAAGTCGGTATAATTTTGTCACTACAACATCATTAATGAGGGTTTTAGTTCGTCACATGAGATACAAGGACAAAAAAAGCATAATTGAGAGAACGAAGATGTCGTAAAATCATTTTAAGGTTCTTATTATGACCTCATAGATTTGTTCAGATCTTCTTCGTATTAGTTTTTTATATATAGTTTAATTTTCATAACGAATATGGTGCTCTGCCATGTGACCCTATGATCACTCGACTACATTTCTGTCCTGATATACTATAGTTATTAGTTATAAGTAATTAGTAGCATATGACATATACTCGAATTAAAAATTTAGTAATTGAATTTGTTATTTATTTGAAATTTATTCTTTCATATTATGTTTTCTATATTAAGAGTAAATGATAAATAATTTGAAAATTTACAATTTAACAAGTATGTTAAATATATTATGGATTGACTGGTAAATTAAATAGCATTGATAAAAAGATTTTTGATTCATGCTGATAATTTTTATTGGTAGGCTATTTGTAAAATATTTGGCTCAAAACGAAAATCTTATGGGTTGAATATGGAACCATTTGTATGAATATTGTTTGAATGATATATATTTGGTATGAAGAGATTCTTATATCAATTTATCCAGACTAACTTAATGCATTAAATAAATACAAAAAATTACGTGATTTTGAAATTTATATAATTACTGCATATTTTTTGAAAAATATATATATGTCTTTATCACATTAGTCTACACAAAATTTATATATTGACTTTATTAATTAAAAAATTGTAGACTGGTCAGTGGTTTTTTCTTAATAAACAAACGGGGTCAAAGACCCAACCCGTGAGTGAAGTTTTATAAATCTTAAATATAAATAATAATTACTAATAACCACTGGTAAGTGGTAAAAAAATTTGTTTCTTAACCAGAAATCTACTTGGATTTTTTATGAATCGGTTAAAATATAAATAATAATAAATGACGGTAAAAATCTTTGTAGTAGTGGGTGTCATCACTCATGAATATGTGCCAATTGTTTATGTGCATCTCTCTCTCTCTATATCTCTGTGCAAGTTGTGAGAAAAAGCTAAAAGCTTTAAAAAATCGTTCTTGCAACCCTAGTCTTTTTTTAGTATGTTCTATGAACTCTATTGGTTAAAAACTTAAAATATTAGATAACATATTCGTCTTCTAACATTCCTAAAGAAACAGCTAAAAAGGAGAGATTTATATTCCCTAGTTGACCAAGAAGAAATTTGTGGCCATTTGATTACCCTACCTAACAATGTGTGACGAAAAAGAAAAAAAGAAAAAAAAACATATAAGGAAAAGGAAAATGATATATTGAGAATTCAAGTGTAAATGATAAAATATTAAATTGGATAGAATGGACTGGCCATTAAAAAATCTTAACTCCTAAAACCTTAAAATATTGAATTTATGGGTCTAATACTTAGATATTTATTATTTAATTCATTCTTAATCAATGTAAGATTATAACACTCACTTTAAATTCAAATATTCTCCTCTCGAGTGTGAGTCATAAAATTTATTAATTCTCACTCAAGTGAATTCCATCAAATCCAAACACTATTAATCACCATCTCCAAATATTTTGCCTAGCCAAATCACTGACTCGGAATATCATTTTTACGAAAAAAATTTTACCATTAATTCAGTGGTCCAAACCAATCAGAATGAGACAACTATTGAAGAGAGAGGAGAGAGGAGAAATAAAAAATAAGCTTTTGTACAAGTGTCATGGAAGAACCACATAGGGTCTCAAGCATCAAAATAAATTCCCATTTTTACATGGCTAAGAAGAGCTCAAAATAAAAAAGACATCTATACATCAATGGACTAAGTGACAAATCACAGCTAGTATATTCCATACTTAGTTCATTATTATCCTATATGAGACTAATTAGTTACTCACGTTTAAATTGACAAACATAGGTTTACGCTATAATCTAAGGGGCATGTTATATTTACAAACTACACTATGTAGGACCGGTCCTACATTAATCACACAGTGTACGACCGGTCCTACATTAGTGTAATTGTAAAAAAAGTTTGTAAACGGATTCTGTTCCATAATCTAAAGGATATAATTTTTTTAATTTAACAATAACACCAACAATTACTCATTGCAATTGTAATACAACATTACATTTAAATGTTGAGGCCATTTTATTTAGAGAAAGCGATGCTTGAATACCAAATAGCAAATATTTTTCTGACATAAGAGCGGATCCAGAGGGGTTAGAGTGGACATCGATCCCCCTATCTTTCAATTTCAATTTTGATATATATTTTATGTGATATTTAATCTTTTAAATTATATATAATTTCACCAAAATTTCTGGATCCGCTGCTATTTTACTAGTTGAATTTCATTTTAGCTATGCATCTGAAAACTAATTTATTTCACAACATCAATCAAATGATAGTAGTTCAGTTGAAGTCAAAAAATTGAGCAATTGAGGATGAGAACATGTGTTTGTTCTTCTCTAATACTGTATTTGGGAGGGTTTAAAGCCTTAATTCTAACACTCGTCTCAAATTGGACTAGTCGCGAAGCGATGAACCAATTAGAATATCTCAAAAAAAAAAAAAAAAGTTTCACAACATCAAATAATGTGCTAATGTTGAAATTTAAAAGGATTAAGTGTTTTTATCCTAAAAAAAAGTTCAATCACGTTGCCTTTGGCAAAACGTAGTTCCGGTAAGATTCAAAAAAGTTCGATTGAGGTTTACCAAATGGAAACCTTGTTTGAAAATTTATTTATTTTTTAGTCGATTGATTTTTGTTTTTGTTTTGTTTAATAGTTGATTGATTTTAAATCATTCAGTCAGTGTCACCCGTTACTGTTATCCATTGACATCATTGTCATTTTATATTTTTCTTGTTTTTTTATAGAAGATTTATTAATTAGGATTATTTTCTTGTTATTGTTTAGTTTTTTTTTTTTAAAAAGATACTAATATATTATAAAAAATATTGTATCATTTTAAAAGACACAACTTTATGTTATTTTAAGTAAAACAATTATATCTTGGTGCATACTTGTTAGTTCTTTATATTTTCTTTTCCACAATACTTTTTCTCTCTCTTTCTAATTTTATAAAAAAGAGAACGTATAAAAAATCAATAAATATACATCAAAACACAATCGTTTCGTTTAAAATAACGCAAAATAATATCATTTAAAATCTGAACCCTTAATTTTTCCCATATATTATATATAACAATGTTTAAAACAAGTGTGTGATAAATTTGGTTAAGTGTATTGTTACAAATCTATACCTTTTTAATTTGCTTTTATAATGTCTAGTCACAAAAATTATTTTTAAATTCATCCTTGATTTGAATGAAAATGAGTAACCTTAATTAAGAGATAATTTGATACTCAGAAAATAATATTCTTGATAGTTTAATTTATTTCAAACCATCCTTTCAGGCTATTGATAATCAGCTTGGCAAATTACAACAATTTGACATGCATCTTTTCAATCAAAACCAGAGACCTTTTGTTATGATTAAGAGAAAACATCCCCCTTGTGCATTTTGCAATAGACAAAGTATATAACCCAAAAACTTTATGGTGTCACGCCTCCCTCGGTTCACATCCTTCTCGAACTCCAACGTCAATCCACTTACTTAGAAATTTCTTAGCACCAAAACAAAGACATAGAGTTCTGGGAAGTGGGACTAATAAATTACATACAAAAGTCGTACTAGAGTGGCACCGCCATAGCCATACTCCAATGCAAATTGCTTAACTTTCTGCTAATGTGAAGTTGGCAATTGCAATTTCAGGAATTGAAGAGACCTTAAACTTCGAAGAACCTAGCTAGTGATATAATATATATTATGTATGTAAACCCAATGATTTCGCCTTTCTTGACCTTTTCTTTAGTTACGCGTGACTGAGACTCATTATCGTATACTTTACATGCAACTATAGTTTTTAATATTATTTAGCAAGTACCCTCTAGCTATGGCACTAAATAAAGTTCATACATACTATTATACTAACATACATACATATAAATATATATATTCTTCAAAAAACGCGTCTATTTAGTTAATTATTATTGTTTTATCATCACCGCCGACTACAGAGAAAGCTTAGTTAGCTAGTTATAATTATTTATCTTGGACAAAAGCGCTTGCTAGGATATTAATTACTATAGTTTGCATACAAAAATTAATTAAAAAAGAGAATCGTTAACGAGAGAGAGAGAGAAGAGAAAGATTATTTGGAGAAAGAAACAAAAAAAAGTAGTATTTGAATCTCCCATAGTAACAGCAAAAAAGGCCTTGTGCAACGGGGGGCTCCCAAGCTGGCCGTGGAGCGCAGTGCAAGGCTGGTAATATGGATATATAAGAAATAAAACACATATCCCAATCATATCATGCATATGGGATATGACTAGCTAAAAGGAACATATATCTATGTTAGTCCTCTCTCATATCTCTTTGGTGTGTAGCCATTTGGAGGATTGTTTTTTGGAGCATTTGATAGGACCATATAGTAGTACCACTGGAATAAGATTGGAATGATGGTTTCTACCTATAATACCATTCATTAATTCCAAAGCAAATTTAATAATATATACAAGTCCTTTGGAGAAACGCCAAGCTTTTCATGAAAAGGAGAGACTCCTATGAAGTTCAAGGCCTCATGCACATGCTTCCCTCTCCTTCCCATGAAATTTTAACCACTTCTCAAAGTGGAGAAGTGGGGTACTCCATGATTTTTCGTAAAAAAAGCTCTTCATATGTTGCCACATAGTTGTACTTGCATGTATATGGCCCTCTTGGAAATTAGGAGTTAACACTATTCAAAACCTAATTAACTATAGAGAGCTAGTTCGGTAGTTCAATTTATTAATAACAGTTATTCACTGTCTACTCATTAAAGAGGCTTGTTAATACCTACTTTAATTTAATTAGTATACTTTATCATTGAATTATATAAGATTATTTACAACACACCGAAAGTGACATGCTTCAATCATTTATCGGACTTCCACGTACCAGTTAAGTATATCACGCACATTAACTCACAGATTCATATGTCCTTCCAATTAAAGTACATGAAGGTGAAACTACACGTGCTAATTGCCAATAGGATGATTGGATTATGTAGTAAAAAGCTAGCTAATAGTCCAAAATCCAAACTAAAGAACTATCTACTCTAGATTGTAGTACTACGCGTGTAATTTTTTTTTAATTTTTTTAATCATTTTCTTGACTCCTCACTTTGAACTAGTATTATTTATTTCTTACAAACGTAATTAATTATCAACCTCTTACTAAATTTAATAAATGCAAAATGTATTGTGAGCATAAAAGTTTTTCTTCCTTTGCTGACTTGTCTTCTATTATGTAAAGTAGCTATTTGCTAAATTATTTTGGAATGCTGTTGAAGAGGAGAAATTCAAAAGCAAGAAAATAAATACCATGAAAGGAAAATTTTTTAGTTTGGTTGGAAGGAGAAAGGAGAATGAAAGTTAGTGAAGAAGCCAAATGGCTTGAGTGACAGGTGGCATCGGTGGTGTGTGAAAACGGGTTGGCGCTTGGGTCCTGCTTCTCCAGCGTATAGCATCACCCGCGGCTCTCATTCCAGATTGCCACTAGCTACACGTGCGTAATGGCTTTCAAACCAAGCTTCTAAACCCAACATCTCATGTTTTTAAGTGAAAACTCATTAATGATTATATATATATATATTTAACATGAGAATTACAATTTTCCTACACACCCTTCGATTTCCGTGTTGACATGGGTCCTACATATAATTTTTTCTAACACATGGGTCCCACATGTTTTTTTGTCTCTACAACGTGAGATTTCAATTCTCCTTCAACATGAGAATTATAAAACCCATTTATAATTGTGTTAAAAAAATTTATAATATATTTACCAAAAAAAATAAAAAAATTTATAATAGTTAATTATTTATTAATAAAATAGGGAATAATGATGATCGAACTTGTGACTCTGTAGTCACGAAGGCTTTGATATTATGTAAACAATCATCTTACCTAAATACTTAAGTTATTAACTGAAGGCCTTATCAATGATTTTATATTATATCTCTCTAACATGTCTCCTCACACAAAAGCGAATGAACTTGAAGCGTAGATAGTACACAAATCCTTTTTTTTTTTTTATCTCAGTGCTAACTTAATTCCACTAGAAAGTGAAGGATAATGAGGATTAAACTCATGATCCTATGGTCATAGAGGCTTTGATATCTTGACAAACAATCATCTCACAGAAAAGTTCAAGTTATTAAGTGATGGTTCTAACACGTCCCATCATGCAAGAGCCTTTTGAATTTGAAACATATATATTATAAAAGTTTATTTTTTTTCTTTCTAACTTGTGCTAACTTAATTCCACTAAAAAATGGATGTGGGGAGGATCAAACTCGTAACCCCATGATCACGAAAGCTATAATACCATGTAAAACAATCATCTCAACCCAATAGCTAAAGCTTTAAGTGAAGGTCCATCAATTAATTTTATATTTCTATAATATTTACTTAGTGAGCACTCTCCCTACCACCTCATCATCCATTTATATTGGAAGTGAGAAAATTTATTGGGTGCTGCTGCTGTATCGAGTACTGTACATCATTTACTCGTATTGAGAAATGTTACTCCCATTTAAATCTAAATCTTTTCTCTTATTTAATTTCCCAACAAATCCAAAAGTTTACTTTTTTTGGTCAAGATGTATGATACATGTGTTGTACCAAAGATTCACTTCGGAAGTAGACCTTCAATGTTAAAATTTCACAATGATCAAGGATTAACTCAAGTGACAATATAAGGGATAGAAGAACGGTTAAAAGAGGGAATCCTGAAAAGAATCTTTAGATATGAGTCGAATCATTGTCATCTTGCTCGATTTGGGATTAATCTCATACATGTATAGGCCTCTTTCCCTATATGAATTGTGGGGATACAGGGGACCTAACTTGTTCTAAATAAATAATTAGAATCATGGGATCTGGAAAAAAAAAAATTCACATGACTCGGTCATAATGAAAATTTTGTGTTTATCTTTCTCTTCGTTAGCATTAAATAGGTTTGGATCAATTAATATTTACAAAGAGAGATAAATAAATTTTAAAATTTACACATAAAAGGATCTATCACGTACATCTATATATCTCCCTCCTTTTGTAAATTATTTTTTGTAAATAAAAGTTTGCAGAAGTTATTTTGTTTGAAAACCAGAACATATTATTTATTTATTTTTGAAATACCCAGAACATATTATAATTCTCAATAAAGACTAAAGTAATATTTACATATCATTTATGTATAGCAAAATTTAAGCTTTTGAAATGAAATATTTCCATTTTTATTAAACGAACCAAGAATGTTAAGCTTTTGTATCAATTATACTATGTCTTGCTTTTTATTTATCTATTTTCTTGATTCATTGAGCTTCCATTCACTCCTGTATATGGACCCAAAAGAATCAGGCGAGGATGACATGTC
Source organism: Gastrolobium bilobum (assembly GCF_033153095.1). Lineage (NCBI taxonomy): Eukaryota > Viridiplantae > Streptophyta > Magnoliopsida > Fabales > Fabaceae > Gastrolobium > Gastrolobium bilobum. Next base: position 557,847 of record NW_026899159.1, on the reverse strand, counting down.
ATCATCAATTCATCATTGCCTCCTTATTCTTCTTATGTTTGACTATGTTTATTATTATAGACCCCTTCCCTTTCCAACATAATCTTGTAAATCATACCTAAAACGATGGTACGTACGCTTGCAAGCGGTCACTTCTTTTATGAGACTTTACAAATCGGCCCGGGTCAAGTGTTAAACAGTTATATCGGAAATAAATCCTTTTATGTTAAATTTTTATATAATAACATTATATAAAAAAAATTCGGGTCTATTTTTTTTATAATTATTTATTAATTATTAGTGATGCATGATAATGTCATACTTGAATATTGAATACATGAAAATCCCATACCTTCACCAGTATTAATTGCTACCTAACTTAATTTGTATATTGCAAAAATCCATATACTTTTATAAAAGAAAGAAAGAAAAGGAAGCCCCCTTGTGATTGTGAATGATGAAAGAATAAATCCCCACAAAAAATTATATGCTAATCCTTGCGCAATTCTTTAACAATTATAACGTAGTAAGATCCAATAAAATAATCGGACAGAATATACTGTTATAAAATATTCACATACCCAAAAAAGTTAATGTTTTAAAATAATAAAAAGATTGTCAATGACACAGACTTATGATATAACAATTAAAAATTATATTTGCACATCATAATCTAAATCTCATTTTGACACTTTATTTGTATTAATAAAAAATAAAGATACAAAACTACATAAGAACACATATAGAATAATGCAATTTTGTAACGCGCAAATTATAATTAATGCATACTCTAACAAGGGAAGAATAAAGAGCACAAACTCCCACACCATCACATGCACCTATCATACCCAATTCCCCTATTTAAGCACTTCAACCCCTTCCTCATTCTCCATTCAATTCAAAACTCACATTCTCAATATTCCATAAGCAAAGTTTCTCTCAATCACAAACCAACACTTTCTCTATCTCAACTTCAAACCACTTTCATCCAAGACACAATCTTTCCCACTTCTTGAGCAAACCCAAATCCCACAAAAAACAGAAGAACCTCTCTTACATATATATACATATATCAGAATGGAGAACTTGTTTCGCGTTGTTGATCATGAAGACTTCTTCTCAAGGCGTTGCATTTGGGTGAATGGCCCTGTGATTGTAGGGGCAGGCCCATCTGGGTTAGCCACAGCAGCATGCCTTAGAGAACAAGGAGTGCCCTTCATGGTTCTTGAAAGAGCAGATTGCATAGCCTCACTATGGCAAAAACGTACCTATGATAGGTTGAAGCTTCATCTTCCAAAGCAATTTTGCCAACTCCCTAACCTTCCATTCCCTCAAGACTTCCCTGAATACCCCACAAAGAGACAGTTCATAGATTACCTTGAATCATACGCAAACCATTTTGAGATCAACCCTCAATTCAATGAGTGTGTTCAGTCTGCTAGGTATGATGAAACCAGTGGATTGTGGAGGGTTAAGACCGTTTCTTCAAGTGGTTCAACCCGAAATGAGGTTGAGTACATTTGTAGGTGGCTTGTTGTGGCCACTGGTGAAAATGCAGAGTGTGTTAAGCCTGATATTGAAGGCTTAGGTGAATTCAAAGGTGATGTTGTTCATGCTTGTGAGTACAAGTCAGGGGAAAGTTTCAGGGGAAAGAAAGTTCTAGTTGTTGGTTGTGGCAATTCTGGCATGGAGGTTTCACTTGACCTCTGCAACCACCATGCCTCACCATCAATGGTTGTTCGTAGTTCGGTAAGTGTTGTTGGCATTGTTTGGTTTATGTTTTTTTCGATAAAAATCTCTTTCATTGGAATAAAAAAGAGTAAATTTTGAGGATGAAATCTAACTGGGGTTGATCAATTTTTTTTTTTGGGCACGCAGGTTCATGTTTTACCAAGAGAAATCTTTGGGAAATCAACGTTTGAATTGGCGATTTTGATGCTGCGATGGCTTCCCATTTGGTTTGTTGACAAGCTTCTATTGATCATGGCATGGTTTGTTCTGGGTAACATAGAGAAGTATGGGATAAAAAGGCCATCCACAGGTCCATTGGTTCTGAAGAACACAAAGGGGAAGACCCCTGTTTTGGACATTGGTACCTTGGAGAAAATTAGATCCGGTGACATAAAAGTGGTACCAGGAATCAAGAGGTTTAACAATGGAGAAGTTGAGCTTGTTAACGGTGAAAAGCTTGACATTGATGCAGTGGTGCTTGCAACCGGATACCGCAGCAATGTCCCTTCTTGGCTTCAGGTGAGAAAATGTTGTAAATTGGTTGTTTTTAAAATTTTCCTCTATCATAAAAAGACAGTCACTGGTGTCTATATTTTTTTCAATAAAAAAAGGGTTTTTTTTTTCCTCCTAATATTTTCATCACAGAAGATTGTCAGTTCTGAAAGCTTTTTGGGTAGATTGATTTTGTCCTTTTTTCCCATCCCCTAAAGTTTTAACCTCAAAGTATTGATCCTGTTTTAGAAGCTTCTTTTATTTGTATTTCAACAGTAACTATTATATTTATTTATTTTTGTCTGTGGAGAAGTGGAACTAACCTTGTTTTGGTTATGTTATGTACAGGAAGGTGAATTCTTCTCCAAGAATGGATACCCAAAGATGCCATTCCCTCATGGTTGGAAAGGAAATGCTGGGCTTTATGCTGTTGGGTTTACAAAGACAGGGCTCTCTGGTGCTTCATCTGATGCTGTGAGAATTGCTCAAGATATTGGCAAAGTATGGAAACAAGAGACTAAGCAAAAGAAGCAGCGCACTACTGCTTGTCATAGACGTTGCATTTCCCAATTCTAAATTGCTTAAACCTTCAAAGACATAACAAGCAGTGCTGCTTTCTTTTAGGCCTCAGGAATTTGTTATTGTACAAACAAAATAACAATATCTTGTAAAAATACTCACACAAAAAAGAAAAAAGCAGATAGCACAGAGACAGATCAGCCCTCTCCGAATTAGACCAAAGTTTTTTTTTATGTGATTGGTCATTTTTTTTAACACCAAGGATGATGAGGCTTTCACTTTTTTTTTTCTTTGAAAAAAAATTCCAATGTTCATTCAGCTTATACATATGTAACTTGTACCGTACTTCAGTGATCAAGTTCAATGTTAGAATTTCAACTTCACTTTCAATCTCTCTATCTCTCTTTTACATTTTAGTTTTTTTTTTTTCCAAGATATTAAGGTAATTTGTGACCGTATTTTTTCCTTCTTTTGGCAAAGAAGCTTATGTCATTGATTAGCAGCGAAGTGTTTTATTTTCATTGTCATATATATATATATATATATATATATATATATATATATATATATATGAGGTAGGATTCTTTGACACCAGTGTCAAATTTGAAATTTGACACCTCATCTGAGAGCTGTTAGATCAAAAAAAGAGATTAATGGTGTCACATCTGATCTTTTTTTATTTAACGGTTCTCATATGAGGTGTCAAAGAATCCTGCCTATATATATATATATATATATATATATATATATATATATATATAGTGACCAAGGACGAACGGTGGCATATAGGGGTGGCTGCATGAGCCCGCATTTGAGTTACAACCAATAGTTTTTGGCTACATATGGCAATCCCAAAACTTGATGAAGATAAAGGTAGAAAGGTCATTAACTGCTTTCTATTTTGAGCCTTCATCTTAGATTATCAAGTTCTTTTCTTTCCTTTCCTTTCCACTTGCTGTGATCTATAAGCAAGGAAAATACTGAATCTGAGTGAAGAAGAATTTTCATGAAACACACTTTCTTAACTCTTTGGTGAAAATTTAACGCAGCTAGCCAACAAATTTAACTGATGCAAATTTATCTTCTTTTGTGGGTTGAGTATCTTACACTGAATCCTTCATGTGATGTAAGGTTCATTATCCTGTTCATCTGACACATTTGCAAATATAGATGTTGTAACTAACGTTGTCTTTTCTTAAAATAGCAAAGAAGTTAAATCCTCCTATGGCCCACTGATTCAATGTTTGTGATTGACAACTTGCCCCTAAACTTATAACTTCAGATGAGTAGGGCCCATCAAAGAGAAAGCACCTCAACTCCATGGCACCCCACAAGGTCACCACCACCCCTCTATCTGAAGATGGTTGCATAAATATTACTTTTAAAGTTGCTATATTGGGTCAGATCCACGTAGAGAAATGATGAGATCATACAAATGACTGTTGCTCTGCACATGCTTAAGCTTAGAGCCACAAAGTTCTTGATGTAACTATCTATCAGGGTCGAAAGGTGTTAGTTTGAATCATGAAATAACTTGGATTAGTGGCAAATTTTTTGACGTAGGGATTAGTCTCGTCAAAATAGATGTAAATAATTATGAAGAAGCCAAAAAAAAACAAATTACAATCAAATCATTTCTGTCAGTATCACCAAACTATAATACAGTTCGTACCAGTTGGAAACTAATTATTAAGCCACGTGAACAGAGTAAATTGTTTCAGTTTTTTTTGGAAATATTTCATTGGTTCATCGCTTTGCGATTAGTCCGATTCGGGACGGGTCCAGGATTAAGGCTTTAAACCCCTCCCAAAGGTGGTACTGGGGAGGTTCGAAATTGGACAACCATATCTCTTCCTATATTTTTACGTAGAAAAACTAAAATTAAAATAGAGCAAGTCTCAAGGAACATGTTCTCAATGCAAACTTTGATATTCTTTTGGGTCGTAAGTTCTTAAAAAACAGATTATTATATTGGTAGAAAAGTGAAACATTTTCTTAGTAAGTTTTATTAATATATATTATATATAAATAAAATTTAGTCGCAGAAACATATGTGTAAGTTTTCCGAAATGGCATCACTTTGTGAACTTACTAATTTGTTGATAAAACATGTTGCGACACCTTTTTTACAATCATGATATTTTTTTGTAATTTTCTATTTATGCCCAAAGGTACAAATTGTACATGGTAACAAATCTCTTATTGGAACTTCAAATTAGAGGGGTGATATTTCACATTAAAAAAAATTAGAGAAATGAGATTTAAAATTTGATTAGGAACACTTTTGGGTGAGATTTAACGGAGGAAATAGTATTACAAGGAGAAAAAAAAAATTGTGATTAAATTAGGAGAAAAGTGTTTGTCATCTCAAAGGATGTGAAGTTGTATCATTTTAAATGAGAGAAAGAAAGTGAAAAAATAAAAGTATAGGTTTCATCCTTTTGTGAGACTAAAATAACACAAGTTGTGTCATTTAAAAGAACAAACGTTTTTCCCCCTTAAATTATACCCATGTAAGTTGTGAAAAATAAAAATAATAATACAGAACTGGGTCTTCATACTAAAGCCTAGACTCTGACTAATTGTTATAGGCCATGAACATGAAGTTACGGTAAACTACTGCATTATGATTTTACCCGTTCTGAACAAAACAAGTACTGTCGAAGACCGAAGAAAAGTCCAAAATAAACAGTAGATATTTTAGAGGGGGGAGAAATAAAAATAGGCCGAATACACTGCAGATTACACCCCTAAAGAACTTACGGCAGACCTAGAAGTTTGTAGGGTATATGACTCAGAGAGGTTAAGAGTACTTAAGACTACAATATCTATAAAGAGTAATGTTTGCACGTAAAAAACAACAACTCATATTAACTCATATAAATCAAATCAACACCATTCTAGTCCACCCATTTCATTCTTTCTTTTTCTCTCATTCATCAATGTCAATGGTATAAAGGTTCCTCTATCTGAAAGTCTGCGCACAAAATTTATGTGCAAGAATCTCCAATCCTCAAAAGCTAGCGTCAAATTCTGAAACGTCTTCAATGATTTGTTTTCTTTTACTTCATCAATAATAGTGCCGTACACCCCTCATGATTAAGCCCTACAGTTATAAGAAAATGTAAAAATCACGTAAACATACCTTTATAGGACACTTCAGAATTCAGATAGATAGAAAGGTGTCAAGTGTCAAGACCAATATAAAACGGGGAAGCGACAAAAAAAGATTGAACTTCTAAATCTAATTACTTAACCATAGAGACTTTAAGTTATTAGGCAAAGGTATAATATCGGTTTTATATATATCAAACACCAACAAGCTAGTACCACTGTAAAGCTTTTGACGACATATCTACAATCCCTTGCCTACACAGAAGCCATAGAAAATAATGTAAAACGTGTAGATATATCCTATCTCAGTAGGATCTGAAAATACCTCAGTTTTTCATTTTTAATTTTTTTGGATAACTAGTCCTATTGAAGTTTGAAGTCGGGTAGAACCACATAAATGACAAAGTTATCTCTACCAAACTTTAACACAATTTTAGGTGAGTTTTTCATCTTTTAGGTATTCATACCCATGAGACAGTGTTGATCATCATGGGTATGAATATCTAAAAAACGAAAAAAAAATAAGAACCGTTCAGTGTGACAGTGTTGATCATTACAATAAACTGATTAACACTCGGAACAATGACCATTTTGTCACTGTTGGCAAAAAAAATTATCAGACTGCCACATCAATAGTAAATTTTGCCAAAATGTCACGTGACATATTTCGCTGCACTGTGTAGCGAAATATGTGTGCAAATAATTCGCTACACTGTAGCGAAATATGTCACGTCATAATGCTCAGAACCAAAAATGCCATGTGTCAAAATTGGAGAAATTCGCTACATAGAGTAGCGAATTTCTCCAATTTTGACACATGACATTTTTGGTTCTGACGTGGCATATTTCGCTTGTGTAGCGAAATATGCTACGTGACATTTTGGCAAAATTTTCTATTAGTGTGGCAGTTTGGTAATTTTTTTACTAACAGTGACACTTTGGCCAGTGTTCCTTAACACTCACATATATTGATAAGAATTCACTTGAGAGCTTACCGGTGGACCTTTTGACCCATTTAACACAAAATTCCAAAGCTTTTATTGAATCAATGCAAGTCCAAAAACCAAAATAATGCCGTGCATGGATTATGTGTGTTTAAGTAGTGCATGTTAGTATGTGCAACTTGCACTATTTTATTTCTCTATGTGAGTTTTTAGCTGAACGCCATGTAGCATACACTTATTCGTCCCTTAAGCAAATATGCATTCACCCTTTTGTGACTTGAATAATATACTCACAATTTTTTTGCCTGTCTCACTATATTATTTTGATAAAATATTGTAGATTTGCATTGATGTGGAAATTTAAAAAAAAAATGCAGTAAATGGATCAAAAGGTTTATAGGAATGCATGTAAAGTTTAAAAAAAGAAAACTACCATGAGAGGTATTGTCCCCACATAGAGATTTTTTGGAGTTAAAGCTTATCCTTGTTCACCTTCTTTAACAGTTAACACGATGTAGCAAATAGAAACAACCCATATGAGAGCCCATGCCTATTGATTCGAAAAATTATAAAAAAATTCAACTGAATGGCCCATCTAAATTCTTCACCACAACAGCCTCAAGTCAATCAGACATTCAGTTTTCTACAAACTTGACTGCATTTAACAGCTCGAGTTTGTCTTGTTTCTGTTGGGGTTCATTAGATGTTTCCAACCTTTTCTCATTGGAGACATTCACTAACAAAAGCATTAAAAATAAACACATGGGTTGGCCACTATTCTTCTTCACCGCAAGGGGCCCATTATTCTTCTGCTTCCTCAAACTATATACTAGCTACTAGTGTGATAAATCAGAACTTGTTCTCTTCACATGGTAATGTCCACAAATGAACTTGAGCAGGTGGACCTAAATAAATAATAAATTAATTAATTAAAATATAAAACGTACTTTTCTATAGGTAAGGGTTATAGTTGTCAAAACTACGATACTCTAGAAGTGAAGAAAAAGCAATTTCTTAAAGAAATTTTATGTAAGTAGATGCACTACATCGCAAAAAAAACACAATGCTGCTCCATATATAGCAATAGAACCAACCACTAAGAACATCAGAGCATATGTATTCAGCAATGCCAATATCTAATCTATAATTTTAAATAATGTCTGAAGATTTTAAGTAATTGTATGCATTCATATCTTGTACTCTTAGTACTGTTGAAGCACTACTTAGTAAGTACTATTTGATGTACTATAAATATCTTAAATTTCATTCTTCACGTGAATATCATGCTCATAGAGTCATAATATTTTTATTTGTTTTTCTTTTGAACACTCCTAAATACTTGAATAGTTTATGGCAAAAAAAAGTATCCTTTTGAATGACACAAGCTTGTGTCATTTTAGGTGTTTTACAGAAAGTACGACTGGTCGTACTTTGTGTAAAACTGAAAAGTTACTTTTTTTTCCCTCTCCCCAGTCACATCACTGACGTGTAAAGTGAAAAAAAAAAAGTAACTTTTCAGAATTATACAGAGTACGACCGGTCGTAGTCTGTGTAAATCACTAAAAGGACACAACTTGTGTCCTTTTGAATGACACACACTAAACCCATAGTTTATATTCCTTCATTTTTTTCCTCTTTACTTCATTAGCTATTACATGTTCGTGTCATCAATTATATTATGCATCTAGCAAGAATTTTTTTGATTTCTTCCATATAATAACATGTAATCAATCGTCAAGAATTAAATAAGAATGACTAGAAGGATGCACATATATATTACTAGAGGTTTCCAACTTTCCCCACACACAAATTAATTAATGAGAAATGGTAAATTGAGCTGAATGTTTCTTTTCCAGCTTCATTGAGTTGTTACACAACACTAAATATACTTAAGAAGACCTCTCTTACTATTTTTTAATTAAATTAAAATCAAATGATATACATGGATATAGAAACTAATTAGCTTTTGTCACTTGGAACTGATTACTAGCTAGTACTTCTAGTTAATGCTTACTTGATGGGACTAATCAAACAAAACATCCTTAAATATTAGACATAGCAACAAAGATAGGGTCTCATGACCATGTTGGGTAGACAAAAGCAGTGCTTCTCTTCGCAGGCTGCAACCCTTACTGAGGCAGACCTAGTTGTCAATCCATCCCCTTGTTTACTATAGGACAAGGGTACTATATCGCTATGCAGTAAAGTGGGATCTCACAAGTCACGTTGTGAAAAAAGTGGACCATGCACGAGCTAGGAGTTCAAGGTTAAATGCAATCCAATACCAGCCAACTATATATGAGCAAGATAGATGATGCCTTGGCTGACAACAACACTAATTAAGACAAACATTTAAATCTTTTCAAAGTAACTGATCCATATATGGTGGAAAATAGAATTAATCTAGGTAGGGTAAATGCTATAATGCCTGTAGTGCTGGGGTGGTTTTAAGAATATTAAGGAAAAAGAAGAGGGAACCATTAATTGGTTCTCACACTTAAGAGTTCTAAGAGAAAAATCTCATTAGGTATAAATTGTATGTCTATATATACCATCCTGATCATAATGCTCTATATATGTTAGTATTGGTGTTAATTACAATATTTCAATCCTAATTATATAGATGTGCAATTTTAAATCCTAAATTAGTTGGTAAGATCCTCTTAATTTAGTGGAAGGTGATTATATAAAAAGAGGGTGAGTTGTAATGTGAATGTTTTATCCCTCTAATGAGAGTGGGAAATGGGATGCATATATGGGCCCAATCTCATCTCCAGATTACGAAATTTTTAACTAAAAAAATTCTATCTGCTATAGAACAAAATGTGATATTTTTTAGATATCAATCGATGTCTGAAACGCTAATAAATTCGACGAATCTGATTTCGGGTTTGAATCTCTCCGTCCTCCCCAAGAGTCACTCTTGGGAATCCATTACTCTTTGGACAAGTCAAATCTTGGGATCTAACTGGACACCACAGGACCAGTCAAAATGTGAATTTGAAAAAGTGATTGATAATATCATATCTAAAATATCTGTTCACCTATTCACATTTGTGTCATTTGTGGTTGACACAAGGAGAAGCAAGTTGATTAACTTGTTCAGAGGAAAATCAAACTAGTATCTTAATCTTACCTGGACCCAAAACGTGAGGAAATTTCCAATAGACCAAGCTATGAAATGATAGCACTAATAATAGACATGTGAAAGACCAGCTCGTTTGAAATGACAAAATCATCGTGACCTCACATATCATCATTTACTACCACATATACCAAGTGTCAACAAAAGAGTAAAGCCTACGCAAGTTCTCTTATCATTCAAACCATCATTTGTTGATAATAGTTTTTGTTTTTTGTATAGAATTGAAAATATTGGATGAAATTATCTTCTTCTTCTTTTTCTTTTATTGGAGTTGAAGGTGCAATCACCTGAATAAGGAGGAGAAAAGAAAAGCTTCGCTGAGTTCAAAACAAATTAGTACAAGCACATTTTCAACACACACACACACACAAAAATTAGTACAAGCACTGAAGCACATATTTATATTCAAGTTAAAAAAACTAAACCATGCACACCAGCTATATTCGTACAATATATAACCCAAAATTTACCTATTTTCCAATCTATAACCATAAATTTTGATTGGGTTGAATGTTGACATAAGTAAAAACTGGACTGGACTTAGATTGATGTTTGAACACCTATGATGGGCTTACACAAATTACGTTAAAAACAAACCCTATATATTGGGCCAGAAAATAAAAGGTGTGTGAATTTTTTCCCATCCCTTAACTTTTTTTAAAAAAAAAAGAAAGAAAGAAAGAATATCATTGTAAAAAGTCTATCTTGAACTGATCATCACATTATTAACATTTGGATGGATTAGAGATTCTATTTCCTAATCTTACAATTGCGCTTAAATCTTGACAAATTTTCTTTGAATTCAATTAAAATTTTCAAATTGTGTAGCATTACTCTTTTTATTATAATCTATATTAAATAGATTAATCTGAAAGTTTAATTTTCGTGTCTTTCCTTTCCTTTTTTGAACAGATATTGATAAAGTAGAGTAATATTCAATAATAATTTTGTATTGTTTTGAGTCTGCTGGCATATTCATCTATGACCCAGATCATGGTAGTTAAAATCTCGATTTATCACTTCGGTTTTATGTTTTTACGATTTTTTTTTATCAAAATAATTTTATCAATATTCCAAACGTTTTTTATGTTTTTATGATATTTTTACATTAAGACTTTATGTTTTACAATTTTTTATCTCCCTTCTAATTTTATGTAAAATCTCAATTCTAACTGTCTTGACCCAAATCCTTCGTAAGGATAACGGGGGTGAGCAAACATGTGATCGGTTACTTGAAAAAATTGGCCCAACTACGATATACGTCCAACCCATGAATGCACCATGACTATGGACCAGAAAAATAAAACATTTGCATGATAAACTCGTGGATATCTCTCTTTGAATGAAATATCGATTTCAGGGACCGTTTTATACGTTTATTAGATGCCTTATAGTTAGAACATATAATTGAGAATCTAGTTTAACTTGGTGATTTGGCTTAACCCAATCTTAACCAATTTATAAAATAAGGGTTAGGTTGAGTAGTAACTTGGTTTAACTCTTTCTTTTATTTTCTTTTTTTTAATCGGTTTAACTCTAATTAAGCCAGCTTCAATTTGGCATTGGATTTTTTTTTTCCAATGTTACAAAAATTGGATCGATTTGGCCGAGTCGACCCAAATACCAATGAACCGGTCATATAACCGATCCAGGTTTTGTATTGGATCGGCCAACATTGAAACCGGTGCGAATCGGTGCAACCTTGTCGATTTTGGTGAAAAATAATGACTTTGTTAGTTCAACCAGTAATCCAACCCGGTTCATAAAAAAATATTCCGAAAAAAATCATAAAGGATATCATTTTTGTTTTCAATTCACAAATGATTTGTTTTCTTTTGAAATATTTGAGTGATTTGTTACTTATTGACTTACATAGGTTATGCACCTATAACACTAATATTATCTTAGTTATGCACAATGAAAGATATTTTGATTTAATTTATAGTTACAGATGTCGTCTGCTGAACAAAAAGCGCCAGTATCATAAGCATTATATGTTTGTTTGATTCTTTGTTGGATAATATGTGATTTATTATTTTCAATATTAGATTATTTGAAATTAGTATTATTTTTTACAGGTATTTGAATATGTTTATAATTTTTTTAATATAAATTATAGATTTACATATACTTATCGGATCATGCGGTTGAAGTATTGACTTAATACCTTGACCGAGTTAACAACCGAGCCGGGTTTAATAACATTGTTTTTTTCAACATCAAACTTAAACACTTGCTAACTCAATCACCTTAATATTATTTTCTACAAATATGTCAATATAAAATAAAATATTTTTCTTTTTAATTAGTTAATATCAATGATGTCATTTTAACAGTATTTAAAAAAAAAACAGTTAACTAAATCACGGGATCCAAATAAATTCAATTATGATTATGTTAAGTTACTTCGGGTTGATAATAAAAATAAATAAATAAAATCTTTAAACTTAACACAATCTATTCGTGATCACCAACTCAATCGCCTTGTTTCACACTTTATGGAGTCGAAGCATTCTCAGTAAATCAGTATACGCACGTGTATCTCTCTATATATAAAGATGTGATAAAATGGTCCAACTCAGTTAACCCGTTTGTGGTAGGTTGAATTGGAATTTTCAACCCGCTTAAACCTACTCGACTTAAGGACGGGTACAAATGAATTCAACCCATGACGTCGGATTGATTTTTTAATTTATTTTAAAAAAAAAAATAAACATAAATTAGTGACTTTTTCTCTCACCTCGTTTGTCTTCATTTAATACCTTTTACATTTATGAAAAATATAATTTTTGTTAGAACTTCACTAATCTAATATATTGGCAGCACAGGTTGGAATGATTTGAAATTTTCAACCCATTTCCAAAAAAGAGAAAAAGACAAGTTATCCGCTTTGACACCTCCATAATGCTTGATGCGAGGTGAATGTGCTAAGGTAAACCAACAATATCAAGTGAACGTTTATAAATTCCCCCAGTCATATAAACTTTACTTAACCCTTTAGCACCGAATGTGGGACTTTTTCACATGAATATCGCAAAACTTGTCACAATATATAAATGGGTTAATTGGTGATTAGTTAAGGTAGTTAGTGATCAGTTACACACCCATATGATTAGTTATTCTCTGATCTATATAAGCAATTTATTAAGTTTATAGCACATATCTTTTACCAATTTATCAATTTCACCATTTACATTCTCACTTTCTCTCAATTCTAGTCATACCATGTCTCTCAACGTTTCTTGATAAAAGTTGGGGATGGAGTTTGAAAGTATTTCTGTTTATGAGCAACTGCACATATAGAATGTAGTGTACGGAGATCAAGAGGTAGAGATATACGACAGAAAATATGATACACATTCCTCTTTATGACATGAAAACCCTTAAGGCTACTAACTGCAATACCATGGCAAGGGTCAAATTACAATTAAAATAGATGACTCAGTTCACTTCCTCTATCTCATCCAAAGCATAGTTGTTTGTCGATACATTGGCATAGTTAACTTTGTTGAATCGAACCACAACTGGGTAGCGAGTCTGAGGGTCCTGCACAACACAACAAACAGAAATCAATGAAACTAAAGACATGATCCATTGCTGGGAGAAAAAATTAAGGGGAGATGCCTAATGAAAGACAAAAAAAACCAACCAACCTGATCAACAGCAACAACAGAACCAATACCATTGTACCAATATGATTCCTTCCTAAGAATCTTAACCTGGCAAATGCAACCAACAAAACAAATAAAAATTACAACAAGATAAGATTTTGCTAAACTGCTACTTGACTACAAAGTTCAAGTTCCAACTATAAGCTTATATTTATTATTATAGCCATAGATTCAAAATGTAGAAAATTTACATTTGAATAAGCACACATCTAGAAAAGAAGAGAGATGCTAGTACATATACAAACACCAAGGATCAAACCATATGATCAAGTACACTGTCCCCAAATTAAATTGATTATGGTACAAACAATGATTCCAAACTACAAGAGCTGAAAATTTGAGGGTAACACACCTTAGCACCTCTTTTGGGACCAATTGGTGGTGGCTTGGGTTTAGGAGCAGCTTCACCTTCCACTGGAGGTGTGGCTGTTGCGGGTGCCTCCTCAGCTGCCCTCACAATAAGCCTAGAACTGTTGTACTTTGTAGGGTACATCACCATAGTGATCCTTGATGGTGAACTTGTGTTCCCTGAAACATTTGGAGATAACACAAACCGAGAAGCAGCTGATGCCATGTTACAACTAGCCATCACTTCCTCTCTCTTTTTCTCAGTGGTGATCTAAAGTGTGGCAAAAAATTTAATAGTTAAGACAAGACAAGAACAAAGATTGAGAGGCTTTGAATGAACTAAATTTTTTTTGTTTATTTGGGAGAATTATCTAATCTCCAGAACCGTGTATGAATCGTTTCCTCCACTGCTGTGCTGCCACCTATGCACCATATCCAATTCCTTTGGATAATGTTATTACAACTCATCTTTTTCCAAATCACAATGAAGATGCTCACTCGGTGACAATGCTATACTTAGAATTCAAACACCCCCCATAAATATTTATTATTATTATTTCGAAAATATTTCTAAAAAAATGCTGTTTTTCTGTCTTACAGATTTGATGCCATAACTATGAACAAAAGGCCATTTTTAATTTACTGCCATGCTAACTTTTATCCGCTATCGATACATTTTGTACACACACTAATCATTTTTTTTATGTAAAGTATAAGCCTTACATAAAAGTATCAAATTTTTGCAAGGAAAAAAACAAACAAATATTTTTTTAAGTCTCAATACATAATCTATACTATATTACGCACATATTCGTGATTGTGGCTTTTTTTATTTTATTAATTCAACTTTTTTTTGTTTATCAATCTCAATATTTAATTCAGTAATAAACGATCAAGTGATGTTCGAATTAATAAGCACACATTTACAAGTTGAAATTTTAATTATATCAACTATTTAGAAAATTACAAGAAATATTTTAATCAATCTCTTAACTATGATGTAAATGATTTGCTTTTCGCCAAACAAAAGAGATAAATTATTCTATACATTGACCACAATTTTTTTTAATAAAAAAAGAAACTTTTCATTTTATCTTCTATACAAAATATATAACTTATGCAATAGATAAGAGAATATAAGACGTTGGATTGGGCTTATCGATTGATTATTCCTTTTATAAATGGGCTTGTTGCCTGCCACAACTAGCCCTTGGGCCAAGGCAAAACGAAAGCATAAGCAGTTCGTCTTTGTCTCAGGCCATTTGATTTTTATTTATTTTTTAAAAAAAGGTTATTGAGTAACCGAAATTGGGGGTGATGCCAAATTAAAATTAAAATAGACTACAAACCGAAAATTAAGACCTTGCTGAAGAAAAGGGTCGGAGTACCCTATGCTTTCATATTTTCGAGTAAAATTGATTTTTATATTATAATAATAATATATAATAATGAAAAATATAAAATAAAATCATATTGAATGAGAGAGTATTTGAAGTTTAGGGGCACGATAATATTCTCCTTTAAAAATTATCTTTTAGATTAAGTTGGCTAATTTTGACGGTTGGTCCAACCCAAGATTTTAGAAGCTTAGGTTAGCTGGAGTGGAGCAATGATTTGAAGGAAGGCGTTACATCATTTACATCCAAGTATCCAACTGCCAACCGAATTGATTGAGCTAGTAAATATCGAGAAAAAAAATTTGAAAGGTTTTTCAATTTTTTTTTTTTTTTTGATAACAAGGTTTTTCAATTTTTGTTCCAACTGAAAGTCGTAGTATATCTCACATTAAAAATATTTACTTTTCCTATAAAAAAAATTAACTTAAAAAACGTTCACATTTAATAGGGGTGTTCATCAACCAATCCAAACCGCGGTGACCGAACCGAAAAATCGATAACCGAATAAACCGAAAACTGAAAAAACCGAAAACCGAAAAAAACTCGCAAATTTTAATTGGATTAGATCAGTTTTTGGATGGGTTGATGAAAATCGATCCAATATATTAATTCTCCTCTATCTACTTGGGTCTTTCCCTAATCGTAGTCCAAAAATTTCTAAACCCAAGATCCATTAACCCATCAATTAAACCCAAGAAAAAATTTAGCCACATCTCATCAACAAAATTTTATCTTTGTAGAGCTTCATATCTCATTGCCCAAAAAAAAACTATATTATAGTTTACTAATGCTTTTGTATTTTGAAAAAAAAAATTACATAGCCAATATGTACAAAAAATGTTATTTGCACAATAATTATGAAATAAATTTTAGGATTTTCAAAAAATCGAAAACCGATCCAATCCAAACCGAAAAAAATTGGATTGGATCGGATCGGATTTGAAAAAAAATCAAACCGAATGGATGATTATATGATCAAACCGAAGTGATTGGATCGGATAATTTTTGCTTTCAAAACCGATCCAATCTAGACCGCGAACACCTGTAACATTTAACTTGCAAGAGATTTTTTTTTTTTACCGCATGACCTCTATTTATTTATTCTTCTACTTATTATCAAATCAAGTCACTAGAGCCAAGTTTGGTAGGCTCGAATAGTCGAATCTATGCTCCCCCCACCAAATCTATGACATTGGTTTCTCACTTTAATTGTTACCCTTGCACGGCCATTATAAAGAGTTAATTCCTGGACATTAATGATATTGGCTTCAATTTTATTCCACTGGGACAGCAATGACATTGGCTTTCATTCAGCTGCATTTATTTATAATCAACCCAAATAATTTAGAGTATTGAGTTGTTCATCCAAAACATTTAAGGCTCGTATCTAACTTCGATTGGGAAAAAAAGAAAGAAGAAGAACCCAATTATTTTTATTTTACTCTTTTATTTTTAATAAAAACTAGAATCTAATAGTATAATGACAATTGGTGTTATTTACTTGAAACTTGTATAAATTGTCTTAAAATAAATTCAAATGAAATTTGAAGGTAATATATTTTTAGATGACAACTTTTCCTTTGTTTATAATGTATTGAATAATCTTACCAAAAACATAATTATTTCAATAATAACTGTATTTAACTTAAAATTTTAAAACATCAAATCATGTCCTTATACTGTTGTTAAAATCGAGATCTCAAGTAAAATCGGAAGGAGATTAAAAAATCGTAATGTAAAAAAATAGTAAAAAATCATAAAAACGTGAAAGCGTTTGAAATATTAGTAAAATAATTTTGATGAAAAAAAAATCGTAAAAACGAAAAATCGTAGTGATAAATCGAGATTTTAACAACAATATATTTATTATAAAAATATTTTTTTGAAACATTTTGTGATCATGATGACTATTTTTATGCCCTCCCCTTGGATTTGGTTCAAATAGATCATCAATCTTAATTAATATTTGGTTACCGCTCGTCAGTCATAAAAAATTAGTTTAAAACAAAGTGTAAATAAAAAAGAAAACAAAAAGTGATTATTACCGTTTATGTATCATAATTAACTTCGTTTGTCATTATTACTTCTTTTTCACTATAAGACACTACATCTGTTTGCCACCAAGTCTAATATAGTATATGCTTTTAAAATCAAACTATTTTTTTTTTTATATATTTCTAAAACGTCAATATCTCTATCATGATATCTTCACCCACCCACCCAACTTTTCTCTTTTAGCTGAGGCTACTGTTATTTTTCCATCAGTTGTTGCTAAAACTTAATGATGAACAAACGTTGTTGGAAGAGTGACTATTGTGAATACTCTTTATACTGTCAATGATTTACTTTATTTATTTCCTCATTTCATTTCATTTCTTTTCATTTTCCCACTTTTTATGTGGATATTTATGATTTCCCTTTTCTGAGAATTTTTAATGAGACAGGGAAAGGTAGAGGAAGCTTTCAAGGTATTGGCTATGAAAGACGAAAATGGCGTCAGAGCCTTAAAAAAGTTCTAGAGAAGATCATGAGATTTGGACGAGTGAAGCCATGAATGGGGTGATTGTAAGAGTGAGCCCAAATGAAAGTGGTTAGGTTTGTGCCAAAAAAAAAAAAAAAAGTGGTTAGGTAGAATAGTAAACATTCCACTATTCGCTTACCGAAAAAAAAAAAATTTCCAATATTCCTTTGCCAAAAATTCTGAAAGATTTTGCTGAAATTATCTCCTAAGTTTACCAACATTCTCCACACATGAAGTTCTTACTAAGATTGGCTTTAAACGAGAGAGAATAGCTTTTTACATGCGGAAGCTTAATAGTGTTAACTTTTGGACCAAACATTTATTTCCCTACGTTAAGCCAAACTACAACTTGAATACAATTTCATCGAAAACAAAATAAAAGGATTAAAATATTGGTTATAATAAATAAGTCGTTGTTAGTAATAAAATAAATAAGGGGGTCGCTCTCAATTTACATTATTTTTAGTAATATAATAAGGCCAAGTTAAATTTATTAAATCGAAATTGTGGTGAACGTAGCTCATGATATATATGGAACATGAAAAAGTGGAGATTTTGTTATAAAAAAAAAAAAAAATTGGAGATTTTCGCCTTAATTGTTTGTTTTTTGAACACGGAGACAATCATACTTAGATCCTGTTTCGATGAGTTTTTTTTCTTCAAAAGCTGCTTTTTTAAAATAAAAAAAAGCACTTCTCCAAAAAAGTCTGTTTGAATGCTTGCTTCTAAAAAAAGCAGAAGTCATAAAAAAAATCAAAAATTTACTTTTTTCGGAAACTAAAATTTTTAACTTTTAAAAAAAGCAGAAATCAAAAGTCAAATATGTTTTAAAAAATTTAAATAACTATAACTTTTATAAAAAGTACTTTAAAATAAAAAAAAATGATAAAAAAAACTTTCTTAAGAAGGTAATACAAAAGAGCCCTTATTCGCAAATCATGCAGTATAAGTGACATTTAGATTTAGTTTAGGTTTGGTATTCTATTTAAAGTGTCATTTTCAGTTGCATGTGCACCTTGTACGTCACTCATTGACAGACATAAGAAAGCGACGTGTATTGTGGCCCATTCAAGATTTTCTCCCGGATTAACGGCAGCCTTATGGTACATTTTTATTTGTTTTCGATCACCTATTAAATCTTAATATCAATATTGTTAAAATCGAGATTTTAATAAAATTAGAAGAGGATTAAAAAAGCGTAAAACATAAAATTATAATGTAAAAAAATTATAAAATTGTTTGGAATATTAGTAAGATTATTTTGATGAAAAAGATCATAAAAACATAAAATTATAATAATAAATAGAGATTTTAATAACAATACTTAAGACATTTCAGATGAGATTTTTTTTTTTTTTTTTTTTTTGAATCATGATTCTTAAGAATATATTAAGAAAGTAAATTTTTCAATAATATTATCAAAAAATATTTGATAAATCAAAATACTTTCAGTAATATTGGTTTAAATTTTCTGATTCTATGATTGATTGTCAATGATTATAGGAATGTAGCAAATTTTACTAAACTAACCTTTGATTAATTTTTGAAAATAAATTTTAATATACCACAAAAGAGTTAAAATATGGCATCGAAGATCAAATCCAAAATTTTCAAACGAATTTGACCGTCACAAACCAGTTTCGTTCTCAAATCGTTCTCAGCCCCTCAAATTACTTTTTTTTTTTTTGCTTTAAATGAGGTTATTTATGTCCTATAAATTATGTAAATATTTTTTCTCCAATGAAAATTCAAGAATATCATCCATCTGATGATATTATTTCACGAGATTCTTATTTACAATTTTAATTTCCATAAATCTTATTGAAAATTTTAAAAATATTTGTACTAAACATGAATAATTAGAATTTCTAATGTGAGTTTTCAGAATATCTAAAATTAATCCCTCCAAAAAACGGTCCCAAATGTTTTGTATATGTTTTGGCGTATAAGGGATAACATCAAACAAATAATCATTACAAAGTCAAATCACAAAATTAGAAAGCTTTGTGTTGCTTCTTTTTCTCTTTTTCATGTTTATACCCCTCTAGTTATCTTTATTTATCAGCACCCTTTAATCTATCCGTTGTATCTAAAACAGTAATATCATTTTCACGTGATGCTAAATATCAGGTAATGATTTACTTTTTGAAAATAACAAGATACAATTTCAAAGTGGCAAACGTGTTCCCACAAAAACTTTAGCTTTAGGCAAGTAGCTAATAAGTCAAGTAACGTACTTGTTGAAGTGTTCCAAAAACAAAAACAAAAACAAATACCATTTTCTTATATTTTTCTTTAGTAAATAAGTAATGTCTCATTGGTTATTTATTATTTATGTAATTTTAAATTTTTTTTGTCATCTCTCATTATCGTTAATTATTTATAAATAATTAAAATTGTCTCACATAACATAGGTATATTAAGAAAGCACAATAAAATTGATTCCTATCCAATTAATGAACCATTTCTTTTTATTTCTATTCAGGGATGAAGCTCCTAGCTAACAACACCTCTGAAGAAAGAAATTTCAGCAGTGTCTTACATTTGGGTTGCATATATATTTATTTATTTATTTCGGTACAAGGTTGCATAATTATTTGCCTGTATATAAAAGTGTAACAATTTGCTTATTTTTTCTACAATGATTAATTTGCTATCATTGAAGACATATGTACATCAACTTGTATAACAATTTGCTTATTTTTTCTTCAATGATTAATCTTGCTATCATTGAAGATATAGGTACATCATCAACTTGTATAATCATTTCAGTGAACACAAAAACAAAAAAAACAAATTCTTTTTTATAACACCAAAGATTAATGTTAAATTCCAAATTTTGTTTTTCTTACTTATTTATTGGAAGTTTAAAGGAGGAAATGTTATCCTATTTTAAAGTCAAGACATGTTCAAGACACTTCTAAAAATGCTTCATCGTCAACATTTTTGTGCGATTGTGTTGTTTAAAACTGCAAAACAAAATATTTGTTTAGACACATTAATTAGACACTTCGCTGATTTCAATTGTTGATACAATAAAATAATAATTTCAGTTTTCAACTGTTATATTATATAGAGCAAATTAATAAAAATACAGGGTGTTTTTATAAGTGTACTGGAATAGGAATAGTGGGGTGTTCAATTCAAGATAGAGATAGATACTTTACTATGTGGATTGAGATAGAACTTCTGGTATAGATGAATGAGGGGGGCATGCATGGTGTTAGCGATGGTGATTTCTGAGTGTAATATCAAGATAATATAAAACTTTATTAATACCACAATATTCATAAAAAATAAAATAAATGTGATAATTTGTATGAGTCAAATTGAACTGAATTTTTTGAAAAATTAAATTGAATTGATTTAAATGTTTGGTTCGGTTTGAAATTGGTTTAGTTCGGTTCGGTTCTTGAACTGATTTCTAAAGACTAGTTCAGTTCGGTTCTTGAATTAATTTTTAAAAACTAGTTCAGTTCAGTTCTTGAATTGATTTTTAAAAATTAGTTCGGTTCTTGAACTGATTCTTTAAAAATCATTTCGTTTTAAGAATTGATTTTTAAAAATCAGTTATTTTATATACAATTCGGTTCAATTCACATTTTAATTCAGTTTTTTTGATTCTTTTGCACCCACTTAATAATCATACATGCATATGCATTATGCCATATATGGTTTCTTAATAAATATGAAGATTGAATGAAAGACTTTTTTTTTTTTTTGTAATAAAATGAAAGACTTTCTCTTTTTGAAGACCCGCTGTATCGTTGTATTAAAATCGTAGACTGTAGTTAATAGATGCTGCTTTGGTATTTAGTTTTTGGTGTTAAGGTTTTACAGTTATATAATTTCAGCTTTTAAGAGAAAGAAGTCTAACAATAATAAAATTGAAGCCCCACCTCTTCCTTATGTAAAGGTCTTCGTAGTTGGTGGTCGGTTGCTCTGAACATGTGTTATGGTTATTCAGATTTTAACTACCCCATCAAATTGCTTGACAAAAACTTTAAGAAAAGCACCGAATTGCTCACTATTTAGCGGGATACTTTATGGTTTTATAAGAGTTATATTATAGGAAAAGTGATTGTGTAATGTTATAGAGATTCGTTTTGCGTGTCTTAATTTTTTTTTTGCTTTAAAAAGTGCAAGTCCCACAAAATATTGTATGTATAGGAAACTTTTTTGTGTCATGTGACATGATAGATGCAAATTCCATAGTTTATTACTTTTATATATATAATGGAAGTGATATATTTACAAATTTTTTGTTTACAAACTACACTATATATTCCTAAAAGTATACTAAGTTACACTATGTATTCTTAGAAGTACATAGTGTAATTTACAAAAATTTATAAAAAAAAATCTATAAACAAATCCTTCCCCTGTATAAAAAAAATCTTTTGATGATCATTCGAAGTTTGATTAAAAAAACTCAAAAAGAAAAAATTAATATATCAAAGTAGGGAAAAATTGGCTATCTGTCAGCACATATATTTAAAAAATGGGGAAAAAGTTTCTAATGTTACTTTAGACAGTTTTGTCTAATGTTCATCAAAACGACGTCGTTTTGGAGTTGAAAAATCAAAAAATTAGAATGATAAAGACTATTATAACCCTGAAATAAATTAAAATTACAAACACACCATGATTTCCTCTCCAAAACGACGTCGTTTCGGTGAACATTAGATAAAGTTATCTAAAGTAACTTTAGAAAAAACGATCCCTTAAAAAATAGTCTCGTTTAAATTAAAAATCTTGTTTAGGGACAACATTATTTACATTAGTATAATTTATTAGATATTTTAAATCATTAAATGTAAATAGATAAATAATTAAAATTTAGTGTGAGACTTTTTATTTTTAACTGATGTAAAATGATCTGCCCTATTCAATTATAGTGTATATATTGCTAAGCAGAGTTTAATTTCATGATTTTTTATATATATTTCAACTAAAATATGGAATTATAATTATAGTGATATTTTTATTATATTTACAGTTTTATTTTTGAATAAAAAATTAATTAGTTTTTTAAAAGTATGCATAAATTCATATTGTTATACTATTATTTATCATTAAAAAAAGAAAATGGATTGTAAGAAATCAAGGTGTGTATTTATTAATTAGTTTTTTTATTTTTATTTTTATATCGTTTCACTGATGGCGCGTCGTGATGAGTCCACATTCAGTCACCCACTCTCGGCCAAAATTCCTCTCATCCCTCAGGCCATTCAATCATACACTCAAATTGTTAAAATATTCAAAAAAAAAAATTGGTAGGTTAAAATATTAATTTTTCGTTTCTCTGGATTAAAATATTCCTTGGTGTGTATATTTTCCAGCTGTTTAATATGTCCATATTTTTCTATTCGATTTTTCTATTTTTCTCTGAATGCATACTCGATAAAAGTCAGTGCAGAGAACAAACAATATATTGTGGACTTACTTACATTAAATATTTTTATTTATATCAAGTGTTTCTAGCATGACTTAAATATAATATCTACATTTGAACTATACGAATCCAAAATGATTCTATTAAGTTGAGATGACCGGCGATTTGTTTATTGTGAGTGAGCAACTAGGTTTATATCTTGATGCAGTTTTAAAGTAAGTTTTTTATATTAATTAATTAATTAAAGTAAAATAAATAAATATTCCAATGACGCAGTTATGAAGTGAGACATTTTTATATACCATAAACTTCTTTTCTCATTAAAAAAAAGAAAGAAAAGAAAATAGCAATGATATACCATAACTTGGATCTAAATCTCAGATTTTTCATTAGTAGGCGATAGATAATCCTGTTATAAATTCCTGTTGAGGTTAGTAATTTATCCTGATATTAGAGAATAAAGTCTTCTTTTATCTTATTTTTTTAACGAACACAAGACTGAATAAATATATTAGTTAAGGAAAAAAGCTAATAAATGTTTTTTAATTAGCTTTTTTCCCCGAACTGCTCCCACAACTTCATACAAGTAAATATTGACAAAAGATTACAGCTAATAAATGTTTTTTTTTTTAACGAACACAAGACTGAATAAATAAATTAGTTAAGGAATTTATTATAAATAAATCCTTTCATAAAAAGTTCCAGTTTCTAAATATACAGGTCTAACAATTTTATTTTATTTTTTTTTTTTTTGGAGATACACGTGAAAGTAAACAAACAAACAACTAAGTTCTTACAAATTTTGTATCGCTTATAATTTTACGATTCAATAGAGCTATTTAACTAACATTAAAATTAGGGGTGTCAATATGGGTTGACACGACACGAATTCGACACGACACGAATACATCAACACGAACACGACACGAATTTTCATTCGTGTCAAAATCTTCAACACTGACACGACACGAATTTTTTGCGGGTTGACACGACACGAATAACACGCAAAATAGGGGACAAAACGGTAATTGACAAAAAATTTAAAAAAATAGATCGAAAATAAATAAAAAATAAAAAAATAATAATAAAAATAATTAAAAAAAAATAATTAAAAATAATATGGGTCGACACGAACACGAATTCATAAACACGAACACGACACGAATTTTTTGCGTGTCATTTTTTCCAACACGAACACGACACGAATTTTTTTACGGGTCAACCCGAACACGAATTTTCGTGTCGTGTCGCGGGTTGACCCGGGTGTCAAAACCCATATTGACACCCCTAATTAAAATACAAGTTTAACATAAACGGATCATCTTGTGTGTAATTTAACATGATCATGTCATGTGAGAGGATTTTAATTAGAGATGACAAAACAGGCTCGGCTCGGCGGACCAACCCGCCCCACCCGTTAAACGGGGCGGGGCGGGCTGAGTTTTTCAACCCATCTGAAAAGCTGGACGAGTTCATTTTTTGACGGGTTGATGGCGAGCCGAAGCGGGTCAGTGTAAAATAGGCTCGGGCTGGCAGGCCATCCCGTCCAACCTGCCAAACGGGACGGGGCGAGCAGAGTTTTTCAGCCCACCTTCAAAAGCGGGACAGGGCGGAGCGGACTGCTCACTTTGTCATCCTAATTTTAACCATTAATAATTAAATCAACGGTGATGATTGTGTAATTTCTTATCTTTATATTTTTTCTCTCCTCCCTTATCACCATTAACTCACTCATATATTATTATAATTATCCCACATAACATGATCATGTTAATTAGCACATAAAAACATCTATTCCTGAGATAACACTTCAACCACACAAAAAGTTGAAGTCAATCTATTTGATAAGATCAGATTGCGTTATGTCAGAGTTAATCTTATATTCAAGTTGAAGTAATATCTATTTAAAGAATGTGAAAATATACTGCGGTTATATTTAAAAATTACATCAATTCGTATATTCATGAGAAAAATATTTGTTATTTTCAAAGATATATAATTATATTTTGGGAGAGATTATAATTATTATATCTTGCTATTAAATCTTAACCATTAATTTTCATCAATTTAATAATTGTAATTTATTAGGTCATACTTATTAATTAATTATTAATTTCTAATAAATTGTAACTATTAGATTAACGAAAATCAACTGTTAAGATTTAGTAGTAAGAGATAATAAGAAAAAAGAGATAATAATTATAACCTTATAACTTCTCCCATGTATCTTTTTAAGTGAGAGAAAAATACAAAATAATATTTTTTTATTTAAAATTTAAATTAAAAAGACCACTCACTCTTTTTCCACTGATTTCCATTGCTTACTTTTTTCTATCATTTGAAATACACAACTCCACGTCAGATAAACATCGAATCCATTTAAAATTTCATTTCTGTTAATTGTTTTTATCGATATATTATCTATAAAAATTATAACTTGGTCTAACTTACATTTCGGATATCGGAATATAATAACTTCTTGACAGCAACAACACAGGTTTCAGATTTCATAAAATAAACGCAAACAAAAATTTTCTTATTTTAAAATAAATTATTACAAAGTTGAATGTCATACTTTGGACATTTCATCATTTTCAACTGTAAACTTTTATTTTATTTTTAAATAGTAGTGATGATAACGTGGTACAATTATGCAACAACAAAATATGGAAGCTAAACTGGAAGCAAATCAAAGCCAGAACAACGCATACCAGGTAGTTGAGGAGGAGCGCAAAACGTAATGCGATAAATAAATTTTCTAAATCTCAAATTCATATTAAGTTACGTGATAATCTCAATTAATATTTAATTTATCTAAAACAATTTAATAATTATTTTCGTTTTTTTTTTTATCTCTCTACACGTAATCCAAAACTGTTAAATCAATCGCAGTTTTGAGGAGGGGTGTTTCAAGTCCGAGTAGGAGAGTCGGTGGACGACACCATCTCTTTTTCTCTTTCTATTCTCTTCAGTTTCCACATCGCCGATCCCGCCGTTTCTCCGGCCACCTTCCGGCAGTGCCGCCGCTGGGAATGCCACCGTCGACAGCCACTCCTCATCAGGTACGCTGTCTATGCGCGTCTTGTCTTGCTTTTTCTGCTTCTCTGCGCCTTTTTTCAGCAAATTCCTTTTTTCGCCTCGATCTCGCTGTTCTCGAATCTTCTGCTTTTTCCTCTTTCGCAGCTTTTTGGCCACCGGCAATTTTTCGAACTGATATTCCGCTTTCGTGATTTCCTTCTTCCTTAGCTGTTTGGGATTCGAGAAGAATGTCAGTCTGTTATCAATTGAACCTTTGGGCCTTTGATCACTGTATTGTGTGTGTTTCTATTCTTTTTCCAAATCTGAACTGAACTGAACCAACGATTTTTTTATTTTTGAGTTGATTTGATTATTCGTGTCATTTCGCTGCTATCTTTGAACAATCTGGGTTGTTGTACTTCGGGAAAGTGTTGTCTGTGTTACCTTCTCACTCTCTCTTCTGCGCTTGTTAATGTTTCTGGGTAGCTCAACTGATAATACTGAGGTTTGACATTGAAATTTACTGTGCAAGTTCACACTGAATCAGTTCTACAGAGCTTGTTCTTGTTGTTCTCTAAGTATCCTTATATTCCTGCCTGTGTTAATTGCATTGGTGTTCATTTACTGTTTGGATCTTGTGTCTTTCGGTGCTTCTGTTGATTGGTTCTTCTTCTTTTAATGTGTTTGGTTATGTATGTATGTATTTTTTTATTTTTTTTGCCTCGTTTATGTCCCCATCGTTTGGGTGATGTTGTTTATGTGTGCATTTTATTGCTATTCAGATCTCCCCAACCAACCCAGATGTTATGTACTTGTGTATGAGGATTAATCTCGGAGCTTTGTGTGCGCAGCTGTTGAAATGAATGGGGTGCAGAACAGAAGGGTTCACAATGTTGAGAAACCTTTTCCAGGATGCTTGGGAAGAATGGTAAACCTCTTTGATTTAACTGCTGGAGTAAATGGAAACAAGCTACTCACGGACAAGCCACATCATGATGGTCGTCTCTATCTCTCTTTGTTTACTCTTTTTTATTTGTTTGCCTCATTGCCCTTGGAAGATGATCTTGCTTAGTCCATGATTGACTCTTTATTTGGAATGTTTATGCACTTACGTTCAAATTAGTTTGTGGTTTTGGTAGAGAGTGGTGGGTTGAGGTGATGATGAAGAGGAAACATAGAAAATTGTATAATTTGTAGTATTTTTTAATACCCTATTTTCCTTGTGGTTTTTATTTGGAGCTTATTTCTTTTGGGTTTTCGTTGACTGAGTTTTGGATAGAAACCTTTCTCTTGGTGATCTGTCTGGTTTTAAATGTCCTGGAGCATCATGAAACCCAGCTGGAGGTTTCTCTAAATTGTCATTTGCTTTTATCTATTTCCAAGTTGTATGCAATAATTGTACTTTTGATTTCTGCCTTTGACATTTTGCTTTGCCATTATATTATCCAGTCTTAATCTCACGAAATTTTACCTCACTTGCAGCATCTTCAGTTTCAAGAAGTCAATCAGATGTTGCGAGGATCATGAGTCCTCCATTTGGTGATCATGTAGAGGATAAGCTGGTAATTTGGAGAGGATTATTCGTTATTGTCATTAAAGCTAATTGGTTGAAATTCAAAAAGAAAAGATAAATGATGTGATATAGTCATGTGGAATGTTCTTTTCTTTTTTAATTTATTAGATGCTTTGCTGTACTTTTTTTATTTATTTTCCATTTTCATGGACTTTGCAGATTGTTTCTGACTCAATGAGAGCATCTTCAAAGAAGAAAATAAACGGAACACCCATCAAGATGCTCATAGACCAAGAAATGTCCAAAGAAGTTGTTTCCAAGCACAATCCACCGAATGTAGTAGCAAAATTAATGGGACTTGAAGCCATCCCATTGGGAGAGCCTAATTTAGCTGTGGAGGGAAGCCAAAGAGGAGTTTATTCTCAACATATGTGTGGTCATTCAGGGACACCATTCAAACATTGGCAGCTGGAAGATAGGTTTATGGACAAGGAAATGCTTCATGAAGTTCATCCAATCACAGAACAGATTGCTTATAAAGATATTTATGATATATGGCTGCGGTCACAGAGAACAAGCAATCTAAGAGACAAGACACCAGAGAGAGAAAAGTGGACTGAAGATGTTAATGGGAAAAAAATGGCTCTCATTCACCAGAAATTTTTGGAAGCAAAACGTCTATCTACGGATGAGAGACTGCGCCAGTCCAAGGAGTTTGACGATGCCTTGGAAGTTTTAAGCTCCAATAATGATCTATTAATCAGGTTATTGGATTCTCAAAATCTTTATGAACTTCAGTCTACTCCACTAGCTGAGACAAAGCGTATTACTGTTCTTAAACCTTCAAAGATGGCTGACAATGAAAAATCTGGTGGAAAGGGGAAAAAGAACGACAAGCAGATCAAGAAACCAGCAAATGTTGGGGCTGCATGGGAGAAAAATAGCCCTGTGTACTCTCCAGCCAGTCAGAAAGTTGATGAGTTCCCAGTTCAACCTACTCGAATAGTGGTATTGAAGCCTACCTCTGTGAAGACACATGAGATTAAGGCTGTGGGTTCTCCAACGATGTCATCACCTCAAAATCTGCAAATTGGAAATTTGTTTCAGGGACCTGAAGATGATGGTGCACTGGAATCGAGAAAAGTGGCCACAGAACTTACACAGAAAATGCATGAAAACATAATTCATCAAAGAGATGAAACTTTGTATTCTTCAGTATTTTCCAATGGCTATATTGGTGATGCGAGTTCATTCAACAAATCAGACCATGAGTATACTGCTGGAAATTTTAGTGATTTGGAAGTTATGTCACCATCTCCAAGGCATTCTTGGGATTACATCAATCGCTGTGGCAGTCCTTTTTCTTCGTCATCCTTCAGTCGTGCATCCGGGTCTCCTGAGTCATCAGTATGCAGAGAGGCCAAGAAACGACTTTCTGAAAGATGGGCCATGATGGCATCAAGTAAGGGTCCTCAGGAACAAAGGCATATGCGGAGAAGCTCTACCTTGGGTGAGATGCTTGCTCTTTCAGATATAAAGAAATCTGTAATATCTGAGGTTGAGGGTATTAATAAAGAACAAGAACCAAGTGAATCTGTTTCCTACAGTCGAAATTTATATGAAGAAGTACATGTTGATGGTTCTCCTAAAAACCTCCTCAGGTCAAAATCTGTCCCTGTATCTTCTACTGTCTATGAAAGTGGGCTCAATGTTGAAGTTTGTGATAACGATGCTGGCAAAGCACATGACTCCAAGGAACTGACAAAGTCAAAGAGTATGAAATCATCATTTAAAGGGAAAGTTACGAGTTTTTTATTCTCAAGGAATAAGAAATCAACCAAGGAAAAATCTTGTCTATCTCAAATAAAAGATGAGTCCCAATCTTCTGTTGCTGAAACATCAGTATCTCCAGTAAATTCAACTGGAGACATTAGGGATGATGTGTCTCAAAGCTTCAACAGTGGCTCCTTTGGAGAGTGTTCTCTTCCATCTCTATATGAATCATCAGGCAAAACTTTATCAGATTCTGTCTCTAACGAACAAGGCGTAATATCTCTGGAGGTAATAGCTACTATTCTACATATTTCGATGTACTTTTTTATGGTGCATTATGCAAATTTTCTTTCGTTTGCTGTTGGCTACTTAAGGTCACTCCTTAACGCCCTCTAAATCTCACACCTTCTCAGTCCCTTGGCCCCCTCTCTCCTTCAAAAGAAGGGAAAGAAGAATCGAAACGAACAGAAATACAGAAAGGAAAAACTGTACGAGTATAGATTGCTACTTCTAAACTTTAATGTTGTTGAGTTGTAGTGCTGGCTTTTTTTTAATCTGTATCAAGTTCTTGGTTGGTAACATGATAAAAACAGTCTTTAACTGTGGAATCCTAAGTATTTCTTCATGATCCAGAGGTAACTTTGTGCCTTCTCTAACTTGCTAATTAAATTAGTCCCTTGAAACTTGTGCTGCTGTAGAGGTGCTTGCGTGAATTGTAGGCTGCATGGTGTGCTGTTAAGGAAATTGGATGATATGGTGGTAGGTTCTATCTAAGCAAACCAATTCGTTTGACAAATTGTTTGGGATTTTCTTAATGTTTTGGAATCGGGAAACAAATGAAAACATACCTGGTTATAAACATCATTGGTTCCTGATTACTACTTGATAAATAATAGAACTAACTTTTCTCAGTCAGCCAAGACTTATTACAGTAAAGCTCAACTTCTTTTATTTCTTGTTATCATTGATTATGGAATGATAAACTGAATGCCATATTATATACTGGGATCACATAAGTAAAATCTTTTTTCTGTACTGGAAATTGGTAAATAAACTGGAGGATTCTGAGACAGTTTTGTTAATTTTCACAGCCCGGGTTGACTCTGTCAAAGCCACCGGTACCAGGGATTTCAAGCGAAAACCAGGATCAGCCGAGTCCAATCTCAGTTTTAGAACCTCCATTTGAAGATGATAATGCAGCTCATGAGTCCTTGGACCGTATGAAGGGCGGTCAGCTGGGTAATGCTTAGGCCTTTCTCTCTCTCTCTATCCCTGTTCCTGCTAGGAAATTCTTAAATGATAATCATTGTTATCTTTATTGGTTTATTACCTGACTGCCATTTATTCTGTAGGATCACGGGTGTCTCTGAAGTCTAACTTAATTGACAAATCACCACCTATAGAATCAATAGCTCGGACCCTCTCATGGGATGATTCTTGTGCAGAGGTGGCAAGTCAGTACCCATTAAAGCCTTCGTTGGTTTCCTTAGACACCAAGGTAGAGGATCAAGACTGGCTTGTCTTAGTCGAGAAACTACTATCAGTTGCTGAACTTGATGATCAAGTGCAATCTAACTCGTTTTACTCTAGATGGCATTCCCTTGAAAGCCCATTGGATCCATCATTGAGGGATAAATATGCCAATCTCAATGACAAGGAAACTCAGCCTCTCCATGAAGCCAAGCGAAGGCAGAGAAGATCTAATCAGAAGCTTGTATTCGATTGTGTCAATGTTGCACTAATAGAAACCACTGGTTATGGATCAGAGAATTACTTAATGGCCATGTTGTGGAGTGGGGGCCACAGCAGGCTCCAAGTCACAGAGGGTGCACCTCCCCCATTGGTGGACCTCATCATGGCCCAAATGAAGGAGTTAATATCTGGTGGGATAAGATCTGTTTGGGGGCATTGTGGGGACAGCAACAGCCTGGTGGTGGAGAGTGTTGTCAGGAAAGAGGTTGTGGGGAAAGGGTGGGTTGAGCTTATGCAATTGGAGATGGATCTTTTGGTGAAGGAAGTAGAGGGGAAGTTGCTAGAAGAACTTGTGGAGGATGCGGTGGTTGATTTGACAGGCAGGGCCTAAATGGTTGAATCCCTGATGTGTCTTTCCTCTTTGTTTTTTAATGTTGTAACTCTATTATTGTTGTATTCGATTATCAACGCATGGCCCTACTTCCCTAATTTCATTAAAAGTTGCTAAAAGAATTGTTTCAATTTATAGTTATTTTATATTAATGTAGCTGTAATTTATTAATTACCTGAAACAAAGAATAAAAAGAATTATACGGATTATAAGAATTATAAATTGGTTTCCTTTTTTATCTCCGGGGGAAAAGTGAATAATTTTTATAAGTAAGAATGACTAGCTGAAATCTGGATAGGTCAGAAGGTTGTTAGTGTTACGTCGAAAGATGCTACCATCTCGAACTTAACCCAGAAAAGTAAATTCAGGTGTTGCAAATGGCAACCCTAAAAATATGATGACAGCGAAAAGAACAGCAAAAGCAGATCGATACATTGTAATACGTGTATAAAGTAATTCAGTTCTGACAGTAGAACAATATAGTAAATACATAATCGGTCTTGAGTACTCAATCATCAATATCTGAACGCCGAGTGTGTATTTGGTCACATAACATTGTCATAGACTGTCTCAGAAGGTACAAATGTAGCTAGGTGACCCAGTACTTCAGTTGGGTGTTGGAAATGAGTAGGTGATAGAAAGATTTTAATTTAATTTTTGATACACCCAAAATTTCGAATTAATTTTACAGGTGATTCAAAAAATCGAATCCATAAAAATACCGAAGTGGTTCAATTCGTTCTAAAAAAACAATTAGGATCGATAAAAAAAAAATGCAGCCATAGCTGTGGTACAACACCATCTGTACAACTTGTATGGAACATGGACCCACCCTAACCCCAAAAGAGAGGAACAGTTCAATTCTCTATTTCCTGTCTGGCTCCCATTAAATCATGAATCATGATGAATGAATAGATTAGATTCACGAGTCACAAGGCCAGAATGATGATGGCTTTTTCGCAACCTTACGGTCACGATTCTAATTACCAAAATATAGAGAACAAAGCCGAATGAGAGCATGTTCAATTCATGCACAACTATAGTATACCAGTACTTAGGTTACAAAAACATAGCACCGACACTCTCAATGCAGCGTGCCCTTTACCTAGTAGTTGTCTCCTATTGTCACTAAATGAAAGCCTAAATTACTTTCCTCGGTTTTATATTTTGTTTTCAAACTATAACAGAAGAGACTTTGAGTGACAAAATTTAAGGGACGATTTTGTGCAATTTATTATTTGATTTTATATTTTTTAAAATACATGAAACGTTTGTGTAATACAACAAAATAAAATTAAAATGAAAGCCTAAATTACTTTCCTCGGTTTTATATTTTGTTTTCAAACTATAACAGAAGAGACTTTGAGTGACAAAATTTAAGGGACGATTTTGTGCAATTTATTATTTGATTTTATATTTTTTAAAATACATGAAACGTTTGTGTAATACAACAAAATAAAATTAAAATACAAGGAAATTGTAACTAGTTTAACTCATAGTGTTATGTATCTGTCTACTTGGATTCCTATCTTCTTTCCTAGCTATAATTTAATTTGAGATTCTCCTACAACACATGTAGTGTCGCATATACTAGGAAAAGTATGTGGTCCAAGAACGACTCACAAGTTGAAACAAGTATCTCCTCCATTTATTTATTATTTCTTCTGGTTTTTTGAACCCGTTTGAGGTTCATAAATGTGTTTCAAAAAAGGTGAAGTATGTCAATTTACGAGTGTTTACAATGACAATTGTAAAGACCAAGGCACTGTAAAAGTTTCTCATGGTGCTGTATATCAAAAGGGGAGTGTGTGTAGATGGCTAAAGTGACTCTCCATTGTAGTAAAGTAATAGTATGAAAGGTGAATAGAGAAGAAGATATCCCTTCAATATGTAAAGTGGGTCTTTAAAGAGAGAGTGTCTCTCTGAAGCATGAGAGAAGGTGTGGTGAGATGTCTCATAATCAGGGGTAGCAGTGCAAAGAGAAAAAAAAAAAATTTTATATGATACCTTCTAGAAGATTCTAGATGCGAACTTTAATATTGGGCCCAATAAATTAGGCCTAAAAAAGAGCCTTCCACTATAGTTTTTATCTCTTGTGGCCTAATTTATAGATTTTGTTTTGTTTGAAAAAAAAAAAAAGGATTATTCAGGATCACGTGGGCCAAAACTGAAGTTATTTAAAAATAAAAAATGTAAATCATTCAAAAAGTATTACATTTTTATTGTATGTGATAAAATAAGTGCAAATTCAACAATTGAAAATTCATACTGTTATTATGGCATACTCAATATGCCAATTAGCTTAGCTTGGAAAGTTGGCAAATTCTAAAATATCCCTTGAAAAATAAAAATAATAAATAAAAGTCTTACGAACAATGAGGAAATAGAGGTAGTCAACTTAACTGTATTATTTCTCCACATGACTCGTGTAACACAACGAAAGAGAAGTAGAAAAAAGAATCATTGGACACACATGATATGAACCAGGCACTAGTCATAGTAGCTGAGTCTGAAACCTGAATCAAAAGGGTAGGGGCATTTATCAAAAGTGAGAAAAAGGAGGAGAATATTCTCCAGTGACCTGTGTTCTGGCAAATGGTTATTCACTGTGCAATTTTGAACTAGACTATAAGCCAAAACTATAGCATCTTTAGCTTTAAAAAATTGAAGCACAGCCCAGAAATCCCGTGACATCTCTATTAGCCTGTGTTTCCACAAGAAAAGCCTTTAGTATCAGTAAATAGAATAATTAACCTCATCCCATCCTTGAGATCCCAAAATTGCAGGATGAGCCCAAAGAATAAGCATGACTTTTGAAAGGGACTGAGATATTCTTTCTCACTTGTCATTTCTCTATCAAATGAAAAAAAGGATAAAGAGATGCTTCAGTATGATATGGATTGAAGAAGCTTTTGCTTTTGCTTCTTGTTCATTATAAGGATTTACAGTTTTTGTGTTTTACCGGAACATGAACAATGTTTTGTCATGGTGGATTCAGCACAACACAAGTTGCAAGGCACTCAATAGTCAATACAATGGTAACATAATCTTGAAGTAGTCGAAAATGGATTGTGCAACTAATTGTGAATATTAATTTTAAGTAGTTAACACCTCCTAATTTTTCAAATTACATTCTTTTGTATACTCCTAAATTATCTTTTACTTTATACAAGAATCACATTAGGAATACACTAATTAAATGCAAAATAATATATAGCACATCTTTGTGTGTCCCTAACATTTTTTTAATCCGGAATTACTTAAGTCAAAATAATAGCCAAAGCAAGCAGGAAGACTTTGTACAATATTTTAACATGTATATAATCTTGAATATTGGCAATATAGCTAGCTATCATGCATGTTCATTTATCCCACAATACATGTCCAATCCCACAAACATGTTCAATCCAATGTCCGAACTATAAAAGTAAAAAAATGACATAAAAAAAAAAATTAAACTTCATGACAAGGAGTATATGATAGTAAAGTTCAAGTGCGGATAACGTAATAATATTTTAGATGAAATATTGTTTTATTTTATTATTGTTTTTCAATCTGAATTGGATTAATTTTTAAAATTAAAATTCAAAACCATTCTAATAATTTAATTAATTGTTTTAAAATTTTCAACTTATTAAGGCTTTCAGGTTTTTCACTTGATTTTTTTTTTTGAGTAAATACAATTTTCGGTTCTCAGCAAATTTCACGATGTCCGCTTTAGTCCTTAGTAAATAAAAAGGCTATTCGTGGTCTCTAAAAAATTCAAAATGCACTCATTTAGTTGAAATTGTGGTCCCTCACAAATTCAAAAAAGACCTACATTAGTCCCTCAAAAGGATTAAAATAAGTCCATTTTGAATTTCTTAAGGCCTACGAATAGTCTTTTTATTTGCTAGGAACTAAAGCGGACATCGTAAAATTTGCTGAGGATCAAAAATGGTATTTACTTTTTTTTATTTTTTTTTGTCTAAATCATTAAGGTCTTCACACTGCCACAAATTATGTTCTAAAAAAGGAAATAGTAATGAAATTTGGAGCAAGACCCAGACCCAAAGACGCTTTGGTGGTTGGCCTGAGCAAGAAGGCATTTAATAGATAAGTTGGAATGTTCTTGGAGATGTTGACCGAACAAACACTAACAATTAAAGGAGAATATAAAAAATTTGATAGTTAAATTAAAGGGTTTTATATTTCCCATGATGTCATATGAGATGAGTTTTCTTATGCCATAGAAACAAAAAGCGTAAACACCCTTTTTGGTTCCTGGCAATATCTACGAAATCCTTTTTAGTCCCTGGCAATAAAAAAGGACCAAATTGGTCCCTAAAATTATGAAAAAAGGGCTATGTTAGTCCTTATGTCAACTCCTCCGTCACTAACGTGACCCTTTTTACATACTGTTAGGGACCAATTTGGTCCTTTTTTATTGCCAGAGACTAAAAAGGATTTCGTAGATATTACCAGGGACCAAAAAGGGTGTTTACTCAAACAAAAATTATGTGATATCCATATATTTGAAAAAGTTATATACGGGACCCTGTCACTACGTAAATCGAAGAGTATATAGGAAAAATTTTCTTCTCATATTACATGAGAAGTATAAAACCCTAAATTAAAGGGGGAATGATATACTTACCACCAAAAAAGTTTACCACATTTGCAATCAACCTAATCACCGTTGATTTCCGTCAATCTAACAGTTATAATTTCTTGAATTTAATGGGAATTAATAATTAATTAATAAATCCGATCTAATATTTTTTCAATAAATTATAACCGTTACATTGATGGAAATCAACGGTGATTAAGTTGGTTGTAAATGTGGTAAAAAAATTTGGTGGTAAGTATATGCTACCCCAAAAGAAATATTCTCTTTTGACTATAAGTATATATTATTATCTTTTTAAGTTATAAGTATTTTAATTTAGGGCAGGATATACTTACCACCAAAAAAGTTTATCACCTTTACAACCAACTTAATCACCGTTAATTTTCGTCAATCTAACGGTTATAATTTATTGGAAATTATTAGATCTCATTTATTAATTAATTATTAATTCCCATTAAATTCAAGAAATCACTACCAATGGACTAAGCTATATCACCGATATCAAGTGACTTCGACACAATGTCTCAATCCCAAATTTTAAAGTATTGAGTGAAGCTACATTAATAAATTTTTACCTCTCTCACAGACCTTCTGACGCAAGAGTCATTTGGGTTCTATCTTGTTCTTACTTAATTCCATTAGAAAGAGAGGCGATAAGGATCAAACTTATCACTTGGTCACTCCATCTCTGATATCATGTAAAAAATCATTTTAATACAACACCTTAAAATATTTGGTGAAACAACATTAATAATTTTATATATACGTAGTATAGAAGCTAGGATATATACAGTGTTACTATGCGCTCATGCGTTTCACCATTTAGATAACAGAACATTACTTTAACATATGTGTATTGTAATTGTTATAAACGTTAGAAAAAAACAAAAAAATAAAGTGTGTTGCATTTTGTGCTTAGGTTTTTTGGTGTACGCACCTTAAAACCTATCAAAATTAAGTCTTTAAACCTAATTTTGGACAAACCAATCCTCAGCTTCAACTAATTACATATAAGCTTCATCTTATTTAGATATACAGCTATTAAACATCTATTATTGAAGTCTTATGATCAATATCCGACGCACTTCGTCAATGAATATTGAATGCCACCGTTAAATGGCATTGCAAGGGGTAGGTGTACATGAAAAATGCTATGGTACCCTACTTTCCATTTTTGTAGGTTTTGTCATTAGAGTGATAAGACAATCAATTTTTTCCCTTATACGTGTAATGGAGGAAGTTATTTCCACCAATGTTGCTGAGTTTTCATTTATCTTAAAAAACGACCCAAAAGCATATATACTATGTTTGATTGAAATCCTAGTAAATTGGAAATTTCAAGTGGGTGCACCAAATAAATGTGCATTGTTAGTGGCAGCTTTCTGCTTCCCATTCGATGTAGCATTTCATTGAAACATTTTTGGAAGGGGAAAAGAAAAGTTGAGAATTGAGATTGTATACATTTACCTTAGCCATTTATGCAATTCACATGGGTACTTAACTTCATATAGCAACCTAATAAATTGGATTCTATTGGGAATCGCAACTTGAATAGCAAAGTTCATAGGCTGCCAGCTGAGAAAAATTTCAAGTCAATGCAGCTTGACAATTACGTTTTCATTATTATTATTATAGAAGTATTTAATTTTTTTTTTTAAGAAATAAAATTATCTCATACATATATAAAAATATGTAGGGCTCATGCAGAAAGAGAAACTAAAATATGAATCCATATACTTTTATAAATTTGTAGAATATAATTTTATGTCAATAAACCTGATATGGATAATTATTATACAAATACAAGGCCCAGAATCAAAGCCTTTACAATGAAGCAAAGCTCTTAGTCCACAAAGGCTGCAAAACTCATCTCTCCAAGCTGCACAATATTAAAGGCTATCACAGCAAACAACACAAACTTGAAGACTCCATGACAGCAAGCTCCTCAACATTTAACCATGACAGTCATACTACTTTGGCACCAAAGAACTTTTGCCTTCCCTATGAAGAAAGACATCTTCCAAGGAGCATATCACTCCACTATAAATACATGTATCAACACTAAGGTACATCATCTTCTCCTACATAATAAAAACTTGAGCGTCGGAGTGTCTTGCAGGTACACCCCCATCGCGTTCCATAGAAGACCCATGGATTAAAGCTGCTCCAAACTTCAAACTGCAAGATGCTCTGACCCAAGGAGGTTCCAGGCCTTTGTGTAGAGGAAGATCACATGATCGACCCAGTTGTAAAGATTTGGTCGGATCAAAACCTTTATTAAAAGAGTGGGTCGCCCTTCCAATTAGCATATATATGTAAAAAGACACTCTTGCATCATGGCAGTGGTGGACCCAGAATTTTTTTTTTATTTCTTAGGATATTTACGGCGCTGGTAGTTTAATATAAGTTTAATCGTAATAAAATAGTGTTTATTTATATATATGCTTCTTAGGATATTTACCTAACACATCGTACGATTTCTCCTCCACTTAAACCAAAAAAAAAAAAAAAAATCTCAAATTTTGTGTCTGCATGTGCAGACACAGTCACCAATGTCCGTCCGCCATTGCATCATGGTGATAATTTATTGATAAAAGTAAATATCCAATATGTAGATAAGCATACAATCATAATCTGAGTTTGAATTTCAGCTTTATTAATTATTGAGGGTCATATTATTATTATAATTATTCTGTTTGTATTAATTCCTGAATCATTGCATTTTGGTTGAATTAAAAAAGCAAATTACTAAGTACATATAAAATAATGTCGGACACCACCTTACTTCTACAGTTAAAAGATATTGATACAAAATAGTAATGGCAGATTTTAGATACATTTATGGTGAGATATTTTCTAGCTAATCGTGTTGCTTTAACATAATCCCTGTGAAAAGTAAATTGAATTCTATATGCGAGTTTCAGAAAAGTGTAATGTCCCTTAAAATATCTCAAGACTTTTTCCTCCATATTGAGTTGACACTAAATTGACACCAAGTCACCAACCATCTTAAATGACAGTAAAGTTTCCACTTTTACTTCCACATAACATGTCTGGATACTGTCCTTCTTACAAGCATTCCTTATATCATTCTTAGGAGACAACGGATAAACTTGTTGAATTACACATGTCTTCTCACTCCCCCGTAAAGTTAAATCACACATCAATTATTTGTTGAATTGATTTCCTTTCGCAAAAAAATTAATTTATTACTTTTTTAATAAAAAATTACAAAAAAGTTATCGTTTTGCAAAAAATTACGAATCTATAGCACCCAAACACGTCCACATGGGGCGTGTTCTGATGGAGAAAGACACACCCATGTGGGGCGTGAGCTTGTGAAAGAAACACGCCCAAGGTAGGGCGTGTGTGGCAGGATAGAGACACGCCCACGATAGGGCGTGAGCTATGAAGCAAACACGGCAAAGGAAGGGCGTGTTTCAGGAGAGAGACACGCCCACGATAGGGCGTGTTATCCGCGGTGTATATAAATCCGTTTTTCACTTTTTTACCTCATTTCCACCCTCCCATCCTCTCTCTAAACCTCCTCCTCCTCCTTCTCTCTAAATTTCTTTTGGAGGATTTTGCGCAGCGAAGCTCTGTCTCTCTCTCATGTAAGTCCCTATTTATTGATTTTTTTTTTTATTAACAGCAATTAATATATGATAGTTATTAGCGACTTAGATAATTGTTAGGGGGTTAGAAAAATATTTGTGACTTTATTTAATTGTTAGGGGGTTAGAAAAATATTTGTGACTTTATTTAATTGTTAGGGGGGTTAGAAAAATATTAGTGACCTATGTAAGATTGTGATGTGACTTATATATTATATGGACTTACAAATTAATTAGTTACTTCTAAATTGGTATATGTTGGTTTTATGACTTATTTACACACTTAGAAATTAGTTTGTCACAATTAATTTTTTTTTATGAAGGACACTTGCAAACATATTGACCTTTCAATTAACCACATTGTAATTAGGGTTAAAGACGAATGAATAACGTATGCAATATTAATTTAAATTGAATTTGAATTAATATTTGTATTGAAATATATTGATAGAATAATGTAATGTTAAATGAATTAATTGTCAATGATGTTAATGTAATTGAAATTAATATAACAATTGAAGTTATTAGTTAAATGCTATTTAATTAAGTGCAATTAAATTTTATTTAGTGTAAATTAATATAATATCAATACTAATTTGGGTACATCTTTTTCATCTGTAGTAGTTTCTATTATGGCCCATTCGTCTTCATCAGAGTCCTCGCGCTCTGGATCCGATGGTGATCTTGAGCCATCCGATCCTTGTACGCATGTACTTCCTGATCCATATAGGTGGGAGGTACTCCGTAAGAGGACACAACGCAGTCACGTTTCACAAGTTGTGTGGAACGAGGATACGGTTAGGGGGTTAAAGACGAGGCGAGGGAAACTTCAGGGGGGACCCCATCACGATGATATACCAGATGTTGTCGCTGACTATTTGACACAGGCTGGGTTCATACACGTGGCACGTATGAGTCATGTTCAGGTATGTAATGTTCAAATAGCTTAATTAAATTACCGTATGTGGACTTTGTATAATTGTTGTTTTTCCTTCAGATCGATACCCCCTTGATATCTGCTTTGGTTGAGCGTTGGAGACCGGAGACACACACATTTCATATGACGCAGGGAGAGATGACCGTTACATTACAGGACGTGGCTGGTATACTTGGTTTGCCTACTGACGGGCAGGCAGTTACCGGATCTACAGCGTTGGATTGGATTGCTATGTGTGAGGAGGTTTTTGGGACTGCCCCAGTTACGGGCACAAACATTCATGGATTGAAATTAAAAAAAATTAAAATAAAAAATAAAATAATTTTAAAAAAATACGGGTCGACACGAACACGAATACATCAACACGAACACGACACGAATTTTTTACGTGTCATTTTTTCCAACACGACACGAATTTTTTTGCAGGTCAACCCGAACACGAATTTTCGTGTCGTGTCGAGGGTCGACCCGCGTGTCAAAACCTATATTGACACCCCTAGTTTTCATCATTAACTATTCCTTCTTTTTTATTTTTCTGGATACAATTACTCCTCCTTTCGAAAAAAAGAGAAATATTCTTGTATAAATTAAGTGGATTAAATAAGTAAATTATTAACGCATCATTAATTCTTATTAAATAACTTTTATGCTCACTAGTAAATTAATGATATATCAATATACATTAGAATTGAAATACAAGTGAAAGTAACAGGGTAATAAAGTAATAAACTGTTATATAAGACCATTGAAAGCCAGCCTTAGATTTCACACAGCAATTAGCTATTACATTCCAACATTTAGAAGAAGCCAACAACATTGCTAAGATAATCAAGCTCATGTCAAGTAACAGAGTCTTCCTCCTGGTCCTAGTCACCTTGGTGGTGGTGGTGGCAATCATTGTCGTTTCACCAAAGACAGCAGAAGCAGCTCGAACTTTCTTCGTGTTTGGGGACTCATTGGTTGACAGTGGCAACAACAATTACTTGCCAACCACGGCACGTGCTGACTCACCCCCTTATGGCATTGACTATCCCACTCATCAACCCACTGGACGCTTCTCCAACGGCTTCAACCTCCCTGACCTTATTAGTACGTCAATCACATATAATGTGTATATATATTCAACCATACATAACTCATGATGATACTGCATATGCTACCCTTCAATTGTTCCTTTGTTGAATATATGGTCATTGTGGTGCTAATGACACATGATGATATTGTTTTACATGGGGTGTGAAATGTGAATGTTATTGTAGGCCAGCAAATTGGGTCTGAACCTACATTGCCATACCTGAGCCCTGAATTAAATGGAGAAAAGCTCTTGGTTGGGGCCAACTTCGCTTCTGCTGGTATAGGAATCCTCAATGACACTGGCATCCAATTTGTAAATCTCTGCTATCTCACTTTTTTCTCTCCCTTTGATAAATAAATATAAATATAATGTTCACTCTTTACATGGTATCACATGCTCTCGGAGAATAACATGTAAATAACCAATTCTCTGTGCATATACATAATATTATGCATTTATATTATTAACTTGGTCCTTACCAACTAACTTTAAAACTTGCTATTCTCTTAGGGGGTGTTTGTTTTAGAATATCTCAAAAACTTTCTAGGAAAGTGCATGTTGCATTCTCGTTCTCCGCATTTGGTAGAATGAAATCATGACTTTTACCTATGAAAAAGAGTTGCCTATCTAATTACAAATGCATGTAAAAAAGGTACTTCTACACTATTAACGAATGCTGTTTGCAAGATGGTATTTCTTGAAAAAATGGAGAAATTGAAAAAGTGGATGAAAATCAAGACAAGAATACCCCTATTCTTAACCACATGTAACATTCAAAATTTTATAAAAAGGTTACTTTCGTAATTTCTATTTATTTTTCCATCAAATTTTTATTTTCAACCAAACATACACTCAGCATATTTAAGCCAATTTTCCTAGTAATATTTTGCGGTACCAAAAAACTTTTTTTAAATTTTCCTACCAAACTTACTTTCCGACGTTTTTTTCTTTGTAATTACATTTTCCTAGTAAAAAAAATTTCTATTGAACCAAACACTCCCTTATCTCTATTTGGAATCAGGCTGAAAGGTTTTGATTAACTTTGAATTAACAACATTGGGGTATTAAAATTTACAACAGGTGGGTATAATCAGAATGTGCCAGCAGTTTGCATTGTTCCAGCAGTACCAGGAAAGGTTAAGTGCAGCTGTAGGGGCAGACCAG
This sequence comes from Gastrolobium bilobum, assembly GCF_033153095.1. Taxonomy (NCBI): domain Eukaryota; kingdom Viridiplantae; phylum Streptophyta; class Magnoliopsida; order Fabales; family Fabaceae; genus Gastrolobium; species Gastrolobium bilobum. The sequence goes on along the minus strand of NW_026899159.1, from coordinate 514,805 downwards.
GCTCAAAGGGTTGTGAATGGAGCTCTGGTCCTCATGACAGTGGGTGGTAATGACTTTGTTAACAACTATTTCTTAACTCCTTTCTCTCCCAGGTCTCACCAATTCACTGTCCCCCAGTTCTCTAGCTACCTTATCACCGAGTACAGAAAAATTCTCATGGTAATTCTTTCTCCTCTGCTTTATCTTTTTTGTTACTTTTCTCTTCCTCTCTGGCTTTGATGTTTGCCACGGAGTTGTTGGTCGCTGAAACAACATGATATGCACTTCTAATAAGAACTCGAAGTGAATCTTGAGGTTGAAAGTAATTCATGTAACGTCGTAGGTTCTAAGGTAAAAACTAAAAACTAACCAAAAAATTGTGATGCGACTGATACAGCAGTATGTTCCTTTTTTGTTGAGGAAAATTTTCAACTGTTACATTTACTTGGTTTCTTGAAATGTACCTAAATTTAATGATATAAACAGAGAAAAATTGATTGACTTTTGTAATTGTAAATTCTTAAGTTTTTCTTGCAAAAATGATGGTTGAACGTTAACTTACATAACCTTCTAATTGCCTGATCCAATTTCTGATTCGTACAATCATGATATCATGTTCCACTCATAAAAGATGGAAATAAATTTGGTTTATCCTTTAACCCAATTAGCCTGGTTTAATTTGGTTCCTTCACTTAGGTGGAAAAAAGTGAGTTATATTACTTTCTTGATAGAATTATGTTATAGCGTATTTTACAGTTTAAAAATGCTGCAAGCCATCTTAATTCTCATATGTTGTGTTGTTCAACTTCTTGGTCTGTGTTGATTGAATTTAATTAAAGTATACAGTGTTACTAAATGTTGATGCAGAGGTTGTATGAGTTAGGGGCTCGTCGTGTGCTTGTGACAGGAACTGGTCCACTAGGTTGTGTTCCTTCTCAGCTTGCTATGAGAAGCAGGAATGGGGAGTGTGCGCCAGAGTTACAACAAGCTGCACAGATTTTCAACCCTCTTCTGGTTCAAATGATCAGAGATCTCAACTCCCAACTCGGCTCTGACGTTTTTGTTTCTGTCAATGCCTTTCTTATGAACATGAACTTCATTACCAACCCTCAAAAATATGGTATATGTATTGTTTTCAAGATTAATTTTATTTGTGTTTCTGCTTATTGTGTCACTCATATATATACACATGCATGCATTTTCAAGGGTGAACCAATGCTTCTTTATCTTAATTGTAGGTTTCGTTACATCAAAGATAGCATGTTGCGGTCAAGGTCCATACAACGGGCTGGGATTGTGCAACCCCTTGTCGAACCTGTGCCCAAATCGTGATCTCTATGCATTTTGGGACGCTTTCCACCCATCACAACGTGCACTCAGGTTTATCGTTGATGATATGTTCAGGGGAACCAGCGACCTTATGAGCCCTATGAACCTCACCACCATCATGGCCATGGACTCCAACATCTAATATAGTATACACTTTAATTTATAGCATGCTTATTGTTGGATATATTAATAATATATTTCAATAATATGATGATATACAAACTCAATAGATGAAAGCATGGTTATTTGAATTTATATGGGTTGGAACCTAATAGTTTAGGTTATCTATAGAGTTTCCTAAACTGAGTATTCCAAACTTGATATCCGTTGGTATAATACTTCAAACACTTCTAAATTCTTTTCTCTCAAATCCATAACCTTCAACAGTTATGTGGTGTGCGTGATTAGCCGGTGAAGAAGTTTCAATATATACTGTATGCAATTTATTCTACAATATATGACAACAAAAAATGTAGGATACATTATTTTTTGTTACCATTATTTATATTATTATGCTTTATATTTCATCTCCGATGCATTAAATATTATACAAAAATGATGAGATTTTATTTTCATATAATTCCGTCCATTTCATCACCAACATCTGTACCTTACTTCCGTCATCTTCTATTCTATTTTTGTTCTCTTACTTACCAGACACATGACGTTTGTTTCATTTCGTTTCTCTTGATTCCCATGATATTGCGTATACAAAAGAATGTATATTGTACGAGCCCAACATCATTGGACCCAATCTCCCATGGAGCCTCAGCTGGGGAACTTTCACAGCCCACATTGAAATTTGAAAGTAAATAGATTTTTTAGAGTTTAAAATAAAAATGCACCAAATACAGTTTAATACAACGGTTGATGATTCTCAAATTTGTATTATTTTAATTTTTATAATAAAATATAAATAAATTAAGGATTGAGATTGTCTAGAAATTTTTTTTATTCTATTTTTTTTCTGAGATGTAACATATTAGCTAGTTCCGTAATTGTCCATCATATAATAAGTAATATCATCAATCATGTTAATCAATTAATCAAGTTGTTTCAGTTTAATCAATGCTACTAAGTTAGGAAAATTTGTTATTTTTCGTCGAGGACTCTTATAGGATGATTTGTAAAATATAATAGAATACTTTTTTCTCTAACTTGCTTCATTTTTTGAATCTTTTTAACTTAGAGTGGACTCGAAATAAATCTCAATCAGTTATGCAAGAACTCAGCCTCTCGAACCTTACATATTGGATTTTTTATTTTATTTTATGTTCTAAGAATTTCATAAGAAAAAACAAAACATAAATATTTTACGTCTTATAAAAATAAAAGGTGTAATATAATAATGTAATAATGTCATTATATATACAAATATGTGTAATTCAATCAAGAAAAAACAAAACATAAATATTTTACGTCTTATAAAAATAAAAGGTGTAATATAATAATGTAAGAATTTCATTATATATACAAATAATCTTTCAACTTTGAGTTTCACCAACTTTTAGCATGTGTTACGCTACAAATAAATTGCATATATTATCAACTTTCTTCCATACACTATAGTGGCATATAATCTTCTCATCTACATAGTTCTAAAGATCAAAGCGTATGTTATTAATGCACCGCACAAGTATACAATTACCCTCACCTAGAACTGTCATTCGACAACAAAGAATCGCTTTGAGCATTGTTGGAGTCCTCAGCCATACTCATCCTCATGCATGAAAAGACTGAAGGAAGATTTTATTGAATTAATCAAGTATTTACCATTTTATGATGTATTTATCTTTTATTGGAGAAATATAGACACAAACTTACATCTGGAAATAATTGTAGTTGTCATCCCAATATTCAATACAGTTGGTGGACACTCGGGATCTAGAGAGGCAGAATCAGCCGGGATGGGGGAGAGAAATAAGACGGAAAAGGACATGAGAGAAACATATAGACTGTGAAAGACATTGGGATGTAGTGTGAGAAAGAGACGATGATTTCGTGATCATGCATATATCAATACCCCTAATCTCCTTCTATTCCATCCATCTGGACTATATGCAGCCTCTGAATATCAGTCCTTGCACCTAACAACTAATTTTGTTATCTTTCTAGTCAAGACACAATTATAAAACATACTAAGCTTCACACTCTACTCATTTAAAAGTTGGAAGGCCGAATTCTCAAGAAGCTCGTCAGCTCATATCATGTCTGAGAAGTCCTTCTATTGTAGTGATGTAAAGAGGTAATCCAATGAGTATGGGATGTTGTAAAAACACAAAAGTCGTTTGATAAACATATAGACTATTTGCATAATATCTTCATTCGTTCTAATTAATCTCCCAACTTTGAGCTTCTCATACTTCTAGGATGTGTTACACTACAAATAAATTACATATATTATCAACTTTCTTCTATACACTATAATAGTAGAAATGGGTTGGGCTGTGATTAGTGTAGCTGGTTTAGAATTGGGTAGTGATGGGCGACTTACCCATTCTTTAGTTGTGTGATAGTCAGCAACTTGTCCCTCATAAAATTTGGTATATGCAAACGCTGCAGTTACATCTGGTGGACGATGCACAAGAACAGCACGTCGAATCTGAGGTTTCAATCCCAAAATAAATAGGCTCTTACGCATCAGAGGCGTAAGTGTAGGTATCCTCCTAGCAAGCAATTCGAAAGCAGATTGAAAATCGTGACCGAACCTTATTGCTGCAATTTAGCCAATGCACCCAGAGGATCTTCAAAATTAGAAGGTCCAAAGCGTTGGTAGAGTGCTTGCACAAATGATGGCCAATCGGGAAGATGTCCAATGGCAAATAAGGATTCAAACCAACATGAAGCAGGCATATCCATGTTAAGGGAAACCAGATCAAGACGATCTTGTTCCGGTAATTGGTGGTATCGAAAGTAACGCTCCACAAAAACACCCAAAGGTCCAGGGTCGCCAGATCCAAATCTGGGAAAATCGATGCGCATAGAACTGACCTGATTAGGAGGACGAGCATTGTTGGCTACTGGAGTGGCTCCGAGGATACCTGACCGAGGGAGGGTTGGCCAGTAGTGTGGTTATTTGAGCTTGCATAGTTTGTAGAAGAGAATAAACATCTGAATCTGGACATTGACATCATTAAATCGTTGATAAAGGGAGAGTTCTGACGTCTCCAAACGACGATCTAAGGTTCTTTCCACGGTGGTGGTCTGGTTAGTAAGATCATGAAGTTGCTGCTCGTGAGCATGGATTTGGGTGGTGAGGTCACGCAGGCGAGTATTCTCAGCCATAACTCAAAGAAAGCACCAATGTAACAGGGTCAAGGAAACATATAAAATAGGGAAAAGATGAGAGGAAATTTAGAGAGAAGAAAAGGAGAGAGAAAGAGAAATTCTGAATATCTTCTTGCCTTTACTAATGCTCTCAGCTATTTAAATTGAAATTACATGACATTAAAAGTAAATTGTGAAATAGTATCCCTACTAATGGGCTGGCCTAATAAGTTTAAACACTCAGCCCACAATATAGTCTGCCAAGTACCCAGGTTTCTTCCTAACTCTTTTAGTCTTCACAGTCTCATTAATTGGGCTAACATCCGAGCCTGTTACACTCCCCCTCTACATAGTTCTAAAGATCAAAGCGCATATTACTAAAGTACCATGTAAATATACAGTCATCCTCACCTGGAATTGTCATTCGTCACCAAAGAATAGCTTTGAGCATTATTGGAGGCCTCAGTCATACTTATCCTCATGCATGAAAAGACTGAAGGAAGATTTTATTGAATTAATCAAGCATTAATCAAGCATTTAGCATTTCCCATCTTCCTCAATAACAAGACCCCAAACTGAACCGTTCAACGTCACCTCCAAACAGAAGCGTTTTTCACTAACCAAGAACACTGTTCATCGCGATTGACCTTCTTTTTGGCGGCCATTCAACTCCGATCAGCCCCAGATAGGTTCGCAATCCTTGGACGACCTTCGCCTGAAAAGCCCAGCCCGATCGGACGTCAGACGCGCCTCCACGCGCCGCTTCTTTCCCTGCGCGTGAATCTCACGCGCCGCCAGCTTCACCGGCGCGTGACAGCGCGTGACGGTTGCTATTGGTTGCGGACCGGTGCAGTCTTGACCGACTCTCCAAGCTCGTTCTGGATCTGTGCTCACCTCTTTGATCGGACCTCGTTTGGTAATTTTTCGTGATTTTTTGGCTTCTTGGTACTATTCCTTGAGTTGTTTTGCAGTATGGCCGCTTCCGACGGTGATTCAACTCTAAACTTATCTGAAAAAAATTCTACCTCATCTGTGGTGACCCCTCTTGGTCACAATGATCTTCCAAATCTACATCAGAGTTATCGATTTGACGGATCAAATTATTTGTCATGGTCTCAGTTCATTCGTACTACCATCAAGAGTCGCAAGAAGATTGCTCATCTTGATGGCCCTGCTCCTGCTGCCACGGATCCCGATTTTGCTGTTTGGGATAATGAGGATTCTCTTATCATGACTTGGTTGTGGAATTCGATGACTCCTGAAGTGGGTCGTCATTGTATGTTCTTGTCTTCTGCTATGGAGATTTGGGAAACTGTCCGCTCCACTTATTCCTTGAAACAGGATATGGATGCGCGCTATGAATTGCGCAATAAAATATTCACTACAAAACAAGATTCTTTATCCGTGACTGAGTACTATGGCACCTTGAAGGAGTTATGGACTGAACTTGATCAATTTCAGAGTTTGAAGATGAAATGTACTGCAGATGCTACTGCTTTAGCCAAGGAGGTAGAAAATGAGCGTATTTTTGATTTTCTTGCTGGTTTGAATTCCGAGTATGATCCTATTCGGGTTCAGATACTTGGCAAAGAAACTTTTCCATCCCTTTCTGCTGTTTTCAATACTGTTCGGGGAGAGGAGAATCGTCGGGGTGTTATGATGAACCCTGATAAATCTGTCATGTTATCATCAAAAGATGGTGCTGCTTCTAAACCCACTGATGGGTCTGCTATGATTTCAACAAAAAAAGATGGTTCTACTTACAGGAGTTCCTTTCCAAAATATTCTGATGGAGCATCTTCTAGACCTAAGAAAGATGATCGCTGGTGTTCTTATTGTAAAAGAACAGGTCATATCAAAGATCTATGCTATCGCCTCCATGGAAAATAAACTGTCTTAGAAAAGATGGCAAGGATGCGTGGTCAAGCGCATTTTACTTCTTCTGATATAGCTCCTACACCTAATGAGACCCAACTTGCATTTCGTCCAGATGAGTTGGAAAGACTTCGAACCATACTTGATTCTCTGAGTGAGCCATCTGGTACTAGTGATTTGGCTATGACTGGTATGAGCTCCAAAATTTCTTCTTTTCTTACTTCATGTATTGATTTTAAACATTCTTGGGTTGTTGATTCTGGTGCCACTGATCATATGGCTTGTTGTGCTGACCCCTTTGTCTCTTATAACCCTACCATTGGCACTCATACGATAGCCGTAGCTGATGGCTCCCATACATCAGTTGCGGGTTCTGGTAACATAAAATTACAGCCTTCCTTACATCTCAAAGATGCTCTTCATGTCCCTAAACTTTCTACTAATCTTCTTTCTATTCATAAAATTACAAAAGATTTAAATTGCACTGTAACCTTCTTTCCTACTCACTGTGTTTTTCAGGATCTCGCCACAGGGAAGACGATTGGGGGTGCTAAAGAGCAAGGTGGGCTGTATTATCTGGTGTCACAATCTCCTGCAACTCATGTTAAGGATCACATCTTATTGTCACATGGCCAGTCAACTGCTGATTCTCTGATTTGGCTTCATCATAAGCGCTTGGGACATCCTCCATTTAGTTTACTCAAGTCTTTATTTCCGTCTTTGTTTTTGTCTAAGTCTGTTGAGTCTTATCATTGTGATGTTTGTGAGTTTGCTAAGCATCATCGTGTATCTTTCCCTTCTAGTATTACTAAAAGTGTTGAACCTTTTGATCTTATTCATTCTGATGTTTGGGGTCCTTCTAAGGTCCCTCATTCTTCTGGAAATAAATGATTTGTTTCTTTTATTGATGATTGCACTCGTATAACTTGGGTTTACTTAATGCATGAAAAGTCTGAGGTACCAAAATTGTTCTTTCAATTTTATAAAATGATTGAGACTCAATTTTGTAAAAAAATCAAAAGAATAAGGACAGATAATGGTACTGAATATGTCAATCACTCTTTTTCCCAATTTATACAAAATCAAGGTATGATTCATGAACTTACATGTGTAGACACCCCCCAACAAAATGGGGTTGCTGAAAGGAAAAATCGTCACCTTCTTGAAGTTCCTCGTGCCTTATTGTTTCAAACACATGTACCCAAATGCTATTGGCGAGATGCCATTCTTACTGCAGCATTCTTGATCAATCGTCTACCCACTCGGGTTCTCGATCATGTAAGTCCTATTCATTCCATGACTTCCTTTTTTTCTTCTATTCCAACTTTGCAAAGTCTTCCTCCTCCAGTGTTTGGATGTGTTGTCTTTGTTCATATTCATAAACAGCATCGCAGTAAGTTGGATCCTAGGGCTCTTAAATGTGTCTTCCTTGGATATGCTCCTGATAAGAAGGGCTACAAGTGTTATCACCCTGGAAGTCGGAAATTTTTTGTTTCTATGGATGTTACATTTCAGGAATCTGAGTCCTTTTTCCAAGGTCCTCATCTTCAGGGGGAGAATGATTCACCAGAAGACTCATCACCTTCCTTCTTTGAAACTTCAGTGTCTACTCCTTCACCTGTGTCAGTGTCTCTTCCTCTTGTTCCTGTTCCTAATGTGTCTGTGACTGATCCTCCTATGACTGATACATCAAGTACACAAGAGATACGGAAGATTGTAACACCTGAATTGGTATATCAAAGAAGGAAACAGCCCACATTGCCTCAACAGCAACCTCAATCGTCTGAACCACTGGTAAGTCCTGAATCTCATATTTCTGATCATGATACTTCTGATGACTTACCCATTACTACTGCTTCTGATGATTTACCCATTGCTTTAAGAAAAGGAAAAAGATCTTGTTCCAAGAAATCTTGTTCTTCCTGTCCCTCTTGTACTCAATACCCTATCTCCCATTTTGTTTCCTCTGCTAATCTTTCTATGCAGCACAAAAGCTTTGTTTCAGCACTAGATTCTACTTCAATCCCAAAATCAGTACATGAAGCTTTGAGAGATGGGAATTGGGCTCAAGCCATGCAAGAGGAGATGAATGCATTGGAGAAAAATAAAACATGGGAGGTTATTGATAGACCCAACGGAAAGAAAGCAGTAGGGTGCAGATGGGTTTATACCCTAAAATATAATTCTGATGGCACTCTTGAGAGATACAAGGCTCGATTAGTCGCCAAAGGTTACACTCAAACCTATGGCATTGATTATGAAGAAACCTTTGCTCCAGTTGCAAAAATGAATACAGTGAGAATCTTGTTGTCCCTTGCTGCCCATTACAATTGGGATATAAATCAATTTGATGTGAAAAATGCTTTCCTCAATGGTGAGTTAGAAGAAGAAGTCTACATGGAAATCCCGCCTGGTTTTGATTCTGTGAAGGGGGGAAATAACGTTTGTCGATTAAAAAAGGCCTTGTATGGATTGAAGCAGTCACCTCGTGCTTGGTTTGGGAGGTTTACTAAGGTTATGATGACCTTAGGATATAGACAGAGTCAAGGAGATCACACTCTTTTCTTCAAGCACTCCCAAAACGGGAAGCTTACTGTGCTCCTTGTATATGTTGATGATATTATTATCACAGGTAATGATTTTGTGGAGAGACAGATTCTGCAGACACGGCTTGCCTCTGAGTTCGAAGTCAAAGACCTTGGGAAACTGAGATATTTCCTAGGGATAGAAGTAGCTCATTCAAGCAAAGGAATTTTTATCAGCCAAAGGAAATATGTTCTTGATCTTCTCAAAGAAGCAGGAAAGCTCGGGTGTAAACCCTCTAATACTCCTATTGAGCAGAATCACAAGATGGGCTATGAAGAAGAGAGTCCTCCAGTTGATAAAGGACAATATCAACGGCTAGTTGGGAAATTGATATATCTGGCCCATACTAGACCAGACCTAGCTTATGCTGTTAGTGTTGTCAGTTAGTTTATGCACAATCCAAAGGAAAAACACATGCAGGCTGTAGAGAGAATTCTTCAGTATCTTAAAGGTACTCCTGGTAAAGGATTGTTATTCCGACGTGATGGCAATCTATCTTTAGAAGTCTACACAGATGCTGATTATGCTGGATCCATGACTGACCGTCGTTCTACCACTGGTTATTGCATGTTTCTTTGCGGTAACTTGGTGACATGGAGAAGTAAGAAACAAGATGTGGTTGCCAGATCAAGTGCAGAAGCTGAATTTCGAGCTATGGCTCAAGGCATTTGTGAGTTACTGTGGCTGAAAATTGTACTTGATGATCTCAAAATAAAATGTGAGGGACCTATGAAGCTGCTATGTGATAATAAGTCCGCTATTTGTATAGCTCATAATCCAGTTCAACATGATCGGACTAAACATATTGAGGTCGACCGCCATTTCATCAAAGAGAAACTTGATAGCGGGTTGATTACCACTTCATACATTCCCACTGGGCGTCAATTAGCTGATCTATTAACAAAGGGGCTTCCTTCAGACAGATTTCAAGAACTTACTAGCAAGCTGGGAATGATAAATATCTATTCCTCAACTTGAGGGGGAGTGTTGTAAATAATATTGATTTAGTTATTATTTAGTTTATTGTTGTATTGGGCCAAGCCCTTTGTTGTATTGGGCCAAGGCCTTTAGGTTAAAAGTAGGTCACATATTCTCTATAAATAGAGAATCCCTTGTACACATTATTTACAATTCTAATATATATCAGTATACCATTTTTCAAGTAGATTGAAGGAAGATTTTTTGAATTAATCAAGCATTTACCATTTCATGATGTATTTTGCTTTTATTGGAGAAAATATAGACACAAACTTACATATAGAGATACACTTTGAGTATTGTAGTTGTCATCCCTGTAAAGAGTACGTATTCTATACAGTTGGTGGATACTCGAGATCTGGAGAGGCAGAATCAGCCGGGATGGGGGGGAGAAATAGGACGGAAAAGGACATGAGAGAAACATATAGACTGTGAAAGACATTGGGATGTAGTGTGAGAAAGAGACAATGATTTCGTGATCATGAATATATCAATACCCCTAATCTCCTTCTTCCATCCCTCTAGACTATATGCAGCATCTGAATATCAGTCCATGCACCTAACAACTTATTCTGTTATCTTCCTAGTCAAGACATAATTATAGAACCGTACTAAGCTTCACACTTTGCTCAATTAAAAATTAGAAGGCCGAATTCTCAAGAAACTCGTCAGGTCATATCATGTCTGAGAAGTCCTTCTCTTGTAGTGATGTAGAGAGGTAATCCAATGAGAATGAGATGCTGTAAAAACACAAAAGTCAATTGATAAACATATAGCCTATTTGCATAATATCTTCATTCGTTCTAATTAATCTCCCAACTTTGAGCTTCTCATACTTCTAGGATGTGTTACACTACAAATAAATTACATATATTATCAACTTTCTTCTATACACTATAATAGTAGAAATGGGTTGGGCTGTGATTGGTGTAGCTGGTTTAGAATTGGGTAGTGATGGGTGACTTACCCATGGTTTAGTAGTGTGATAGTCAGCAACTTGTTCCTCATAAAGTTTGGTATATGCAAACGTTGCAGTTACATCTGGTTGACGATGCACAAGAACAGCACGTCGAATCTGAGGTTTCAATCCCAAAATAAAGAGGCTCTTACGCATCAGAGGCGTAAGTGTACGTTTCCTCCTAGCAAGCAATTCAAAAGCAGATTGAAAATCCGTGATCGAACCTGATTGCTGCAATTTAGCCAATGAACCCAGAGGATCTTCGAAATTAGAAGGTCCAAAGCGTTGTGGAGTGCTTGCACAAATGATGGCCAATCAGGAAGATGTCCAATGGCAAATAGGGATTCAAACCAACATGAAGCAGGCATATCCATGTTGAGGGAAACCAGATCTTGTTTCGGTACCTGGTGGTTTCGAAAGTAACGCTCCACAGCGAACACCCAAAGGTCTAGGGTCGCCATATCCAAATCTGGGAAAATCGATGTGTATAGAACGGACCTGATTAGGAGGACGTGCATTTTTGGCTCCTGGAGTGGCTCCGAGGATACCTGACTGAGGGTTGGCCAGTAGTGTGGTTATTTAAGCTTGCATAGTTTGTAGAAGAGAATAAACATCTGGATCTGAAATTGACATCATTAAATCGTTGATTAAGGGAGGGTTCTGACGTCTCCAAACGATGATCTAAGGTTCTTTCCACGGTGGTGATCTGGTTAGTAAGGTCATGAAGTTGCTGGTCGTGAACATGGATTTGGGTGGTGAGGTCACGCAGGCGAGTATTCTCAGCCATAACTCAATGGAAAGCACCAATGTAATAGGGTCAAGGAAACAGATAAAGTAGGGAAAAGATGAGAGGAAATTTAGAGAGAAGAATAGGAGAGAGAAAGAGAAATTCTGAATATCTTCTTGCCTTTACTAATGCTCTTAGGCTATTTAAATTGAAATTACATGACATTAAAAGTAAATTGTGAAATAGTATCCCTACTAATGGGCTGGCCTAATAAGTTTAAACACTCGCCCACAATATAGTCCGCTAAGTACCCAAGTTTCTTCCTAACTCTTTTAGTCTTCACAGTCTCGTTAATTGGGCTAACATCCGAGCCCGTTACACTTCCCCTCTACATAGTTCTAAAGATCATGTTACTAAAGTACCACGTAAATATACAGTCATCCTCACCTGGAATTGTCATTCGTCACCCAAGAATAGCTTTGAGCATTATTGGAGGCCTCAGTCATACTTATCCTCATGCATGAAAAGACTGAAGGAAGATTTTATTGAATTAATCAATCATTTACCATTTCATGATGTATTTTGCTTTTATTGGAGAAAATATAGACACAAACTTACCTATGGAGATACAATTTGAGTATTTTAGTTGTCATCCCTGTAAAGAGTAAAGAGTACGTATTCTATACAGTTGGTGGACACTCGAGATCTGGAGAGGCAGGATCAGCCGAGATGGGGGTGAGAAATAGGACGGAAAAGGACAAGAGAGAAACATATAGCCTATTTGCATAATATCTTCATTTGTTCTAATTAATCTCCCAAATTTAAGCATGTCATACTTTTTAGGATGTGTTACACTACAAATAAATTACATATATTATCAACTTTCATCTATACACTATAATGGCAGATAATTTTCTCCTCTATATAGTTCTAAATATCAAAGCGCATGTTACTAATGCACCACATAAATTTACAATTTCTCCTCGTGTATGAAAAAACTGAAGGAAGATTTGATTGAATTAATTAAGCATTTACCATTTCATGGTGTATTTTGCTTTTATTGGAGAAATATAGACACAAACTTACATCTCAAGAAGCTCGTCAGCTCATATCATGTCTGAGAAGTCCTTCTCTTGTAGTGATGTAGAGAGGTAATCCGATGAGAATGAGATGCTGTAAAAACACAAAAGTCGTTTGATAAACATATAGCCTATTTGCATAATATCTTCATTCGTTCTAATTAATCTCCCAACTTTGAGTTTCTCATACTTCTAGGATGTGTTACACTACAAATAAATTACATATATTATCAACTTTCTTCTATACACTATAATAGTAGAAATGGGTTGGGCTGTGATTGGTGTAGCTGGTTTAGAATTGGGTAGTGATGGGCGACTTACCCATAGTATAGTTGTGTGATAGTCAGCAACTTGTTCCTCGTAAAGTTTGGTATATGCAAACGCTGCAGTTACATCTGGTGGACGATGCACAAGAACAGCACGTCGAATATGAGGTTTCAATCCCAAAATAAAGAGGCTCTTACGCATCAGAAGCGTAAGTGTAGGTATCCTCCTAGCAAGCAATTCAAAAGCAAATTGAAAATCGTGACCGAACCTTATTGCTGCAATTTAGCCAATGCACCCAGAGGATCTTCGAAACTAGAAGGTCCAAAGCGTTGGTGGAGTGCTTGCACAAATGATGGCCAATCGGGAAGATGTCCAATGGCAAATAAGGATTCAAACCAACATGAAGAAGGCATATCCATGTTAAGGGAAACCAGATCTAGACGATCTTGTTCCGGTACCTAGGGGTATCGAAAGTAACGCTCCACAGCGAACACCCAAAGGTCCAGGGTCGCCAGATCCAAATCTGGGAAAATCGATGCGCGTAGAACGGACCTGATTAGGAGGACGAGCATTGTTGGCTCCTGGAGTGGCTCCGAGAGTACATGACTGAGGGTTGGCCAGTAGTGTGGTTATTTGAGCTTGCATAGTTTGTAGAAGAGAATAAACATCTGAATCTGGACATTGACATCATTAAATCGTTGATTAAGGGAGAGTTCTGACGTCTCCAAACGATGATGTAAGGTTCTTTCCACGGTGGTGATCTGGTTAGTAAGGTCATGAAGTTGCTGGTCGTGAGCATGGATTTGGGTGGTGAGGTCACGCAGGCGAGTATTCTCAGCCATAACTCAATGAAAGCACCAATGTAACAGGGTCAAGGAAACAGATAAAATAGGGTAAAGATGAGAGGAAATTTAGAGAGAAGAATAGGAGAGAGAAAGAGAAATTCTGAATATCTTCTTGCCTTTACTAATGCTCACAGGCTATTTAAATTGAAATTACATGACATTAAAAGTAAATTGTGAAATAGTATCCCTACTAATGGGCTGGCCTAATAAGTTTAAACACTCAGCGCACAATATAGTCCGCTAAGTACCCAGGTTTCTTCCTAACTCTTTTAGTCTTCACAGTCTCATTAATTGGGCTAACATCCGAGCCCGTTACACTCCCTCTCTACATAGTTCTAAAGATCAAAGCGCATGTTACTAAAGTACCACGTAAATATACAGTCACCCTCACCTGGAATTGTCATTCGACAACACAGAATAGCTTTGAGCATTATTGGAGGCCTCAGTCATACTCATCCTCATGCATGAAAAGACTGAAGGAAATTTTTTTGAATTAATCAAGCATTTACCATTTAATGATGTATTTTGCTTTTGTTGGAGAAAATATATTGAGTATTGTAGTTGTCATCCCTGTAAAGAGTAAAGAGTACGTATTCTATACAGTTGGTGGACACTCGAGATCTGGAGAGGCAGAATCAGCCGGGATGGGGGAGAGAAATAGGACGGAAAAGGACATGAGAGAAACATATAGCCTATTTGAATAATATCTTCATTTGTTCTAATTAATCTCCCAACTTTCAGCTTCTCATACTTTTAGGATGTGTTACATTACAAATAAATTACATATATTATCAACTTTCTTCTATACACTATAATAGTAGAAATGGATTGGTCTGTGATTGGTGTAGCTGGTTGAAAATTGGGTAGTGATGGGCGACTTACCCATGGTTTAGTTGTGCGATAGTCAGCAACTTGTTCCTCAAAAAGTTTGGTATATGCAAACGTTGCAGTTACATCTGGTTGACGATGCACAAGAACAGCACGTCGAATCTGAGGTTTCAATCCCAAAATAAAGAGGCTCTTACGCATCAGAGGCGTAAGTGTACGTTTCCTCCTAGCAAGCAATTCAAAAGGAGATTGAAAATCCGTGATCAATTTAGCCAATGAACCCAGAGGATCTTCGACATTAGAAGGTCCAAAGCGTTGGTGGAGTGCTTGCACAAATGATGGCCAATCGGGAAGATGTCCAATGGCAAATAGGGATTCAAACCAACATGAAGCAAGCATATCCATGTTGAGGGAAACCAGATCTTGACGATCTTGTTTCGGTACCTAGTGGTATCGAAAGTAACGCTCCACAGCGAACACCCAAAGGTCCAGGGTCGCCAGATCCAAATCTGGGAAAATCGATGCGTATGGAACGGACCTGATTAGGAGGACGTGCATTGTTGGCTCCTGGAGTGGCTCCGAGGATACCTGACTGAGGGTTGGCCAGTAGTGTGGTTATTTGAGCTTGCATAGTTTGTAGAAGAGAATAAACATCTGGATCTGGACATTGACATCATTGAATCGTTGATTAAGGGAGGGTTCTGACGTCTCCAAACGATGATCTAAGGTTCTTTCCACGGTGGTGATCTGGTCAGTCATGAAGTTGCTGGTCGTGAACATGGATTTGGGTGGTGAGGTCACGCAGGCGAGTATTCTCAGCCATAACTCAATGGAAAGCACCAATGTAACAGGGTCAAGGAAACAGATAAAATAGGGAAAAGATGAGAGGAAATTTAGAGAGAAGAATAGGAGAGAGAAAGAGAAATTTTGAATATCTTCTTGCCTTTACTAATGCTCTCAGGCTATTTAAAATGAAATTACATGACATTAAAAGTAAATTGTGAAATAGTATCCCTACTAATGGGCTGGCCTAATAAGTTTAAACACTCAGCCCACAATATAGTCCGCTAAGTACCCAAGTTTCTTCCTAACTCTTTTAGTCTTCACAGTCTCGTTAATTGGGCTAACATCCGAGCCCGTTACACTTCCCCTCTACATAGTTATAAAGATCATGTTACTAAAGTACCACGTAAATATACAGTCATCCTCACCTGGAATTGTCATTCGTCACCAAAGAATAGCTTTGAGCATTATTGGAGGCCTCAGTCATACTTATCCTCATGCATGAAAAGACTGAAGGAAGATTTTATTGAATTAATCAAGCATTTACCATTTCATGATGTATTTTGCTTTTATTGGAGAAAATATAGACACAAACTTACATATGGAGATACACTTTGAGTATTGTAGTTGTCATTCTTGTAAAGAGTACGTATTCTATACAGTTGGTGGACACTCGAGATCTGGAGAGGCAGAATCAGCCGGGATGGGGGAGAGAAATAGGACGGAAAAGGATGTGTTACACTACATATATCCTATTTGCATAATATCTTCATTTGTTCTAATTAATCTCCCAAATTTAAGCTTCTCATACTTTTAGGATGTGTTACACTACAAATAAATTACATATATTATCAACTTTCTTCTATACACTATAATGGCAGATAATCTTCTCCTCTATATAGTTCTAAATATCAAAGCGCATGTTACTAATGCACTACATAAATATACAATTACCTTCACCTATAACTGTCATTCGACAACAAAGAATCGCTTTGAGCATTGTTGGAGTCCTCAGTCATACTCATCCTCATGTATGAAAAAACTGAAGGAATATTTTATTGAATTAATTAAGCATTTACCATTTCATGGTGTATTTTGCTTTTATTGGAGAAATATAGACACAAACTTACATCTGGAAATACACTTTGAATATTGTAGTTGTCATCCCAGTATTCTATACAGTTGGTGGACACTCGAGATTTGGAGAGGCAGAATCAGGGGATGGGAGGAGAGAAATAGGAGGGAAAAGGACATTAGAAAAGCATATAGACTGTGAAAGATATTGTGATGAAGTGTGAGAAAGAGACAATGATTTCTTCACCATACATATATCAATACCCTAACCTCCTTCTATTCCCTTCATCTGGACTATATGCAACATCTGAATTTCAGTTCGTGCACCCCCAAGTGAATGTAAAATATAAGTCATACCCAACATAAAACAATTTTTTTCTGACTTTTGTAATTGTAAATTCTTAAGTTTTTCTTTTAAAAATGATGGTTGAGCCTTAACTTACATAACCTTATAATTGCATTATCCAATTTCTGATTCTTACAATTATGATTTCACTTTCCACTCAAAAAAGATTGAAATAGATTAGATTTCCCCTTTAACCCTATTAGCCATGCTTAATTTGGTTCCTTCACTTCGGTGGAAAAAAAGTGAATTATTTTTACTCACTTGAGAGAATTAAATATGTTAGCATGTTTTACAGTTTTAAAAATGTTGCAAGCCAACTTAATTCTCTTATGTTGCTTTGTTCTATTTATTTACATATATGTGTTGATTGAGTTTAAGTACAATGTGTTACTAAATGTTGATGTAGAGGTTGTATGAGTTAGGGGCTCGTCGTGTGCTGGTGACAGGAACTAGTTCACTAGGTTGTGTTCCTTCTCAGCTTGCTATGAGAAGCAAGAACGGGGAGTGTGCGCCAGAGTTGCAACAAGCTGCACAGATTTTTCAACCCTTTTCTGGTCCAAATGACTAGAGATCTCCACTCCAAACTCGGCTCTGACATTTTTATTTTTGTCAATGCCTTCCTAATGAACATGAACTTAATCACCAACCCTAAAAAATATGGTATATATATAGTGTTCAACATTAGTTTTACTTGTGTTACTTGTATGTAGTGTCAAGGGTGAACCAATGCTTATTTATCGTAATTATTAGTAGGAGCATGCAGGTCTCGTTACATCAAAGATAACATGTTGTGGTCAAGGTCCCTACAACAGGCTAGGATTGTGCAACCCCTTGTAGAACTTGTGCCCTAATCGTGATCTCTATGCATTTTGGGACGCTTTCCACCCATCACAACGGTACAAATATCGCTATAGTTGCATCGTAAAGCGTGCTGAATGAATTTTGAGCTCTAGGTTTAGAAATAAATTATATATGGTACATAGAACTAGTAAATATGATTTCTGATGAAAATTGATGAAAAATAGGGTTTTTGGGGAAGCATGCCCACAACGCGCATAACAGCTTAAAACTGTGATTTCTCAAAACGACTGGAAAACTCCGGATTCATCTGATCAAGGACAATTAAAAGACAATGGTTAATGTTAAAAATTGGAGTTTTTAAATAGTTTAGGAAATTATGGACGTTTAGTGGAATAAGCGAGATATTTGAATTAATTTGAATCGCGTGAGGTGGCGGTGGGAGCCACCCCACTTAAGTGACTTAA
Organism: Gastrolobium bilobum; assembly: GCF_033153095.1. Classification (NCBI taxonomy): domain Eukaryota; kingdom Viridiplantae; phylum Streptophyta; class Magnoliopsida; order Fabales; family Fabaceae; genus Gastrolobium; species Gastrolobium bilobum. The sequence continues at coordinate 496,619 of NW_026899159.1, read as the reverse complement.
GCCACATGGGTTAGCACTATTCATGCATCACTTTCCTCCCTTCTCTTTGAAAAACCCGCGGCCTCCATTGGTGGGAGACAAAGCTTTGCTTCAAATTTTCTTTCCCTCCAAACTCACTTAAATCTCCACCGAAATCCAACTTTCAGTACATCAAACTTTAAGTAAAGGACCTTCCAAACACAACCATGGTAGTTTTAAGGCTTGAAACTCAGTGAATTGGGAGAAAAAGCACATCATTGTCAGCGGTCAAGTGAAGGTTTTTGAGGTTCTTGGAGTTGATTGATCCTCCAATGCTTTGGTATGATGTAGAAGAGTCCTAAGCCTTACTTGTAAGTAAGTTTCAACACTTTTAATTGGTTGAATTGGTAGATCCAAATTTGAAAACCTAAAGCTATTGTGCATGGATTGATGTAGTTAGAGAGCTCAAATTAAAATTGTGTATTAAATAAAGTGGCTTAGAATGACGTTTCATAGTGATTGAACACGTAAAAGTTATTGAGGATTTGATTGGTAACTTAGGCAAATTTTGATGTGGAAATTCAATACTTTGTGAATTGGTATGATTGTAGAATTGTGTAATTGAGTTGTGAAGAATTTGTATGAGTTAATTATAGGATTGTAGGATGTGTATAAGTGTTGAAATAGATTAAAAATCCTTTGGTGCACATGCACGGTGAATTCGGCCAATGAGGGGAAATAAAGATGGATGATGTAAAAATTATGTAATTGATGTTGTGTGATTATGAATGGTGTTTAAATTGGTTGTATGTTGAATTGATGCATTGAATTGGAAGGAAAATTATTAAGTGATGTGTGTGTGCATTTCGGCCATTTAGGGAAAATTAAGGGGAAATGGTGCTATGATGGTATGACATGGAATTAAGGACTTGAAACGGTGTTGTGATAAGTTTAGGAAGCTAGTAGAACCTTGAAATGAAATTAAGAAAATGGTTTGGTAATTTTGGGCAATATGGCCGAATCTATACATGTGGGGGGTGGACTTTGGTACTTTGTAATTTAGTTGGTTGCACCTTGTGCTAATGATCCTTGTGTGATCATTGTAGGTTGCCTCCCACAGACTTAAACTTGGAGCATTGAGCTTGGTGGGTTGCCTTTGGTCCTTGACCAAAAGGATTGTGGTAAGTGATTATGTAATGATGTATGAATAATCATGTATATGAATTATGTGGTTGTATTGAAATGAGAATGACCTATGTGTAGGCATTTCTTGTTGGACTAAGCTCGGTGGTGTATTGGATTGGAGCTACCAAGAGAGGAAGTTGTCACCAGGTAATCCCTTGGTACTGGAATTTAGTCCTCGTGTGTGCTCCACCACGCCCCTTGGGGGTAGTGGTTGGAGGTGGATGTTAATAATGTATTATAACATGCTCATGCATTTATGTGTTATAGTGGTACATAGGATGTACTGTGTCTCTGGCCAGTAGACTGTTGCCTTCGGGCGTTACGGACTTCCACTGGATAGGTCTCCGGGAGTTTCAGTTGACCTGGGGTCATGGGGTGTCATCCGTTGAGGAGCACTCTAGGAATGTCTCGAGTGTATATGGATGGAGGGTGCCTTGGTTGATATTCTGGGAACATTTTCCTGGATGAGAACCCGTAGGCTATATGCCGAGGCCAATAGGCCGGATGTTGCGTGGCTTTGGCATTGATCATTTCAGCTTCATCGTATGTTTACTCCCTATGCTTCCCTACTTCACTAAATCCCTTGCTTTATTTTTTTTTGGATGTTGTGGTATATTATTGATTTGCATCTGAGTGAGCCATGAGACGGAGTGATCTCCAGAACCTCTGGATTACTGAGATATATTTGTATATCTCATCAAGTTTTGGGGACTTTATTTCAGGTAGTAGCAGTGGGGCAGGAGCTGTGGGCAAGAGGCCTGTAGGATGAGCAGTGGAGACTTATGCCTTTTTGCATTTTGAGGCCACTAGGCCTAGGCTAGACTTAGGGCATGAAAATTGTATGTTGATTTAGGATTATTCATATTGTCATCTTTGTTTATGCCATATTTTGTCTAAGTTTAGTTGATTATTTACCATGTTTCTTTTGAGGATTCATTATGTTGTAATTGGAGATTTATTTGTATGATGTTTCATTTAAGGCTTGTAATTGTAATATTGGACCTTGTGTATTATTGAAGATGATGTATGATAAAAGGGCATTAGGCCTATTTTAGTTGATGAATTATGCGTATGTTTAAAGAATGTATGCAAATGGATCAAAGTGATTGAAATATTTTAAGTTTTATAATTTGAGAAATGAAATGTAAAGTGAGCAAATGGATATAAATTGTGATGGGTTGTAAGAGAACCAAGGCATTGCTGGTCATTGAGTGCCACCCGTGTCTATTAGGTACCCTTGATGATAGATAACACTTTTACAAAAGTGAGATATGTTGGAAAAACAAAGGAGTTGCTGCCGAAATTTCTATAAAATGGCAGATTTTGGGTGAACTTTGGGGAGCATATCTCCCTCCACATAAGTCCAATAAAGGCGTTCCATACACTATTTTGAAGATTGAGATGTCAACTATATTTTGTCAAAATTTGTGAACCATAGGAGTAGTACGCTGACCTGTAGAGGCCATTGAACCCGGACTGTCCAGAGATCCCTTGCACTTGAGGCTGTCGGCACCTGTTTTTGGAAAATTTATTCCCGTTTCAATTATTTGTAAAATTAGGCCCATGATATGTAAAATTGAATCTTTATGTGTCTAGTTTACTGTATAAAAATTTGAGAGTAATTGGTGGTGTGGTTTGTCCGAAATTATGGAAAGAGTGAGGGCTATTTGGTGTCCTATTTGAGGTTGCTGGCACTGGCAGCTTTGCTTGTCCAACTTCAAATGGTGATAACCGGAGCAAACGAGAACTTTATGGAGTGTGTGATAGCTTGTTGGAAAGATAATTAAGTCTATAATAACATACTAAAAGATGAGAGGTTCGCGACATGCGAATTTTCTGCAGTATCTAAAAGACTGAATCATATTCGAATAGGTAAAAAAACGTAAAAGTGAGATTTATGCTGAGTGAGTTTATGGAAACCCCTTAGTGACTTGAGAGAAGTATTATATGATAGTTAGACAATTAATATTATTATTATTCTGCATTTAGTTTTTAGTTATGCTCACAACTTTTATTCATTACGCTTTATTATTGTTTTAAATGCTCGCGTAATGAAAAGGAAAAAGTTTACTCGCATTTTTATAAATGAACTGCTGTGATTGTAACTACGCTTAATATCTTAATCAATGTTAATAATTCCGGTACGTAATGGGCTGTTACAGGGTGTGTGGGTTTAAAAAGTCTCACATTGGACAACTAGTATGAGGTGAGAGGAGATAGGTGGGCTTAGGTCCACCACGCGCGTGCGCCGCTGTCTGGTTATGTTCGTAAGTGTGTGTTAAATAAAAATATTTTTTTATTAAATTATTTTTTAATTTTTTGTCCAAAATATCCCTGTGACTATCCGTTGCTTCCCTCCAATTTTTTCAAACCACGCTTCTATCCGTCGATTTTTTGAACGTTTTGAATCGAACCGGTTCTTAACTTTCGCGAACCGGTCACCGACTGTACCTGTTCACCGAATCGATCACCAGTCATGCCCGTTCGCGGCTGTTAGTCACGGCGATTTGCCGTCTGCGGTTTATCGTCAGCGGTTCATCGTGACCGGTCAGTATCAATAAATAAACCCTGACCCCCCCAGCAAAATCATCTAATTTTCTGTATTGTTACTCTGCCAGATTTTTTCCTTCATTCAGTTTGCATCCTCCTTTCTATTTTCTGGTGTACCTTCCTGTGGCATATTGTTGTGTTCGTTTGGGCTGTTGACTGGTAGTGCCACCACTCCTCAGACGAAAATTGTTCTATCATCGGAGACACTTGTCCATCAACCTTTGGCGTCAGTGAGGGGGCAAATTGTCTTAAGAAGACATATTCTCTGGGCTCGGATTTAATCCACCATACTGCATACTTTTATCATTCTGTCTCATTAACTGACTTGTAAGTTTATTCTAATTTTAATGTTGCACTGTAATTCTGATTATTAATCTCTTATGTTCTATACATGGATTCAAATCTCTTAGTGATTTAATATCACCAGTGTCTTCCAATAACAATATTCAGGGGAACCAGCGACCTTTTGAGCCCTATGAACCTCACCACCATCATGGTCATGGACTCCAAAATCCAATATATTAATAGCATTGCTATTTAGTGTGTATGATTGGCGGGTGAAAAAATTTCAGTATATACTGTATGCAATCTGTTCTATGATATATGACAAAAAAAAATGTAGGATACATTATTTCTGGTTACAATATTATGAAAAATGTATTTGTAATTTTAAAGGACATAATTTTATGTCATTTTAAGTGATTATTGTATTTTGGCAAAAAAAATTCTTCTTTCTTATCCACAAAATCAGCAAGAAAAAAAAAGTATTCTTGAGGAGAAAAAAAATAAATAAATAAAATACCAAAACACAATAATTTTACTTAAAATGACATAAAATTGTGTCCTTTAAAATAATAAATATTTTTTCCTACAAATTATTTATATTATTATGCTTTATATTTCATCTCCAATACATTAAAATATTATACAAAAGTTATGAGATTTTATTTTCACATAATTCTATCTATTTGATCACCCACATGTGTACCTTATTTCCATCATCTTCTATTTTTGTTCTCTTACTCACCAGACATGACGCCTTTGTATTTATTTCATTTCTCTTGGTTTGTTGCCAGTTGCCACGCTGTTGCGTATACAAAAGAATGTATATTGTACGAGCCCAACATAATTGGACTCAATCTTTCATGGGAAATTTTTTTAAATACTACAGTTGTACCAAATTGAGTACATCATTTTACTAAAATAGGAAATTTTTATTCTATTTTAATCTCTTATTTTTTATCCATTTTCTTTTATGCCCCTATTACTAAAATTGAATACAAATACGCGTTAAAAAAATTCGCATAAATTTTGAAACAGATGTAATAGCATAAATTTTATTTTTATTTTCTATAAACAAGTTACTGTTTCTGCAGTGTGGGGCCAAAGAAAATAGCTTAGCTAATAACAAATTGGCAATAAATTCATAAACAAGTGGAACGGCTTCGTTGCGTGGCGATGGTTCATAAAACGATAAGGTTTGCGTTTGGCGTTGACCGCATTGACCGGGCACAGTGAGTGTTGATTTTTTATGTTTCCTTTCCCTTCTCCTTTACACAGAACAGAAGCAATAGTTCTGATGCAATGGCGGAGGCTCCTTCTCTGATTTCTCTGTGCATCGACACACTCGCACAAGAACTTCTCCTCGGTAAATTTCGTTACACAATTATTCTTTCTTTCTTTTCTATAAAGGATTTTGAAATTGTAGTGTATTTGGAGTGTAACCTAGAGTCAGGAATGGTTGCAGGGGATAATGATCTTCTTCTTCAGGCTATATACGACCTTCCTTTCCATTTACTTGATACCTTAATCGCGCGTTTGCCCCCAATCGCGTTGCGCAAATTCCAACATCACCTGTATGTTCATTTCTTACCCTCACTATCGTCAGCATTATCATCCTAATTTCGTCTTTAAATGCATAATTTATTCACTCACCTAAAGTATTTTGAGTAGTTCTTGTATAGTATTAGCTGGATTATTATTAATATTTTTTTTTCCTTTTTTTCAATTATGTGTTGGCTAACTATTGTTTATCTGAACTACCAAAATTCTGAACAAGTGAAGATACATTATTGATTGGTGAAAGGTTTTGTATTTTAAGTGCTCTAGCTGTCTTCTAGATTTTGTGTTGCACCTAAGTCTTAACCGCGGCTGTTTCTTTTATGCTCTTTTGGTTTTTTTACCTTAGTTAGATCTTTTGTATGTGTTATTATTGGAACAGGCCGTTCCAGGACCAGAATGAGGAAGGGTTTTCTTGCGATGAATCAACAAACAAGAGAAAACGCTCAAGGTTGCCAAGAATTTCATACTCATCCGTTTGTGCAAATGCATTCTCGTGGTATCTTTGTTGATTGTGGGGAATCTTGTTATTACAGGGATTTTAATCTAAATACAGCTTGGCAGATGTTGTTTAAGTTACGGTGGCCTTGTCTCGTTAATCAGATCCAACCAACCGACTGGCAGCAAGCGTATTGGGAAACCCATTTGCAAAAGTATATAAACTATAAAGTGTTGTATTAGGTTTATCGCTTAATATTGGTTTTTTACTCAAAATTTACATTTTTCTACAATCTACATGAAATAACAGTTGTCTAGATGAAGCAGCAGAGATAGCACTAATCCCATCTTTTAATGGATATATTGGTGACATACAGATTTCAGGTACTATGTTAATCTGCTATCTCTTTAATGAAAATTTCTAGGTGAAGCTGCCTTCTATGTCTAGCTTAGTCAAACTCAAAAGTCTGTTCACTTTTGAAAGTGGTTATGGAATAATTTTATTTTGCTCCTTAAATGATACTTTTGCCGCTGTTCTTTTTGTTCATGAAGAGCTGTGATTGCAACATGTGATATTAAAATATCAGTATTACTTTTCAGCTTTAAGTATAAACATAATCTTTGTCACTTAGACACTTGACGGCAGTCTAGGTCTCTAGAATGCCTTTGGCTGATGACAAAGAATGAAGGGGCAGTATGGATGATTGAAAGTTTCTTGAATTGCTTGGTCATCCTTTTGCAAAAACCATTGAAGCACCATTTTATGCTTCAAATATTTTCTCTGACACCTCCTGGAGAATGGAGATAGAGCTTGTGAGAAAAACTAAGTTGCAAAGAGTTTGCTTTTGCATCAATTAAATTTATAATATCTGTTTATTTAAGTTACCCTGAACTTTGTGCGTAAATAATCTTACTTTCGGGTTGCACAACCCACTTCACCCCCCATTTCTATACTTTTAGTTTTTCGTTGATAATTTATTGAATTTTTTCACTTTACCCCTTTTCTTTTCAGACAGTATACTGAAATATATTGGTTTTGCGGGACATGAAATTCATTCAATTTGTGACTATTCAAAACTGTCTTACCATTGCCTACAATTTGGCAGCCATGTGAGGTAAGATGTTAAAGTGATATTATGTGTCATAATTTATATAGAAAGAATCAGTTAGGATTGCCTTTAAATAATAAAGAAAGAAGAGAACCATGGATTTCATTTTTTGTGTTCTTGGATAAATACTTCTTTTTTCTATTGGTGAAGCTCAAGTGTTACATAATCAGTTGAACTCGCTTTGATTATCCGTTTCAGATTCAGCTGACTAGTTAGCTGGGTTTTCCCTCGGAGTTATCACAAGGCAACAAATAGGTTTGGGCAGCCACCCCCAAAACCTGCATCACTTTTGATGAGATTTAAATGCAACTTAAGTCATGACAATACTTTGAAAACATAATGTAATCCAAATTGACTAGAAGTATTACAATGTAAGTGCACATCGAATGAAATGCAAGTCAAGAGGCCAAACAATGACACAATTGCAAATATTAGGGAATAGAGAGAGATAGCATAGATCAACTCTACAATCTGCTAAATGAAGGCTCATGAATGGTTTTTTATGTAGTACATTTTCTCACACGAGCCCTCTGGACTTAAAATGTGGATAATGCACAAGCCCACCCTACCTTGTGTTGAAATTCAATTTTTATTTTGAAGAATGGGGGTTGCAAGAATTAAACTCCTGACTACTTGGTCATCAAGGCTTTAATATTCTGTCATAAACCTACTCTCCTAAAATCTTAAGTAGTTTGTTAATGCTCATGAATGGTTTATATCTCACTGGAGATAAAGGGGGGAAATCGTAGCTTCAGTCCAAAATAGATATGAGGCTATGGATGAGCATGGATTTAGAGGATAATGGTAGGTTCAGCTTCTGGACTGTAATTGACCCATAGCAGATAAATTCAGATTCTAATTTTAGGTGTTTTTTCTCGGATTGCTTGGTAAATTAAGTTCAGATTGTGTTAGTAGACCAAAATACCTGTTTAGATTATTAGATACCATTGGCTACTAAACATTTTAAGTGAGACAAAATAAGTAAGTTGGCTGAAAATGCATGATACAGCCACGCTAGGGCTGCGTCATCAAACTTGCTTCGCCTTAGGCCATCTGAGGCAGGGAGGCTGTTTCTGCCCTGTCTAGGCAACCACATGAACTGCTTTTCACAACACTGTTTCCCTACTTTAAAGTTTAATGTTGCATTTGTCTACAAATATAATACATGATGATTGAAACTTTGCTGGTAAATGTGTTATTGCACTTTATCTTGACCAATTCTTTCGCTTCTTATATCACTTTGTCTTTTTGCAGTTGTCTGAGACTGCAAAATTTTCTATATACTTCAGAAACTTGTGTAAGTTGTGCATCCTAGAATATCATGAAAAACTCCCTGATCAATTCCACTGCTTGTTTGTTATTTATCTTTTTGGAATTGTAGTCTGTTACGATCTATTTGCAAAGTATGGGACTTGGAGTCCCACATCGGAAATATAAGGTTCTAGTGCGGGGGTTTATATGGACTTTGGGCTCTCCTACCTTACGAGCTAGCTTTGGTGATGAGGCTCTCCCAAGGTTCGTACCAATTGGAATTAGAACCTTTCACTATGTCTCCTAGTTGCAATCAAGCGGCGCGGCTGGTGACGCTGGCATTGCAGTGTTCGCCCAAAGCTAGTAAAAAGACTAGCGCAAAGCTAGGCCGCGTGGGCTGCAGAGCATGGTGGGATGTTACGATCTAGTTGCAAGGTATGGGACTTGGAATCCCACATCAGAAATATAAGGTTCTGGTGTGGGGTTTATATGGACTTTGGGCTCTGCTACCGTACGAGCTAGCTTTTGGGGTGAAGTTCCTACCATAGTCATTATATTTTCATCTGGTCAAATGCATTTGTAGCTTTTAACAAGTTTATGGAAAGCATTGGCTGATACAAGTTCATACCTTATAAGATTGTAAAAAATCAATTCAACGCAAAAGCTTTAGTTGTTAAGTAAAGGCCTAATCAGTGATTTTATATTATATTTCTCTCACACATCCTCTTATACGAGAGTCCCATTGAGCTTGAAGGGTAGACAATGCACAAGCCCCGCCTACCCATGATAAGAAACTGCACAATATTTAATTTATTATTCATTAATTGAGTGAGGGGCATTAATAATTGAACTTGTGACCCCTTGGTCACGGAGGCTCTGATACCATGATAAACAACGATCTCACCTAATAACTCAAGCTATTAAGTGAAGGCCAATCAATGGTTTTATATTACATTTCTCTAACAAAGATTTATAACTTAAATAATTTATTCATTGGGCAATCTTTTGATTGATAAATTTTCAGTTGTTGGTTCCTCCTAAAGGTCATTTTCTATAAGCAACTAGTTTTGTTTGTTATTGTCAAAGCATTTTGGAACATTTCGTTTTTAATACTTCAATCATAATTTATTTCTTTTTTGAATTTTTTCTTATTTATTATTTATTTTTCCTTATTCTGTTCTTGTTTTTATATGGGTTCATGGACTGTTGACCCTAATTAAATTGGGATGAAGGTGATTTTGATGTTCCTTAGAAGCTGATTACCACAAATTAAATTTATAGTTTACAGTTCAAGACATGTATCATATGATGGTTTCCTAAATTCCAGTTCGTTTAATGCTTTAAAACCATGTAACATGGTATGATGTCATGTGCTCTAACTTGCAGGATTTGTTGAGAAGTTGCAAGCTGCAGAGTCTGGTGCTAAGATGGATCAGATCCAAGGAACAAGTAAGCTTCCTTCCTCCTATAGATATGTATAATCTATATTCTATAATGTATTTGTAATTTTGTACTTGTATGTTTGTATAACTTATCTGTTCCAAATCTTTAATTAATTGAATTTTTGAGTTTTGCTCATCCTGTAATTGCGCTAAAATGAACTAAAACAAGCTGTTTATAAAATAAGTGAAAGTTCACTTACAACTGTTTCCAACCTGGTTACTGTTTGCTATCTTCTTCACTATTTCTCTTATACAGTCCTTAGTAGTCAGTTGCGCTTGATAGCAATACTTTAGCACCATCACATTGCGACAGGTGGCCACTATCATGGCAAAACATGGCCATCGTGGTCACTATGGTTACATGGGTAAATCCCATATTTGGTGAGTGGATTTGGGTATTGTTAAAATCGCATGAAATATCGTAGGATCGTACAATCCTATGATATTTTTCCTTCAAGCGATCTAAATTGCATATGGGATTGCTTTCCACATGGATTGATTGGGATCAACGGGCAAAGGCGTAGAATTGGTGGGATTGGCCGATCCCACGGTTTCTACGATCTAGGGAAAAAAACCCAAGTACTAAGAGAAAGAAAGGGAAGAAGAACGGCAGTGACCGTCAGAGACTAGATCCACAAAGAGGACAACCACTTGCTAACAAACTTGGCCATTGAAAGAGAAAAACAGAGAAAGAAAGAGAAAGCATCTTGCAGAATGACGAGAAAAAGTCTACTGTAACCGTACATCCTCTTACCCACCATTTCAAATTTTATCTTTGCATTTTTCTTTACTTATTCAAATTTATAAATTTCTACTTTCATTTTTTTCTTTTATTTAAATTATCAGAATTATTTTTTATTGATTGTTAAATTTTCCTTTAGAAATTAATTTTTTTAATTAAATTTAGTAGTCATTTAAATATTACTTTATATTACATTTCAAATGGCCAAGTGAGAAGTATGCCAGGGTCCCAACACGCAGATGGGCGAGCGTGGCGGGCAAGCACAGCCCAGGGGTTAAGGATGAGATTGGGAAGCTGGAACATAGGAACCTTAACGGGTAAATTGAGGGAGTTGGCAAATGTTTTTGCTAGAAGGAAAGTGAATATTGTTTGTTTGCAAGAAACTAAGTGGGCTGGAGAAAAGGCCAAGGAAGTGGATGGAACTGGTTTCAAGTTATGGTACACAGGTACGAACAAGAGTCGAAATGGTGTTGGAATTATGATCGATAAAAGTTTCAGAGATAAAGTTGTGGACGTCAAAAGGAAAGGCGACATGATTATTCTGGTTAAGCTTGTTGTGGGTGACTTAATCCTGAATATCCTCAGTGTGTATGCACCCCAAATTGGATTGCAACCAACTGATAAAAGCCAATTTTGGGAAGACTTGAAGGAGGTTTTGAGGGGAATACCTCGAGAGGAGAAGATTTTCGTAGGAGGAGATCTAAATGGTCATGTTGGTAAAAGCAATGGAGGTTTTGATAGAATCCATGGAGGTTTTGGCTATGGGACGAGAAACAAGACTGGAGAAGATATCTTGAATGTTGCACTTGCCTACGATTTGATGTTAGTGAACACCTTTTTTCAAAAAAGGGAGTCACACCTAATCACTTATCATAGTGGCCATAATCGTAGTCAGATTGATTTCTTTCTGGCTAGAAGAGAAGATAGAACTTCTTGTGTCGAATGTAAGGTCTACCCTGGAGAGTGTGTCGCTACGCAACATAAGCTGGTAGTCTTGGATGTTCGGTTCAACAAAGTACGTACAATGAAGAAGAGGGCTCAGAATCCAAGGATAAGGTGGTGGAAGCTTAAGGAGGGAAAAGAGAGAGAGTTCAATGATAGAATGTTGCACGAAGGACCTTGGGAGTTTGATGGAGGAGTAAATGCAATATGGAATGAGATGGCTAAGTGAATTCAAAATTTGGGAAGGAGGGTGTTGGGAGAAAGCAAAGGAAATGGATTTCATACAAAGGAAACATGGTGGTGGAATGGAGAGGTGCAAGAGGCAATTAAACATAAGAAGGAGTGCTTTAGATCTTTGCATAAAAGTCCCAGTGAAGAGAACCTGCAAAAGTTTAGATTGGCGAGAAAAAATGCAAAGAAAGCAGTGCGAGAAGCTAGAGGCAAGGTTTTCGACGAGTTGTATAAAAATCTTGGGAGCAAGGATGGTGAAAGAGGTATTTATAAACTTGCAAAGATAAGGGATAAGAAAAGTAAAGACCTCACCCAAGTTAGATGCATCAAGGATGAAAATCAAAAACTTCTGGTGAGAGATGAAGATGTAAATGAAAGATGGTTGAAATACTTCAACAAGCTGTTTAATGGGGGTGGAGATACAAGCGAGGTGGACTTAGAGGACGCGTATGATGATATGAATAGAAGATTTGTACGCAGAATTAATACACATGAAGTTAAGGAGGCTTTAAAGAGGATGAAGACTAATAAAGCCTTGGGGCCTGATGGTGTCCCTATTGAAGTGTGGAGAGGCCTGGGGGATGTGGCAATAAAATGGTTGACCAATCTTTTTAATAAGATTCTCCAGACGAATAAGATGCCTGATGTATGGAGGAAAAGTATGATTGTGCCTATCTACAAAAACAAGGGAGATATACAGAATTGTTCAAACTATAGAGGCATTAAGCTAATGAGCCATACTATGAAGTTGTGGGAGAGGGTTATTGAACATCGCTTGAGGAGAGATACCAAGGTTTCTGTAAATCAATTTGGATTTATGCCAGGAAGATGTACCATGGAAGCCATTTTCTTGATGCGACAACTAATGGAAAGATACCGAGAAAAGAAGAAGGACTTGCATATGGTGTTCATAGACCTTGAGAAAGCATACGATAGGGTTCCAAGGAAAGTTTTATGGTGGGTCCTGGAGAAGAAAAAGGTTCCATTAAAGTATGTAAAGGCAATCAAGGATATGTATGATGGGGCTACTGCATGTGTAAAAGCTTGTAACGGATCATCAAGTTATTTTCCTATCACGGTAGGTGTACACCAAGGGTCGACTCTAAGTCCTTACCTCTTTGCCTTAGTTATGGATGAACTAACAAAAGATATTCAAGAGGAAGTGCCATGGTGTATGCTTTTTGCAGACGATATTGTGCTTATTGATGAGTGCAAGGAGGGTGTTAATAGAAAACTTGAATTGTGGAGAAGCACATTGGAATCCAGAGGATTCACATTAAGGCGAAGCAAGACTGAGTATCTGAAGTGTGAGTTTTCTCTGGTACGAGATGAGGACCAAGAACCTGTGCATCTAAATGGTCAAGAGGTACCCAAAAAAGATGCTTTTAAATACTTGGGCTCCATTTTACAAAATGGTGGAGAGATTGATGAGGATGTAAATCACAGAATCAGAGCAGGGTGGATGAAATGGCGCAGTGCATCTGCATTTTTGTGTGACCGCAAAATCCCCCTGAAGTTAAAAGGAAAATTCTATAAAACGGCAGTAATACCGGCAATGCTATATGGAGCGGAATGCTGGCCAACACATAGGCAACATGAGCATAAGATGGGAGTAGCAGAGATGAGGATGTTAAGGTGGATGTGTGGTTACACAAGGATGGATAAGATAAGAAATGAAGATATTCGACGAAAGGTCGGAGTAGTACCGGTAGCCGAGAAGATGAGAGAACATAGATTGAGGTGGTTTGGGCACGTGATGAGAAGACCCATGGATGCTCCTGTAAGAACAGAAGTTTGTTACCAAGAGCTAAACACAAAAAGAGGCAGAGGTGTTATCAAAAAAAAAAAAAAAAAAAAAGGGGCAGAGGTAGGCCGAAGCTTACTTGGGGGAAAGTAGTAAAACAAGATTTAATGGAGTGGGATATAGATTGGCGGACAGTATGTCTTAGAACAGAATGGAGAAAAGCTATAAGTATGGTGGAGGGTTAGACCCGCTGTTATTCCTATGTTCCAGATGGTCTCTTTTTAGTCCTTTTCCCCTTCATTTCCCCCACTTCTTCTTGTCCCTTTCTTTTTTACTTTTATTTATTTATATATACATATATATATATATAATATATATTTATTTATTTGTTTATTTTTATTTATTTATTTATTTATTTATTTATTGCTTTTTTTCTTTTTTTTCAACCGTTTTGTATCTTTCATGTGGGTTCATCTACCACCGACCCCAATTAATTTGGGATAAAGGTGTTGTTGATGTTGATGTTGATATACATTTCAAATATAATTCTATATTTTAAGAAAAAAATCGATTTATTAGATAAATAAATTATTATTAAAATTTTGAATTTAACGATTATTTGAGTTTATCTTTTATATTTAAATTATCTTTTATATTTGGTGTCTTTTATACTTGAAATTATAATTTAAATGTTATTTTATATATAAAAATATTATTATTTTTTTATTGAAAATAAGAAAGTAAAATCTTACAATCTTTGTCGATTTCACAATTTACGATCTTATTATTTCTGATCTTAGGTAAGATCTGGATTTGAACAACCTTGGATTTGGGACACGGACACCTTTGGTATACTGGGAGAAAACTGGCTTCTCTAATTGCCAGTATTTGCTTCCCTTATTACATTGCATTCTCCAATTTTCATTGTGCGATGTTTCCTGAAATTATCAATACAATATCAGATTTTAATTCTTTTTCTGGTACCTATCAGATATACATAAAACATCCCAAAACCCAGATTAGAGGGAGAAGTGAATGCTAAAGGTACATAAGGCTTGTGTAGCATGCTACTAGTATCTTGGGCGTAAGCATTTTGGGCCATGTGTATCGTTAGGTTAGGCCCCGTTCAAGTTACTTGAATACTTGGGCTTTTATATGTACTGATTGAAGTAAAGGTGAGAAACCATGCCCCTTTTATGCATACTTGCTATCTATGGTGAGTCGGTGACTAATAAGTTGAAGGACCTATATTAAGCTTCAATATATGCTTTTCTCTTTCTCTCAATTGGTCCTTGTGATGATTTATAAATCAAAGTATTCAGTACCTTTTGAGCAAAGAGGATTGACATTTTATACCTTGGTGAAGAACCTTCTAGATTGGTGTGTTAAAATATGTTTTACTTTTCAAATGTGATTGATTATATTAGTAGTGTTTCCAAGTGTAAAAAAATGCCTCTTTATGACCTTATTGATGGTTTCATATGCACTGTTTCACAGATTGATGGATTATGCAAACTTCTTAGGCAACATTGTAGAACATTGACATCACTGGAATTTATTCACTGCACGGTCTCCACAGATTTTTTGAGGGCAATATTCGGTTCTGTGGTCATAAATAGTGTACAAAGATATGGGATCCAACACTTATCAATCATAGCCTCAAGTTTTCTGGAACCATGCAAAGTTTCTTTACCTGGTGAACTTGTGTCATTTTTGTCTTCAGGAAGGTACATGAGCATAAGTTTACCTTTTTATTTTTGTTTTTGTTTGATTGTTATCAACTTTATTCATACTGTGGTTTTATTATGAAGGTTTGACATGTTCTCCTAGTAATCAGGATTCAAAAATTTAGTTTGGTTTTAATATAACTAAACAACTGCTGATGCACGTGCTATTTCTCAAGGAATTGTGTTTATAGTTGTTCCTCCAGGTTTTTTTTTTTTGTTGTTTTTGGCAAGCAATGGATTGTGGAGAGGGGGATAATGTTTATATATAGCTGCCGCTTAAATATAATATTACAATATAATATGATTATGACATCAATTTGACTGATAATGAAGAAATTGACTAGCTTCTTGAGGAGCATTCATCTTATTGGAATACATTAGATCTAATACTTTAGATAATCCCCTACTATGTTTTTAACATGACTAGAATATCATCATACTATTTTAATCATTGCAACAGTTTGCATTATGATTAGTATGCTCAACAGCACCTTTATCCTAAACTAGTTGGGGAGTACTTATTATGATTAGTATGCTATTTGCTGTATTTCACCTGGACATATAACTAGATAATAGCTTTTCTGTTTGTTAAATGTTAACCTTCTTTCATGCTGATGCTGCTACTAGGTCCCTGTGCTCATTAAAATTATCTGACAACCAACTTGGACGGACTTTTGCAAGAGATCTTTTTGTGATTCTTCTCAATCTTTCCTCTAGCATATCTGTCCTTGATCTTTCTGAGAATAAAGTGAGTTTTCTTCTACACTTTATGCATTATGTATTTTGATCTACAAAGTTGGGGGAGCCTTGTGCACTGGGATTTGCCCTTTATTCTAAGCTAACAAACAGTTTCATGTACCCTCTTCAAGATAGCAGGATGGCTTTCTGACTTTAAAAGGAGATTCTCAAGTGGTTCACATTCGTCTTTTGGAATTGGAAAGTCCTTGCAACTCTTGCGTGTACTTAACCTGAGGTAGCACTGTGCTAAAGTATATTTGTATACTATCTGTGTGATATGAGAACTCTTCATTAATAGACTTCTGTTGGCTGTGATCAATAATCGGATACTTACAGAAAATGAATGAGACGGTTTCTCTATAGCATTACCTTTTGCTGTTGGTACATATTGATATTGGTGCATAGTGTCCTGATTCCATCTTTTTATGTGTTAGTCTTAATATGAGCTGCTTTAAGACAATGTTGATAAGCTCGTTGCATTTATATTTCCATTTTGGTCAGTGCTTGGTGAACAAAAGATTTTTAATCTAGTCATAGCCTTATAGGGGGAACAATTTACGGAAAGATGATGCAGAAAGTCTTAGAGATGCTCTTGTGCACATGCCTAACTTGGAGAACCTGGATATAAGTGACAATTTCATTGAGGATGACGGAATCAGGTCAATTGTATTTCCATGTTCTAGGTATATTTTGAAGTTATGAAATTCTTCTAGTGTGTCTAATTATCTATCATCAAACTTACAGGAATTTAATTCCCTATTTTGCTGGAGCATCTGAAACGTGCTCTCAATTGGCTTGTTTGAAATTAGAGAATTGTGAGCTGTCCAGTGATGGAGTGAACTATCTTCTAGATGCTCTTTCTACCTTCAAAGGACCATTGAAGTCTCTTTCTGTTGCTGACAACCTCCTTGGCAGGTATGTGTGTAGACAATAAAATCTCACTCTTCATCACTTAAGTCTCTCTCCATTTGTATTTTGATTGTTTTTTCTTATATAGTGAAGTAGCTGAATCTTTGGGGAAATTTTTGAGTACACCTATCGAGGTACTTGATGTTGCAGGAGTTGGATTGGGTTCATCTGGTTTTCGAGAGCTTCAGAAACTAATAAAGGAGGATCTTAAGCTGGTGAAAATTAATCTAAGGTCATGATTAATACGTAAAATTCTGCTATCGCTTTTGTTTAATCTTGCACATACAATCATGTGACATGTTTTCCTATTTGAACAGCAAAAACCGTGGTTCGATTGAAACTGCCATGTTTTTGTCAAAGCTCTTGTCACAGGCTCCAAAACTAGTTGAAGTGAATGCTGCAAGTAATTTTATGCCAATAGAATCACTGGCCATCATCTGCTCTGCATTAAAGTTTGCAAAAGGTATTTAGGTTGTTATTGTCTCTTCTATGATTGACCTCTTGACTCTTAGATGCTGGCAGGTAGTAACTTTGTGATCATTTAATTGATTAGTTGCTAAAGCATGCCCACTAAACTCCCATCTGTGGTTACTTGGATGCTAGTAGTGTCACATTATAGTCACAAGAAGTAACTAACTTTATCTAGAATACTCCTAGTTCAACCTCGGTTAAAGTACTTGATATATGTGTTGTTCTAGGACAGTATTTGTAGAACCATATTAAATCTAGCCATCTAAAATATGTTTTGAAGTTTCAATAATAAATGTTTTAAATCTGTGACAGCTATTACATATACCTTATATCTTCTTTAATATACGTTATTATGTGTGCATCATTCCTTGGTGTGTTCTGTGTTTATATATGATACCACATTATACAACTATTAAATGCTAATTAAAGAGGAAAATGCCATTGATGCTAACTTGCACAAATGGAAGCGATATATCTTCATACTGTTGCAAATGCTTCTATACTTAATGCTAGCAAGTTACTTGATCAGATAGAGAAAAGAGTTGGGAAGGAGAGAGAGTAACCAGGCTATTGAAAATTTTAATTTCACATTTCAAAGATTCCTGTCACCTTCAGATTTAACTGTTATGGTTATCACGCTTTAGGTAATGTTCGGCGTTTGGACTTGACGGGACATACATGGGACTTTAAGCCAGAGCATGCTTCCCTATGCACTGAATTTGTACATAATGGAGAGCCTACTTTGATTCTTCCATCATCAGCAACCTCTGCTCCACCTTATGACGATGATCCTTAGAAAACGAATTCCGTGTGATTTCGATTTACGTTGCACGAAATATGGAATTAAAGTTGTGTTCTAATATAGTTAGTAGTTCATCAGATGCTGTGCATCCGAACACATACAATCTGTTGTATCAACTATCAAGATGTAATAGAAACACTTGGTTTTGGGTTATTTTTATATGAACTTTTTTCATAGTGGTTTAGACAATATACTGTTATTCATTTCTATTTCTATCTCTCAAATCAAACATATTGGAGCTCCGATAGGAATCTTCCTTTTAGTTAACTGGTTATGGACCTCTTGCAGTGTATG
Organism: Gastrolobium bilobum; assembly: GCF_033153095.1. Classification (NCBI taxonomy): domain Eukaryota; kingdom Viridiplantae; phylum Streptophyta; class Magnoliopsida; order Fabales; family Fabaceae; genus Gastrolobium; species Gastrolobium bilobum. Next base: position 478,247 of record NW_026899159.1, on the reverse strand, counting down.
AAAATTATTTCTTAAAATAGTTCAGAGTATCTTATATGATCTCTTAATAAATAATTTTCTTATTTCTTTATATTTCATGATTTATTTTCATATATAATAAGAATTTAGAGTTTAATATTAATGTGAATAGAGATTAGTGCTTTATAATTTGTATTGTATCATAAAATATTAAATTAATGCCAATTTTATATTCTTTTCGTTTTTATTTTCTCCTTTCTATCTTTCCTACTTAAATGTCCATTATACAATGGTCTTTTTCTCCTCACCACACCTTAATACCGTCCATCCCATCATACTGGCTTCTTGTTTTCTTATCTTAGTTTCTTCCTAATATCAGATATTGTAAATTCCTTGTTTTCTATTATTATCAACAGCCTTCCTATCCAATAAGACCTTGCTATCGCTAAGATGCAACTGTAGCTTTTGAAGATTTTTATGCAGTGATAATGTCAGAATATAGGTTTAAAAAAAATCTTTTTATTTTCTTTTGTGATCTTATGTCTGGGTTTTATCTTTAATATTCACGCGGGTCCACCTCAAAGTTTTGGTTTCATAACAGAGCTCGCTATCCTTCGTTGTTGGACCTACATCATCACAGCTCCAGCAGAATAAAGTAACTAAATATGAAAGATGAAAAAGACATCCCACCCACGAGGTGATTAACAGAGTTGGGTCGTCTTGCATTAGGAACCTGCAGAACAGTACTAGAATAGAGGTGCATTAGTATCAATGCAGTTTTCTTTTTTCCCTGTTAAATCAAGGGAAATATTTCTTTCGTGTTATATGAGAAACCTTTTCTCATGTTATATATCCATCAAAATCTGAGATAGTATTTTTTTTCTTTTTTTTTTTAATTGTAGGACTTATCTAATTATATCTCTACATAAGACAATATTATCTCATGTAACACGAGAAAAACATTGTCCTTAAATCAAAGGGGAAAATTGTTTCTCCCAGACTAATAGATAAAAATTATCTCTTAAAACTTTAAAGCAACTTGGTTTTGGAATTCTAGAAGATGACTTTGTCTTTACACGAAATAATTTTAATTCACGTTAAAAGTATATTGATACATTTGACTCTCTAAGTTCGGTTCTGGTATTCCAATTTAAACATTCTTTTGTAAAACTTAACGGAGCAAACTATACATCTATACAAATGTGAGTCATAAAAGTAACTATTTTGCAAGTGCATAACTTTTATGTTTCGCTTTTTTTAAGTTTATTTTTTGTATGTATATACGTATAATTTTTTTGACAGTTAATGCAGGGGGATTTCATAAAGGCTCGAAGCAGGTATATCAAAGGTCAATGAGGTGATAAAATTTAAATTAAATATACATATAAATACGAATATTTCAAAGAGTCCATATTTCATAGCATATAGGTTTTTATACGTATCTTTCCAATTATAAAGGATTAGTTTGAATATAGTAGACTAATGTTTCATTCTAATTTTATGGGATGCCCCAAGGGACTGTAGGTTAGTCTCTCTTACAGTGCAAACTATTTCGTCGCCTTAATTGAACTCGCACAATGTTAGTATATGAAACCTAACGACTAACGTAATGAAGCAAAAGCGAAAGTGGACAATGCTTTTTCTAAAAAATAAAATAAAATCCTATCTTCCTTTTTTAATCTTGAACTATGTCCAAAATGGGTTGTTGATTAGGCTTTGTCACGTAGTTAAGCTCTTTTATCCCCCACTATCTTTATGGCTGTTTCCGCCATCCAATGTCCGAAGCTGCACCTTCTCAAAAGTCCATTTAACAAACCTCATATATATAATAGTGACATTGAAAGATCATTGAACAAATAATTATCTGGTGGAACTTCTTATCTGTTTTAATGTGGAGTCTTAGCCATCATTACGTGATGAAAATGTGGAGATGGAAGGTATCATGGGACCATCTTAATGTCTAGTTTGCACGCTGCCATTAGACGACAAGAACAAGTGAAGCTAATTACCATATTTGCATGTTTGAATAAATTCCTTAGAATGATCTCGTAGCACCCATTAGACATCATTCACTCACTTTTTCTTAGGGAGCGTTTGGTTGAGGAAATTTTTTTGGAATACTAGGGAAATGTAATAGATAGAGAAATGATTAGAAAGATAGATAAATTGAAATAGGTAGAAAAATATAAAAAAAAGTTGTTTTTGGTGGAGAAAAATTTTACTGGAAAAATTAGGTAACTTTATGAAATCAACAGTGCATTAAAAGTCAGATAACCGGTTTTTTCAAAAAATTCCACCTTCAAATTGGGTTTCTAAACAGTGTGATATCTATGTTTCTCATAAATCCATACAAATTGGATAGATGGGTTTTTGGTGAAAATACGTTGAAACAAACATGGTGTTTCTAAAAGTCATACTTGAGAAACATAGATATCCGCTGAAAAGCTCCCAACCAAACGTCACCTTATAAAATTTTCTTGTTTTTTTTTTTCCAATGAAATTTAACTTGTCTTAGAAATAGGACAAATGATTGTTATTGCTGTTGTATTTCTATTTTGTTTGGGTTTTGTTTCACTGGGGTAATTTATTTTTTTGGTTTGGTTAGAAGTTACATCACAAATTATGTGAATTCTAACATCTCCAACGTGTGAAAGTAGTATCATTGTTGATCGATGCCTTAATTAATGTCAAGTCTCTCTCCACCAAAAGCTTGATTTCAAGCCTAGTTTTATCAAAATATAGGTTAATTCATCAATTAGCACGAGGGAAATCGGTTGTTCTAAAAGTGGTGAGTTTTTACTTCAATTCTTACAAATATTCATTCAGAAAACACATATTCGGGATCCACCTGCAGAGTGTAGAGCAATATATATGTGTACGGCTATTTGTAATTGCAAAATACTTCTAACAGAAAATTAATGGAGGACTCGAAGGAATTATTACACTGAATTGTTGTTACTGCAAGTTGTTTCCGTATAGTTTAACTTGCTAGTAAGTCACGTAATATGTTACTGCAACTTAATATCTCTGTGTTTGTAGCGTGAAAGGTTTCGGTATTTTAGGGAAGGGGATTTGATCAGACCACGAGAGACAAAAAAAAATTAAAATATTATTATTTTAATAAATAATTACGAATATATAACTTTTTCAAAACTATTTACGAATTTATTGCACTCATTCCCGTCCAAATTAGGGGTGACTATTCACGTCCAAATTAGACGTGACTCCCAAGGCATTCACGTCTAAACTAGGCGTGACTCGTCTGGTGTTGACACGTGGCACAAAAAATTAATAGTTTAACATTAAAATTTTATAAGGCCATAACTTTTGACTCGGGTATCCGAATGAGGTAATTCTTTTTTTGATTCCACATAACTTTTTGAGATCTACGCAATGACATCTCATTTTATATATTTTATCTCTCACAAACACAATTCAAATTTGCAACAAAGATACTATAAAGATGGCACCAAAATGGATTAACTCATCTATAAATAAGATGGCACCAAATTTTTTATTAAATATAAAACACAATCAACTCCTATAACATTAAATTCAAAATTCAAATAACATCCAGCAAATTTATTTGAATTGGCACAATCTGTAACTAACTCATAAAATTACAACGCAATCAGCTCCTATTAAATACAAAACACAATCAACTCCTATTAAATACAAAATGCAATCAACTTATTGGAGGTTATTTGAATTTTGAATTTTGAATTTAATGTTATATGAGTGAGTGCAATATATTCGTAATTAGGTTCAAAACGGCAACTTATTCGTAATTAATTATTAAAACATATACAATTTTATATAATATTCTACCAAGTGTTTAGAATATTTATTTATTTTCTTTATTGATACAAATTTTTCAAATTAATTTTTGAGTTTAAATCACAAATTAAATCTTTATTTTGTTTTTCTTATTAATAATAATTTTTTAATTTTTTTGGTAATACACTATATAATACAATTATTGCAAATTTGAATTGTGTTTGTGAGAGATAAAATATATCAAATGAGATGTCATTACGTAGATCTCGAAAAGTTACGTGGAATCAAAAAAAGAATTACCTCATTCGGATATCCGAGTCAAAAGTTATGGCTTTTCAAAGTTTTACGGTTCGTAAGTTGACTTTTTTTGTCACGTGTCAACACCAGATGATTCACGTCTAAATTAGGCGTGGATGCCTAATTTGGGCGTGAATAGTCACGCTTAATTTGGACGTGAATGAGTGCAATAGATTCGTAGATAATTTCGAAACAACTATGTATTCGTAATTATTTATTAAAACAGTAATATTTTAATTTTTTTGCCGACCACGAGATATTCGGTCTAATCACACATGATTAAAGGGTCTATTTTGATGGAAAAAAAATTAGTTAAAATTGCTTTTTTTCATAAAAAAAAGAAAAACACTTTTACTATAAAATTTATTTGGATGTCTGCTTTTAAAAAAAAGTAGAAGCTACAAAAAAAAAGTCAAAAACAAAAATTTTAGCTTCTGAAAAAAATAAAAGTCAAATATTTTTTTCAAAATTCAAATATTTAAAAAAAAAATCTAAATAGATCTATATTTTGTAAAAAACACTTCTAAAATAAGTAAAGCATAAAAAGTACCTTTTTGATAAGCGTCTACAAACGGACCTTTAAGTCTGGTTTGATTAATGGAATTTGGTGTGATGACTAGCATCTATGCGATCTATGCTTTATTGATAATATCCTAGGACTAGATCTTTGATGTCACATATACTTAAGCTCGAGCCAGTATTTGAGTACTAAAATTAAGTATAATGGGATAAAATATGATTATACCTTGGTCTTAGCCTCTTTATTAATAATATGAGACATTATTTGCTTGTAGGTTCGACATATGCTTAGTATTGTTGGGAATGGAACGGGGGAGCCCAAAACTCTTTGCAAAGGATACATCCACCACTGGGCCAAATGATAAATCACAATAAGTGGGCCGACACCACATCTTAACCCAAAACCTTAAGGCTGTAGGTTTATGGGTCTTTTGCACTTATATTGTCATCACTTGGTCTATGTGGTACTTCTTTATAACTCATACTTGATTATTTCCAACATCCTCCCTCAAGTGTGAGGCTCAATATCATTCTTACCCGAAAGACAACTTCTGTGGAAGTCTTTTTTTTTTTTTTTTTTTTCAAATATTAGGGTCACACTAGCCTTCTGCAGAGGCCTTCCAAACACTTGGCCCAAATCGTTGGCTCTGATACCACTGTTGGAAAATTTGTTCCCTCAAACTCCAATGTCAAGCGGGTCCAGGGAAAGCCCGTGGCGGGGGCCACCACCAATGAGCTAAGGCTACACCAACCGTAGCAAGTGGATCTGACACCATGTCTCAACCCAAAACCTTAAGGCATTGAGTTCATGGGTCCTTTCACTTATATACTCTTTACTTAGCTCATTACCAACCAATTTGGGACTCATCACACTTGAATATTATACTAAGCCGCCAAATAGCAAAGAAAAAGGAGAAAGTTCAAACTTTGCAGAAAAGGAGGAAGGTGAAACCTTATTGATGGTTGCTAAAGATGAAAAGCAAATTGAGCCAGATGTTTGGTATGTAGATACTGGCTGTAGCAACCACATGAGTGGTAGTAAGTCTTCTTTCTCTCATCTGAATGAAAATTTTCAATCTACTGTGAGTTTTGGTGATCATTCTACTGTGAAAGTAATGGGAAAAGGTGACATTAAAATAAAAACCAAGAATGGTTTTGTGGAAACAATATCTAATGTATTGTATGTTCCTGATTTGAAAAGCAATTTATTGAGTGCTGGCCAATTACAAGAAAAAGGTTATGTCATCACTTGGTCTATGTGGTACTTCTTTATAACTCATACTTGATTATTTCCAACATCCTCCCTCAAGTGTGAGGCCCAATATCATTCTTACCCGAAAGACAACTTTGTGAGTTATATTTCTGCATCTTAATTTTTCTCTATCAGTGGTATCAAAGCCAGGTTGAGAGTTAAACACGTGAGGGAATTGAGTTGAGAAAAAAAAAAAGTGAAGAGTCATGGCCACAGATTCTAATTTTGTGCAAGCAGCCATTCCACGTTTCGATGGTCATTATGATCATTGGAGCATGTTGATGGAGAATTTCCTTCGATCCAAGGAATATTGGGATGTAGTTACCAATGGTGTTGTTGAACCAGCACTAGCAGAAGGAGCTCAATTGACAGCAGCACAACGAGCAGCTCATGAAGCAGTAAAGTTGAAGGATTTGAAGGCGAAGAATTATCTCTTCCAGGCCATTGACCGTTCTATCTTGGAAACCATTCTTTCCAAAGAAACTTCCAAGGATATTTGGGACTCCATGAAAAAGAAGTATCAAGGCTCTGCAAGAGCAAAGAGGCAGCAGCTTCAAGCTTTACGCTCGGAATTCGAAACACTTCGAATGAAGTCGGGAGAATCAATTGCAGATTATTTCTCTCGCGTGATGACCATTGTCAATAAAATGCGAATTCATGGAGGCAGGACAGAAGAAATAACTGTCATAGAAAAAATTATTCGATCATTAACAGCAAAATTTAACTTTGTTGTTTGTGCTATAGAAGAATCTAAAGATATAGATGATTTGTCACTTGATGAATTGCAGAGCTCATTGGTGGTGCATGAACAGAAGTTCAAACAGGAAGACACAGATGAGCAAGCATTAAAGGCTTCTACCGATACTCGTTCCAACAATTTTCAAGGAAGGGGTAGAGGCAGAGGTAGAGACAGAGGCAGAGGCAGAGGAAGGTCTACTAATTTCAGAGCCAATAATGATCAATTTCAAGGCAGAGGCAGAGGAGGAGCCCCTGATAAATCCAAGGTAGAATGTTTCAGGTGTCATAAATTTGGTCATTATCAATCTGAATGTTATACTAAGCTGCCAAATAGCAAAGAAAAAGGAGAAAGTTCAAACTTTGCAGAAAAGGAGGAAGGTGAAACCTTATTGATGGTTGCTAAAGATGAAAAGCAAATTGAGCCAGATGTTTGGTATGTGGATACTGGCTGTAGCAACCACATGAGTGGTAGTAAGTCTTCGATCATTGTAGCAACCACATGCCAAGTAAATTGTCAAAGAATCCAATTTTACATGAGGTGCCTTTGCTAGCATACACTTTATATGAGGTGACTATTGGTGGGCTGTATTGTTGAGACTTATATGGTAGTTAAAATTTTGATTTAAATTTATATTTTTACAAAAAAATTTAATTAAAATGATTTTATCAAAATTTCAAATACTTTTATATTTTTATGATTTTTTTTACGTTAGAATTTTATATTTATAATTTTTCATCCTCCTTTCAATTTTATGTAAAATCAAGATTTTAACTATTTGTCCTTCAATGATGAGGGGGTTGACAAACCTATGCTTGATGGAGTATAGCTATCTGTGTTACTGAATAACCTGCGGGATTGCGTTTACGCGTGACTGAATGCTTTCTTACTGGTTAAATCTTTAATTTGACCATTTATCTTGGGTTAAACTATGGCTTTACGGGATCTTTTATGGCTACTAATATTGGTCCACATTAGAATTAGATCTTAGAATTGAATTAATTATTCAGAATAGTATCTCAATTTTATTCTTCAAATTGACAAAGGAAATTAATTCCATAACATTGTAAGAAATTGTGTTAAGAAACTGTGATTCTTTTTTTTTTCTTTTTTGTGTGTCTTTAGCCTAAGTTCAATGCACCCAGAATAAACCTCCAATTAGATTTGAGTACCTGAGTTAGGTAAGGCTCTTTTGTCTAATATTGTTGATAAATTGATGTCAAACTATTATCATCATAATTCTTACTTCCCAGCTTTTTTTTATCTGTAATAATTTTAAAAGCCATCGTGAAAGCAATTTGAAAAGTGAACTTAGTTTTGTGTCTATAACACTTTAAGAATTTCTCCTTATTTTGGGGAATACATAATGGCAATGCAAAGCGTGATATTTAAAAAGGAAAATGTTATATCAACCGATAAAAAATTCACAATGTTGCACTGACAGACTTGGCTAGAGGTACAACAGTAAACAAATATATTATCTGGAAACTGTTTCTGTTAAAAATGACATGATTAATTTTATTAGGTGAAATATCATTGTTAGTTTGAAAAACTTGAAAATTATATCTTAAGTTTGCCCATTGTTATTCCAATGAATAAATGGTTGAGTACTTAATGATTCACTAAGTTTAACTACAGATACAAAATTATTACATTTAAATGTTTGAAATTCATCGAAAATACGTGACTTAAAATTTATTGGATTACATGATATAGACTATGTTTTATTGTTTAATTTTCAGCTGACATAAAAGAAACACCAATAGATTTTTTTTCTTGAAAAAAAATCAATAGAATTATAAATATTTTTTTTTTCAAGTTTCATTGAATGAATGCATGTGATTTGTTGAGTTAATTCTTTCTTCTTCAATAATTTCGTTTTCTACAAGTCCTAAAATTTAACTATTAGTCATTTCGAATACTATTGAGTTAATTGCAACTGTTGTTCGGGAGTGATTGATTTCACAATAATAAATACTGAAATAAATTAATCAAATGTAAAAAAAATAGTACCGATTACTGAGGTACATTAACTATCTTCTAAAACAAGTACTAATTTCGTACAAATTTAAAGAGATAATTTGATTGCGGTTGTAATATGAATAGTCTTACATTTATCTTCTTTTTAAAAGCATTAATAATATAAGCGGGCGTCTCTTCTCTTCATTTAAGTTATAATTTTAAGTGAGAAAAAATAAATAGGAATATTAAGCATTTATGTTACATTCAGTTCTCAACAACTGTCATCCTATTTTTATTTTTCAAGAAGTTACCCCATTATTTCAAGATAATTTCCATTTAAGATTTTAAAAAAATATATAAAAAAAATTCACTTCAACATTTTTTTAACATATATACATTGCTTTCGCAATTTTGATAAAATGCAATGAAGGTTAAAGGTCGATTTAAGAATATTTCTCCAACTATTAAACTTTTTATTTTTAGATTTTACAGTCACTTTTAACCACCGCAATTGGTATCCAATGAAAAATATTTTTACTTTTAAAAAAACAAATTTATTTAATGAGAAATGTTAATAACATATTTCACTCTCTTTATTATTAGCTAAAATACTTACAGCACATAAATCATTAGTGATTTCCTCATAGGAAATCTTATGCTTCTGATGAATAACCTGCATATAAAAATAATGTCCATTTACGTCTCACGTTAATTTCTTTAAGCATGATTTTCTTTATATAACCTATACTAAAGGCATTTTGTCCGAGAAAAATAATTATAGTTACTTAATATGAGTATAAGCATTTAGATTAAACAAGCTAAGTCTAAAAGTAAAATCAAATTCCCTCAATCCTTTAGTTTTAAAGTATTTATCTTGTATTACCAAACCTAATTATGAAACTCTCAGATTTTATATGATTAAGGTAAGTAAAAAAGAAAATAAAATTTGATTAGAAAACCAATATTGATTATCAAAATAATGAACCATCAGCTACAACATGGCCAAGATAATAGCATGAAAAGGTGTCATATTATCAAACAAGACACACTTACCAGTAATCCAACAACCTGTCTTATGTGCTTAAGCTCATCCCAGGATGACCCTTAATCCTGCAAACTTAAGGCAATTAGTTTGGAGCTTTTAGTAAAATGTGTACATCAATCCAAAAATCACATAGAACAATCATAATTCATCACCTTATTTTGTTAAAACCCAATTAATAAATGTACAAACTCAAGATAAACAAATTATAGTAAAAGCAAAAACAAAGTACCTTCTTTGCTTGGCCGCACCACAACTCTAATTCATCCAATCCTGTTTTCACATATTCCTCATGGCTGAATGTGCATCTTTCGCGAAAACGAAGACCGGTAATCATTTGAAAAAAAGGTGTTAACCTTTCCACATTTTAAGATGAAAACATTATGATGCACAATTTCTTATGTTAAATGATGTATGTAAAAACTACTTACCTATTGAAGAGTTGCAAATTAATATATGAGAATGTTTGACTGAAGATCTTTTGGATAAGAATGGGAGGCACCTGAAATCCAAAAGAACGTTTAAGCAATTTTCAGAAATCACATGAACAAGTCCAACAAGGAGATAATTGCTTAATATTTGGTGGTTCATAAATTGAAATTACACTTCTTACAAAGTTCTCTATCAGTGTACAGAGGATGACGTTGAGGGATTCAATAATACTCTGCCAATGAACCATCAGGGTATCTTTATCAGAGGATCAGCCAGATAGTAATGCTCCCTTTGATGTTATTGGTGCATGTATATCAACAATGCTATTTGAATAAGGAACAAAATAAAAAATATATGTGACGAAAAACAACAAGTAACAGCCAATTCTTTCTTGGATCGTCCTCATCGGGTTCTTTTATTTCACCAATGAGATACCCAACCTTTCCTCTTCCTTTGAGGTACTTACACTTTGAGACCACACAAGAAATAGTTATCTCCATTAAATTGATGTCCATTGATGATAAGATATGGACTTTCATTTGAGATAAGAGATGAGGCAGTAGGGTTTTGTGTTTCATTGTTGCGGTTTGAAGTTTCACCATTAACAATGGTTTGGAAAGATCTGTTGGAACCAAAATATAGTGTGGACATTGGATACGGATGGTGGTTAGACCCTCAAAAGGAAGGTTGTGATACCATAAAGCAATCTTAGAAAAAGAAATTTGGAAGATTCAGTACAAGGAGGGAAATGATGATATATGTTCACTACAAGAAAACCAACATTTTGCGGCGGTTAAAAATGCCGCTAATTGCTCTATTCAACAGCTTATGAACCGCCGAAGTCAACACCGTCATGAGGTAAAATGAGGCAATTCTTATGAACTGTTAGAATAACCGCCTCCAAGACGTTCCGAGGCAGTTAATATAACCGCCTCCAATTGACATTCTGAGGCGATTTTGTAGATGGTTTGTAACACTGCATAATGGGTTCAAGTTTTCAAAAGGTAGTTAGTTAAACCTCCTCCATAATGATTTTGTATAGTACCAAGTTGTGGAAAGTCACCTTCTCTTTAAAAAAAATAAAAAATATTATAACATAAACTTTATAGTATTAAATTCAAGTGTCTTTGATGGACTCTTGAATAAGTCTCTTGGTGTATACTTATATTCAAGTGTAGGTGTGTGTTAGTGTCTAAGTGTGGGTTCTTATATAGAGGGAAAGGGAGAAGGAGGAGTAAGGGTCATTCAATGTGTGACTTCAAAGTGAAAGTGAGATGGTTTTTATAATGTGAAGCAGCTTTCTTTGAAATGTATATATAACAACATATGATTCAACTCAAAAATCTAAACGATCAAATTAAAGTATAATAAAAGAAGAACACACTAATTAAATTTGAGAATGATCCAACAAATGAACAAAGAGATCTCCCTCTTTAAATCTCATTGTCTAAAACACCATGAATCGCCTCTAAATGTGTTGTAGAGGTAGTTATCAGATACCATAAAGCATAATTCGGAACACAGCAATAAAGTCACCTTAATTGCAGAACCAATCACCTAGATTAGACAAGAGAAGACATTTGTAAATGGTAAATGCAACAATAGACTTTCCATTCTTGAAGCCAATATTTTTTGTAAAACAATTGACAAGTGAATCAACATTCTACCATTAAACAATAGTATAAAATTGAGAACATGAAGAACATGAAAACTAACAACTAGTTTTAAGCACATGCATGATGGTTAATCTTAGAACTCCTCAATTTTGCGTCAGATTTTGTACCAACATGTTTCGCAAGTGTAATACATGTATCTGCAAAGACAACTTATTTTATATTCTAAAAAATGCATTGATAAAATATTTCGCTTTATCTGCTTGGATCAAAAGCCTTGGTGCTTATAAGGAAAAACTACACTCAGAATCATGCATTGGGCAAGACTTAATTATTACCATGCATCTAATCCAACAAAACTAAAGACATGTTATTACATAAGAGTGCATGTACCACAAAGCATAATTCGAAATACATCAATAAAGTCCCCTTAATTGCAGATCCAATCATTCGGATTAGACTATCGAATACACTAGTGCTTTCAACTTCAAATAATTTCCAATGGAGAATATATTTGTAAATGTTAAATGCAGCAATAGGCTTTCCATTCTTGAAGCTGATATTTTTTTGCAACGGAGTTGACAAGTGAATCAACGCTCTATAGTGAAACAATAGTGTAAAATTGAGAACAATACTTTTGCATAAAGAATTAGTTTTAAGCACATGTATGATGGTCAATGTAGGTCTCCTCAATTTTGCGTCAGATTCTGTACCAACATATTTTGCAGGTGTGATACATGTATCCTGCAAAGACAACTCATTTTATATTCCAAAAAATTGATTGATAAAATATTTTGCTTTATATGCTTGGATCAAAAGCCTTGGTGCTCACAAGAAAAAATTATGCTCAGAGTCATGCCTTGAGCAAGACTTAATTATTATCATGCATCTAGTACAACAAAACTTATAGACTCATTATTACAAAAGAGTGCAAGTACCATAAAGCATAATTCGAAATACATCAATAAAGTCCCCTTAACGGCAGATGCAATCATCCATATTAGATGATCAAATCAACTAGTGCTTTTAGCTTCAAATGATTTCCAATGGATAAGACATTTGTAAATGGTAAATGCAGCAATAGGCTTTCGATTCTTGAAGCCAATGTTTTTTGTAACGCAAATGACAAGTAAATAAATGCTCTACAGTGAAACAATAGTACAAAATTGAGAACAGTGCCTTTGCATGAAGAACAGTAAAACTAACAATTAGTTTTAAGCACATGCATGATGGTCAATGTCAGATCTCCTCAATTTGCGTCAGATTCTGTACCAACCTGTTTCGTAGGTGTAATACATGTATCTTGCGAAGACAACTCATTTTATATTCCGAAAAATGCATCGATAAAATATTTCCCTTTATCTGCTTGGATCAAAAGCCTTGGTGCTCATAAGGAAAAACTACACTGAATATCATGCATTGAGCAAGATTTAATTATTATCATGCATCTAATCCAACAAAATTAAAGACATATTATTACATAAGGGTGCATGTTCCATAAAGCATAATTCGAAATACATCAATAAAACTCCCTTAATTGGAAAACCAGTTGTAACTACTCAATTTTGTCCTAAAAAAATAAAATAGAAAATAAAATGTAAGGAATAAAATATACATAATAATAAAAAATAAAATTAAAAAAAAGACATTGTTCCATTACCTACGTAACCTCCATCCTGAACCTATACTTCACCCTAACCTTCAAACTGCCTCATCTCTCATCATTACATTTGCTCTCCATGTCTAGCAGCAAAATTGCTGGATGATTTTTTTTTAAAAGAAAAGAAGCATAGGGGCTATAGAGAGCAGAGTTTGGGGCGGTGGAAGCATGGATATAGGAGAAAGCAGAGGCGTCGTCTATTGAATCAAAAAGCCTGCATGATATGAATAAAGGGAAGAGGCAAGAAACCCTCATGCGAAGAAACCTCTTGGGATAGCTCTCTATAAATACCAAGGATATACAAAACTAGAAAGGAGAGGAAGAGAGGAGAATGAGCAGGTTTTAAAGGAAAGCCATAAAAATGTTCTGTGAGAGAAAAAATAAAACAAAGCAAAGCAAGAAGATATTAATCATCACTCTCTCCACCAAGAAAAACTTCCCCTAATTAACCACCGCAAATAGCTCTTATCTTCAATGCAAACCACCCTCCAGGCTCCTGCTCAAACCACGTCAGTGCAAGTCGCCACCATGCTTTACATCATCAGTGCAAGATAAGCAATCTGGTGGGCTTCTTTCAAATGCACCCACAGTAAGCAAGAAGCAAGGCTTTACATATAGTTTAGTTTTTTTTTCACCGGAAGGTCCGCAAACTTCATCGTTCAAGTATGTACTCATTTTTTACTTTTCTGGACTTTCTACCGTGTTTGCGTGCATGTGTATCAAGTCCTAAATAAGTCTCCATGCATTTTCAAATTTCAAAGGATAGCTTAGATCGATGGTTCTTTTTTTCAGCTTTAGTTTTTTTGTTTTGTTTTTGTTTTCTTCTTTATATTAAATATATTTTGCATGTGTATTTGTCATCTCCCTATCCTCAGTTTGTTATTATATCAACACATACAAAAGCTTCCATTTTTTGCTAATGGTATGTTAAGAATTCATCATTCTTCTATTTAAATATATTATTTTGACCTACCTTTTGTAAATCCATCGATTTCCATATGCAATGTACATAGGACTTTTGTCTTTTTCTACTAAAGTAAATGCTACTTCTTTATTTAATAAATATAGGTCACCTGTTGACCATTTCGTTGGTCAGGATTATATATTTAGTATATTGGTTTGTTGGTTTTTATGTTATTTTAATTCTCAAATTTGTTGTTAACACAATTCAGGATAACATGTTTTTTCGAAAACAGTAAGCAGTACCTCACGGTAATAATTATTAGTTGGTCACTTTTATTATATTCAAACTTATCTGGTTCTATAAATTTGTATAAGTAATTAATGTCTTTTACTATTCATGACTGTTCTATCTTCTTATTGTTCTTAATTGTTAAACGTGTGATAAACTAAAATTAAAAATTTAACTATTGACAACTTGTTAATCCTATTATTTTCTAAAATCATTTCGACTGTGACAGTCCGGTGATTCTAAACTACTTTAGAAATAATAAGCAAAGGAAAAATAATCATAAATTATTGATCTCACGTCAACTTAAAACATAAAGAATAAAGAAAATTAGTTCACTATCAAGTGAAATGGGACTCAGCTGAGCCGTGACGGCTCGTTATCCCTACACGTTTTGTTTTGACTCATTGTAGCCGTGACGGCTCGGTGATTCAAAATTCATTCAAATTTATCTTAAAATTTACAATAAATAATACTGTGAAATTTAATTTATTTTAAAAGGATTAGCTGAGTTGAGACAGCTTGTTAATCCTACAATTATCGTTTCAGATTATTTTAGCTGCGACAGTTTGATAGTCTGAAACCATCAAATCCAAAACTTTCAAATTAAACCTACTTTCAAAAAAATAAAATCAATCAACTCACAATATTTTTTACAGAACGACGTAGCTTTGAGTTCCCTATTGTACCGAGGGATACGTCAGAGCGAGACCATCCCGTCAAGCACAAAAATACATTTTCAAAATTAGTTTTCTTTTCCAACAATCAATTTTATTTAATTTTTTTCAGGTGAAATAAATATTTAAAATCTTATCAATAATTTGCACAATTGATATAAGGTAACCGTTTTTTAACGGACGGTGTAGGGTGCTAATACCTTCCCTACTCGTAATCGACTCCCGAACCCATTTCTACTGTCAAAGACCAGTTGTCTTTAAAAAAGGTTTTTCCAATGTTTTCCTAAATAAACCTTGGTGGCGACTCCATTGTTTTAATCATTCAATATCTTTCGCCGTCACGTCGCGAAACGGTTGCGACACCAGTCATCTGGTTAGACGATCAAATACACCAGTGTTTTCAGCTTCAAATGATTTCCAATGGAGAATAAATTTGTAAATGGTAAATGCAGCAATTGACTTTCCACTCTTGAAGCCAATATTTTTTGTAAAGCAAATGACAAGTGAATAAATTCTCTACAGTGAAACAACAATACAAAATTGAGAACAATATTTTTGCACGAAGAACATGAAAACTAACAATTAGTTTTAAGCACATGCATGATGGTCAATGTCAGATCTCCTCAATTTTGCGTCAGATTCTGTATCAACTTGTTTCGCAGGTGTAATACATGTATCCTTCAAAGACAACTTATTTTATATTCCAAAAAATGTATTGGTAAAAATTTTCATTTCGTGCTCACAAAGAAAAAATTACACTCAGAATCATGCCTTGGGCAAGATTTAATTATTATCATGCATCTAATCCAACAAAACTAAAGACATTATTACATAAAAGTGCATGTACCATAAAGCATAATTTGAAATACATCAATAAAGTCCCCTTAACTGCAAAAGCAATTGTCTGGATTAGATGATCAAATCCACCAGTGCTTTTATCTTCAAATGATTTCCAATGGAGAAGACGTTTGTAAATGGTAAATGCAGCAATAGGCTTCCCATTCTTGAAGCCAATATTTTTTGTAACGCAAATGAAAGTGAATAAATGTTCTACATTGAAACAATAGTACAAAATTGAAAACAGTACTTTTGCATGAAGAACAGTAAAACTAACAATTAGTTTTAAGCACATGCATGATGGTCAATGTCAAATCTCCTCAATTTTACGTCAGAATCTGTACCGACCTGTTTCGCAAGCATGATACATGTATCTTGCAAAGACAACTCATTTTATATTTCAAAAAATGCATTGATAAAATATTTCCTTTTATCTGCTTGGATCAAAAGCCTTGGTGCTCATAAGGAAAAACTACTCAAAATCATGCATTGGGCAATACTTAATTATTGTCATGCATCTAATCCAACAAAACTAAAGACGTATTATTACATAAGAGTGTATGTTTCATGAAGCATAATTCGAAATACATCAATAAAGTCCCCTTAATTGCAGAACCAATCATCCGAATTAGATGATCAAATACACTAGTGCTTTCAGTTTCAAATGATTTCCTATGGAGAAGACATTTGTAAATGGTAAATGCAGCAGTAAGCTTTCCAATCTTAAAACCAATATTTTTTGTAACACAAATGACAAGTGAATCAACGCTCTACAGTGAAACAATAGTATAAAATTGAGTACAATACTTTTGCATGAAGAACAAGAAAACTAACAATTAGTTTTAGGGGAGGTTATACTTACTACTTCTTTTTCTTACTACCTCTTACTACTAAATCTTAACCGTTGATTTCCGCCAATCTAACGGTTATAATTTATTGGGTCATATTTATTAATTAATTATTAATTTCCAATAAGTTATAACCGTTAGATTGACGAAAATCAACGGTTAAGATTTAGTAGTAAGTATAACCTCTCCTTTAGTTTTAAGCATATACATGTTGGTCAATGTCAGATCTCCTCAATTTTGCGTCAGATTTTGTACCAACCTGTTTCGCAGGTTTAATACATGTGTCATGCAAAGACAAATCTTTTTATATTCCAAAAAATGCATTGATAAAACATTTCACTTTAACTACTTGGATCAAAAGCCTCGATGCTCATAAGGGAAAACTACACTTAGAAATTAGAATCATGCCTTGGGCAAGACTTAGTTATTATTATGCATCCAATCCAACAACTAAAGACATATTATTACATAAGAGTGCATATGTTGGTTGCACAATTACATGGCTCTCGTTAATGTCCCAGGAGAACCATCATGAACAACGGATTCTAAACATAATAGGGGTTATTCCTTTTCTTGTGTGTCTCGGGCTCACTAAAACAAGACATTTATTTATAAGTAAAACTAAGATAGAAAAATTACTAAGAAATTACAATTAGAAAATTACAAAACAAAACTTAAGTTGCTACAGAAAGCTGGAATACCTTAGAACTAGCTTGCAGCGATTAAGAAGTCTATCTATGTGACTGAAGATCCGTTTTCAATCTCAATTTGCTCAACTCTACAGAGGAACGTGACTGTATCACTGCAATAATAATACGATCAATTTTTTCCTCCATCGATTCAAGCCTCCGCTCAATGTGCTCCATGGTTGAAGATGAAAGAACTCAAAAGTTCAATGTTGTCTTCGAGAAATCAAAGGTAATTAGGAAGGCATGCTTTTTGAGAAAGAACTCAAAGGTCGTTATAAAGGCTTGTTTTTTGAGAAAGAACTCAAACGCCGTTATGAGACTTTTTTTAAGTACATAAAAAGGGCAGCAACCCAAAAGAAAAATTAACAGATAGAGGAGTAAGAGTTCAACAAAGACCCAGCTCGATAGAAGCTTCAGAGAGCAACATAAATTCCTCCCTAGTGGAGAGGGGACATTTAGCTAAACTATCAGCACAATAATTTCCATCCTTTCCAACATGTTGAAAAACAACTTGCCAATTCATATTACACCAGTGCTTGATGCTCTAAACAAGAAGATGTTGCAGACAATCATCTTTCTGGTTGGTGATAACTTGGATGGCTAAAAGGCTATCACTTTCGACCATCAAACGCTGAGCGTTTATTTTCCAAGCAACCCAAAGGCCAACCAAAATGGCCCAGAGTTCTACAATTAGGGGGAGCATATACCAACTTTATACTTGGGGGCGTTTGGTTCAAACTTTTCATTTGGTTGAATTGGTATTCCATGATTGCTTTGTTTGGTAGAAAGATTAAAAAAATTTAGCTATGCTTCTCTTTTCCCCATCCTTTGCCAAACATGTGCAAAACCAAAAGCAAATCATGGTAGAACTTTACCACTTTGAATGTGGTATTCCTAGAAAACTAGCTAAATTGCAAAAAGGCGAATGAAGAGTGTTACTATATTACCCTTTTCTAAGTACACATGTCTACATTTCTGAAATATCAAAGGTTATTTTCGGTATTTCAACACATTTATCCATCATTATTTCACCTTCAACCAAATAAAGACTCACAAAATTTAACCCAGTTTTCCTGGTAAAATTTTGACCAATCAAACAACTTTTTTTTTAACTTTCCTACCAAACTCATTTTCCTACCATATTACTAGTAATTGCATTTACCTAGTAAAAAAATAATATCTCCTCTATCAAATACCCCCTTCAAACCATAAATCCAAGTTCCCTAGGCATCCCTAATAAGACCTCCATAAGAGGCTATCAGGTGGTTCTTCTTCACACCAGCGTCACATTTAGGTGAAATATCATTGTTAGTTTGAAAAACTTGAAAATTATATCATAAGTTTGCCTATTATTATTCCAATGAATAAATGGTTAAGTACTTAATGATTCACTAAATTTAAATGCAGATAATAAATTATTACATTTAAATGTTTGAAATTCATTGAAAATACGTAACTTAAAATTTATGAGATTACACGATATAGACTATGTGTTATTGTTTAATTTTCAGCTGACATAAAAGAAAATCAATAGATTTTTTTTCTTGAAAAAAGCATCAATATAATTATAAATATATAATTCTTTCCAAGTTTCATGAATGAATGCATGTGATTTGTTGAGTTAATTCTTTCTTCTTCAATAATTTCGTTTTCTACAAGATCTAAAATTTAACTATTAGTCATTTCGAATACTATTGAGTTAATTGCAACTATTCGGGAATGATTCATTTCACAATAATAAATACTGAAATACATTAATCAAATAAAAAAGAGAAAAAAAAGTATCTAATGTTACTTTAGATAATTTTATCTAATGTTCACTGAAACGACGTCATTTTAAGGTTGAAAAATTAAAAAATTAGAATGATAAAAACTATTATAACCCTTAAATATATTATATTTACAAATACACCATGATTTTTACCCCGAAACGACGTCGTTTCGATGAACATTAAATAAAATTTTCTAAAATAACTTAAAAAAAAACGAATCCATAAAAAAAATAGTACCGAGGTACGTACATTAACTATCTTCTAAAACAAGTACTAATTCCGTAAATATTTAAAGAGATAATTTGATTGCGGTTGTAATATGAATGGTCTTACATTTATCTTCTTTACAAAAGCATGAATAATAAGTGGGCGTCCCTTCTCCTCATTTAAGTTATAATCTTAAGTGAGAAAAAAAGAAAACATTCTTTTTTTTTGGTAAGCTGCGTTTATGTTCCATTCAATTCTCAGTAAATGTCATCCTATATGTCTATCAAAAAAAAATGTCATCCTATATTTATTTTTCAAAAATTCACCCCATTTTTTTCAAGATAATTGCCATTTAAGATTTTAAAAAAATATATAAAAAATTCACATAAACATTTTTTTAACATATATACATTGCTTTCGCAATTTGGACAGGATGGGATGAAGGTTAAAATTTAAAAGTCACTTTAAGAATACTTTTCCAACTATCACATTTTTTAGTCACTTAAACATTTTTTAATGAGAAATGCTAATAACATATTTCACTCTCTTTATTATTAGCTAAAATCTCATATTCATTCCATTAATAGATAGTGAGTCCAAATCAATTTGTTGGACTCATCAGATATGTCAACCAGTAATATAACAAAAGAGTTAAAAGAGTGTCAAAATAGTGTATTATCAACATTCCTCTTATTTGATTATATTATTTATTTATTTTTATTAATAATCTGTCGTTTTACTCAGACATGAGATATGAAAAGATAATGTCAAAGTTATATTTAAACAAATAATATTTTTAAAAAATTAAAATGACAAACAATTTCAAACAAATAAAAATTTCTGAAATAACGATTGTTTTAGAATGAAAATAATTCTAAAGAACTTCCATGACATCTTATGGGTTTATGTAGATTTGTGTGAGATTCAAGGTTTGTATATTTATCATTCTTATTTTTTTAAATTTTGATATCTAGAATTTTCAAATATATATAATGATGAATTTGAATTACTCTACCCACTTTAAAATCGTGAGAAAACAAACAATATCCTTTATTTTAAAATATCTATTGTTTTAGATATGAAAATTTGTTTTATTTTATCTGCCATTTTAAAAGATAAAAATTATATTAATTATTTATTTTATATTTTATTATTATCCATGATTATCTCAGTTAAATAAAACAAGAAAGAGAATTAAAATAGTTATATTTTCTTATATGTCAGACTATTTATTAACTTTATCTTTGTGTAAATACATTAAATGTAAAATAATTTGAATGATAAATTGAATTTACTACTTCTTAAAGAATAATGAAAAAAAAAAAGAATAATGAAGTCCACCATAAAAAAAAATAAAAAATGAAAAGCGTTTAGGAACAAAGTTAATTTTGATATACAGTCCCCGCAAAAGAACTTTGAATAATAATACGATAATGTAACATGTCATTCAATGAATTCAATAATAATGTCAAGTTTACGAAAAGATGTAGTAATGTATTTTTAGATGATCGCGAAAAACATTTCTTACTCTGAAAATACGTTCAAATTAAATTCTTCAAAAAATTAAAGATAACAAGAATTTTTTACTAAAAAATCTTGTCAGATCGTGGTAAAATTGTTATTGACTCTTGCTAAGATGAGCAGCCCTCACTCCTCACCACTTTGACTTATTTAACAACCAAATTTTGACGGAATTCTGCTAACTGTTTTTTCCATGCTAATGTAGCATTATTCTATCATTTATTGACCATAAGTCAATTTTACATTAAGTTTAAATTTTTTATACACTGCTGTTTTTCTTCTTCTTCTTTTTTTATATAAAATATTATCTTACAATTTATTAATTGAATTTTATTATATAAATAACTATATGAGATGTTAAACGTATTGACAACATCATAATATATTATTTGGATACAAACATAAAACTTATTTCCATTTCATCAATTTTTTTAATATATGCATAGATATATAATTTTAATGTTAAAGCTTATAATGCATCATCCAAATGCCATTAAGATTAGAATAATTTTAAGATGGGAATTGCTATAATATTCATACACTTATGATATATTATATGGGATAAATTGTTAAGTATTTATCGATTATTGATTTCATTGAAAAATATTAAAAGGATTATCAAATATAATAAACAATGAATAAAATGATTAACGAAGCCATCCAAATTATTTTTGTCGAGATAATAATTGAAGGACATTCGTTGACTTAGTTGAAGTGAGACAAAGCATTTACAGCCACGAAATAGACATACATATTCAAATATGTTACAGATTGACAGAAATATCCTATACCTACTTTTTTTTGCCGCCTATGCCTGTCTGAATCCTACAATAAAATGAAGGAGTAGTGTTTTTATGTTATAAAATATAATTTTATTTTGTATACACACATAAAAATATGTGGGGTGTCGTGTAACATCCCGTGTGCATCCGGTGTATTAAACATATAAATGGTAATAAGTGCACCTCAATAAATGCGGAAGTTAAAAATTTCCATTTATGAACCTTATCATATTAACTCAGTGAAACTTTTTCAAAAATTACATATATGTAAATTACAATAAATAACTAAATTGAATAACCTCATAACATAAATAATATATCAGATCATGGAACTACAACACGTAGATCAGACCAATTCTGATACAATAATACAACTCTAGTATGAATAACACAACTTATTCAAATGTGACATGGACAACCCTCATGCTCACCAAATTAAGCAACGTACTCAAATCATGTATCAAGTACAATAGTCATAGAAAAGAACAACAAGGCATGAAACATAATAAAACAGCAAGGTGCATGCATCGTCTTAACTCAACTCCAGCCTCTTGCAGCTAGAGGTCTCAACCTTAGAAGTACCTGTACCTGGAAATGTGCCCCACATGGGGTGAGATGTCTAACAATAAATCTCAACAAGGCAAGGGATCCTTAAGGATCTCTCCATCCCAAGCTCACTTACATGTGCAATATAAGTTCAAAAATGATAACAGTAGTATAATGGCAAAATCTGTGCAATGCAGCATATGTCCATGTCATGTGTGTGTGCATCTTACTGGTCAGAGAACAAAATGTAGGCATTGCGTACATCTACAACCCACAGTACCAAGAGTTCACCATGTACCTCACACACAGAGTTACCATCTTGCATGTGGCCCGACACGCTCAGGGATTACCGTCTCATGTGGAATACCCCTCACACATATACATATGGCAAATGCACTATATCATAATCTAGCTCAACAACATATCCAATATTCATCATATAAACAGATATATTTTTAGAAAAACACATCATACATGTAAACCATCCCTCCATGAGGTTTGGTGGAACCATCAATGGGTAAAACCGATGACACAAAAGCTTACCTGCAGTGCCAAAATCCCTACCCAAAGACTCGATATACACAGATACACCGACTGTCACACAATCCGACAATTGCGATATGTTTTGTATCAAGAATATTATTATTAATCAGAATCCCAAATTTCATAGCAACTGAGGAATGTTTTCTTTTCGTCTGGTGCCTCAAGTTCCTCCTAAAGCCATAATTATAGCATATCAACCCTCTTTATCATTCATATTTATATTTTCAACTGTAACACTGACTCCCTAGGGTACCATACCCTAATTGGGGCTTTCGTATGCATCAGAACTGGTTTCTAGTCTTTCTGACATGGGGTAATCGATTGTCATGCATAGGGAAATCGATTACCATGAACAGGGTAATCCATTACCACACAGACAGAACGCGAAAACTGCAGATTTTTCTACATAATCTGTGGGTTCCATGGCTTCCAAGGGTTCAAGGTTCAATTTTTCATTAAACAGAAGTTCAAACCATATGATTAAACATAGATATACCATATTTTACAAGAATCATTAAGGTTTCCCTTTTTCACTTCACAAAATAAGCCATCTTCAATGAAATACAAGGGGAATAGTCTATAGTTACCTATGGACCTTTGAAAATAGAAAAATGGGGAAGCTTTGAGAACTTTGAAGATGCTCAAAGCTACTGATTTGGTGGTGCATGAAAATCTCACTCAAAGGTAGATCCTTTATTCACAAAGTTTGGTTCTTGGAGCTTCCTAGAGTGTATCAATGGTTTACACACCAAGAACTCAAGTGGACAGCCCCTACTATATGTAAACAGAAGCTCAAACTCTCAAGACATGGTTTTTTCCCCACAAAACTCAAGCTTTACAATGTTTGATGATGATTCTATAGCATATGAATAGAGAATTATAAAGAAAGGTAGCTTCTTGACTAGGTTTAATGCAAAATACTCAAGTCTTCATGAAGAATGAGAGGTGGCAACCATAAAGATCAACCTTGGGGTATGAAAACTGACCTATGGCTTTGTGTCACTAAATATATATATATATATAGGTGCACTCACTTAAATTCACAATATTAGTTTAATTAGTTCAGCTCATCGTTTGACTCTGAAATTTTATATTCTTAACCTAGAAAATTTTCTAGGAATTATCATATTTTTACATTAATTTTTCAAAACACTTAATCGGTACGCGTTTTATATATACCCGATATTAGTTCTAACATCACTGCTTATTATTTTTACCCCAAACTTGATATTCTTAATCTAGATATTTTTTTAGAAATATTTATATTTTTATTATAATTTTTTGGAAGACTTCACCAAAATGCCTGTATACCGCAAAGAGGAATAAGTATATGTATTTTTCATCAGAAAAATGACTTAAGCATAATTCAACCATTCAACCTTCTATATGATTATTCTAATCTTTTTATATTTATCCAAATTCAATTATGAAACTATTTCCTAAACTCACAATTAAATTACTTAAATTTTTAATTTAGCGGTGCGAGTTCTTACACGAGGCTCATTTTTTTTCTCTCTTCCTCTTCTCTTTACATGGCGCATATATGCCCCACACATTTTTATGTATGTGTAAGAGGTAAAATTATCTCCTACTACATAAGAAACATTAATCTCTAAAATGAAATATAAAACCCAATACATTAATTTACTTGTGAATTCTCTACATATTACTGGCTTTATATAAAATAAAGGGATATATTTTTCTTATGTTGTAGGAAAAGAATTACCTCATGTTGTAGAAATAAAAGTATAAGTGGGACCCACATGTAAGAGGAGAGAGAAAAAAAAAAGTGGTGGGACCCAACCTTTTTTGTGTGTGTAGGAGAGATGTTTATCTCATGTAAAATGAGATAAACATAACCCTAAAATAAAACCAAGTAAAAAGAGAAAAATAGAAAATATGAGCGGTACATATTTTTATGTGAATTATAGAAAATAAAATTATCTCTTACAACATGAAAAACACTAATTCCTAAAATGAAATATAAAACCCTAAGACATGAATTTATTTGTGAATCCTCTATATATTACTAGCTTTATTTTATGAAATTTTAAATGTATTTGTGAATATACACATTGTTATGTGTTTATGTAATCAGATTACTCTTAAAATTATTTAAAAATAATAATTTATATATCTACTATTAATAAAAGAGAATAAAGTGATAACTTTTTTTTAATAAAATTTAAAAGTATATTTATTCATATATTTTCAATTAATATAATAAAAAAAATATTACAATGAATATTATTTTAGGGGTTTGTTTGCATTCATTATGCAACATGACCACAAAAAGTTTCCTACACACACAACATTTTGTGGGGCCCGCATCTTTTGAAGCAAAAAAAAAAAAATACAGTACAAAAAACGAATCTCTATAACATAACACAATTATTTTTCTTACAACATAACTTTTACAAAATCCATTATTTAAATATAATAACTAATGATATTTCTTAACTTTTTCTCAGTTTATCTAAATACAATGTGCATATACGTGTATTTTCCTGGCTAAATGAAAAAATTTGCAATTCGAACACGAGGGAGATTCAACGTCATTCTTGTTCTTGTCACATCGGCCGAGTTTACATTGTACCCACCTCAAGATTATAATATGTTCTATAATTTAAAGCAAAAACTACCAGAGTTTACTTTATAAGATGCCACTTTCTGATATTTTTTGGGTCCTTTATTCATTTAATTACTTTATTATACTATTTTATTTTTCCTAGTCACTGACTCCACTATTTAATTGTTTAAAACTTTAAAACATTTTTTTTTTTCCGATGGCACTCACATCATCAGTACATGCATGCAATGCAATAATGCATCATGGTTATGAAGGCATTCCAAAATCTCCTTAATCAATCATTATCATTACAAAAATCATTTTAACTTTTATAAGTTGTTCCTTTTTACCGTGCCTTAAGCAAATGGCATTAATTCAAGGCATCAGCAGCACCTCCAGCACTTTTACTTCATTATATGTTCACGCTAAAATAATTAAGAATTTTATTTTATAAAAAGAACGATTAATTCTTAAAGTTTTTTGTTTTTTTAATACAATATTGATCGAGTTTAATTCTAATATAGGGAAGAGCGTTTAAAAGAAGGAAAATATTATTATTATGCAACATAAGATAATATCTCTTTTCTACATACACATTAATTTCTGTGTAGTCTCATTTTTTATTTTTTATAAGTGGGTGGACCCCATTCATAATAATTTCTATAACAGGAGAGAACTATTTTTTTCAACATAAAATTAATAAAACCATTCAAACAAAACAGTGCCAGAAAAAAAGGGTAAATTTTAAACCAAGGATGGTTAAATCTTGAACCATCCAAACCCAACCACATAAACGAAGTGTTACTTCTCAATTTCATTCGTCATCTTCTTCTCCGTCAATCTAGCCTCTCTCTCTCTTCCTTCGCTGTCTCTGTCATTCTAGTTTCTCTCTCTCCCTCTGAATTTGACGGCTCCGCTAAATTTAGCGGTAATAATCTCATCTCTTTCTCTCTTTCTCTGTGTGTGCACTCACACACTCTGTGAAGTTGTGTTGTGTGAGTGCTTTGCTCTGTAACCAGATCTGAACTCGGTTGCAGCAGATCCGAATCGGAATGGAGGAAGCGCTGGAACTGGCACGTGCCAAGGACACGAAGGAGAGGATGGCCGGAGTGGAGCGCCTCCACGAACTTCTAGAAGCTTCCAGAAAGAGCCTCACCTCTTCCGAGGTCACTTCCCTCGTCGATTCATGCTTGGATCTCTTGAAGGACAACAACTTCCGTGTCTCCCAGGGCGCACTCCAGTCACTAGCCTCCGCCGCAGTTCTCTCCGGCGACCACCTCAAGCTCCATTTCAACGCTCTCGTCCCCGCCGTCGTCGACCGCCTCGGCGACGCCAAACAGCCCGTTCGCGACGCTGCCAGACGTCTATTGCTCACCCTCATGGAGGTAGTTTTATCTCTATCTTATCGCTGCTTGCATCTTCACTCTCGATAATTACTTGGTGAGAGTAAAGTGTTAACTAACTCCGAATTAATCCATTTCCGATATCAAGTGGTAAGAGTACAAAGCTGTTTAGGATAACTTTGAGGAAACTCTGCGGCTTCAAAATTATGGCAATTTTACATGAAGGCCTCACTCTTCAGTGTTTGGTTCTTAAACCTTTTTGAGAAGCCACAATAATGTCCTATTCT
Source organism: Gastrolobium bilobum (assembly GCF_033153095.1). Classification (NCBI taxonomy): domain Eukaryota; kingdom Viridiplantae; phylum Streptophyta; class Magnoliopsida; order Fabales; family Fabaceae; genus Gastrolobium; species Gastrolobium bilobum. Next base: position 451,189 of record NW_026899159.1, on the reverse strand, counting down.
ATTGTTCTAAAGAATTAAAATTCTGATGAGTTATAACCGTTGCTTGCTTGGGTTTATTGACTATTGCTAGGTTTTCTAGTTCTGAATAATATCACAAGATCGTTGATCATTGTTGAGGACTTAGTCATAGGATCTCTCCGGGGTTTGCATGCAACCATAAAAGGTTTTGTTCTAGTGTCATTGCAATGCTGCAGTATCATAGCATCATCATGTATGTTATCCTAGTAGGTTAGATGAACTAAGATCCTTTCTTTTTGGTTTATTTTGCGTCCTATCTCGTTCTCATGACTTTTCAGATGTCGTATCTTGAATTATGGTGCCTCCAACTATAATAAACTAATCTTGCACCACTCGAATTTTTTTTTTATTAACTTTTACTCTACTCTAGAAGTGGTTAAAGAAACACATGACTAAATGTCTGCCGGTAGCCTCTGCAGAAGAAAAAGCATGTGGAGTTTCTTGTTCTGATAGTCTTTATATCCATAAAATAAAATTGAAAACATCCAGTTGTACCATTTGCGAGCCAAACCACATTCAAGTCTGCTGGCAGTTATGATTTTAAGTAAAGACCTGTTTTTGTGATGGCCATAGTTATCAATCCTGGATTGCAGTGCGGAGCGGCCAACTCTATAAATAAAAAATGTAATTAATATTGCTCAAAAGAGAAAAAAAAACCCAAAATTAAAGACATATTCATAATTAATGATAAAAACTCATAGCCGAAAGGTCTAAACACACAATCAACATCATTCTTAAGACATAATTAACTAGTCAAAATCAGATAAAGGTGAGGGAGCATAAGGGGCAAAAAGTACAACACCAAAATATTAAATAAGTTTAAGCTTGACCCTTAATAACTAAACATTCAAATGCAATACTAGTTTTCCCCAAGAGCATGAAAACATGGGAATGAAGGAAAAATGGAATTAATAGAAAGAATAGAACACTTATACATGTGAACAGAGACAAAAGAGGTGCGATTTTTATTTTTTTTAAAAGAGACAAAGTAGGGCCTGTGATGTGTGAAGAAAGAACACAATTCAGTAAATAAATAAAGAACACAAACCTCTATGAATGAACAGAACAGAGACGCCAATCAAGCTCCGCTATGTGTGTACAGAGGGTTGGCCAGAAGTGACGCTGGAGAGCTGTGGATATGCCAGAACTGACACCAGAGAGTTGTGGTCAATGGTTGGAAACAAGATGCTGGTTTGCCTTCACGCGGTTTGGTCTCCAAACATGCGAATTTGAGTGTATGTTCTCCAATCAGAAGTGTTTCTGATCTAAATGAAGGGGAAATCACAAAAAATTGGGTTCAATAATTCACAAAATGCTGGGGGGGGGGGGGGGGGGGGGGGGGAAGCATAGCAGCCACAATTCCTGGTACTGCAAAATGCGATGCTATATGAAACTTGTAGTGCATGGAGGCTGCAACGCGCCGCTCCATCGATATTGTGGCAAAATTGTGTGCTATTGATAACTATGGTGATAACTGATAATGGATGGTGTTATATCACTATGGTTATGCACTGTATTAACAATAATTATGTGGCCATAGACTGTTTTAGTCTTCTAGACAAATCATCCTATCTATCATGGCCTTTGGATGAATATGGGTCTATTAACAAGTTAAGCTGGAAGCTATTAGAGGGATTTTTCCTCCATGAAGCATAGTGGCCACGATTCCTGGTACTGCAAAATGTGATGTTATACAAAACTTGTAGCGTATGGAGGCCGCAATGCACCGCTCCACCGGTGTCGTGGCAAAATTGTGCGCTATTGATAACTATGGTGATAATTGATAATGGATGTTGTTATATCACTATGGTTATGCACTCTATTAACAACAATTATGTGGCCATAGACTGTTCTAGACAAATCATCCTATCTATCGTGGCCTTTGGATGAATATGGGTCTATTAACAAGTTAAGCCAGAAGCTATTAGAGTAGATTATTGCTCTGTACTGTAGATTGTGCTTGTTATATTGTGGATGTTGTTATAAGCTTGTGATTTATCACCAAAAAAATTTAGTTTCACATGGCAAATCTGTCAAAATAGGATTTATTTATCTATACGAGTATACGACATTATTTTAGTTTGAGTGTTTCTTTTACACTGCTATTCTGTATGCTTTTCCCTGATAATGAAATGCATAATGTTTCTGTGTATTATGGTGTCTATGTTATGGTTGCGTTTGATGCATATTGAGAGACAACGCAAATAGAACAATACAGCACAAGTGGGTGAATTATAGGACAATTTTGTGTTGTTAGTCTATTGATGACCAATGCACAGGACGAAAAATTTTGTGGTATCAATGGATAGGATAATGAAGTTTATTGTAATGCCCTTGGTGTTGTGGATTGTTTTGCGTGCAGTAGAGGTAGAATAATGAAGGGGTAGAGCTTATTGGTCTTTTTCTCATTGTGTTGTGGTCAAGATTTTGTGACTTGGTCAAGTGAGTAACAAAAATTTAGAGATTTGTGCCGTCCCTTGATATGCTTTTTGTCCCATAACTATACTATTTTAATAATCAAACAAAGTACAATTTTTTTTTGTGCTGTGTTGTCTCATTTTTTTAACAAATCAAACAAATCCTATTTGCTTCTAAAAGTAAAGTATGGGCTGTTCTGATTGCAGTTTGAAAATGATAGTTTTTACGTACTCTTCATTTTACATTCATTTTGAATTATTATTTTTATTTGCAGGTTTCTTCTCCTACAATAATTGTTGAAAGAGCAGGTTCCTTTGCTTGGGCACACAGAAGCTGGAGAGTCAGAGAGGAGTTTACACGAACTGTCACATCTGCAATTAATTTATTTGCATCAACTGAGCTTCCGCTTCAACGGGCTATCCTTCCTCCTGTATTGACTTTTACAAATAAGCAGTACATATCTTTTGTATAGTAAATACTTTTAGGATGCGATACTAACTACTTCTAAAACTTGATCAATTGTCAGGTTTTGCAGTTGCTGAATGATCCGAATCCTGCTGTTAGGGAAGCAGCTATTTTGTGCATTGAAGTAAGTTTGCCTTATTTGTAGTTGTTCAACATGGTATATATTGGCCAAAGGACTAGGTTGCATTATTATTTTAGTTATCAAAAAAGGGGTTTATGCCATTACAATAGATAATTTCATTTCTTAAATTTCTTAGCCAAAAATAAAGAAAGAATTGCTGAAATTGTATGTTTCTTTTAGCTTAAAGAATGAGAAAATGCCATAAATATTGAAGATTAAGAAAATGGAAGTGGGTCTAGAGGACCTGACTTGATGTTAGAATCATGCTAAATCTTGATTAGTGGTTTTCTTGTGACCCCCAAACTGATAAAAGAAAAAAAAAACCACCCCTCATTATACCCCGACTAGCGAGGGTAGGGGTGAGGGCAATTCTTGTACGTAATCTTACCCTTGCATAATTGCAAAGATGTTGTTTTCTGGATTTGAACCCGTGACCTTTCAATCACAAAGAAGCAGCTTTACCATTGCTCCAGGCTTGCCTTTTTTCAAGGCCTGCCACTTGTGAATTTCATGGCTCTAATTTGAGAGTTGATTTGATGCTGATCTATTTCTTTGAAAGTTTGAAGTTCTGTATTAATGGAACTTGTTCATTCTGCAAGATTAGGAATAACTGTTTGCATTTATCTTAATGGTTTATTGAGCGCTTTAGTAATTGATATCATGATGCAATAAACAAAGGTTGATTTATTGGTATATTCATCCTCATACCTGAGGATAGAGATTTTGGATATTTAAACCAAGATGAATGTTATTGTTATTTGTTAGTCAATTCCTTTGGCATTCTCCTTTTACAGGAGATGTATGCACAAGCTGGGTCTCAATTTCGTGATGAACTTCAACGCCACAATCTTCCTTCATCTTTGGTAAATATCAAAAAGGAATCAATTTCCTGATTTCATTGTTATTTAATATTTTACTATCACACGCACACATATTTAAGCTCATGAATTCGAACCTTTGAAGGCCATTTTACATTTTAATGTCAACTATTTCTTTGCATCATGATGGTTTCAGGTGAAAGATATTAATGCCAGGCTAGAGGGAATTCAACCAAAAGTTCGCTCTTCAGATGGTATTCCAAGTGGTTATATTATTGGGGAAATTAAGCCTTTGAGTGTTAATCCCAAGAAAAGTAGTCCAAAGGCTAAAAGTTCATCAAGAGATATCTCTCTTTTTGGAGGTTAGAATATTTGGAAATATTGGATCATAAAACGTTTCTATTTTAATATAGTTTTCTTGCAGTTTTATATGGCATTGTGGTTTATATTTTATCTGCATAATTTCCCTCTCGCTCTGTGATTGTCTAGTTGTCTAAAAATTCTCTTAAATTGCGATTTGTTCATTTGAGATGAGCTTCACATTATTAGAGTCGTTAGATCTCATTTCTATCTTAATGATTAAACTGATCTTTCATATCATGATATTAGAGAGGATAGCATTGCTGAGTCATAATAGGATAGGACTAACGACTCATTGCTGAGTCATTGTTATCTATTTTTTACTCATTTATACTTGTATAAATACCTACTATCAGTGTACGTCAAGTGTAGCTATGAAAAACTCTCTTTTACATCTTTCAATATGGTATCAAGAGCAGGAACGTCCCTACCTTAGATCAGCCATCTTCAAGGCTGAAACACCATCCAAAACACCACACCACTTCTGCCCATGCCCAGAAATCATATCCACAGACCTCCAATCGAGAAGGTGGAGTGACCGACCATTCAACTCAAAGGGCTCCTATGACTCGAACGCCATTCTCCAGCACATGTAGATCACGCGCCACCTTCCGGAAAGCTTTTTTCGCGCGAACTACCCAGACCAACTCGCTGGCGTCTCCTCTACCCGTTCCAGTGGTCAGGTCTGAAAAAGGAACAACTTGATTTTTGGGTCCACGGTCAAACCCTCTCTCTTCATCCATGGCTTCCTCTGATCGTTCTTTCGCTTCCTCATTTGCCCACAATACTCAGTCCTTTGGAGACAACTTAGCCATGCAGATCACTAGTCACTGGTTGAACGGTAAGAATATTTTGCAATGGTTTCAATCTGTTAAGTTGGTCATCCGGGCAAAGGGTAAGATGGGTTATCTCGAGGGAAAAATTAAAAAATTGCCGAGGATGCTCCTAATTATAAAAATTGAGAGATTAATAACTCTTTGGTAATGGCGTGGCTGACTAATTCCATGGAACCACAGATCAGCCAAACCGATTTGTTCCTCGATACCGCCAAGGAGATTTGGGATGCTGTTCAACAAAATTATTCCGATCTGGAGAATACCTCCCTAGGCTTTGAACTAAAAAATAAGTTGAAGGACTTGCATCAAGGGGGTATGACCATTACTGAATATTTTACTGCACTAACAAATTTGTGGAGGAACTGGATCTTGATTATGCATCTGACCTTAAAGGATTGTGATAGGGCCCAACTTAACAAAGCCCAATATGGCAAGGTTTATATCAGAGACAGTAAGAGAGGTAAGTGGCCCATGGGAGAAGTCAGAAGAAATGTTGCTGTGTCACAGCCCAATACTGATGTATTACAGCCTAATGAGCATGCTGAGTCAGCTTGTTTGTTAGGAGAGTTTGTTACACATGCTGAGACGATAGATGATAAAGAGGGGACGTGAAGAAGGAATGGTTACCGTGGAGGTCATTGAGAAGTTGCTATTGCTCAAATGGGAGATACCAGGGCGTCTCGAAGGACCCTGTAGTGTTTAGATTTCCGTTGATTTGTTTTCTTTATTTTCTTCTGCATAATCTGAGCTATAGCAGCACCCTAGTGTGTAACCAGATTTGTTTCTATGTTGAATCTTGTTCTTTTAATTGGAATGGAATTTATATAGAAGGATTATTCAGGAAAATCGTGTGTTTACTGTTTAATTCCTATCAAATTGGTATCAAAGCTCCGACTGGGAGCTGGGTTATGGTGCGAACGAGAACCATGGAAGGATTGGAAGAACGATTACGTCGAATAGAGGTCTCTATTGATGACAGAGTTGATGAGCCCCGTGCCTCCATTGACTCTGATGGTGTGTTTCTCAGCAAAACTCAATTCGAGCAACTTCAGAGGCTTCTGACTCAACCTACTAAGGCCACTAGCAATGTGGCCCAGCAAGGTACAACCTTCCATGTTGATAGTCAAACTCGTTGGATCCTTGATTCTGAAGCCTTTGACCATATGACAAGTAATTGGACCTTGATTTTCTCTTACACTCCATGCTCTCAACCCTCTCGGGTCAAGATCGCAGATGGTAGTTTCTCCCAGATTGCAGGACATGAAACTGTTAAACTTTTTCGAGCAGATTAATTTAACATCAGTTCTTCATGTTCCTTCTCTGGCTTGCAATCTCATTTCTATTAGCAAGCTGACCTCTGAGTTATGTTGTTTTACTAAATTCCTTCCACATGGTTGTGGTTTTAGGAACAGGACTCGGAGAGGATGATTGACAATGCTAGAGAGGATGACACGCTTTACTACTTTGAGGAGAGTGTGACTCATGAAGCTGCTTTTGTGGAAAAAGACTCTGTTTCTTTTTGATTCATGTAATGATGTTATGCTATGGCATCGTAGGCTAGGTCATCCAAATTTTACCTATCTTCAGAAGTTGTTACTTAACTTATTTATTAATAAAAGTCCTAGTTTGTTTTCTTGTGATATTTGTCAACTTGCCAAGCATACTCGTGTTCATTATCCTTCTAAAGCTCACGATGACTCGTCTCTATTTTCTTTAATTCATAGTGACATGGGGTCCAGCCCGTGTAAAGAATATTTTAGGTGCTCGATGGTTCATTACCTTCATTGATGACCACTCCCGAGTTTGTTGGGGATATCTTCTAAAGGATAAGTCAGATACTGCATCCATTTTTAAAAAATTCCATGCTATGGTTCAAACCAAATTCCAAGTTGCTATACAAATTCTTCGTACAGATAATGACAAAGAATATTTTAACTCTATTCTTGGAAAGTATCTCTCCCACCATGGCATCCTTCACCAAAGCTCATGTCCTGACACACACCAACAAAACGGAGTCGCTGAAAGAAAAAACCGACATCTTCTTGAAGTTGCTCAGGCTCTTATGTTCACTATGAATATCCCTAAATACCTTCGGGGGGAAGCCGTTCTCACTGCTTCTCCCTTATCAATCGAATGTTATCTCGCATCCTCAATTTTCAGTGTCCTCTTTCTAGCCTTTTTCGCACCTTCCCTTCCTTCCAAGGCATCTCCTCCCTACCTCCTAAGTTATTTGGTTGTGTCGTATTTGTCCATATTCCCTCTCATCAACGGTTCAAACTTGATCTTAAGTCTCTCTGGTGTGTCTTCATTGGTTATTCTCCTATTCAACGTGGCTATAAATGTTATTCACCCTCTCTTCGTAAGGTCTTCGTCTCTATGGATGTCACTTTTTCTGAGACTCAATCTTTCTTTCCCTTGACTTCTCTTTATGAGGAGTCTATAGAATCAGATAAAGATCAGTCATGGGAACTTACTAATGCCACAATATTACCTCTACTATTGGAAATAGGGGGAGCTACAGAACCCTCACCATCAGATACATGAATAGTTTCCTCAAAGTGGGGACACGTTTATAGCAGGTGAAAACCTCCTCAAAGTGTCCCAGAGCTTCTACACTTCCAGGATTTTGAACCAAGTTCTAGTTCCGGCACCCCGATACTTAAGTGCCATGACGAAAATGATCTACACTTGCTCATTGCTCTCAGGAAAGGTACTCGATCTTGTACTACTCATCCTATTTCTAATCATATTTCATATGTAAAGTTGTATTCAGGGTTCCGTGCTTTCAATATTATGTTGGACAGTACAAAGATATCAAGAAATATACATGAGGCTCTCAATGATCCAAAATGGAAGGATGTTGTCTTTGAAGAAATTAATGCTCTAGAAAGAAATGGAATTTGGGAGACAATGATCCTACCAAAAGTAAAACAAGTAGTAGGATGCAAATAAGTGTTTACGATAAAATTCAATGCAGATAATAACATCAACAAATACAAGGCAAGATTGGTTGCGAAGGGATTCACCCAGACTCATGGGATAGATTACCATGAGACATTTGCACCAGTTGCTAAGGTCAATACCATCCGAGTTCTCTTTTCACTTGCTGTCAACCTAGATTAGCCTATGCCACAGTTAGATGTGAAAAATGCATTCCTAAATGGTGATTTACATGAAGAGATCTATATGGATCCTCCACCTAGCTTTAAAAAGGGAGATGGATCAGTGTGTAATTTAAAAAAGTCTTTTTATGGGTTGAAACAGTCTCCTAGAGAATGGTTCGGCAAATTCACACAAGCTGTCAAAGTATGAAGCTTTATTCAAGCACAGATTGATTATACTCTCTTCCACAAACACTCTAAGGATGGTAAAATTTGTTGAAATATATAAAACCATTAATGCAGCCTCACCCTTTAGCTTAAGCTTTTGGGTTGAATTGGTTCTTTACATGGTTATTTACATGATATCAGAGCCTCGGTGTACCGGGTTCGATCCTCACCGCCCCCCACTTTCTTTCAAGTGGAATTTCTTTCTTCGCATAGGTAGGTGGGCCTGTGCATTGTCCACCCTTCAAGCCCAGTGGGCTCTCGTGTGAGGGGGCATGTTGAAATATATAAAACCATTAATGTAGCTTCACCCTTTAGCTTAAGCTTTTGGGTTGAATTGGTTCTTTACAAAATTGCTATTCTTATTGTGTATGAGGATGATATAGTTCTTATAGGTGACGATGGCGAGGAATTGAATTCCCTGAAGGACTATCTAGCAGCTCACTTCGAACTAAAGGACCTTGGAACTCTTAAATATTTCCTTGGTTTGGAAGTTGCTAGAAGCAAAACGGGCATCATGATCACACAAAAGAAATATGTTCTAGATCTTTTGCCGAAGACATGAATGTTAGGATGTAAGCCTGCCGAGACACCTGTGGAACCTAACACCAAGTTAGGTATTGAAGATGGGAACGAGGTGGACAAAGAGCAATATCAAAAATTGGTTGGCAAACTAATTTACTTACCCCACACGTGACCTGACATTGCCTTTGCAGTGAGTATGATTAGTCAATTCATGCACTCACCCAAGGAGAAACATCTAAGTGCAATCTATAAGGTGCTACCAAACACCAAGTTAGGTATTGAAGATGAGAACGAGGTGGATAAAGAGCAATATCAAAGATTGGTTGGCAAACTAATTTACTTATCCCACACGTGACCTGACATTGTCTTTGCGGTGAGTATGATTAGTCAATTCATGCACTCACCCAAGGAGAAACATCTAAGTGCAATCTATAGGGTGCTTAGATACCTCAAGAACACTCCAGGAAGAGGATCATTCTTGAGGAAGGGGTATAATAGGACAATTGAAATCTACACTGATGTAGATTGGGCAGGTTCATCAGTGGACAAGAGACCTACCTTAGGCTATTGCACTTATGTGTGGGGAAATCTTGTAACTTAGAGAAGCAAAAAACAAGCAGTGGTCGCAAGAAGTAGTGCTGAAGCAGAATTTCAAGCTTTAGCCCATGGAGTCTGTGAGGGAATCTGGTTGAGAAGACTTCTTGAAGAGTTGAAGATCTTATATTCTCTACCAATAAAACTATATTGTGACAACAAGGCAGCTGTCAGCATCGCTCAAAATCCAGTTCATCATGATCGAACAAAGCACGTGGAAGATGATTGCCACTTCATCAAAGAAAAATTAGATGATAGAAGTGTGTCTGATGTATATTCCTTCCAAAGAATAGAGTGCAGTCTGCAGATATCCTGACTAAGGGCCTACATCGGTCAACCTTTGAAGATCTGATTGGCAAGTTGTGAATGATCAACATTTACCTCCCAACTTGAGGGGGAGTATAGGAAATTAGTAATTGATTTCATTAATTTTAAATTTTAAATTTTAATTGATTTCATAATAGGATAGGATTGCCGAGTCATAATAGGATAGGATTGCCGAGTCATAATAGGATAGGACTAACGACTCATTGCTGAGTCATTGTTATCTATTTTTTACTCAATTATACTTGTATAAATACCTACTATGAGTGTAAGTCAAGAGTATCTATGCAAAAACTCTTTTTACATCTTTCAATTGGATGTTATTTCAATTGTCACTAATTGTGGTGATTGTCTTCTTTTTGTTTGTCAATCTGTTATTGGAACTTTGGGGGATATTGTAGCATCCCAAATCATAAAGTTGTAGATAAAAAAATTCCACATCACATATTGTTAATATCATGTGTACAGTCAGACAAGTATGCTGGAAGCAAAATGATTGAATGGAGATAAAATGATATGATTCAGTGAGATGAATAGTATCCCTAGTCATAAAGCTGTAAAAAAAAATTCAACATCACCTATTGTTAACGTTGTGTGTATTGGTGGTGGAAGCAAAATGATTGAAGGGAGATAAAATGATATGATTCAGTGAGATGAATAGCATCCCTGATCATAAAGCGGTAAAAAAAAATTCAACATCACCTATTGTTAACATTATGTGTATTGGTGGTGAAAGCAAAATGATTGAAGGGAGATAAAATGATATGGTTCAGTGAGATGAATAGCATCCCAAATCATAAAGTTGTTAAAAAAAAATTTCACATCACATATAGTTAACATTATGTGTATAGTCAGACAATTATGCTTTTGACACTTATCCTTCCCCTGCTAGCCTGAGTAGTTGACATTTTAATACATGAAATATTTAAGTGTGCTTTTTGTTTATTATGAGCAGCAGAAGGTGATGTCACCGAGAAACCCATAGACCCTATAAAGGTATACTCAGATAAGGAGTTAGTCAGGGAAATTGAGAAGATTGCGTCTACCCTTGTACCTGAAAAAGATTGGTCAATTCGTATTGCTGCTATGCAGAGAGTTGAAGCTCTTGTTATAGGAGGTACGTGTTTCCAAATTCCTTTTCAGGATTGTGTACAGAATTATATATGCTTATAGTACAGGCTTAATAACTTATTATTCCTATTTGGACTATAAAAGGGAAAGAACATTTGCCATTGTAGGATATCTTTAACTTGAAGGATGTTTGTGTTGATTTTTTATGAATTTGATATTCGATTTTATTTATTGATATTGATTTAATACATAAGTCTTTGTCAACTGAACTATGGCATCGAAGAATTATGAAAAAGAATGTTTTTGATAAACAATACAAAGGAAAATTAAATACTGGTAGGACCATAAACTACAGTGTTGAGGGATACCAGTCAACTGCGATCCCATTTATAAATGTGGATTTTTATAGTTCTACAAAAAAAGGGGTCGGGGCCTTATTTGGTGGCTTAAACATTAATTTCACCTTTTCAAATTAAATTGAACAGAGCCAACATTTTTATAGGTCTTGCTTTTCTGTTTCTTTTATATTTTGTTTTTGGTCTATTATTTAAGGAAAAGTAGCTCTTTTTTTTGTTATAAGATTGTATTACACTTTAACAGCTCAGTGAAAATTACAATGAAATAATAGACAAGGAAAAGGTGCTCTATTTATTATTTCACGGTAATTTTCACTGAGCTGTTAAAGTGTAATACAATCTTATCCTTTTTCCCCCAACATGATTGTTGAATATCTTAATACTCTCTTTATCAGGTGCTGCTGATTATGCAAGTTTCCGGGGACTCCTGAAGCAACTTGTTGGACCTTTAAGCACACAATTGTCAGATCGAAGGTCCACCATTGTGAAGCAGGTGCTCTAACATTTTCAACTGTCCTATACCCTTTCATTAACAATTGCTTATTAGTAAAACAAAACGTTTTGTGTCACGGTGAAAGTTATAATTTCCTGTTCCTCCTTGCTGTTTTATAGCTTAGATTGATGAATCTTCTCTGTTGAAGCAATCCTGCTTTATGCATCTTAAAGTGAAACATTCATTTATTTTGATGAATGATATCCTGCCGTTATTATATTAGCTGGTTTTGTCTCATAATTGTTAATGACATTCAAGGACCTTGTCTATAGGTTAGGATCGTACTATATTACTACTAACACACAACTGTTCTTGGTTTATTATTTGCTTTGTTCTAGGCTTGCCATCTATTGTGCTTTTTGTCAAAGGAACACTTGGGTGATTTTGAAGCATGTGCAGAAATGTTTATTCCAGTAAGTTCAACTTGTTATCTTTGATTATCATGATTGTGATGCTTTCAAAATTATATTAATTCTTCATTTGACAATCAGGTCCTTTTCAAGCTGGTTGTGATTACTGTGCTTGTAATTGCAGAGTCTGCAGATAACTGCATAAAAACGGTAATGTAATCTTCTGCATCTTCTTATCCCCTTGTTATGTGCCATTTTCACCTGTTCTTTACTTTGCAGATGCTGCGCAACTGCAAAGTTGCTCGTGTGCTTCCCCGTATAGCTGATTGCGCAAAAAATGATCGCAATGCAATACTTCGTGCAAGGTATGAATTATCAACAATTGAAAATAGACATATGAGAGTTTTGGTTTTTTATTAATACCATTTATATTGTAGGTGTTGTGAATATGCTCTTTTGATCCTAGAACATTGGCCTGATGCACCAGAAATTCATCGATCAGCTGATTTATATGAGGATATGATAAAGTGTTGTGTTTCAGATGCAATGAGTGAGGTAGCTTTATAGTTTTATGTTGTTTGACATTTGTTGCTTTATAGTTATATTCTGCATCAAATTTGTCATTTTTACTAGTTTTTCCATTTTGTTGCTCTTCTTTCTGAGCTATTAAGAATTTGCATCACGTTGGTTGGTTTGTTGCAGAGTGATTCTCTTCTTTTTTGCTTAAATTTTGGCAAAATTACAGTTCACATAAAATATATATGATAAATTGCAATTTTGATACTGAAATTGTGAAAATCCGTAAGCTATTTTATTTATTGGTTAGCTTTATGTCTCAATATGCGTGTACTTGTGTCTGGTGAGTAATTATGATTCTGAAACTTAGCATAATAAAATTTGTTCAGAACTGATGCTTGTATTGTCATTAGCCAAAGAAAAAAGGGTCTGTCCAATGCTTTGTTGTGTGTGTGTTTGCGCTCGTGTGCTCAATTGCAATGATAAAAGATCAAATTTCCTTTTCAAACATTATCATGGAGAAAAATAAGTATCCAAGCAGTAGTTTTGTTGTGAAAAACTCACTAATCCTGCCATCATTTAGCACATTCTTTTAATTTTTTTATTCTTCTGAAGGAAAGGGGTCCAAAATGACTTGATATTATTATTCTGTTTCATTGTAAAATAATGTTGGGTAAGATGTTTTGAAAATTTGTCTTAACAGTTTGCAGTTGAGTTACTCTATAAACTATGATCCTTTACTTATTTTTTTCTAGCAAACCTTTTTATGTATCAAATCTCATTGGTTTAAAACAGAAGCTTGTTAGCATATTCGTTAACATGACATGGTTTATATGTGACCACATTATTCTTGTCAAAGTATACGCGCATGAAAATGATTACTGTATGAAAATTGAAGGTACGATCTACTGCGAGGATGTGCTACAGAATGTTTGCGAAAACCTGGCCAGAGCGTTCTCGTCGCCTATTTTCATCCTTTGACCCTGTTATTCAACGGGTATAAACTTATGGTCTTGAGCGTGTTATTTTTCCTTTATTTTGTTGCTCAACTCATCTTTTAAAGTGAATGTAAACCGCAGTTAATAAATGAAGAGGATGGAGGAATACATAGGCGGCATGCTTCACCTTCTGTTCGTGATAGAGGTGCACTGATGTCATTACCCAGTCAAGCCTCTGCTCCCTCTAATCTGCCTGGTTATGGAACTTCTGCTATTGTTGCAATGGATAGAAGTTCAAGTTTATCATCAGGGACATCTATCTCCTCTGGTGTACTTCTTTCACAAGCTAAGTCACTTGGCAAGGGCACAGAACGTAGTTTGGAAAGTGTGTTGCATGCAAGCAAACAGAAAGTCACTGCTATTGAAAGCATGCTTAGAGGCTTGGATTTGTCTGATAAGCATAATTCATCTCTCCGGTCATCAAGTTTGGATCTAGGTACCTAATAAGTTTACCTGTTAGATTTTTTTTTCTTTACCTCAAGTTTCTGGACTTGATGCCATTCAATGGTTGATGGGTGTTAGTGGTGTGGTTTTTTATAAACTATTTATGAGCGGCTAAATTTTTTTGTTATTGCCCCTAGTGCAGGAGTTGACCCTCCATCATCTCGTGATCCGCCTTTCCCTGCTGCTGTCCCTGCATCTAATCATCTGACAAGTTCTTTTACAACAGAATCAGCTGCTTCTGGTGTAAATAAAAGTAGTAACCGAAATGGTGGTCTGGGTTTGTCTGACATCATCACTCAAATTCAAGCTTCCAAAGATTCTGCCAAGTTATCATATCATAGTAATGTTGGTATTGAGCCTTTATCATCGTTATCATCCTATTCAAGTAAAAGGGCTTCTGAAAGATTACAAGAAAGAAGTTCTGTTGATGACAACAGTGACATTAGGGAGGCTAGGCGATTTATGAACCCCAACACTGATAAGCAGTATTTGGATGCTCCTTATAGAGATGGAAACTTTAGGGATTCACATAACAGTTATGTTCCTAATTTCCAGAGGCCTCTATTGAGAAAGAATGTGGCTGGACGTATGTCTGCTGGCAGGAGGAGGAGTTTTGATGATAACCAACTATCTCTTGGAGAGGTGTCAAATTATGCAGATGGACCCGCATCTCTTCATGAAGCTTTGAGTGAAGGACTTAGTTCAGGTTCTGACTGGTCTGCTAGGGTTGCTGCCTTCAATTATCTTCACTCTTTGTTACAGCAAGGTCCAAAGGGAGTTCTAGAAGTTGTCCAGAATTTTGAGAAGGTAATGAAGTTGTTTTTCCAGCACTTGGATGATCCCCACCATAAAGTTGCACAGGCTGCTCTTTCAACACTTGCAGATATTGTTCCAGCATGCCGAAAGCCTTTTGAGGGTTACATGGAAAGAATATTGCCCCATGTATTTTCTCGGTTAATTGACCCTAAAGAGCTTGTTAGGCAGCCATGTTCAACAACTTTGGAAGTTGTTAGCAAAACTTACAGTATAGATTCTCTCTTACCTGCATTGTTACGCTCACTAGATGAACAAAGGTCTCCAAAGGCTAAATTGGCTGTTATTGAATTTGCCATCAGTTCCTTTAACAAACATGCAATGAATCAAGAAGGTGCTGCTAATATTGGCATCCTAAAATTATGGCTTGCCAAGTTAACCCCTTTGGTTCATGACAAAAATACAAAGCTTAAAGAAGCAGCTATTACATGCATTATATCGGTGTACTCTCATTTTGATTCAACTGCAGTTCTTAATTTCATTCTTAGTTTGTCAGTTGAAGAACAAAATTCTTTGAGACGAGCCCTTAAACAGTACACCCCTCGTATTGAAGTGGACCTAATGAACTATTTGCAGAATAAGAAAGAGCGACAACGTTCTAAGTCTTCCTATGATCCATCTGATGTTGTGGGAACATCCTCTGAAGATGGATATGTTGGTTTCTCTAGGAAAGCTCATTACCTTGGAAGGTATTCTGCTGGTTCCCTAGATAGTGATAGCGGCAGGAAGTGGAGTTCCCAAGATTCAGCCCTGATAAAAGCCAGTCTTGCTCAAGCAGCTTATGGTGAAACTCAGGAAAATCTGTATCATAATCTTGAGAGTGATTCTAATAGTGGTACTGTTGGTTCAAAAACTAAAGATCTTGCTTACGCAGTCAATCCAATGGGTCAAAACATTGGCTCTCAAACTAGCCAACTTGGACATTTGGACAGTAGCATGAACTTTGAGGGTCTTTCAACTCCTCGTCTAGATGTTAACGGTCGGATGTCATTAGAGCATTTGAATGTTGCTGAAGGCTATGTACATGACAAAGAACAACCTTCTGAATTGGAGCTTAATCATCACTCAGCTGAAGCTGTAAAGATTAACTCCATCACAGACATAGGACCCAGCATTCCTCAAATTCTTCATATGGTGAGTTATGCATCTAATAGAGGATGAGTTAGTTTTGAAATTTTATTATTTGAAGAACAAACAAAAAAAGTATTCTGCTAGAAAGAGAGAGAGTGAGCATGAATAATCGGAGGGAGATAGAGAGTTCTCTAAGAGCAGCAAATTGCAGCAGAAAAATAGGAAGGAAAAGTATGATCAGCTCAAAAGATCTGTCAAATCCCTTTGCTTAACAAATACAGAAATCCTTAAAAGCCATTGGCAAAAGCCCACTAGGAGGCCAAGAACACAAGTCAGTCAAGGAGAAATAATGGCATCATTGTTTAAAACTCCAGCATTTTGCTGCAGCTTGTAAGACCATACATAAGAAAAGATTGCTCCTTTCCATACATTTTTAAAATCTTCATTCGCAAAACCTTGATAATTAGTTGTAAAACAGTTGTCTAAGGTGGCAGGGCAAACCCAAAACTCTCTGAAATCAGCCAAAAGATTGTTCCAAAGCTGCAAGTCATATCACATTGTAAAGACAAGTGACTGCTAGTGGAGATAGCTTTATGTGGCCTTTGTGCTTCTAACTGATCATTCTTAAGGTTTATTTTGATAGCTATATCTTAGAATATCTCCCATCACAACTGAAAAGATATAGTTGTTATTTTGTATAGATATGCAGTGGGGGTGATGGAAGCCCGATTTCAAGTAAACGGACTGCACTTCAACAGTTAGTTGAAGCTTCTATAACAAATGATCATTCTGTTTGGACTAAGGTATGCTTGATTTAATATTGAGTATCGCCCCCTGCCTCCAAGTTGTTTGGTTGTCAGTGGTACTTATTAAATGCAATCTGTTTTGGAATGGGAAAAAAGTCCATTGGACTTCTTAATTTTCAAATGTAGTTTCTTATTGTGAAACCAATGTTTTTCATTTGATAGTTAATATTAATATTAAGTGATGCTGTTTGTCTTCCTATTCTAAGATATTGTCTTGTGAGTTCCTCTAAAAAAATCCCTTGTTGATTTCTTTAGATCTCCCAAGTTTTTTTTTTGTGCAGCAGATTTTTTTTAAATTTATGGCTTGTGTTCATGTTGGTGAATTTAAACACTGTATCCATGTAGCCAACCCCACCTAGTGGGAAAAGGCTTTTGTTGTTGCTGTATTCATGTTGGTGAGTTTTTGCTGACATTTTGTGTGCAATCAACCCTTAGATTGATAATTTGACAAATTCTGTTTGTAAAAGAATTATAATTTTTCCGATTCTGTTAAACAAAAATGAACAATATTTGGATTTATCTAACCTATGTAATGGTTGTTTCATGTTGTACTTGCAGTACTTCAATCAGATTTTGACAGTTGTGCTTGAAGTGCTGGATGATTCGGATTCCTCAATCAGAGAGCTTGCTCTTTCATTGATAGTTGAAATGCTTAAAAACCAGGTCTTACTCCTTTCGTGCAAATCTTTTTTTTTTTTTTTTGAGGGTGGGGGGTGGGGGGGAGTGATTGTGCTCTTGCTGTTTTGCTCATATCAGCACTTGCAACTGTGTATATTTCTCCTTTTGCAAGCATAAGGCATTTTTGGGACTTAAAATTATGTCGTAAAGTTTTTTAGTTTAATTTTAATTTATTCTTTACTTCTCATTCTTTACAGAAAGATGCCATGGAGAATTCAGTGGAGATTGTAATTGAGAAGCTGCTTCATGTTACAAAAGATATCATTCCTAAGGTAAGCAAAGTTGTCCAATTCTAGTTTGTCTTCTCTATATTTGCTTTCCCCCCTAGTCTCAGCCTCTTTGATCCCTTATTCAGGTCTCAAATGAAGCAGAACACTGCCTGACCATTGTTCTATCTCAGTATGATCCATTCCGATGTTTAAGTGTATGTATTTCTCTATTTCCCTACTTTGTAGCCTCCTTACTCCCTGTAAAATCTTTTGAGAAAAGGAAATTGGGTTTTACTTTGTTAAATTAAACCTATTGCTCTGAATTATACTGTTTCAGGTTATTGTGCCTCTACTGGTTACTGAGGATGAGAAAACTCTTGTCACTTGCATAAATTGCTTGACAAAGGTAATTTTCTCTTGAAAAACCTTTTTGTACTATTTTGGAAAGAAGTTCCCAATGAATCAATGATATTTCAAAATGGGAGAAGTATATCATATAGCAATATGCTTATGACACTCAAAATATATACTGGGAATCTATGTTGAACCGACACGGGACACGTGATATGACACGACACGATACTACACGTTAATTCTAAAAAATGTTAAATTTCGACACGTTAGGACACGTTTTGATATTATATAATATTTTTAATTTATGTAGTGTATATTATATTTAGTATTCAATAATTTAACAAAAAAATAAAACTCAACTTATAATACCCATCAATTTTGCAAAAAAACATAATATATCTCAAATGTTTATATTAAACTCAATAAAAACGTAATCGTAATCTAACGAATCTAATAGTTGGAACTCAATGCAACGCAACGTAACCTTTGAATCTTTTTTTGAGTCTTTGCAACGAGTATTAGAGTGTCGGGAAGTGTCGGATATGACATGTTAGGATTTTTGAAGTCTCGGTGCTTCATAGCTGGGAATATCCTGATTTTTTTTGTTAATTTTTAATTTTAATAATGGCTACAGTTTGGGTACCTCTTGGTTACTCCAGCCAATATGCAATTTCCTCTGTTCAGTGGCTACTTGCTCTCAAAGTTTTCATTGTTCTTTGGAAATGGTGCTGAATGCAGCAGACACTGTTCCCCGATTCCTTCTTTTATGAATGGGATTTGTTTTAATTACTTTATGACTATAAACACTTGCATTCTTCATACTCAATAGCATGTAATTCAGTGAATGATGGTGAGTAGGAAATAAACTGGATTTCATATCACTAGCACATTTTATGAATGTGTTTATGTATCCCAGGTGGATCGTATACCGTATTTTTGAGAATTCTGTATATCTCCATATCGGTATCATATCGTACGTGTGCCACACCATACCATTGCTTCATAGGAAGTAATCCATTTTTTATGCATGAATATGCTATATAAATATTTATCTTGTTTGACATCATATCATTCCTTTCTTCAGCTTGTGGGCCGGCTCTCTCAGGAGGAACTAATGGCTCAGTTACCTTCGTTTTTGCCTGCTCTTTTTGAAGCTTTTGGAAACCCGAGTGCAGATGTTCGAAAGGTACTTTGGGTCTTTTATCTGCGGTAATTTATGGTCCATCACTTCATACATCTTGTGAAATCTTAGGTGGTAAAGAATATCCTGTCAGTCAAAAACACACTAAAGTTGTGTATGTAGTTGTAATAAACTTATCTAACATCCGGATATTAGATGCTTGAGACCTATTTGATACCTTCTTAAAATAGTACTTTGTTCCAACCAAACCACTCTTCGTTAAATCCCAACTAGCAAGTGTGGGGTGAGGGCAATTCTTGTACATTGCCACATTGCCTTACCCTTGAATATTTACAAACATGTTATTTCCCATATTCGAATCCATGATCTTTCAGTCACAAAAAGACAATGATGTCACTAATTGAAACTTGAGATTATTGAGCAGAACTTGCTTTGAAAGATTTGAGCTGGTCTTAGGTTTTTATATGACTTAAAACATTTCTTTGTTACTGAAGACCATCTTTGTTTTATTTTTTTTGTTTATTTTTTTTGTCAATTGAGAAACTACCATGAGGATAATATGGACATTACTCTAAACATTTCATGGATATCTACAAATTTGTACGAGGGAGCTCTATTGCCTTTACCTGTCTG
Source organism: Gastrolobium bilobum (assembly GCF_033153095.1). Taxonomy (NCBI): domain Eukaryota; kingdom Viridiplantae; phylum Streptophyta; class Magnoliopsida; order Fabales; family Fabaceae; genus Gastrolobium; species Gastrolobium bilobum. The sequence continues at coordinate 431,451 of NW_026899159.1, read as the reverse complement.
TTGTTGAGTGAGGCTGGTCAGTCAAGCTTACTCTTCTCGGCCACTTTTTCATTAATTACTGAATCTCTAGTACCTGGAATTGCTATGGCCATATTGGATAATTGTTTCCTGTGGACAATTAATTCATATCCTTAGAATTTTCTGAGATGATCAATAAGTTCTGGATATATTTTAAACCTTTAAATGGGAAAACCCATTTTGGAAAATTGCCTGAAAAATACTTGGATTGGGAATTAAAATGGGAATGCTCATTCCCAGGTCTTGCCCGATCCCTCATATGAGGGAATACAAAAGCCCCACAGCCACCTCCACCCCATTGGCAGCAACTTTGCCCCAGTCAAACTACAGCCATCAATGTTTCCACCACCTTTGTTGTCTTTGCTACAACAACCATGCCTCCACTGAAAACGGTGATATTTTCCTAACTTAATAACTGGGACAAATTTCGAGGCGGTCACCTTGGTCTCTGCACCAACCAACCCCTACGGTAGTTAATTTTCACTGGCTCATGTAATGACTTGTGACTAAAACAAATTGAAAGGAGTAATTAGGCTACATATGGGATGGGCTAGTCGAATAATGTGTTGCAAGTAGCTAACCTTTTTACCTAAAAGTATACGTGGTCTTTATTTCAATGCCCTATTATTTGCTTAGTTGTTTTGATTTTTGACTTTTATGATTTCGGCCCCCTCATCAGTTGATTTGTTCCTGCTTATAAACAATTTGTTCTTACTTTTTATTACAGCATAATTTGCCATACGAAATGTATGAATAGAATGGCATGATCATTCCATTCTTAATAACGGAAGTGATTATTCTATTCCATTCCCTCATTAGAACAAAATCATTGCAGCGTCCCAATTCTAACATAATGTTAGGAAGTTGTCCGTTCCATGTCTCCGATCTATTGTATTTCAGTGTTGATGGTTGGGTATAAACTTGAGTTGCACCTTCCTTTACTGTGGGCAAATCTGATCAGTAGACTGCTCTCTAAATTCTTTTAATGTTTAAATATTGAACAAATATTTATAGTTTTTTTTATATGTTTAACTAATAATATACTCTGAAGGTATGATATATGTGACTGGTTCTATCTAAAATTATTTTCTTTAAATGAGAGGATTTATTTTATTCTCATCGCTAATAATTGTAGGCTTGTTTTTGCGTTTCTCTTCTCTTTTTATCTGTCTGTTTCATTATTCTCATTTTATGTAAATGGTGGATGGTTACAGACTGTTGTTTTCTGTCTCGTGGATATTTATATCATGCTTGGGAAAGCATTCTTGCCATATTTGCAAGGTCTTAACAGCACACAGTTGAAGTTGGTCACCATTTATGCGAATCGAATTTCACAAGCCAGGACAGGCAAAGCAATTGATGCCCCTCATGATTAGCAGGTTCATTGAGAAGAAAATTTGTGGGTTTTGGGTGTTGTCTTATTCATTGTTGTGTATTTTGTATATTTGCGTGCATGAATTTTAGAAGCGGGTTTCTGTGTATTTTGTATATTTGCGTGCATGAATTTTAAAAGTGGGTTTCCATTGTCTTTCCTTCCTCATCTTTGAAGATATAGTTTTTTTTTTCTTTCCTTTTTCCCTGCCAATGTTTGTTGGAATTTGGAGAGTGCTGGTGGTGGAATACAGTGCGCAAATTGTAATCTACATTGAGAAAACATTATTGATTGTATTAAATGGTTTTCAAGAAATCCTCATTGGTTCAGTTACTTGAATATTTTGGTTTTAGGTAAATTTTTGGGAAGCTTATCTTCAACCTTCAACTATAATTGCTCCAAAAGATGTTTTTTATTTTGTTTGTTTATTTTTTTGGGTTCTTGGGTCAACAGATTGATTACAAACTATGGGGGAAAGAGCCTCTTATAAAGAGGACCAAAGGCTTTGCCCAACGAAACTACAAAGCATTACAAGGGAAGTAATGATCTATGTGCTAAACATGCTTGCTTGTGTGGGCCAACAGGAAACACACGCTTCCGTCTTCAGCAAGGTGAAACACCTTGACTGGTATGTCAAAATATGTACTTGCTATTCATTCTGCACCATAGCAATGGTGTTTAAATACAGAAAAGATGATCCAAAATCAGATCAAAGATACAAAAGATCCTAACAAATTATACAGATTGCTTAAAAATCAAAACTAACTCATATTTACAGGAGCTAACTACAACTACTAGTAAACAACAACCTTTCAAATAATTTTAAAATTAAAACTCCTATTTTTAACACTCCCCCTCAAGTTGGTTCATGTATATTTATCATGCCCAACTTGTTGATTGCTTTCTCAAAGGACTTGCCAGAAACAACCTTTGTTAAAACATCAGCAATCTGATCTTCTGACTTTACAAATGGCAGTTGAATAATCTTGTGATCAAGTTTTTCTTTGATAAAGAGTCGATCTACTTCCACATGCTTAGTTCTATCATGTTGAACCGGATTATGAGCAATTTGCACAGCAGCTTTATTATCACAGTACAGTTTCATAGGCTCACAATATTCAATTCCAATGTCTTTCAGAACACCCTTAATCCAAAGTAGTTCACAAATACCATGAGACATACCTCTAAACTCTGCTTCTGCACTTGATCGAGCAACTACCTTATGTTTTTTACTTTTCCAAGTCACTAAATTTCCTTCTACAAATGTGAAATACCCTGAGGTTGACTGTCGTGTAGTCTTGTCTCCAGCCCAATCTGAATCTGTGTATCCCTCAACTGATGGTTTCTTGTTTTTGGAGAATAAGAGACCATTACCAGGAGTGCCTTTTAAATATCTAAGAATCCTTTGCACTGCCTTCATGTGACCTTCACTTGGAGAGTGCATAAACCTGCTAACCACACTTACTGCATAGGAAATATCAGGTCTTGTATGAGCTAAATAAATTAATTTGCCAACTAACCTTTGGTATTTACCAATATCACTAGGAGTCTGATCTAGATAAATGCCCAAAGTATGATTCATTTCAATTGGAGTGTCTACGGGCTTACATGCTAACATCCCAGTTTCAGCAAGTAAATCAAGAACATACTTCCTTTGTGACAAACAGATTCCTCGGTCAGATTTGGCAACTTCAATGCCAAGGAAGTATTTCAGCTCCCCCAGGTTCTTCATGTCAAATTCAGTGGATAGATGCTGCTCCAATGCTTTCATTTCACATTCATCATCACCTGTCACAACCATATCATCCACATAGACTATTAAAATGGTTACTTTTCCTCCTCTATGTTTTATAAACAAAGTATGATCAGAGTTACTTTGCTTATAACCAATTTTTTTCATAGCCAGGGAGAATCTACCAAACCATGCCCTTGGAGATTGTTTCAACCCATAAAGGGCCTTTTTTAATTTGCATACTCGGTTCTCTTGTCGCTGTTCAACTCCAGGTGGTATTTCCATATATACCTCTTCCTCTAAATCACCATTAAGGAATGCATTCTTCACGTCATATTGCTTTAGGCTCCAATTTCTGTTGGCTGCAACTGAGATTATAATTCTGACTGTATTAAGCTTTGCAACTGGCGCAAAGGTCTCTTGATAATCAATGCCGTATCTTTGTGTGTATCCCTTAGCTACCAGTCTAGCCTTGTATCTGTCCAGGCTTCCATCAGCCTTTAGTTTTAGTGTAAATATCCATTTGCATCCTATTGGTTGCTCCCCTTGTGGTAGTGTAACTAATTCCCAAGTTGAGTTCCTTTGAAGAGCCTCCATTTCTACATTCATGGCCTCCTTCCATTTCGGATCTGCAAGAGCATCCTGCACATTTGTTGGAATAACTACACTAGATAACTGATTAGTAGCTAAAGCATATGATTTAGAAAGTTTCTCTGTTGAAACATAATTTCCAATTGGGTATTTTATTTTAGCAGATGGATCAGGTTCATATAATTTTGGAGGAATGCCTTTAGTAATTCTTTGGGACTTTCTGATTTGTGGTTCATGTATAGGTGAGGTATTATTACCTGGTGTACAAGAAGACAGATTCGGAGAAGGCAGATTCGGAGAAGACAGATTCAGATTTACCTCCTCGTTATGAACATATGATGGTAAATCAGGGACAACCACCTCAGTAGGATCTCGTGTAGGTGTTAAGCCTGGTGTGGCAGTCTCAATACTCCTGATAATTGTATCTTGTGCAGTAGTATTCTGAAAATTGCTTTGTGTTGAGATATCCATCAATACTTCTTCTCCATAGTTATGACTATGACTCAACTCCCCCTGAGAAGTAGTGGTTGCTCCCCCTGAGTAAAAAGGTTCAGTTTCCTGAAAAGAAACATTAAGAGATACATGCAACTTGCGGAGAACAGGATCATAGCAACGATACCCCTTTTGTGAATCAGAGTACCCAACAAAAATGCATTTAGAAGCACACGGATCAAGTTTATTTCTCAAATTTTTCGGAACATGAACAAATACTGTACAACCAAATATACGAGGCTCAAGATTAGAGACATGAGGAAGAGAAAAAAAAGATTCAAGTTTTTGAAGAGGAGTTTGAAAATTAAGTGCACTAGATGGTGTACGGTTGATTAAGTAAGCAGCGGAGATAACTGCCTCGCCCCAAAAATATCTAGGAACATTCATGCCAAATAAAGATGCACGGACAACTTCTAATATATGTCTATTTTTTCTCTCAGCAAGTCCATTTTGCTGAGGGGTATAAGCACAAGAAGTTTGGTGCTTGATACCATGGGAATTAAGAAAGTTAACAAATTCAGACCCTAGATATTCCATACCATTATCCGATTGGAGCACTTGTATAGAGGACTGATATTGTGTGTGGACCATATGTGAAAAAATTTTGAAGGCAGAAAAAACATCACTTTTGTGTTTTAAGAGAGAAATCCACATCATTCGAGTGCATTCATCAATGAACGTAACATAATAATACGATTTAGAAGAGAGGGGACTTTGGCAGGTCCCCAAACATCCGAGTGAATAACTTGAAAAGGGGTAGCACTTTTATTAAAACTTGGAAAGTAAGGAACTCGATGACTCTTGGCCAACTTACAAACTGAACAATGAAAGCTAGAAATTGAAACTGAAACAAACAACTGAGGAAACAATTTTTGCAGATAACTAAAAGACAAATGCCCTAATCTACGATGCCACAACCAGATAGTGTCAGATGCTTGGGAGACCGATAGAGAACAACAGAGTTGAGTAGAAGATTCCGATGATCCATGGTTGCAGTCGAGAAAGTACAGATCACCATGCTTAACACCATAACCAAGAGTCCTGTTTTGGTGAATGTCCTGAAATTTACAGTAAGTGGGCCAAAAAATAATGAGGCAATTCAAGTCAAATGTAAGTTGAGTGACAAATAACAAATTGGAAGTTAACGAAGGAACCACCAAAACAGATTTGAGAAACAACGTAGGGGTTAATTGAAGAGAACCCATCCCTGTGATACAAGCCCGCCCCCCATTTGCAGTGGAAATATACGATGCAGAACAAGGTTCAAAATTTTTCAACAGAGATGAATCAGAAACCATATGATTTGAAGCCCCAGTGTCATTTATCCAAGTAGAATTCGAACAATGGGCAGAAAATACAAAAGACTTACCCAAGATACCTGCGTGGGCTATATTTGCCTGAGGAGGATTGTTATCAACATCTGGTTGGGCAGTAAGACCCTTCGCAAGAGACTTCTTCCGAGGACGTTTGGTGAAATCCCACCACTCTGGATACCCAATTAATTCATAGCATCTTTGTTTAGAATGCCCTGATTCCCCACAATGAGAGCATGTAAATGAAGACCCCTTGCTGCTGAAATTTTCCTTGCGAGGTTTGGAAGAAAAACGAGATTGAGAGACAAAGGCAGCAGCATCAGAATGCGGTTTTTGAGCACCCATGGTGTGGCGTTGATGGTAATCACGACGGACATAGGCATATGTACTTTCAAGGTCAAGTTTGGGGTCCTTCCGAAGAATTTCCCCACGCACTTGATCAAATTCCGAGTCCAGACCAGCCAGGAAAATATGAACACGCAGTCGAGATAAGGCAGAGTGATCAGAGATAATACCTTCAACAGTAGCGGAAGACGATTGGGAACGGTGATCAATCTCTTGAAATAGAGACAAGAGTTCGTTGAAATAGATGGAAAGGGGACGACCAGATTGCTTGGTAGAGAACGAACGTTGATTGAGGTCAAACAAGCATGATTCGTCGGAGCCATCGTAGAATGTTCGAGCAGTTGCGTCCCAAATCTCCGAAGCAGTGTCAAGCCGAATGAAACGTTGCATCAGACCAGGATTCATAGCATCAATCAACCAGCTCTTGACTCGTTTGTTATCGGTGACCCAGGCGTCGTACGTTGGATCAGAGGGCGGTGGTTTCTTGGCGGCACCGGTGAGAAACCCGGATTTGTTTCGAGCTCCAATACGCATATCCATTAGCTGTGACCACAAAGGATAATTTGTATCATCAAGAATAGCCGTGAGGGGAAGAGAGGAATGATCTTGGTTGATGACAATATTGGGTGGCGGTGGGGGGTTCTGAGAAGATGGTGGGTGTTGTTCAGAATCGGAGAGGGGTGGGGTTTCCATATTGGCAGATGAAGAAGAGGGGAAAAAGGGAAAAAGGATAAATTGTGGAGGTGGGGGGGGGGGGGGTGACGACGTCGTATAAGGAAATAGAAAAGGAATAAAAAATTTTGTTGACTAGGAAAGATGACGACGACGTCGTACAAGGAAAGGAATTAAATTTGGGAAGCGGTGGGTGGGTATATGATGATGGAGAGAAAAGAAAAAAAAAATCAAACCAGCTCTGGTGCCATGTCAAAATATGTACTTGCTTTCTTATTCATTCTGCACCATAGCAATGGTGTTTAAATACAGAAAAGATGATCCAAAATCAGATCAAAGATACAAAAGATCCTAACAAATTATACAGATTGCTTAAAAATCAAAACTAACTCCTATTTACAGGAGCTAACTACAACTACTAGTAAACAACAACCTTTCAAATAATTTTAAAATTAAAACTCCTATTTTTAACATGGTATTAAAGGAGCTTTGCTCAATTGGGATTTTTCTCTTTCCGATTATTGTGTTCAGAAGGCTTCTTGTGAATTAAATTTCTCAAAAGTTTTGTTGGTAGATGAAAGATGAAAGTAAATAATTTTATGAGCTCTTGATACATTTTTTTTATACAAGAGCTTATTGGAGTTGAAACATCAACAGTATATAATTTTTTTTTATCTCTTGTTAAAATCTAATTTATATTTAAAAAAGTGAGGATAGGAAGGATTTAATTTCACACCCCTTTAGTTTTTAAAGTTTTGTTTTTCTCTTGAATTTGAAATTGTTGAATGAATGGCCTAACTTTTTTTTTTTAGTAATTAATGGCGTAAATTTTAACATGGCTGTTGAATATGCTAGTAGAGGTAGCATAGGACATGCTTTCGCACTCTCAAAACACACTATCCAACGTAAAGTGCACAATAATAAGAGATAACCTCTAGACTGTCATTACCTGTAGCTTTGAATATAGTGATTTAAGAACAGAACTTAATAAATTCAATGTTAAAATAATAATAATAAACTTTTTACTTTCCTCAAAAGAATTTTAAAATATTACTAATTTTTTTTTAAACGATTTAGGTAACTCATGTGAATTACATGAGCACAGAAGTATAATTGGTTTTAATCATCCTTTATAAAGGAGGGGCCTAAGTTTAATTTTTCATATTCTATCTTTTAATGGATGCAATTTTGCATTATTTTAAGTGAAATTATCATATTTCGGTACATAATTGATGATTTTTTATATTATTTTTCTTCAACAAAATTAAGAGAAAAGAGAAAGAGAGTATTGTGAATGAGAGAACTTAGAAAATTACCAAATATGCACCAAAATATAAATTTTTTATTTAAAATAACACAAAATTGTCTCCTTTTAAAATGGCAAAAGCTTTTCTCATCTTTGAATGTATTAATTAGTACTGCAGTTAATCTAACATTACTTATCTTTAAATGAACAGCTTCCGCATTACTCAAGTGAATGTCATTTTCCTAACTAATTCTTCCTGTAGAGGCACTTGGATACTTGCCGTTAAATAGCGAAAATAGTGTTTCAATGAGAAGATTGGGTAAAAAAAAAATTAAGACAACAATTACATCACGGACAAAACAAAATATAAAAGGAAAAAAAAAATTATACAACAGCTCAGCAAGTGATACAACACCCAGCAAAGAGAAGAACTAACTAATAGTTACAATAAGTTATAATTAGACAGTTGAGTTGGTTAAAAATAAAAAAGAGAGAGTGGTTAATTAATTGATTAATTACAAACTAAGCTACTGCAGATTAACAACAAGTGGAGCTATTGTGAAATATAATAAGGAAGCATCCTTCCATTGTTTTCCATCTTGCAATTTGATTTTTTTTTTTTGTAACTGATCCTAATTATCTCTTTGAGGCGAATCAGAACCTCCGGTATCCCCACGGGTTCGACTCTTTGAGCCGCCTATGGGACTAATCCAGAGTTCGGGTGCGAGTCCAAGGATTACGGTACTTATACTCCTCCCAAGATGGTGTTGGTGGAATTCGAACCGAGGTCATCTCTCACCACTCAGTCCCCATGCTACCAAGTGAGCCACCACACTTGGCTTTGCAATTTGATTATTCATTTTGATAAGAAGGGCTTTCAGCAAGCAAACATATATAAACATATATTGTCAATTAATTAAAAAACATATATTGTCAATTAATTAAAAAATTTACGTGTTGATTTTATATTTTGATATAAAAAGGATTTAAATTTTGTTGTGGATTTTTGACTTATTTATTCATCTTTTGGATTCTGTTCACTTATCTTTTTCTTTTTAATCGTGATATTTATAAGAGGGGGAAAAATGTTTGTGCTATTCTTGAATCTTCGACCTACATCTTAATGAGAAGTCAGTTATTGATTAAAGTATATTAATTGGTTAATGGACTAATCACCTATTGTTTTATGAATAATTAAAAAAATAAAATTGTTAATATGTTAAAAAATTAATATATTTTGTTAAGAAATAATAGACTCCTCATTTACTAGTATATGGAAGGTGTGGCAAAAATAGCAAAACGGAAGAAAACAAATATGGTAACCGTGTTTTTTTTATGGCTTTAATGTTTCTAAAGTAAATGTTGATAAGTTATCTATATTAGCTCCTAAAACGACGTCGTTTTGGGTTAAAAATTTAAAAATTATAATGAAAAAGACTATTATAACCCTGAAATAAATTATAATTACAAAAATACTTTGATTTCTGTCTCAAAACAACGTCTTTTTGGGCTCACTGTAGATAAGTTATTTACATTGACCGTAAAAAAAGCGAACCCTTAAACACAAGTATGGTAACCGTGTTTTTTTATATACAAATACAAGTGAGAATTAAACACATAACCTAATACAACTTACTCAAACCTCTCACCACTAAACCACTCTTAGTGGCTTGTAACCAGTGTTTTTAAAACTGGGAACCAAGCCACTATGATTGATTTAATAGTGAGGAATTTAAGTAATTTGCATGAAGTCACATGTTCAAACCTCAGTGCTACCATTGTATTAAAAAAAAGGAAATTGGACCACTAACTGGTTTGGTCCAGTCAATTGACGGGCTATGCATATAACCCGGTTATAAACCGAGTTCAACATGTGCTAACTTGGTACTAATTTTCTGATTGAATCAGTTCTTGAAAACTATGGCAAAATATTCCACCACCAATGCACTCTTGTGATTCAAACTTGCACCTAAAGAAAGAGGGATGAAATGTTAGCGACTAAGCTAGATCAATTTGGTTATCAAATTACTTCAATTTATATATTTATTACAGGGATATGATATTAGGGAAATGTTATAGTTACTATCTTTTTTTCTTACTACTTGTTACTACCGAATCTTAACCGGTGATTTTCGTCAATCTAATGGTTATAATTTATTGTGTCACATTACACTACTAAAAAATGCTTTTTTTTCGACGGAAAAATTCCGTCGAAAATGAACTTTTCGACCGAATTATCAACGGAAATGAATCTATGGTGTATCTCTTCGTTGGAAACGAATTTTTCGACGGAATTAGCGATTTCGTCGAAAATTTTCGACAGAAAAATAAATAAAATTCCATCGAAAATAAATAAAAACCGTTAGATTGACGGAAATCAGCGGTTAAGATTTGATAATAACAAGTAGTAAGAAAAAAAGATAATAACTATAACCTCTCTCATAATATTATGCCTATCTTTTTTATGCCTATTTTACTTATTTATTTCCATACCTTTAGATCGTAATCCAAACCAATATTTATCATTTGTCTTTCCTCTTACTGTTAGTTAAGATTGTGATCGAACGATGTGAAAATGAGTAGATAAAATAGGCATGAGAAAAAAAATATACATAATATCTTATCTTTATTATATATATTTATATAAATATAATTTAACTAGTTTAATCCGTGATTCACTAGTTAAATTAATGACCTATTAATCGGATATTCTAACCGATAACCGATCCGAATTTAATAACTTTATCCTAACAACTAATTTTAAGACATATATATAGTTACGTATGAAGTCCGGAAAAGATGAAATAGGAATCTAATTCGAATAGTAGTTGTAGACCCCACGTAATCAATTATTCTAGTCCTGGTAAATAAAGTTGTGCGGACATGTATGCTTACCTCTGTTTATTCTCTTTCTTGCTTTGTAAGGTGTACACTCGATGGCTCAGGAAGAAGAAATGAAGTTATAAGTTTAGCTTACTCGTTTTTCGTGCAACGAAAATGAAAGGCAAATAACGAAAGGACCCAAAAAATATACCTAAACATATTTTTGTTTTCTTGTCTTCTACAAAATAGAAAAAAGATGCCCTACAAATTTATTAAAGATAAAAATCATCCCCATTTTTGGAAAGATATCACTCTCCTTCAGATTTTGAGATTTTGAACAAAATCCAAAGACACGTCGATCTACAAATTCAATGTTGATGCTTACGCACATCAATTTTTGTACTTGCTTCTTTTCCTTTCGATCTTATGTCACAGCTTAATTTATAACCACATGTGAATGATATATAACACCTCAACTAGCTAGCTATATATTCATCCATCTTCATGCTTCCCCTTCTACTCATAATAGTGCCTCTAGTCTCAGAATCTGGAGAAAGGGTTCCCATCCCAGGTTAGTACTGCTACATTATCATGAAATCTACGTACATATTTAGCAATTATATATATATTTTTGCTGTTCAGAGTTAAAAAAAAAAAAAAAACTTACTATTTTTTTCTTTATTATTTTTATGTCCAACAAGCGGTGAAGAGACGTGAAAAAGTTAAGGAATTCCAAAACAAAAACGTAATGGCAGCTACAAACTTAGCCACCCAATTAACAGCACTTGTTGTAGATGACAACATACTCAACAGAAAGATTCATCAAAAGCTGTTGAACAGTGTTGGAGCGAAAACACAGGGAGTGGAAAATGGCAAGGAAGCAGTTGACATTCATTTCATCAATGGACAAAGATTTGACCTAATTTTCATGGACATGGATATGCCTATCATGAATGGCATTGAGGTAAATTATAGCCTATGAAGTTGAAATCACTGTTTTTTTTAGATTTGGTTTACTATATATTAGAAGGGCAAACGTGCAGTAGTAGTAAAGTTGTTCCTCGTTAAAAGGTTACGGATTCAAATTTTAAAAATAGTCTTTTTTTTTTTGGTTTACTATATATGATTTGGTGAGAAAGAAAAGAAGAAAAGCCTGATGGCCGAGTGAAGATGTTTTGGTTAAAAATGCATCTTTATAATACTCTTGTTTTTTTTTTTTCATGTTTTTACATAGGCCACAAAGAAACTTCGCTCAATGGGTATTCGTAGCATGATTATTGGTGTGTCATCACGCTCTACAGAAGCAGAAATACGAACATTTATGGAAGCGGGGCTGGATGACTATCAAGAGAAACCCTTAACCATTGCTAAGCTTAGTTCAATCCTTGATAAGATCAACCACAATCTTACTTGAAAATGAAGATCCATGGGTGCAAGTACTTATGCTAGCAGATTTGACTTTTTTTATAATTATGTAAAGCCACTATAATTAAAGTTACTTTTTGGCTGAAGAGACGAAATAGGTGCAAGTACAATTGAAATTTACTGCGGAGAATTCCAGCCATAATTGATCTGTATGTTGTTTTGTATTTATTTTATGTGCACGAAATTTCGGTGAAATCGCGTAAATTTACGGTATATGATATTGTGTATACACAAGAATTTTAGCTAGTTATTGTGTATGTTACTAATCTATGCATGTTATTATTCCCTCTTTGTATTTAGAGAGATATTAATTTCTTTCATTTAGTAATATTTTTATTATTTCCTGTAATTTTTTTCTTATACGTTGAGGGTTTTCTTTGTTAAATCTTATATATCAGTTCATTTTTTTTTCTCAACTCTTTTTTTATTCATAACATTGATAACTAACAAATTTTATGATTCTTCTTTTATTGTCAATATGTTACACAATATAGTGAAAAACTTTAGAAAGACCTCTTATTTAATTCATCAATGAGACTTAGAGGGATCCTTGATGATTGTATTTGTGGGGGGCATAATGAAAAAAATTCCAAGGGTGCCAAGTTAAAATATATATATATATATATATATATATATATATATATATGAAAAAATGAATAAGGGACTGGACCGTCCAGTGCACTAAGTATTCCCGAAAGTACAAAGTGCACTAAATATTATAATGGTGTACTTCGGAGAGTACATAGTTCTAATATTTACTATAACTATGTAATATTATAACTATGTATTTCCGGGAGTACATAGTGAAACACACCAAATTTTATATCACTGTATACTCACTAAATCCATATATATATATACACACACACACACACACACACACACACACACACACACACACACACACACATATATATATATGAGAGATCTTTTGACTCCAGTGTAAGATTTATAAGTCTTACTCTCAATATCAATCTTTGATTTTCGTCAATTTAAAGGTTATAGTTTATTTGAAATCAACAGTAGAAATTAGGAATAAAACTTCTAAGTTTTACACCAGAGTCAAAGGATCTATATATATATAGAGAGAGAGAGGGGGGGGGGGTAAGATCCTTTGACACCAGTGTCAAATTTAAAATTTGACACCTCATATGAGAGCCTTTAGATCAAAAAAGATCAATGGTGTCACATGCTTACAAATCAGAGTCGTTGATCTTTTTTGATCTAATGACTCTCAGATGAGGTGTGAAAAATTTCACACTGGTGTCAAAGGATCCCACCTCATATATATATATATATAGGGTTCACTTTTTCTTCAGTTACTGCAGATAAGTTATCTGTAGTAAGCCCAATACGACGTCGTTTTGGGACGAAAATCATGGTATTTTTGTAATTTTAATTTATTCCAGAGTTATAATAATCTTTATATTTATAATTTTTTAAGATTTCAATATCGAAACGACGTCGATTTCAATAATCTTTATATTTATAATCTTTATATTCTAGACATAAACAGAAAAGTTTTATACTCACGCTCGTATGTTTCTGTTGGATTTGTATGCTCTCTTTCGGGCATTTATGAGGGAGATGCTCTAGAGATCAGCGGATCACGGCGCACTATAATGAATGACATAGTCAAAGCGTGAGATCTGTGCACAATGATGGGACAAAAATTCGTTCCCATCTAAGTCCATTTTGATGGCAAAATATCATTTGTTCCCTCATCTGATGAGCAACTTTTGCATTAAAAACACGTGTTTATATCTTTGTGACAAAAACACAGTGGGAGAACGGATGATGATGTAATCATTTGATAAATATAGAAAAAGTGGAACGAAATGGGAACATTAAATACACCTGCTCCACTAACTCAATTCCTTTGTACACTTTGCAGGTAACGTTGAAAAGAAGCTTCCATAAAGCATAAGAGGTACAACAATCAAGTGGGAAAAAATGTGCACGGTAGGGAATAACGAGTTCCTATTGGTTAAGAGGAAAGCAAGGCATGAGGGACTGCAGAAGAAAAGGAAAAATCTTAACAATAAGTGTCCCATCCAAGAAACTTGCGCCCCTCTGAACACTGTTCACACCGCCCCTTTTATGCAGTCAAAAAAACAACTCAATGGAAATTACAAGTTTTGCCACCCACTCTTCTGTCTATAAATAGGACGTTCCAGCACGAAGAAAAGCATCAAATTCTTTAAGAAGAGATCACTTAGTTTATTTTGTAATTTTTACATTTTAGTTGTATAGTTTTAGCAGTAGTTAAGTGACAACAACCTCTCCCCTATTCTGTATCACCAACTTGAGACTCCTCACGAGCAATAACCATATTTCTCCATTTTCACTTTGTAGTAACCTAGCTTGTTTTTGATTAATATATGTGTTATTTCTCTGTTCTTCCAATCGTTATCTCTCGACTGAATCTCGGATCTGTGGAATTTTAGTTTGGAATAATTATGTTTAAAGTATTAGCCATGGGCTAAGTTATTTGTGGGACGGAAAAACTGTGAAGCTCTAAAAAAAATTATTGGTTAAGTGTGCTATATTCATTGCGTATCAATGGAAATTGAACGCATACTGAGAAAGGAACTTCCATAAGGAAGGGATTTCAGACAGCTTAACCAGAGGGGGAAGGCAGTGTTGTTTCCAACACTGCTAGTTGCCTTAGGAATAAGGAGTCACCTCGTTCACAAAAGGTCCTGTGCTTAGTAACTGTTGGAGTCAAGGGAGCCATAGAAATATGGAAACTTGTGAGCCATTTAGTCCATGAGCTGAGGAATCAGAGTTGGCAGTGAAAAGACCTGATCAAAGCCAAAAGGGTTAAGTCCTGAGTGGAGAATATAGCTATTTAAGAATGAAACAGTGGATCCATTCCTTTTGCAAAATAAAACTTTTTTATCACTCCATATTGTTGTCTCTTAAATATTGTTATTACTATTGTTATTTTCTTTATTCAATCTTGTATCTACAAATCTCCAATGAATATTGTCGTTCCTTCTCTCATCAAGAAGGATTTCATACATAATGACGCGAGGAGCTGTTTGCTGTCAGATTGAACCTACTGTTCTTGAGGAACGTTGTTAAGACAGCAAGGAACGTTCGACCAAACAGATCAATTACTAACTTTTCTTTTCATTTTCATTCTTTTTAAAATAGTTTAAAGGCATTACTTAGAGTACTATCCTCGTGGGAACGATAATCTGGGCACTAATAGTCCCATTTATTACTTGATGCGTGCACTTGCGCACTTGTGTTGAAGTCAAGAGAACGAATGTGTTTTCTCATGGTGAACTGAAATAAGGGAACGTCCTTTATAAGAATATTTTAAGCAACCAACAGGTTCACACACCCAACACACAGTAATAGTTAAGAAAGAGAGTTTAGAATGTGTGTACATTATTAACTTAACCCTTTTATTTATGGGAAAACATTTTCTCCTTTTAAAGGAGAAATTTTTTCTCATGTTAATGACCCATAGCATAAGTGGGTCCCACAAAATAGTGGAAAGAGAAAAAAAATTCAAGGTGGGACCCACTTATGCTTTGAGTCACTAACATGAGAAAAAAATTATCCTTTAAAAGGAGAAAATGTTTTCCCTTTATTTATAGACGGGTTACCTAGCAATAGTGGAATTCTGGATCTTTTAAGAATATTGGTGGCCCGGTTCTTGATCCATTACTGCAGCATTAATCAAATAATGTTCTTTTAGCTGTTAGCCCTTTTTGAGCTTTTTATAACGTGGGTCTTTATGCATGTCCATAAAAAAAAAAATTTTAAAAAATAAGAAAACAAAAAAAAATTGAATATAGCTGAATCAAAAATTGTTTTGATAATTTTATAGTGAAGTTTGTTTATGAACTTGTAATAAGTTAATGAATCTTTACAATTATAAGACCATCATCGCAAAGTAATTTAAAATTTAAAAAATATTATGAAAGTATCATTAGTAAATTTTTATATAATTGTAATACTGCTACAACAAAATTAATAAAATTAAAAAATAATTTTTCAGAACATTTTTAAAGTATTCTTTAATTTTAATTTTAAAAACTAAAAATAGTTACTGTTTTGAGAATATTTTTACAAAATAATCATTATCAAATATTTTTTTTAATCGAAAAATTAAGAGAAAAAAATATTTTTATAAATAGAAATCAAATGTGCTTAGTTTTTAAAATCTTCTTTTGCGTTTACCAAAAAAAAAAAAAAACATCTTTTGCTAGCAGAAGATGGAAGTTGCATATTTGCGCTCTTGTATTGAAATGACACATAGGATTGGAACTTAAACAAATAAAGCTTACCTCAGGTTCAACTTGATGATGAGATTTTTTTTTAGGTCAAGATACTAGAATCAAAGAGAACTAATAAATCATAATTAATTAGTTAAGCGGTTATCTATAGAACCCATTGTAGATAAAATAAATATATAAATAGTTTGAGAAATTAGGATAACTGGACATGATCTTTAAACAAAAAAGATGATGGATATGAGAGCGGAAAAAATATTAAAAATAAGAGAGTCATAATTATTTTAAAATAAATATTGACACCACACTCTTTGATTCACTTTTTATTATTTAATAAATTTTACAGCTGAAAGCCCACTCATTATTTAACGAGGTTTATATATAGTTTCACGACTAGTCCGATTCGGAATGGGTCCTGGAATTAAGACTTTCAGTTCCCTAACATCAACTGAGCTAACATCATTATTGGTCACATAGTGTTTAATTAGTATTATTTATATATTTTTTAATTTTATTTTAGGGTTCGCTTTTTCTGCAGTTACTGCATATAAGTTATCTGCAGTAAGCCCAATATGACGTCGTTTTGGGGCGGAAATCATGGTGTATATGTAACTTTAATTTATTTCAGGGTTATAATAGTCTTTATATTTAGAATTTTTTAAGATTTCAATATCAAAACGACGTCGTTTTGGGAATAAATGCAGATAACTTATCTGCATTAACTGAAGAAACATTTTTCCCTTTATTTTAACAATCAATTATAGTATTTTTTTATTTTATTTTTTTGAAGTAGTATTATTTTGTTTAAATATATACTTAAATAGGTAAGAATTATTTGTGAACTTGCATTACTTCCCTTCGCTTCTCTCCATTTGTCCAATATCTCTAAAATCTCTCTTTCTCTCCACCTTTTTATTTTTGCCTTGTAGATTGTCGATTGCCACCTCACTCCAAAAAAGAAGCAAATGACGCCATTGAATCTAGAATTGATTGAGGGCACAACGAAAAGTAACCCTTTACAAAGGCATTTCGTCATTAATTATAAATATATGTAGGGGATTCTCTAACGTGGTGTTTGGTTGGAAGCTTTTTAAAGAATATCTATCTTTTTCAAGTATGACTTTTAGAAATATCATGTTTGTTTCAACGTTTTTCACCAAAAATCCATCTATCCAATTTATCTGGATTTATGAGAAAGATAGATATCCGCACTGTTTAGAAACCCAATTTGAAGGTGGGATTTTTTGGAAAACCGGTTATCTGGCTTTTAATGCACTGTTGATTTCATAAAGTTACCTAATTTTCCCAGTAAAGTTTTTCCCACCAAACAACTTTTTTTTACATTTTTCTACCTATCTCACTTTATCTATCTTTCCAATCATTTCTCTATCTATTTCATTTCCCTACTATTCCAAAAAAAATTACTCAACCAAACGCCCCCTAAATGCATGATGATAATACAAGGCACACTATTTAAAAAATAATAACGCACCTTTTAACAAAACAGTAGTAAAACTAATTTGGGAAAATTGTGTGTCATTTAAAAGGATGTAAAGTTGTGTCATTTTAAGAGAGAGAAAGAGATAGATAAAGGAGGAGTGAGAGTTGACAAAAAAAAATAAAGGTGTGGGTCTCACCTCTTTGTGAGAGTGAAAAGATATAAGTTGTGTCATTTAAAAGGATAAATATTTTTCCCAACTAATTAACTGTCTGATATTTATTTATTTTAAAAATTGACTAGCTATTAGAAAAGCCTGTATAACTCGAGTATTTTCATAAGTTCAATTGGCATAATTATTTATGCATAAAGTTTACATAATTAGTTAATTAATGTGATTATTATTTAACCCACAAATTAAGTATAACTCAAGTAATATTTACGGTTAAGCTCTATATCAATAATAAAGTTTAACTAATAAGTAAATACTTGTGAGGACAAAAAAAAAAAATATTTTAAAAAAATTAATTTCAAACTCAGAGCGTAGATAAATTAAACCTCATATAGCTATATAATAATTAGAGCCGGCAAAACGAGCTCAACTCGGCGGGTCAACCCGCCCCACCAGCTAAACGGGCGGGACAGGCTGAATTTTTCAACCCAGCACAAAAACGGGGCGGGGCGGGGCGGGCTAATTTTTTGACGGGTTGATGGCAGGCATAGACGGGTCAGTGTAAAATAGGCTCGGGCTGGCGGGTCAACCCGCCCAATCCGTCAAACGGGACGGGGCGGGCTGGCTCATTTTTTGACCGGGTGACAGCGGGGTACAAAAAATAATGCAGCTATTTAGTCCTCACACATATAAGTAACTTTTAAAATTCACTCAGATAATTTGATATGACTCTATTTTGTGTGGAAAAAATGAGATTCGAACGCTGAATTAGGACCAGTCTAGGAAGATACAAAAAGGTCTGCATCATAGGTCGGTAAACGGTCCTCAGTCAAGTAAGCAGTATATCCAAATCATGGACAGTCCAAGTTATGCAAATCCAGGTTAAACCCGGAACAAAAATAAATCCAAATAGATATGAAAAGATATATAATTTGTAAGGTGCTTTATTTGCGTAAATACGTAACGGTTCCCAAAATGATGAATTGAGAGCAACGATGAATTCACATTATAACACTTTTTCGTTAAAGATATCTGATTTTTTATTTAAGGTCCACGGTATCAGAGTGGTAACCTCTTACTATATATATTTTGATGACATAAAAGTTGGGGTGATGGATATCGATGGAACCGACATACTGCCCTGGATATACAAGGTGCTTTTTCCTTATTAGTTATTTTGTTTAATTGAACAATTTTCACTCATCCAAATATTAGAAAAACAAGAACAATGGATACGTATAATTACATTCTAATTTGGCTTGGATACGTAAAATTTTATATGGAAGTCTAAAATTCAAAGATCTTACCTAAAAAAGAAAAATAAAAAATGTTTTTTTAGAAAGCAATCTTCTTTAAAGCAAGCACATATGTCAAATAATCTTTTAAAGAAAAACATTTTAGTTTTGTATTTCTCAAGTTTTCAATACAAAATAATCCATTTGTGGCATAAATTTCACTTGTCATTATTGTAATTCTAAAATGAAAGAGAAGAAAACCAAAGTTGGGCTAAAGAATTTAACTAGTAAGAGATATGCAACGTGTATAATACGCGGAGAAGATCAATCAAATGAATTACCATCACCAAATAAAGTAAGAATATCTAAAACCATTTACAACCAGGACACAAAGTTGGCATGCTACTACTACCATGTTGTATGCACCAACTGTCAACTAACTGACCAAATCATTTAACATCCTCGTAAACTAAACTAAATATGAACATTTTTTTTTCCCATAGAAAAATGTTATGAATATATTTATCTGCATTATTGTACGGTAAATATATAGGCTCGATTCTATGGGCTGGGAAGAAAAATAAAGCTCAAAAAAAAGTTTTGGCCTAGTTGTTTTTCGTGCTAAAGAAAACGAAAGGGATGAGACGGAATGACCCAAAAAATATACTTTAAAATATATTGTCTGCTTGTCTTGATCAAATAGGAAAGATGCCCTAGAAGTTTATTCAAAATGGGAATCAACCCATTTTAAGAAAAATAATACACGCCTAGAGATTTTGAGATTTGAAACAAAATCTATAAGATACTTCTCCGAATCCAATACTGATGCTTACCACTCATCTTTTTCTCTTTCTTATGCTTTATTTCTCTTGTCTTCCTATTTTTTAACCACGTGGGAGGAGTATATATAGCTCAACTTGCTAGACACTTTTATCCAATATCTTTCCCCCCCATTGGTTGTTAGATAAAGAGTTATCTACCCAGGTTAGTGTTACACCATGTTATTGCAACATTTTCTTTGGCTACACATGCACACACACATATATATGTATAGTAATTACATATTTTTTATTTGTGTAGAGGAAAAAAAAAACAAGAAAATATTTGCTTTGGTATAGGGTGAAGTGAAGAACAATTGAAAGTCATGGAATCACGTCAGTTAACAGCACTTGTTGTAGATGATGACATGATGGTAAGAATAATTCATCGAAAAATGTTGAACAGTGTTGGAGTGGAAAATGAAGTGGTGGAAAATGGCAAAGAAGCTTTGGACATTCACCGCTCTGGACAAAATTTTGACCTAATTCTCATGGATATGGATATGCCTATTATGAATGGCATTGAGGTAACTATATATTACACACTAACACAATGTTACAATTAATTACATATCAATTATGCATAATCCTTGTTGTTTTATAGGGAAGAAACAATAAAAATGAAAGTTACGACAATTTAATAAGAATCTGAAATAGATTTGTTTACAATGATGTGTTTCTATACGTTTGTATTAGGCGACAAAGAAACTTCGGTCAATGGGGATTCATAGCATGATTGCTGGTGTATCAACACGCTCTGTGGAAGCACAAGTACGAGAATTTATGGAAGCAGGACTAGATGACTACCTAGAGAAGCCCTTGACCATTGCTAAACTTACTTCAATCATTCACAAGATCAACAGTATTTGACTCAGAGATTAGATGGAAGATCAACGACTATAACTATACATTTACTCCTCTAAAGTTTTTATCTAGTTATAAGTATACCTTGAAGCTTTTATTTCTTATTTATTGTTTGAGGTTGATTATTGGAGCTGTATTCACGTATTATAATAATACGACGGAAATTTTATCAGCATGTCTTCCAAATATTTGGGTGAATACATTTTTTTTCCTAATTTTATTCTGATGTAAATGCAACACTTAGGGAATATTTTTTTAATTTTTGATTAATATGTTTTTATTAATAATTATAAAAAAAATCATATGGTTTTTAATATTTTTACTGATGAAAATCAAATGATATTTTTTGTAACTATAACCAAAAAAAACTAATCAAATATTTTATTAGATGTCTCAATTACTCATGATTGTTAATTTGTTATGATTCTGAATTAGTTTTGCTTAATTTTTATGGCAAAAGTGTGATATTAAAAATTAATTCGATGAATTTACAAGTGAAAGGCTAATGTGATGTGATATGTATCAAGACTAAAATAGATATATATCTAAAAAAATCTAGATGTAGAAAGTAGGTAATGGGATCAATTAAAATTCAAAAGGAAAAATCGAAGCGAAAGTTGATGAAATTAAAAAGTGAGGAAAGATAAAATATGATATACGTATCTAAAATAAATAAAATTACATTTATACATTCATGATTTCTTTCTACTTATTCAACAAAAATTTGGACAAAATATGAGTTGTTTTGAGTTTGAAAAGACAAAAGATTACAGATAAAGTCACTTGAATTTACGTTAAATGGTAGGAGTATGGTAAATTTAGGTAAAAGTCATTCTTTGAATTATCGTAAGATAAATAATTATAACTGAAATATTCGTAATTTGATTGGAATTTAATTTTGATCCAAGTAAAAAAAGGATTTATATGAAATGGTTTTCTTATATTACTAAGAATTTAATATCTAATATAATTATAAACATAACTAAATTTAATGAGTGATGTATTAAATAATAATGTAAAAAAAATTACATTGAAAATAAATAAGAATCAAATTTAATTAAGTAATAACGGTCCAATTTTTAAAAATAAGATGCCATGAAATTTTCAAAAGTTCCATCGTTTATTAAGTAGATACTTGCAGCATTGACGTATAAAAAGTCTGCATATAAAAAGTAGTCTCTTAAACTCTTTAGTATTAATAGAGATTGTACGGTGCCAAAAAAAAGATAATAGAATTTTTTATGGAATGAACATGAATCTTGATTTTGATGATGTTCAGGATTTCACATACTGAAGATTTCTTATTTGATGATGTTCAGAATTTATTTGAGATTATTAAAAATATGGAATTCCCATCTAGGACGCGATTCTGTCAATTAATAGGAGATTACCAAAAAAAAAATAGATAATAATTATGGGATTGGCTTATCTCCTTTTATAGAAAAATTGTCAAAATTCCCGCGGACACAAAGAAACAATGGGCCTCATCATTTTAACAAAAAAAAAATAAGAAAAAGTTGAGACACAATCTACTATGTTAGTGCAGGAATAAAAATTTACATTCCTGCAGGCTACCGCATAAGAAAAAGTTTACCCAATAAGGGATCTATTCATCTTATGTTATATAAGATAATTATCTTATATAATATAAATAAGATAATGGGGTTCACTATTTTTTCTTTTTAAAAATAAAATAATGAATTCCATTACCTTGTCTTTATCACATAAAATAATTATTTTTCAAATATTATACTAGATTGTGACAATGGTCATTCATACAATACGGGTATAGTTATTTCGTCGACAATAGCCATTTAGCTTTAGGGATTAGTGTTTATTCTTTTAAAGTATATAAAATTATGTTATTTGTTTACCAAAAAAAAATTATGTTATTTTAATCAAAATTATTATATTTTATAGTGTGGGAAATAAAAATTATGATAAGAGAAAATGAAAAAAATAATAATTTAAATATTAAATAAATAATAAATAAATAATAATTTTAACTAAAATAACCATTATTTGAAAGGACAAATATTTTTTCTTTAGTTTTATTTACAGTTATCTCAGTTATATCATTTTAATTTATTTAAAATACTAAGGGCATGTTTAGAGCACCTGGTAAAGAAGATAGGATAAGATAACTTATCATATCCTACTTTTATCTCTTGTTTGGTGGGTCAATAAGATATGATTAACTTATCTTATTGTCTCATTTTATCCTATCCAATACATGATTTCTTATCTTATGGAGGGAGTTGGGTTAAGATTCAACAGGATATGATACTAATATTGGATACTCAATATATCCCCCGCTACCCAATATATCTCCATGCTACTCAATATATTTGTATTTATTGCATTATATTTTGTTTTTTCTTTCTCCGTTCTCCTTATACATAATCTTATCAGATTTTTAATCAGGTGCTCATCAAACACATGATATAGACTTATCAGTCCCATATCATATCCTACCATTATCCTATCATATCAACCAAACTAGCCCTAAAATATCTACTAGCATCACTTCTATTGCAATTGTCCAATTATCATCATCACTAACGTTATCACCTAAAATTTAAACTAAACCAATTGGTTCTGAATACTAGAGAATCGATTGGATTAGTTGAGTTTTTGTGTAAAATATAATCTAAATTATTTCGCAAATATTTCTACATAGAAGTTCTAATTTTGACAAAATAAATTTTTTTAATGCAATGAATTTTCACTTCACTCCTGATCGTTCGAAATAATGATTTGTTATGTATTATTGGCATTCTATGGAAAGTCATCCCAGAAAACCAAATCCAAATATGACCTATAAGTTAGAGGCATATATCGCCTTGGTGAGCATACTTAGGACCAAACCGAGTAAATATCCAAAAACAACACAACAGCAATTGGACTAGGATGAGCAATATCTATGGAGGCCCATAGGCCCAATTCTAAGGGTGAAGCCTCTGCACTTAGCAGCGAGCGTGTTTAGTTTGATAAAATCTGAAATCCTTCGCAAACCATCTTACCATAAATTATTTTATAAAAATTTTAAAAAAATAAAGATGTAACTTATAAATATCCTAAATATTGAAAAGTACTAATTAATACAACGCTTATCCTATAAACAGCATGGTAGCCGTTTAGAAGTGCAAAAAATTTAATGTGCTAAACATATTTTGTGCAACAACTCTTGTGACATTTAACATTTTCCATAATAATAATTGTTCTGTCATTCTTTTACTAGGAGAATTTGTTGATATGACATAAGTAGGAATTCTTGAGGCCTATTGGTTTTGTGTCTCCCTAATAGATTCTTCTGTAAAGCAGAGCATCTTCATTGATAACCACAACTTAGGCTGTTGTGGTAGAGCTTTCGAAGGACAAAAGGAAGATCCTTCAATTGGAGCTGGCATTGGGTAATTCGATTATTAGGGGGCATTTGGTTGGTGGATTTTGTGGAGAAAGATGGGAAAATTGTAAGTGGGATTGTTGGAGAACCAAGTTTGGTTGGACTGCTTTCAAAGTTGGCTATGTAAATGACTTTCCTAGTTCCCCCGTTTGTCTACCAATTTGAAATGAAAAAACCGGCGAAATAAATCCACTTCATAGTGTGGTATTTTGACTTAGCTAGCTATTTGGTGACATAGGAAAGCGCGCGATGACAGAGATGCCCTCCTTTCTTTTTTGGTGACATTCGAATAAAGGGTAGTTGATACTGATTCAAAATAATTTGAAGAGAGGGTTATTTTTGTAAATTCCAACCTTCTTTCCCATCTATATTTTCCTTACATCCAAACATAGACATTATAAATTTACTTAATTTCTCCGGTAAAATATTTTCCAACCAAACAACTTTTTTTAACATTTTCTTACCAAACTCACTTTCCACCCATTTTTCTATGTATATCATTTCCTTATTATTCATAAAATTTTCCCTCAACCAAACGCTCCCTTAGAAATCTTCACCAACATGTTGGTAATTTAATTTGACAGGGTTAAAAAAATTTCTGTTTTCTTTCTCACGTCAAGGAATAAATTTTTAGTGCATCAGATACATAAAAAATTTAATATATTTGTCTAATTATTTTATGATATGTGAACAAAAATATCATATTATATATTTTTTTAAATGATATGATATTTTTTTTTCACATGTCAGAAAATGAATGGACAAATACAATAAATTCAATATATCTTATGTATTAAAAAAAAATTCCGGGCCAAAGAGGTCAATTTTAAGTTACTTGATTGATTGGGCTAAACTACTCAGACCGGTCCACTTCACAAAGCTGTTGGTTTAACATCATATAATTGTGTTGTGGACAATCAATGGCAAAGATTCTTTTTCCATCATTTCTCTAATTGTAAATTTTAAGCGTTATTTCTGTGCCCACGAGAACCTTGACGTTGTCGTTCTGTCGGCCACATATTATCTAATCCACCTCTACGCTGGGCAGGTCTTATGTGCACATCAACGAACAAGCGTTGGCATTTATATTCGAAACATTTTGTCATGTATTTTTGGGTAACATTTATTAGTATGGGTTTTATTGACAATAAATTTAATTCATTGATAGTGTAAAAAAATATTTATACTATTGTTTATTAATATATCATATTATTTTATTACCAAAAAAAAATATATCATATTATTTTATTAAAAAAGTTTTTTTGTAATAACTACTAAAATGTCACCGTTTTAGATGACAGTCAAAATAATGAAAGTCCCGTGTTAGTTGGAATATATTTGTTAAAGGGGAATACATTTCTTAGGTTCGATGAGATAAAATTGTTTGGTATATACACAAAAAAAGTGAGTGGCATTCACTTTTTTTTCCTCTCTTTTTCTTAGTAAGTTAGTGGATCTTATTTACTTTTTTTATGTGTGAATAAAATAAAATTATGTCATGTGACATAAAAAATATATTCTCTTTATAAATTATTCAGTATCTTGTGGGAATTATAAAATCCCTCTTGTTCATGTAGCTAAACAAAAATTAGTGTCATATACAATTTTTTTTTTTTTTTTTGATAACAGTGTCATATACAATTTAAATCAATCAAACTTACAAAGATATTTCATAGTTTGAAAAAAAAAACATAAATACTGTTACAAAGCATCATAATAGAAGAACAGTGATAGTTGGACGAAAAAGACTTTAGAAGTGCATCACCGCTCTTTTTTTCTCTCTCATTTCTGTTTTTTTTTTCTTCTACATTGTTGATATAGCTTCTCTGAAATTAATGTGCTTCTTGATAATATAAAGGGTTATATTTATTTTATTTTATATGAGATAATTAAATTTTCTATTCACACAAAAGATTGGTGAGTCTTACTTCTTTTTTTCTCTCTCCTCTTATCTATGAGTCCTACTTACAATCTTATTTCTATATTATAAGATAATTATTTTCTTACAATATAAGAAAATTATTTTCTTACAACATAAGAAAATTATTTTCCTAATATAAATAAGGGTAATACTTCTTTCCTTTAACATAGAAGAAATTGTTTTTCCTACACTAACAAAAAATAATGTAGAGCTCACAAATTAAAAAAGAAATTACAAGCATATCTTTTTTATGTTTATGTAACATGAAATAATTATATCCTATAGTTGGAGAAAATAATTTTCTTATAAATAAATATCACAATAATGCAATCAATTTTCTCTTCGTCAACAATGACCACCCAAGTCCAAATAAAAAATTGCTATTAGTTGCAACTTGCAACGCATTTTTTCTTACTCTTAGGGGCGTTTGATAAAGGAGAAATATTTTTTTATTTGAAAAATAATTATTACTGAAATGTAGCCGAAAATATATTTTACTGGAATATTTTAAAAAGTTGTTTGGTAGACTTATATTTTCCTGAAAAAATTAAGGTTATTTTACTGAGTTTGTGTTTGGTTGGTTATGAAATATTAGTAGGAATGTGAGGTTATTTTATCAAAATAACCTCAGTTTTACCCTTTTGATTCAAAATTTCTAATGTTTCTTCCTCAAGACAAACTGAAAGAGATCTGAGTTTGAAGTGAGTCAGATCTATTGACGCCAGGGAGCTCTGCAAAATAACCCAACTTTGCTTTGGTGGGAGCTCTGCAAAATAATATCCCACTTTTTAGCGGAAAAAAAAACCCATACAATTACTTACGGGTTCCACCATGGGAGTAGCATGTTCAAAGCATGCAGCCCAGATTTCAACAATCTACCAGTATACCTTCCAATGGGAGTAGCATGTGGTTCTCTTTTGCGAAGACCTTATCCTCATATTGTACAAGGACAATGTCAGTTTTGTCAATAACTTCGTGTCTTACTTTTTGGTTCCTCGAATAGCGAAAAACTCCACATATTTTTTGGATTTCATATTTGTCAATCCGTATCAAAATTATCAAATACTCACATTTTTCCGTAAACAACTTTCGCCAAGGAAGTTATAGATTTGAGGCTACCAAACGCAAATAACAGTTTTTCCTTACCTGTCTTTTTCGGACATTCAGAAATAAGTCGGCTACCAAACGCGCCCTTAGTGCCATACAACTAGTATTGCAATGCACCTAATAATTAATGTCAGAAAATCAAATGCAAAATAGGTTTATAGTTTATTTTAGAATATTATAATTACACGTGTGTAAGCCGGTAAGTACAATTTAATTTATTAATATTACTCAGCATTTTATATTTAAAAATTGTAACAAACTAGTATTCTAATATAATAATTTGGTTAAGTGCCATTTCCATTTTCAGTAACTACTGCGTTTTTCAACAAATTTAGTTTTGGATACATTTTTCAACTTTCACAATAAAGGTAAGTATATTTTATAATGCTACATGCTGCCACATTACTTGTTTAATAAATGTCTGGTTTCTTCTGGTTCACATATCTACCCCTCGTGGCTCGTGATAAGAATAAAAATTAAGCAAAACATGATAATCTTATTTTATTAAAAAGTAATAATAGCCAATAATATTTTATAAGTTTAAACTAAATATAAGAATATTGGATTTGGACCCAGGTGGCTGCAAGAGGTTATGTGTGGATATATAGAGGTTATCTATAAAATAATATAAGAATATTATATTTCCAAATTTACCTTAAGAGTTAAGAGGAATATTCAACTTGTAATCTTTAGCACAAACACACTTTGGTCTACGTCCTCCTCTAAAGTGAAATTTTTAATCATATAACATACTTAATCTTCCAATTAGAGAGTGAGGATTTACCTTGAAGATGGAGCATATTAAAAGGCAACAAGTGGGATAGTGGGTGGATAAGAACAACATGAAGTGGGTGTCGAGGTTTCAGGGAACCCCAAGTGTTGGTTAATTGGCCAGCATGGCATGCTCACACGTCACACCCTTGCAGGTGAAATAAATTTTTGGTGCTTGCACTTAAATTCAGTGCATCTCATTAATAAGAGTATTACACATCATAGGAGAAAGAAAAAATTTAGCATAAAAAAGAGAATTTTGACTGACATATAATACTCTCATTAATAAAATGTACTAAATCTTTAGTGTAACAATAGTGCCAAAAATATATTGCTTGCGCGTCCCACATCTTGCAACAACCAATTAACCACACCCTTGCTTCTCATTGCGCCACTCAACCGCGCTGGAACAAGAACCGTCGGGTTTTATTCAAGAATGGTTGGTATAATGAAGATTTAATTAGATTTAGGATTTCCTGCACAAAAGATAATCGGTTCAAATTAAATCAGTTAAGATTTCGAACACTTATTAATGGCAAAAAGAATTATCATGTTAGTAGGAATTTCTGTAATAAAAAATATTATATATCATGAATAGTATATAATTACAAATCTCTGTAAAAAAAATTATGTACTATGGATAGTACATAATTATAATATTAAATTTTTTTATATCTCTTATAATTATGTATTACCTATAATACATAATTATATATTTTTTTATAAATTCTTACAACATGAAAAAAAGAAGACTCTTATTAATATGTAAAAAAAATCGTAAAAAACAAGAGAAAAATTGTTAGTCACCGTCAGAACTCTTTTTAAATTGACTCCACTTAAAGGGATTTCCCTTCTTTTAACTTACAATCCGACCTGTTAATAGTGCTTACCTTTTAGTTAGCTCTACTCTACATATTGAATCACAGATAAGTGCCCTCCGATTATATGACATTTCGTAGAAAAAATTGAATGGCTTTAGTTGACTTGCACATATGTTCTTCGTTTACAGGTTGAGACAAAAGTTCCTGTTTCAAGAATAAGGCCCTGGCTAATTAATGGGTCTTAACGTTAGGTACATCGGAAAGACTTAGTCCTAACCACAAAATAAAATCTACCAAAATAAAATTAATTTTTCCTTGATAATCGCACATCATTGTTAATTGAGAACAAATTGTATGGTCACGAAATGTAAATGTGGTTGTATGTTGTTTTAAGGGGAATTTTGGTTAAAAATAATGAAGTGATTTCAGATAAATTTAAACGCATAACTGTTATGCGAGAAAGAAATTCTCCTGCATATAAAAAAAGAGGAATACTTTTCTCCCTTAAAAGGAGAGAAGAGTTGTCTCCTACTGAGACAAAAAAGTGGGACCAGCAATTTAAAAAAAAATAAAAACAAAAATAAAAGCTTAACACGAAAGTCGATGTATGTATAGGAATGAAATATTGTCTCATGTAAAAGAAGAAAAGCATTTCTCATAAAAAAAATTAACCCTCCTTTGCAAAATTCTTTGGTCTATTTTAGAACGATAATTTTGACTAGTCACGTTGCACCCACATGATAGATTTGACAGAAGATTCATCCTAATAATCTTTATTATTATGCATTGCACCGTTTACATTATATATGATATGGATAGAAATAAAGATAGAGAAATAATCAATAATATCTTTTATATATATATATATATATAACTGGCATCTATTTATCCTTATATTTTTTATTAGTTAGATTAAAATTAAATTAATAATTTTCATTTGACATCATTTTAAAATTATTAATTTAATAATAATGAAATATTTATAAGAGAATTATAAAGATAAAGAAATTATAAGTATAATCTGATCAATTATTAAATGTATTCTTAACGCAAGTTTATCCTTACTACATCTTATTACCATTAGATTGATAGAGAATATGAGTAAGAGATTGCAGGCGATTATATAAGTTTAATCCAATAATAATTAAAATGATGGTAAAAGGTGGTACGTGTAACCAATTTTTATAATATTATATAAATTTTAAAGTAAATATAAATGTATAACATCAAGGGAATTTTTTTTTTTGTTTTTAACGTAGAAATATTTTTTTTCTAACACACTTATATAAAAGTGAATAAATCATATTATAAATATAAGAGAAAATTTTAATCAGATTCACTCATTTTCATACGAATGTGTAAAAAATATTATTTTGCAATAAAAGAGAATTATTAACCCCTAAAATCAGTTGCAAAATTTTGGTAAAAGCCATTAAAGTAACATTTTTTTTAGAAATTTGTATTTTATATAATTAAATAGAATCATTTAACTACATGTAAATTTATATTAAAAAAAAATAATGTGCCTACCTAAATATAATGGTGAAAAAATATAATTAAATTTAAATTTTTCATTAATTCACATTGAAATAAAGGATTCTACATTTATTTTAAATAATTGATACAGAACTTAAAGAATGTAGATATTGTATAACATTTATGTAATATTCTTCCAATTTATTAATGTAATAGACGTAATACTTGTCCTAGCTCTGTCTCCTGATGCGCGAATCTAGCTGGGCATTCCATCCATCTAAGGTACATAAATCATTGAGCTAAATTCGAAAACAAAAATCAATTACAATACACAGTTATTATAGTATTTAAAGGTTGGGATTAACGTTATATTGTAAGACAAAATTATATTTTATACATTAATATTATTATATTCGGACTAGTTATTAACTCGTTGAGGTATTGAGTTACTGAGGGAAAAGTATTTTAAGGGAAAAGTATTTCTTCAGTCACTGGAGATAAAATTATCTCCATTGAGCTCAAAACGACGTCGTTTTGAGTTGAAAAATTAAAAAATTATAATGAAAAAGACTATTATAATCCTGAAATAAATTGTAATTACAAAAACACCTTGATTTCTGCCCCAAAATGACGTCGTTTTGGGCTCAACAGAGATAACTTATCTTCATTGATTGGAGAAATCCTTTACCCATATTTTAATATAAAAAATAAAGAAAAACTTCAAAAACTCCCCTACAAATTTTCTCAAAATCACTTACCCCTTACTTGAAATTTTTAATTATTTACCCCCTTTCTTAAAATTTCTTTATCACTCATCCCCTAATTTGATTTTCCATCCAAAATTTTGGTAACAGAGTTAATTTTTTAAAAAAATACCAAAATTACCCTTAATAAAAAAAAGAAAAACATAATTTCCTTATAAACGCAATTTTAGATGAAATCAGGAAAGTAAGACATAAATATAAATCAATGATTGAATCATCCCTCTATTCTCAGCGACGCAGGAACACAACCAAAGAGCACCTTCCACTATTCCCAATTGACCGATTGCTTAGAGGACCTTTTGTTCAAGTATATGTTAACCCAAGCCATGCTTAGTTGACTAAATTCATTCAAGTTAGAGAATTAAATAACTTGGTCCATCTAAATTTAAAAGTTAAGAAAAAAGAAGATATATTGTCACATTGTAATGATCTGAGATTTTATACAATTATTAATGTATTCAATAGAGAAATACATTGTGGTGCTATTAACATGAAATTAAGACTCAAGTAGTAACAAATTATAACAATTCTTTCTTTATCCTCCCCTTTAGATTTAGTTGAGATCTCCAGCTCCAGAATGTTTCTTTAAGGTAGCCTTGTTAGAATTAAAAATTACTAAAATTGTTTCCTGCAAATCTTATTGCTATTAAACATTGCACTTATAATTGTTGGTGCCGTTGTTCAAATAAAATGATTAAAGAGGCATCATCTCAGGAGTCTTAGATCTTCCCTTTTCTGTTATAAGCTTTTTTGCTACTATATGACCAACAAATTTGACTTTATAAATTTATTCAAAGTCACACTTTATTTTACTTGCACAACAATTGAAAAGCTTTACCTTCTGCGCTTCATATATGGCTTGCTTTTCCCTTAATCATATGACATTACCAACTTTTAAATTACCTTTTTTAAGACTGGCACCCTAGCTTGATTTTATTTCAATCAGGAAGTTTTAACACAATTATCATTTTGTTTTAAACTAAGAATTTGTTACTAGTTGAGTCTTAATTTCATGTTACTAGCGGCACAATGGACTTCTCTGTTGAATACGTTAATAATTGTATAAAATCTCAGATCATTACAAATGTGACAATATATCTTCTTCTTTTATTTTCTTAAATTTTAAATTTAGATGGACCAACTTATTTAATTCTCCAACTTGAATGAATTTAGTCAACTAAGCATGGCTTGGGTTGACATATACTTGGACAAAAGGTCCTCCAAGCATTCGGTCCATTAGGAACCGTGGAAGGTGAAAGACAAGATTGTATTACCAAGCAAATATGTACAAGGTGTTATTTCGTCGTTTTCCTGTGTCGCTGACAGTAAAGGGAGGATTCAATCGTTGATTTACATTCATGTCTTGCTTACGTGAGTTCGTCTAAAATTGTGTTTACAAGAAAATTATGTTTTTCTTTTTTCTATTAAGGGTACTTTTCATACCTTTTAAAATATTTAACTCTGTTAACAAAATTTTGGAGGAAAAATCAAATTAGGGGGCAAGTGATAAATAAATTTTAAGTAGGGGGTAAATAATTAAAAATTTCGGGAAGGGGGTAAGTGATTTTGAGAAAACTTGTAGGGTTTTTTTGAAATTTTCACAAAAATAATAAATTACGCATCATTGTCAAACAAAAGATTAATTAAACATATATTACATGTGATATTGGTGCTTCAGATTCAGTAGACAATATCTCTAACTATAAATCAAATCAAAATTCACTGCATATTGCATAACCAAGATAATAATTAGTGTTATAGCCTGTAGGTACATAACTTATGTAACTCAATAAACAACAGATCACTCAAATATTTCAAAAAAAAAAACAAATCATTTGTGTGTGAGAGTGAAAAGAAGAATGACATCAATTGATGAGAACAAATTAATTTTTTTTATGAACCGGGTCACCGATTTTTACAAAAATCGGCCGAGTCGCACTGATTCCATTACATGGGCCAGTTATATGACCTGGTTACTGGTTTCCGGGTTGACCCGGCCGGGTCGGTCCGATTTTCACAACATTATTATATACACTTAAAAGTATGTGGGGCATGTGAAGAAAAGAGATGAAAAAAATATGAGTCCCATATATTTTTATGTATATATAAGAGATAAATGTATCTCTTACAATATAAGAAATATTAATCTCATAAAGATTTTAGATTATCAATAATAATAAAATGAAAATATTTTTATTTTAGTAAAATGAAAAAATAAAAAATCCTTATGAGAATTTTGTACTTACTAGGTAGATACGGGGCTCACAAATACTTTGCCACATTTTTTTTTGAAAAAAAGATATGCTAAAAGCAATTAGTTACATCATAATTTGGGTAAAGCTACACCCCTGACACCATAGACTATTATGGGTTTCGTAGTCTGGATTTGATCGACTTTGAAGCAAAAACTATTCAATCTAATCCCTTCGGTTTGATTATTTAATCATCTATTCGATTTTTTTTTTAAATCCGATCGGATTCAATCCAATTTTATTCGGTTTGGATTTGATCGGTTTTCGGTTTTTCAAAAGGCCTAAAACTTCAGTTGTACAAATCACTAGCTATATCAAAATAAAGTTATTCAAAGTTACAAGCCACTGAAAAATTTAAGTCTTCAAATTATAACAAGTCTTAAAACTCATGAAGAGTTAAAGTAGATTAATAGACAATAAAAAATTAAAATAAAATAGTTTTCTATCAATAACATCCAAGATTCTAAGTCTCCAAAATAACAAGATTTCAAGTCACCATCTTTCAAAAATAATAAATACATAATACATTTGAATGATTTGGACTGGATCATTTTTTACCAACCAAACCGAAAACCGATCAAATCCAATTAAAATATTCTGGTTTTTCTCTCTCGATATTTTGCTTTTCAGTTATCGATTTTTCGGTTCGATCACCGCGGTTTGAATCGATTTGGATTGGTTGATGAACACCCCAACAGGCTACCCTCTCCTCACATCTTGGTGGGGGATTTGTAAAAATTTGCAGGTCCCAATTAGAGATATAGGCATGTGTTGCTAGCCAATCTACCCCTCCTTGGGCCTCTCTATAAGTATGGGAAATCTAGACTTCCCAATCTCTGTTAATCAGGTTCCTAATGCGATGCACCAGTTTATTAAAAAGGTGTTGTCTTTGGCATCCTTTCAGAATCATGTCTTTAGCCACACTTGAATCTGCCTCCAGACAGATCCTTTTGAACCAACATTCCCAAGCTGTCTGAAGGTCAAAATAGCCCCCCTAAACTTCAGTGTTGAGCGAGTTACCATATCCCAATAACTTTGAGAACCCCCACAATCCATTTCCCGCTACAATCTCGAATCAGAAACACATCCTTAGTCTTTCTTAAGTATTTGAGGATGGTTTTAACTGCTGTCTAGTGACCCTCTCCAGGGTCTACCTAGTACCTACTCGTTATGCTTAAAGCATATGTGACATATGGTTTCGTACAAATCATGATATATATGATGGATCTGATAGCCGAAGCATATGATATCTCACTCATGCAATCCTTATCTTGTTGTGTCTTATTTTTGTTGCATACTTCTCTTATTTTTCATCCACCAAAAAACTCTAGCCGTAATACATACATGTATGGCGTTTTCTTTCTCTCTCTCTTGGAGTCCCCACAACCACCACTCTCCCTTGCTCCTTCTCTCGAGTTTTAACTATCTCTCTTGAAGGATCTTGGGTGTTGAAGAATCATTCTTCTCCTACAAGATGACAAATTGGTGTGAACTTTCATCGGAGGTCTTGTGTTTTCAAGTCTCAAGTAGTGATAAAAAATGCATTTGATCTGGAGTTTTAATTCGAATAAAGATATCATCTTTAATCCCTAACATGTCTATTGCATGTATTTAGGTAGAACATGTGTGAGGGTGGACAAAGATTATTTTTTGCGCATGATTTTGTTTTTCTCTTTCTTGTTCATGACTTATAAAGGCAACTTTCAATCGACACCCATGCCCTTGAATGAATAAGGTTACTACTGTTTTATGCTATACTTACATTTCCCGTTGATAACGATGTTGCATCATTTTCGAAGGAAAACTAAAATCCAAAATGAGATGTAAAACTCATACCCAATGTTGTTAAAATCGCGTTTTAACTCGTGGGATCGTACGATTGTACAATTTTTTTACCATGGACGCGCCAACTTGGTTGCAGGATCGTGAAGGAATGAGATTGTCTAGGATCGATGTTTAAACTTGTAAAAACGTGAAATTGTGCAATCCATCCATTTTGGGTGATTCACAGAAATACCCATACGTCCGAGAAAGGTTAGTCTGAAAGACAAAAAAAGGGGGGGGGGGGAGTGAGCTGTGGTTGTCGTCGTTGTCGAAGATCAAATAAGAGATGAAGAGGACACTAGTGTTCTGTCGCTACAATCGACCATTGAAGAGAGAGAATAAGACAGAGGGTTGGATTTTCATTACTTGAGCTGTTAAAAGAGAGAGAAAAGAAGAGATACAATTGCTTTAGTTCTAATTTTTAATTCACCACATAATTCTTATCGCATTCTCCTTTTTCTTTATCATTTAAATTTTCAGTTTTGTAATTTCACGCTTTTCAATGTTATGTTGATTCCATAATACAATATTATATAAATGAAGGGTTCATTTTTTTTACAGTAAATATAGATAAGTTATCTGCATTGAACCCAAAATGATATCGTTTTGGGAGCGGAAATCAAGGTATTTTTTTAATTTTAATTTATTTCAGGATTATAATAGTCTTTATAATTATAATTTTTTAATATTTCAACATCAAAATGACGTCGTTTTGAAGGTAAATACGGATAACTTATTTGCTGTAATGTAGAAATATTTTTCTGATAAATGAATTCCCTAAATAAAAACTGAATGAATTTACCAAAAATAAAAATTAAAAAACTTAATGTTAAATCATTTAATTATAAATTAATTTTTTTAATTAATTTTAATACTGATTTAAATATTATTTTTATTTGTTATTATATATTTATATAATAACAAATATAATTATGGTGTTAATTATGGTGTTAATTTAAATATATTTATATGATTATATTAATTTAAATATATTTTATATGAACAAGTACGATCTTATCCATGTCGATTTTACGATTTACGATTTTTTTATCTCTTTTCGATCTTAAGTAAAATCTCAATTTTAACAACATTGCTCATGCCCTGCGTTAAAAATAATAATTTATTAATTAAATTCGAAATTTTATACATAAAAATAATCCCAAATTCTAATGGACATACTCAATAGGAAAAAATAAACTTTTTTTATGACTATTGAGTGTCTTTGGGCAAATAGAAGTACCGATCCTCATACAATTTGAATAATATATTGAACGAAAAGTCAAAATAATTAATATGCTATAACAAAAGCACAAACTAACTTTGAAACATATCTCATACTACAAAACATAATTTGCTCTTGCAATAACCTTGTATTAGATTGAGTGTTGACCAATTACAGATTAAGTTTAAATAACGCCTCTTACATATCTACCTCAATAAATTTTTGAAAATAATCTTCTGTATTTTAAATTTAGTATTTTTTATTTTAAATTTAAATTTTTAAAAATAATCCACTTTCTATTTTATGATTTTCATTTTCTTTTATCTTTCTCTCATTTAAAATAACATAACTCCATGTACTTTAAAAGGACAAACCCTAAATTTATATATAGAGAGATACTATTACAAAGAATTTTTTTTTCATTTGGTCACAATTATATTTATTCTCAAATGATGTTATAATTTGAATATAAATATAAAAGATATAAAAAATTATAACATTGTAAATATTTCTTATTATGCAGTGGTAAATGCTTAAATACATACTATATTACATTTATAATTTTCTGTTTTTTATATAAATAACCTCTTTTTGTATATTTATATTTTAATCCTGCTATCTTTGATATGAATTATTATTTTAGAGAAAATGATAATGTAAATTAAAATTTTATAAAGAAATACTACGATTATAATATTTTTCTTTATTTATTCAAAGGTAGGTTCATAAATGATTAGGAGAAAGCTTTCCATTTTAATGTGAGCCCAAACTGAAGTTGGCTACACTACTATCACAATCGATCCATTGCGGAGAGTTTTCCATTTATGTCAGCCGCTACTCTTAAAATTCTGATGACGAGATTCTCTCAAAAGCTTAAAAAGCATACCACCCGGTACTTGCGCAGGTTTAAATGTATGCCATACGAGGAAACTACTGAATCGTTGATTTAAAACTTGAGCTATAAAAAAATAATTTACTAACTAGTGTTTTAAAAATATTTGTTATATAAAAAAAAACCAGACCCGCC
The DNA here is from genome assembly GCF_033153095.1 of Gastrolobium bilobum. Classification (NCBI taxonomy): domain Eukaryota; kingdom Viridiplantae; phylum Streptophyta; class Magnoliopsida; order Fabales; family Fabaceae; genus Gastrolobium; species Gastrolobium bilobum. Next base: position 394,054 of record NW_026899159.1, on the reverse strand, counting down.
TCTCATCAAATTAGTCACAAAATAATTAACCGATTAAAATATTTAAAAAAAAAAAATATGTTATAGAATATTTAAAATTAATTATTTTAAAATACTAAATATTTTTAGTATATCTTATGAGTTTAACATTTCTCCTATTATAGAAAATAACTTTATCTTATGCAAATTCAAAACCATGTCGTTTTGAAATTAAAATTAAAAATAAAGAATATTTTAATAAAATCAGTGATACAAGAAAAAAGTAAACTTTTTAAAATATCTTTTAATTTTAATCTTAAACCCCAAAATGATATCATTTTGGGATTGTTCGAGATAATATTATCTGTTGTGACAATAAAAATATTTTTTTCATATTTTATTTATTCTTTTAGGGATATGTTATCCTACCTAATTTTTTTGATGTTTACTCTACATATTTTTCTCTAATATCATTAGGTTAAAATTGTAACTAACATTTATTATTTCTCTACTCTTGATATTCTGATTTAAGGAGGTTAGAAATTGATAGGTAAGCTAAATATAAAAAAAAGATGGGAAAAGTGTGTATAATTTTGAAGGATGTAAAGTTGTGTCATTTTAAGAGAGAGAAAGAGATAGATAAAGGAAGAGAGAGAGTTGACAAAAAAAATAAAGTTGTGGGTCCCACCTCTTTGTGAGAGTGAAAGGATGTAAGTTGTGTAATTTAAATGTATAGACACTTTTCCCAAAAAAGATAGAATAATATTCTATCACCAAATTAAAAAGTTGTTAAGCCACTACATTTAGTATAATAATGAGGAGATTTGGATAATATATATTATGTTATATATTCAATTCTCACCCTTATATATAGAAAACATAAAAATAAAATTGTTAATAGGTACGATACGAATAAGGATGTGGGCTCCTGCCTAATAATTCGTGCCACATAGCACGCACTCCAGAATCTATTCTTATCTGTCCCCATAGTTCGTATTAAATTAAGTTAAACACAACACATTAAACATTGGATTAGATTAATTATTACTTTACTAGTTCGTCTTTTGTTTCTCTTTTTGGAATAATTATCTTCACAGGCTACAAAAAGACTATTATTGCTTTGAGTAAACTCTTCCTCGTCGAAAAGGATTTAACCTTTTAAAAAGAGATTTTTATGCATACCGTAAACAATAATTTCAAATAAACCTGCATGCTTTTAAAAAGTTTGCAGAAAATACTAACGTAGATAAACAAGTTAAATAATCTAAATAAAAACTAATTTCGCATCTAAAGAAGTTAGAAAAATTTCATATGATTAAGAAACACTTACTTACATACTAAAACAACCTGATGTAATTAGAATTGAAACGGACAAAATTTATCTTAAAAGGAGAGAAGAAAGAAAGTAAGGAAAAAGAAAGTAAGGAAAAAGAAAGAAAAGAAAAAAAATAAAGGAGAAGAGATGTGAATTTAATGCAAACCGTCAAAAATCCTTTTCGTCTTTTAGCTTTGCATTATTCGGAGAGAGACATCTTATCTCTGGGTATATTTAGGTTGTGGCTGCTCTCTCCTTTCAAAAGCCAAAGATGAGGAACACCAGCTACCAGCCAAACACACCGCGAGTTCTTTTCTGCAAACCCAAAAACAGAGAAAATCCCAACCACCATTAACCTCGATTTATATCCACTCCTCACTCACCATGCTCAGCTATAGCTACGACTGTAAGTTGTTTCTTTTAGCTTAGATTTCTTTTCGTGATGGATTTTGATATTTGCTTCTCCTTTCGTTTCTAGGAGTTTTTTTTTTTTTTTTTTTCGCTTAGCAATATGAATCACTGTGTTCCGGATTTCGGAATCCAAATGGATGACCAAGAAGAATACCAAATATCCATGCCTTCGGCTTCAGGGTTACCTCGCCTAAAGAAACCCTCCATGTGAGAAAACTTTCCCATTCTCTTCTCTCTGGTGTGACCAATTATTAATTGTTGTTTTTGTGTTTATTAATTAACCAAGAGTGTTGAAAATTGAAACAGTGCAGACGACGAGATCATGGAGCTGCTATGGCAAAACGGCCAGGTCGTGATCCAGAGCCAGAACCACCGTCCTCAGAAAAAACTTCCGCCGCCGAGGAACTCCGACGATGCGATTCCCTCAACGACGAGGGAGATTCGACAAGAAGTAGAAAACTACGATCAACATCTCTTCATGAAAGAAGGCGAAATGAATTCTTGGCTTCACTATCCAATCGACGACGATGATCCTCCATTGGATCAAAGCTTCTGCGCCGATTTCTTCTACCCGCCGCCGATTGTTAACAACAACAACAACAGTGCCATGCAAACAACTGCGCGTGCGTCTCAACCTACGGAACTCCGGCAGCCTCCGAGGTCGGTGCCTCCTAAGCCTCCGATTCCGCCGGCGAGGAGGCCGGAGAAGGTGCCGGCGAAGACGCCGAACTTCGCGTACTTCTCGAAGCACAATGCGAGACCCGAGCTAGGGCCGTCGTCGAGTTCGAAGACCGCCGCGAGGGAATCAACGATGGTGGATTCGTGCGACACACCTGCCGCGACGGCGGCGGTGGAGGCTTCGAGAGGTTCTGAGACTGTCAGAAGCTCGGCGAATCCCACGGAAGATACTGCAGGCTTAGCGGCGCCTTCGACGACGTGTGCCAGCGGAGGAAGGGGTACGATGACGTGCGATGTGACGATGACGTCATCTCCGGGCGGTTCAAGTAGCAGTGGTGAACCGGTTCAGAGGGTGGTGGCACTGGACCGGAAACGGAAGGGTCGTGAAGCAGAGGAATGGGAGTGTCAGAGCGAGGTGAGTGAATTGACTCAGCATATTTTTTTTTATTCTCTCAGACATCAAATTACAATTACAAATGCACATTCCCTATGCGATGGCGCAGAGTGAGTGACGTGGGTTTACGTGAGCACACCCTGCTGCGGTGCAGTGGTTGTGCCTTGTGGTATCGTCAGTTTCAAAAAAATGACTGTACAAGTCGCGGCTGCAGATGGCTGCGCCACGTTTATGGTGATAAATTCAGAACTTTTGTTCTTGAAAGAATCGGAGGCTCTTTTTTCTTTTTGAAGTTCAACGTCAATTAAAAATGTGAAAATCTAGTAAAAATTAAAATTTTTGTTGAACTGAGAAATACCAAAGACTCTAATAATTGGTGGTACGAATTTAAGTCCTGATATTTGATCATAATCATTTAATATATATTTTTTTATCTTATTATTAATGAGTGATTATCATCAAATAATATGATGACATGACTAATTTTGTTTACATGAGAGGATATAAATCTTTTGTGGTACCCTTATTAATTTTACAGAATAAGATGCTCTTGAAGTACTCAAACATCACTATTTTTTTTTTCTCTTGAAGGAGAAATGCTAACTCGGTGAAACGAATTAAATCATATTTAAAGTCTTAACGATTAGGTTGATGATTGTAGTGGCTCATAATGCATTTGTTCGAATTTAGTTTTTGGAGGAATTACCGATGGAGATAAGTACCAAAGTTCGGCATTTAATTTTGATACACAGTTACACTAGTATAACTCAACCATGTGTTTACAAATTATTAAAAAATTGCAGCTTTTCAATTAGTTATTGCTAGAGTCAAATTCTACTAATAATATGGCAATGCATGATTTAATGATAGTATACACTAATGCATCAAAATGAAAAAAAAAGTAGTTTTATTTTTTAAATTTGATTTCATGTGTTGTTTTTTAAATTCCATTTAAAAATTATTTAAAACATAATAATAAGTTAACCACAATGCAGAGTTTATTAGTATTGTTACCCCAAGCGATTGGCTTATTATTATGTTTGGATTCTAATTTGTAAACCATGGCTTAACTATATGGAAAAGCAACCTTTTTTCCACTATCACTCCAGCCATGGTTTAAGACCCAAAATCATGTTCAAATAGTGGATGAAACTTAATTTGCAAGCTATAAATTGGGCTTTGGAATGTTGTAAACTATAATCCTAACACCGTACAAAAAGGTAAGGAGGTGTGCTACTTATCTTGAAATTGACAAATGCTATTTGTGGCACCAAATGCCTGTATCACGGTATTTGATAGCAGATGCCGTTCTTTTGTTACTTTTTGTTAAAATTTAGCTTCTTTACAATGCAGCCTTTATTTCGCTTAGTTTAAGTCGTTGATATTTGAGTAGATGTGGTTGTATAAAACAAATATATTTGAGGAATGAAAATTGACAATGAATCCATGCATTTCTTTCGTAGTTCAAATTTCAGGAATTCGAAGCATCAATTTAAATATAACACAAAAATGAGCATTTACTTTAAACTTAATATTGTCTCACCTTAAGTCACTAGGATGGATTGGTACAGTGACGAGGAGTTTGAATAGTTTGTATGAGGTCATAGCTTCGAAACTCGGTGATTGTATAAAAAAAAAAAGTCTCACCTTGCACATATGGCATGAAGTGTTAAGGGTGGAGGTAGGGGGAGATTTGAGTGCTATTGGACCCCAGAGGATCATAGTTATTATGGGATACGTGGACTAGCGGTTTCTGTGGAGAAAATCGGAGTAATCCAAATATAACGGATGCAGTTATTAGCTAAGCTTATGTCCATATCAGGTATTCACCATGAAGGTTTTAGACCTGATGATGGTGAGGTGTTTGCTAGTTTTTAATCCATGACTTACATTTTAAAACGTTTATGGAAAACTATGAAATTGTCAAGCTTTCCCTTTTTTAATTTGTCTTCTTAGACAAGAATCATGTTCTAATTTCTTTCACGAGGACGCTAATATTTTATATTTTTCCAAAAAAGATATCCTGTGTGAACAAATTGGAAGCCAAGCATTCGATGCACAGTATGAAGGTTAGCTAGTTGCGCTTAGTTGTGGAGTTTAAAAGGACAGGGATTTAGGTAGAAATCCTTGGCTCAAGCAGTGGTACTTCCCGATGTGCCAGAAAATCAGTAGGTTTAGAGGCTAGAATTACTGACTATAGTGAATAATACTGGTAAATTCTTGGTAATTGCTATGATTGATCACCTAAGCTGAGAACTAGAATCAATTTGGACATTATAGTCTTGGCCAAATGGGTGAGGTAAGTAAATAATGTTAATAATTAATACCTAGATACATAAATAGACGATAAGTGATTCAATCTATTCAGCATTAGGGAAGAAGACATGAGGCTGTAGTGATCTGTTGCTTTATAACTTACGTGCTTTAGTAGTTTTGGATCTCATCTAGGTAGCATATTCTAGTAATGTAACTGAAGATTGTTTTGGTTGGGCAAGAAAAAGCAGGGGGTGGGGTGGGGGGTTGTATATGAGTATGTTTCCCTTGTTTTCTGTGCAAGGTTCCTTGACATGTACTTTGGAACACGCATGAGCCAGATCAATAGTTCAATAGCAATTATTTTGTTTCTTACTGATTTTCTGCAATTCATTTGAATTGCTATTATTTGCTTCTTCTCTATTCTTATTTCTATTTGTCTTGCTGTAAAAGGATGTTGATTTTGAATCTGCGGAAGGAGAAAAACAAATTCGTGGATCAACATCAACAAAGAGATCCCGTGCTGCTGAGGTCCATAATCTCTCAGAAAGGGTCTGTACATTCATTTCTCTTTTGAGTTGGCATCTTTTATGCTGTTTTTCTCATAACATGAAATTTTCCCTTTGCATTTACCTGCAGAGGCGTCGTGATCGGATTAATGAAAAGATGAGAGCTTTGCAAGAACTTATACCTCGTAGTAATAAGGTAAACATAATTTTTCAAATTTCTCAGTTCTTTATTTCTTTGGAGTATAAGAGGCAGTGTTTTAGATTTTTATTTCCTTCCTAATTTCTGTTGTTAATTTTGGTTCCTATTCTGAAATCATAGTCGGACAAAGCTTCAATGCTGGATGAAGCAATTGAATACTTGAAGTCACTGCAGTTACAAGTGCAGGTACATTCTTCTTCTTCTTCTTTTGGGTGATTCTTAACTTTTCAGTTTGTGTTGTAAATTCATTTCCATGTACACTACATTCTTTGTGTTCATAAATTATTTAGGCAGATTAACCTATGCTTAGCTCATATACAAAAAATTGTATTTTCAACAAGATGCTTTGTTAACATGTATCAACATCTAGTAAGGGAACATTGCAGAAGCAGTCTACTTGATTATAGGATAATTTATCTGCATCCACCATTTCCAAATGTTTTGAGCTTCAAAAGGTTTTAGGAGTAAGGGTACAGGGACTTAGGAAAGTTAAGGATGGCAAGACAATGTAATAAGCTGTTACATGCTTAATATAAGTTTTCTTTAAAAATAAACTTTAGATCCTTTTATTGTGAGAGGGAGGTTGGCAGACCACAGATGTTGTATTATACATTATGCTATTCAGATGAAGGATAATCTTATTATTGATGTGCACACATTATTAGAAGTGTCCTCTCTGTATTTATAACCTGTACAAAGGTCATATGCAATGAAGTGTATCAAGTTATTTACATTCCATGGTCATATACTTTCATTTCTGACACGAACAGAGAGTGCAACGTATGCAGATGATGTCCATGGGATGTGGCATGGTACCTATGATGTTTCCTGGAATCCAGCAGTATATGCCGACAATTGGAATGGGGATTGGAATGGGTATGGGTATGGAAATGGGAATGAACAGACCAGTAATTCCATTTCCCAATATGTTAGCTGGTTCGGCTTTGCCAGCAGCTACTGCAGCTGCTCATTTGGGACCAAGGTTCCCTGTGCCTCCTTTCCATATGCCGCATGTTCCTGCGACTGATTCATCTAGAATGCAAGTAGCAAATCAGTCAGATAATAATATGCTCACCTCTGTTGGTACACCTGATCCGACTCAGTCACGTATCCCAAACTTCACCGATCCTTATCAACAATACCTTGGTCCACACCAGATGCAGTTTCAATTAATGCAGGTATTTTGTCCTCCAATGTTGTCTCTGATTTGGATTTTTTTGAACAATCTCTGAAGTAACTCGATGCACCTTAGGTCCATTTGATTTCCTGCTCCCACGATATAAATTATTTTACTTCAGCGCATTTGGAGATGGTATTCAGTGGAAATAATATGCTGGTTTACAAGGCATAAAAAAATATTGTGCAAAAATTGTTATTTTATGTTCATGATACCTCTGGTATTGATCCTGATTTTACTTTTAGCTCCCTCTTAACTGGGAGGAATAAAAACCTCTCAAAAGAACTTTTAAGGAACTCCAGTTTTGCAATGTTACTTGGTATCTTTTTTTCTTTTTTCTTTTTTAAATTTATAAATTGAGCACAAAGATGTGAACGTTTATGAGGTCCATTTCCATGTGTAGAATCAGGCAATGAATCAACTAAATGTTAGCAAGCCAAGTACCAGTACAGCCCCTGAGAATCCAGAAAACCATTAGTCAGGTGAATTACTTTATCTTCGTATTCTGCGAGTTTTGGTGGAAATAAAAGATGGTTTATTATGCAGTCTGGGTCTTAATGATCTTGATTTGTGCTTACTGTGTTCTTGTGTCATGTTTCTGGAGCACATTAATATCCAGATCTGGTTGTTTACCATGTCAAAGAAGTATGCTATTCTTCAGAACCAATTGGATTGCACTTGTCTTGAAATCAATGTGAACTAATTGTTGGTTATTCACATTTTTATTCTAGTACTAATAGTTTTTGCTTGCTACGCATATAAATTCTATCGTATCTTTCTGGATGTTACAAAAACAAATATTGCTACTTTTAAGTATTTCAATTTTTTTCTTGATGACATTCAGGAGAAAAACTGATTCTTTAATAGTTACAATCAAGGGTTGACTATTCAAATGGTGCTGCATATTATTGTATTGCAATTACCACTATCTCCACTATGGTAGTGCATTGTAAGTCCTGAATACTTGATATTGCACAAAACAAGTATACCATCATTAACAATGGACTTATGTGGGTTGCAGGTTAGATTTTCCGGCACCAATGCTACAACTACCAAGTTTTGTAGTGTAAGAGAGCGAACCATTTAGCAGTTCTCAATAGCAAGCTAATCTATACACGACTAACATGTAAATTATTGTAACTTAGTTTTCTCCCTCTTTTTATCTTCCCCTTTTTCCTTCTTAAATTTTAACTGTTTGAGAGATTCTTTATTTAATACGAAAAGAGGAACCCGATAGATGGTACAATAGATGTACAAGTCCATCCTGCGCCAAACGCGGAGGGCCCTTTCTGGCAGCTTTAAATACTTTTTGTCTTGAATCTGCTTCAGGTTCTTTTTACGTTCCTCTTCATTACAGCAGCCAGTGATCTTTATAACAATTATTTACAAAGAGAAACTGAAACAGTTCTTGATTTAAATGACCCATATGGTTCGATACTTCCAATATTTTCAGTAAATTTAAATAAAATTTAAAAATTATAATATAAATTGTGTACACTAGACCGTCGGGCAAGCATTGGTATTTGCATCGATGGCTAAAGTTATTAGTTAGCCAATTTAATTTCCTTTTTGTGATAATACATTGTTCCTGTCTAATGTACGGTGGGTGGGCCTGGGTGGTTTTGTAGAGAAGGCTAAGTTGTAAAGTCTTCTGACTCACACCTATTTGCACAGCTAGTGAAGGGTGATTAAGGGTTGGCATGGACCAATCTGAATCTATATTTTGGTCAAATTAAACCAATTTTTTTTTTTTTTAGAGTTGCTCCGGAATAGGTTCAGATCGGTTTATGTTTTAGAATAGGTTCGAGTAGGGGTGTTCGTTGTTTGGATTTGATCGGTTTTGAAAGAAAAAAATCATTCAATCTAATTCTTTCGATTTGAGCATGTAATCATCCATTCGGTTTGGTTTTTTTCAAATCTGTTCCGATTCAATCTAATTTTTTTTCGGTTTGGATTGGATCGGTTTTTGATTTTTTGAAAATATTAAAATTTGTTTAATAATTATTGGGCAAATAATATTTTTTTGTATATATTGGCTTTGTAAAAAAAAAAAATTGAAATATAAAAATAACGGTAAACGATAATTTAGTTTTTTTTGGCAATGATAAGATATGAAGCTCTATACAGAAGAAATTTTGTTCATGAGATGTGACTAAGTTTTTTTTTGGTTTTAGTTGATGGGTTAATGAACCTTAAGTTTAGAAATTTTTGGACTATGATTGAGGAAAGGTCCATGTAAAATTAATATATTGGATCGGTTTGGATTAGATCGGTTTTCATTAACCAATCTGAAAACCGATCCAATCCAATTAAAATTTATGATTTTGTTTCGATTTTCAGTTTTTCTGTTTTCGATTTATTCGGTTAACGATTTTTCGATTCGGTCACCGCGGTTTGAATCGGTTTGGATTGGTTGATCAACATCCTTAACTTCGAATATGCAAATCCGTTTTGAATTGGTTTCTGAATCTGTTCTTTAAAAAAAATATTTTTTATGGTAATCTATTCGATTTAAGATGGCCTTTCGTGAAACAGTTAATCCATTGACAAGTGAAGCAAAAGTAGAAGAAATAAAGAAAAATGCATACAATCATTCAACATTCCTCCCTCTTCAAATGCTCAAAATCAAAGTTACAAGTGTATCTTCAAGTAGGTCAATATCAAAAGAGAAGAAGGAATTTTCAGAAATCATGCTCGAAGTAAGTTTTTTTTTTTTTTTTTTGAAATGTTAATTTATTTACTTGACATTGTATATTTTTAAGACTTATATTTTTATGTGTTTAACTTGTCAAATATGGTTAGGAATTGAAAAAGCACAATCAGCCCTTCAATGCAGCAAAGATTGGAAAATCTCAACTTGATGTTTATCTAGGAGAGGAGAATTTGGAGTTTGATGATGATACATTTAATATATTACAATGGCGGAAGGGTAAAGCTAAACGTCTTCCAATTACCACTGTTGCATCTGAATCTGCATTCAGCATTGGGTCACTGATCCTTAATAAATACAGAAGTAGTCTCTTACCTTAATGTGTTGAAGCTTTGCTTTGTACCCGTTATTGGCAGAATGGTTTTTCCGGAATGGTAATTTATTTAATTTGAATTCATTTTATATTGAACCATACTTGTTTGTAAAATTATTTATTTTCTTTTTTCAATTATTATTTATATAGATGAGGGTGCCTCTGATGTGAAGATTGATGAATGATGACGATGGCAGTTCATGTTTTGTTGGAGCTTTTTCAATGCAATGAATTAAGCAAGCATTTTGAATTTGTGATGTTTTTTCCATTTTGAATGGACATTTGTAGGGGTGTTCGCGGTCTGAATTGGATCGGTTTTGGAAGGAAAATTCATCTGATCCAATCTCTTCGGTTTGATCATGTAATCATCCATTCGGTTTGAATTTTTTTTCTAATCCGATCCGATTTGATCCAATTTTTTTCGGTTAGGATTGGATCGGTTTTCGGTTTTTTAAAAATCCTAAAATTTGTTTAATGATTATTGTGCAAATAACATCTTTTGTATATATTGGCTTTGTAAATTTTTTTTTTTAAATACAAAAGTATCAGTAAACGATAATATAGTTTTTTTTTTTGGACAATGAGATATAAAGCTGATGAAATTTTGTTGATGAGATGTGACTAAGTTTTTTCTTGGGTTTAGTTCATGGGTTAATGGGTCTTGAGTTTAGAAATTTTTGGGCTATGATTGGGGAAAAATCCAAGTAAGTAAAGAAAAATTAATATATTGGATCAGTTTTCATCTACCAATTCGAAAACCGATCCAATCCAATTAAAATTTGTGGGTTTTTTTTGGTTTTTAGTTTTTCGATTTTCGGTTTATTCGGTTATCGATTTTTCGGTTCGGTCACCGCGGTTTGAATCGGTTGATGAACACCCCTAGACATTTGTGTATATTGTAGTTAAACTTGATAATTGGTTTCATGCATTAATATTTTTATTTTTTTAATTTTTGGATTGGCTTATAGAATCAGTTTTAAGCAGAATTTGTACGATGATTTGATTCCTAAATTTTATGTGTTTTTATGCAATTTTTTATGTGTTTTTTATGCAGATTTTTTCCTTTTTTTTATTTAGAGCGGGCTGACCCCCAACCCACTAACTCATTCATAAAACGGGACGGATTGTTAAGTTCAGCTTATTTTATCAAAACAGGGCGGGCTAGTCCGACCCATTTTGAACGGGCCAACGGCGAGCCGGGGAGGGCTAGCCCGTATTGCCAGCCCTAGTGAAACTAACACCATAAGTTCATTATTCTTCTAGAAAAGTTATTTGGTACGAAAACTTATGTATAAAAGTTGGAAATTTGGCAATTTTTTAATATTTTTCGTTATTCTTTAGTTGTTTTACGAAAAAAAAATCATATCCGTTAAATCGTTTTCTAGCTCATTTTTTTGGGCCTATAAAGAAAAAGCTTATAAGATATATATTGCTCATGTAACATTCTGGCCTTTCTCTATTATTATTATTATTTTCTAAAAAAACCTAAGTGTTGTAAAAATCAGACCGGATCGGCCGGTTCAACCCCAAAATTGATCATGTGACCGGTCCGAGTAGCATATTGGATCGGATTTGTATGTGAACCTGTTTGACTCGGTGAGATCGAGCCGAGTTTTTCAAAAATAGGTGACCCGCCGGTTCAAAAAACCCTCGGGTTATTCCCCCACCGATAACATAACGGCTATGTATTTTTGTGACACAGATCGAAGGCACAGCCTTAAGAAACAAAAAAATCAGAAACGAAACCAGAAGAGAAATCCAGAAACAAAACCAGAAGAGAAAACCAGAAACAAAACAAGAAGAGAGAAATCAGAAATGGAACCATAAGAGAGAAAACCAGAAAATAGACAAGAGGACTAATCAGCGAAAACCAGATCAGGGCTTATGAGACAGAGGCGGCTGGACTTCGCGAGTTAGTGACATTTATATGCTGGTTTCGTTTCTAGTTTTGACTAATACCAGAGAAAAATCAACAGAGGCGGCTGTTGCTTTTTTCTAACTGAGGAAATGTTAAATGTGAAATAGGAATATTAGGGTTTTGGAAAGTTGGGCGTGTTCAGTGTTTTTTGAACTCAATAGACCAAATCTAATTCACTCTTCTTGCAAACCCACAAAGAAATATTTAATAATTTTGAAATCTTTTATATTTTCATATTATTTCATGTATCAATTTTTCTTCTATTCACATGTGTGCACCTTTATTTTTATTTATTAATGGTAATATATTCATATTTATTTAATTTAAAATAAAAAATTATAACTAGTATCTCAAATTAAAAATTAATAAGTATATATATATATATATATATATATATATATATATATATATATATATATATATATATATATATGCAGGTCATGCGGTTGAACCAGTAACCCAGCACTCCGACCATTTTGATAACCGGGTCAATTTTATTAACATTGATACTTATTGACAACATAGAATTCTAAGCTGGGGCCCTGCCCTTGGATTCTATTCATCATTAATGGCACCTATATCCTCGAGTAGTATTTTTTCAGGACCTCGTTCATCAACAACAAATGGTTAAACAGCAACTCATTAACAATGGAGAAATAGTGCTTGAGCGAAACGCATTATTATATAAAGGCTAGTCGTAGAAAAACCCATAAATTTTTTGCTCAAATAAAAAAAAACAGCTTGTACATCACAATTGTGATGTGCGTAACTTGCGCTTTGTAAACTAATTTAATAATATGATTATTAACGTGACCGACCATACAGTTCAAATATGTATAAAATATGAACTAATTAATATATCCCCAAATATATGATGCTGAATCACTGATGTATCACAATTAACAACATTTTCTATTTATAATCTCCCTTACGTTTTTTTTTAAAAAAAAAAAAATTAAAATCTCCCTTACGTCTTTAATCACAACAAATTTTTAAAAAGAGATTAAAGGAGGTAAAGAAATTGTTGTTTCAATATCACCGGGTTCTATAGCTGTCAAGCGTCATTTTCGAAGCGGGAAACGCGTAATATTCGTAATTAAAAGATAAATCTTATGTACTAAGACGTGTTTGTTAATGTCCACATAAATGGGTCGGGTCAATTGAGATTTTGGTTTAAACAGGTGAGATTTATATAAAATATTTTAGAGTTTTATTTTTCTCATGTTGCATGAGACAAATTGTCTCATGCAACACACAAAAAGTGGATGGAACCCACTAAAAAAAGAGAGAAAAAAATAAAAAAGTGGGTCCCACTCACTTTTTTGTGTGTTGCATGAAACAATTTGTCTCATGCAACATGAGAAAAATAAAACTCAATATTTTAAGTCTAATTTGGTTTGTTATTTAATATAGGTCAAATTATAGATGTGATCTAACCTATATTTTAAAATAGGTAGTATATTTATACTATCACTTTTTTCTACTATCACTTTAATTCCAATGCTATCTCACTACTACTCTAATCATTATTGGATTAGAGTAATAGTTACCTCATTTTAAAAACAAAAGGTTTTGTTATCAAAAAAAAAAAAAAAAAACAAAAGGTTTGACATAAACATATTAGTCTACTTAAGTCAATTAGACATTTAAGAATTAAAAAAATAAATAAAATATTATTAATTTATTATTTAAAATTATTTTATTTAAAATAAATATATGATATGTGCCGGCCTATAGCTTATAGGTTGGGCTTTGTAAAAAAAGTCTATGAGTTGCTTTTTAAATAATTTAAAAAAAAAATTTGAGCCTATTCTATTTTATTATATGTTATAAATGAAATGTATAAGCTGGCCCCATTTATCATCCCTAGGTGGGATTAGCACACTCTAAATTCTTTTTACTAATACACTAGCCTAATGAGGGTAACAATTTGTATTATAATCAAAAGCTAAATCTTGGGGTAGAGCTGTACTAAAAATTTAGAAACCACGGGGACAAGAGGAAGGGTAAGGAAGGCTTAAGGTACTTGACAAATTGAGTTTATACAATTCGATTCAAAACACTATCAAGTTTTAAAATGCAAAAGGTTAAAGGGGAAGAAGACAATGGCAAAACGAATCGGCCGGCCTCGATTCTTTGCCAACCCATTAAAAATGGGTTGACTCGCTCCATTCTATCTCTTGAATGTGGATAAAAAGTCTAACTCATTCTGTTTTATGATGGGTTAACGAGTCAATTCGCTTGAAAAATAAAATTAAAAATAAGTTATATTTTATGAATTTTACATTATTATTTATTTACATTTCACACTTTCCTTACTTTTTTTCCCTTAATCTCATGCCTAAATGTATGCTAAACCTTTATCGTGAATAAAGGTTTTCTTCTTTATTTTTTCTTGGGGAGTATTAAGATAAAATAATTGAATATTACAAAAGTTTAGTGACAAATAAAAAATTACATAATAATAATAATAATAATAATAATAATAACTTATCAGGCTGGGTCAACCCATTTTGACCCGTAACCCAGCGGGGCGAGTTGGTAGGTTGAGATGTGTAAACCAACCCGTTTCGTTTTGATGGATTGACAGGTTGACCCATCATGTTCAACCCATATTGACATATCTAATTATTATTTATATTCTAGTTGAGATTAATATTCCAATTAAAAAAACTAAAAGGAGTTGAAGATCTAGAAGCATTTTTGAAAACTAAAAAATAATTGGAAACAAGATTTCTTAGTCCAATCTAATAACTTAAGACATATATTATAAACATGAATATAAAATCATGGTAAAAAAGAGCTGTCGGATTAGGGCCATTGTAGAGGGAGCTCATAGATTATAAAAGAAGGAAATTAGAGAGCTTCAAGGAAGAGACCTTTGTTCAAAACGAGAAGAGCAAGTGTCTTGAAAAAGTCCGAGCAACTATATTTTATATTTTATCTCTATAAATGATTGCTCAAAAGAATATTTTTTTCCTACACACAATTTATATATGAGTTCCATTGAAAAGATAAAAAAGAAAAAATTTCAGTGGAATCCACATACATGTGTATGTAGGAGAAGAAATTCTTATTGTGTGACATAACAAGTCTTTAACCCTTGATTTATTCTTGTCAATATTAATTACATATTTATAAAGAATCAATTCAACCCAAAAATTTGAACTGCTATATTAATTATTTTATATATCTCTCTCCCATAGAGTAACCATTGGACTTAAAAGGTAAATAATATATTAGGCACAATTTGTCTATGCTACGAAACTCTACAATATTAATTATTTTTATTAATAAAATAGAGACAATGATGATCACACTCGTAACCAACTAATCATGTAGTCACGTTGGCTTGATATCAAGTAAAAAATTAATTCAACCCAAAAACTTGAATTAATAACTAAGGAGCCTTTAATGGTTTTATATCTATCTTAATAATATTTGTATTGTTTAATGTATGGAAAAAGTATTTGTCCTTTTAAATGACATAAATTGTGTCATTTCACTCTCACAAAAAAGTAAGACTCATATCTTTGTTTATTTTTTTGTCCACTCTCTCTCCCATAATCTATCTCTTTCTCTTATTTAAAATGATATAACTTTACATCCTTTAAAATGACATACATTTTTTCAATTTTTTCAAGGATAGAAATACAGAATCTAATATCGAAAAGTTCAAAAATTAAAATGACCTAGAAATCGGTTAAAACCTATCGCAGAGCTTTAATGTGTTTCAAATTTATACAGTAATATTTTTATTCTATCATGTTGATTTGGACTCCAAAGATATACAATCAATTGACTTACAACAAATAACCCACCTTCAAAAACATAATGGAACATAATTAAAAATGATTAACTTTCATCCTAGCCTTACATTGTTAGTATTTAGTTAATGGTCTTTGTTCTTCTCCTTTCATGGGAGAAAATTTTTTTTTTACAGCTGACACAATTTTTGAATGAGTTTCACCATATATTAACTTAAAAAAAAAAAAAAAAAAATTGCACCAAAAGTGATGTATCATTGGCATGAGAATAGCCTTATGCAGAAGCTATTCTCCCTTAGTTAATTCCTTGTTACTTTTGTTTATTTGCTCTCATGTAGACTATTCTCGAAAGTCAGCTTTGCCAGCTGGATATGGCAAAAAAGAATTATCTTCTTTACACTGATCATTGATTATATATATCATCAAAATTTATAGAAGACTAAATTCTAAGAGACAAAGACTAAGAACATCAAAATTTCTTGGTTTGATGTGCAATATTCTTCTAATGGAGAATTTGGGATATCCAAATCTAGAGGATGATAGAATGAGAGAACTCTATGAAGCATCATTAAATGGACGTGTAAGTACCTTAAACACACTGATCCAAAGGGACCCTCGTATTCTGAGCAGAGTTTCCCTCTATCCCTGCACTGAAACCCGATTACACATAGCCTCTTTGCTTGGACATTTGGAGTTCTGTAAGGTTCTTCTTGACAAAAATCCCAGTTTAGCAAGTGAAGAGAACTCCGAAGGACGTTGCCCTCTTCATCTCGCTTCCGCTAAAGGCCACACTGAGACTGTTAAAGCTCTGTTGCTGACAAATCCAGAAACTTGTTTGATTAGGGACAAAGATGACAAGCTTCCTCTCCACTATGCTGCAATGAGAGGACGCATAGGAACCATTAAGGAGTTGATAAGTGTGAGACCAGATTCCATTCGGGAGATAACAGAGAATGATGATGGTTCTATTCTACACTTGTGCGTTCGGCATAACCATCTAGAGGCCTTGAAACTCTTAGTGGAATCAGTTAACGGAGACAATCAATTTCTATCTGCCAAAGACAAAGAGGATAACACCATTCTTCATTTAGCAGTGAAACACAGACAAATTAAGGTACTATTTATAAATTTTCTATATGAATATAATTATGACATGATGAAAGATATATAACTGTTATAATTTATCGTAAATTATTGAGTCGTATTTATTAATTAATTATTAATTTTTATAAACTATAATAATTAGATTGACGGAAATCAACTGTGATTAGGTTAGTTGTAAAGATGGTAAATTTTTTTGGTTGTAAATATATTCTTCCCCTTAACCCCCAAGGGTAGCTCAGTTGGCAACTGAGCTCTCAAAGGGTTTGCTTGAGTATGTGCCTCCTTCCTCGAGTGGGGGATTAGTCTCATCCTTTTTCCGGTAACGAAGCTCAATACACCCGTCCTTCCAATAAGGGGCTAGCCTACATGGCTGTACCCTGAGAGCAAGGTGACAGGAAGAAGTTGAATGAAGATACCTCCGTCTTGTACCAAAAAAAATATATCCTTTCCCTTTGTTTTATTTGATAAAGAAAATGAATGAGTGGCAGGTAAATTAAACAACAGTAACACGGTTGTTCTATAACTTTGCAGATCATCAAATACTTGCTTTCGCTATCTGAAATGAGTACAGCAATGAATAATTTGAATAGGGAGGGCTTAACATCTTTGGACATGTTGGGAAGCTCCCCAAGAGATTCAATTAGCCTTAAAATTGAACATATGTTAACAGAAGCAGGGGTTCAAAGGTTTGCACAACAACCATTGCCGAACTCTGCACCAAGCAATGAACCTCAACAACCACTGACATCACCAAACATAGTAAAGGAAAATCATGATCCCAATAGATGGAAGAGGTTAGAGAAATTCTGCACAAGGTACTTGATAAACCAAGGTAATTGGATAGATAAAAAGACACGTGAACAATTGATGGTGGCGGCCACCGTGATTGCCACCATGGCTTTTCAATCGGCGATTAACCCACCGGGTGGTGTTTGGCAAGCTGATACAAAAGATGGTAACAACGCTTGCACTACTTATAAGTTATGTGAAGCTGGCACTGCTGTTGTTGGTTATGTTTGGTCCCCTGATTTTCAAAAATTCATTTTCTTCAACTCAGCTTCTTTCTTTGCGTCTCTTTGTGTTTTGTTGATTCTGATTAGCGGGTTTCCGCTTGATAATAAGGCCATAATGTGGATCTTGGCCGTTTTAATGATTGTAGCAGTGACATGCATGCTGCTCACATACATGTGGGCTTTGGCATTAGTGAGCCCTAATCATATTTATTATAGAATTCGTGGTCTGGGCTATGTTATGGTTGGTGCTTGGTCTTTCTTGCTTGGAGTTGTGGGTTTGATTCAAACAACCCGAATAGTATTCTGGGTAAGGTCACGGCGGCACCGGTCCTCCAAAAATGCTCCACCGAGTCAGAACTCTCCCGGCCGGTTGATAATGCTCTAGTGATTTTTGTGCCCAACAACATTCATGAATTACTCTACTAGTTGGTTCGATTAAGTTGGAACAACTCCTAAAAAGTTTATATATTTGGTTGGTGGTGTGTTATTTTGATTTGATGCTAAGACTTGCTGTATTATCATAGAACGAACATCTTATTTTATAAATATCTCAATTTATATATTTGTGCTAATAAATTGCTAGATGTAGATCTGACTCAATATTTGTTATTTCTTTAACAAACTCTTGAAATCAGGCTTTTTGACCCTTATAACCTTTTATTAATAATTAATTATCAAATTGACTTTCATTATAAATTATTTCAAAAATTTAACCTCCTTAAAAAACATAACACCAATCTGCCCCTATTTGACCGTTGACCACCAAGCCTATCCCGGTACACTCCTTTCTACCCGGGTATTTTTTAAAAATTTATGCCTACCCGAGTAGAGAAGAGTGTACCCGGATAAATTTCTTGACATCTGGAAAATTGCTTGAATTATTTACCCGGGTACGTAGGGGTGTACCCGGGTAAACTATGTTATATAAGAATCTGAGAAAAATAAATACAGCAACAATTAATAATCAGGATAGGTAGTTGATCAATTTGAGTGGTTGATGATTCTCCTATTCCCAGCTCTGTGTTCAGTCCCTCCACTTTTTGCTTCAACTCCTCCTTATATGCATCTTCTTCTTTCTCGCTGGATTCTTTGGTTCCAGTCTCTTCTTTCACTCTCAGGTTTTCCTTCTCAATCATAATTACATTCTTCAATATTTTAAGCTTGTTTTTCTTAGATTTTGTTTTGTTTTGTTGGAAAAATATTTGAAGTAAGAGATCGATGAGAATTTGCAGGAAGATGAATATGATCTGAGCTTGAGGCCGAGGATGAAGGCGAGTTTGCTTGAAAAATCGATGAAGGAAGAAGACGGAGTACCGTTTGTGATTTCTTTTCCTGTTTGACATAATGCAATGTTTATGAAATTAGTTGGTTGGATAATTGATTTCGGTGAATTTACTATGTTAATATTTTGATTTCATAGCCGTTTATGAAAAGGATCACAATGCTCAAATATATTATTTCATTGTTTTTAGATAGGATCAGTGTTAAGCAATTTTTTCAAAATAATTCAAGCAATTTAGTATTTACCGGGGTACACCCCTACCTACCCGGGTAAATAATTCAAACAATTTTTTCGATGTCAAGAAATATACCCGGGTAGGTAAAATTTTTCAAAAAAATACCCGGGTAGGGAGGAGTGTACCCGGGTAGGCTTGGTGGTCAACGGTCAAACAGGGGCAGATCGGTGTTATGTTTTGTGAAGAGGTTAAATTTTTGAAATAGTTTATAATGAAGGTCAATTTGATAATTAATTATTAATAAAAGGTTACAAGGGTAAAAAAGCCCTTGAAATCATCTTGTCTTGACAAGGATTTTGCAACCGATCATAAAAGAATACCTCTATCTCTCTTAGTTACTTTTGATACACTGTTGTTTTATTTATGGAAAAATTATTTGTGTTTAAAAGGATGTAAGTTGTGTTATTTTAATTTTTTTTGCTCTATGTATTCCCAGTAGTACATAGATATAACAGGAAAAGTTGTTTTTTTCTCTCTCTTCTCATTCACATCAGTTGACGTGGAAAATTAAATTTTTTTTTTCATGTTATAAGTATGTACTATCGGAAGTATATAGAGTAAATAAACTAAAATAACACAACTTACATCCTTTTAAAATTAAGGGTACACACGAAACCCTTTATTTATTTATAAAATCTTATCTTACACTTTATTAAATAAATTTTATTATATAAATAACTAGGGAAGAGTTATATTTACAAACTTTTTGTTTACAAACTACGCTATCTTCTCCCGGGAGAACACTAGGTTACACTATATTCTCCAAGAGGTACATAGTGTAATTTGTAAAAATTTATAAAAAAAAAATTGTAAACGAATTATTCCCCAAATAACTATGTGAGATGTTAAATGTATTGACAACATCATAATATATTATTTGGATACAAACATAAAACTTATTTCCATTTCATCAATTTTTTGTAATATATGCATAGATATATACATTTGGATGTTAAAGCTTATAATGCATCATCCAAATGCCATAAATAAGATTAGAATAATTTTAAGGTGGGAATTGCTATAATATCCATACACTCTTCTTATAGTATATAGGATAAATTGTTAAGTATTTATTTTTTATTGATTTCATTAAAAAATACTAAAAAGACTATTAAATGTAATATATAATGAATAAAATGATTGACGAAGCCATCCAAATTATTTTTCTTGAGATAATGATTGAAAGACATTCGTTAATTAGTTGAAGTGAGACAAAGCATTTACAGCTAGGGTTGGCAACATGGGTCAACCCGATCCGATTTAACTCAACTCGTATTCAACTCGAAAAAAATAACGAGTCAGAAAACTCAATCCCACCCGACCTGAGTCGGGTTAGGGTTGCCTCGTGGGTTGGCAAAAATAGCTCGCGAGTTGGCTCATTTTCATTCTATTTAAATGACCCTGTACTGTTAATGAACCAGTTATGTGGCTTCTATTAGCTTAAACAAAAGGTTACAAAATGAGAAATAAAAGCAAAATATTTTAGTTTCGAATTTTCTTCACAACAAATTTACATCAACATCCAGAAACAATCATAACCACTTGCTACCAAGTGAGTAAGATATTTGAACCAAACAGAATCAGCACGACCGAACAATATAGAAATGGTAGAGATGTGAGAAGATTAGGGACTTAGGTTTAGAGAAGGAAGAAAAATGATGACAACATATGTGTGAATTTTGTCCATTTTTTAATATTATATTTTGTATTTTTTATAAAAAAAACTCAACCTGCGAGTTGGCTCGTTTGACCCGCGGGTTGGCTCATTTTTTCACTAGTTGAAACGAGCCGAGTTGACTCGGGTTAGCAGCTCATTTTTTGTCAACTCAACCCGACTCATTTTTGACGAGTTACGAGCCAACCAAACAGGTTGACTCGTTTTTGCCTATACCCTATTTACAGATACAAAATAGACATATATATTCAAATATGTTATAGACATTGACAAAAATATCATGTACCTGCTTTTTTGCCGCGAACTATGCCTGTCTGAATCCCAAAAAAAAAAAAAAAAAATCCAAGATATGAATTTACTTGTGAATCCTCTACATATTACTGGCTTTATTTTATGAAATTTAAAATGTACTTGTGAATATACACATTGTTATGTGTTTATATAATCATATTACCCTTAAAATTATTAAAAAAATGTTAATTTATATATCTACTATTAATAAAAGAGAATAGAGTGACAACTTTTATTTTATAAAATTTAAAAGTATCTTTATTCAAATATTTTCAATTAATACAGTTGAGATCAGAATTCTAATAAAAAAATTAAAGGAATTGAAAATCTAGAAGGATTTTGAGAATGAAATAAAAAAAAATATCATGCAACCCTCTCAAATGTTGGGTAAATGCATATGAATGATTTTATTATATTTTTTAATTTTCCCCCTGCAAGAATTCTTTGGATTTTGAAACATGTATAATGCATAACGTTTTTTTGTTTTACTTTATGCTTAAATTCAACTTTCATTTTTTATTTGATTGATTGGGTGCAAGGATTGAACTCTAGATTGAATTGTTGAATGAAGGCACTTAAATAATTTTATTATATCTCTTAGCAATTGAAAAGAAGATTCCTTAATCTAATCTAACAACTTAATGAACATATAATATAATTCGATAAAAGAAAAAAGAGGGGTTAGGTGTGGAGGCCATATAGTAGAAGGAGCTTGCGGTTATAAACTTATTTTCTGTGATAGAATTAATTTATGATATCTTGTATCTCTTTGGATTTTATTTGTGCAATGAGAGGCTAAATTACCTTATTCTAGGAATAGGATGTAATCTTCTACTCCTTTGTGATGTGAATGATTGCATGATTTATTCGTACGTGTTAATATTAAATTACTTTTTCTTGATTCATTCCATTTGATTTTAGTATTTGCTTTATGTTACACGCCATATTTGTATTTTTTTAATGTATTATAAAAAGGATCTAAAGATAAAATCTAATGTTGAAAAATTAAAAGATTGAATTTAAGAATTATAACTTAGAAATAGGCTTAATCCAATCGTAGAACTTGACGTATTTCAATTAACATATTAAGTAAATATGAAGTTTAATTTTTACACATTTATTTGAACTGAATAATAAATAATGAAGTGAACTACAATAAATAAATCGCTTTCAAAAACATAATGAAATATTTACAAAAACATAATATACTTTCATCATAACAAGTTTTTTTTTTTTTTTTTTTGTGTGAAAAATATCGATATGCCGTCCTTTGTAAAATGCTCAAAGGAACCAAGTCAGTTTGACAGCAGGGATATTTAATCATAAGAATTCTCTTCTTTTTGTCTTTTTCTTCCATTCACTCATTGATTATATCATCAGTACTTGTTGAAGATTAAGATACAAAGATCAAGAGCATATCAATATTACTTGGTTTAATTTCCAAAATTCCTCTAATGGAGAATTCTGCATATCCAAATCTACAGGATGATAGAATGAGAGAACTTTATGAAGCATCATCAAATGGATGTGTAAGTACCTTAAACACACTGATCCAAAGGGACCCACTTATTCTGAGCAGAGTTTCACTCTTTCCCTTCATTGAAACCCCATTACACATAGCCTCTTCGCTTGGACATTTGGAGTTCTGTCAGGTTCTTCGTGACATAAAGCCCAGTTTAGCAAGTGAAGAGAACTCAGAAGGACGTTGCCCTCTTCATTTGGCTTCTGCTGAAGGGCACACTGAGATAGTGAAAGCTCTGTTGCTGACAAATCCAGAAGCTTGTTTGATCAGGGACAAAGATGACAAGCTTCCTCTCCACTATGCTGCAATGAGAGGACGCATAGGAACCATTAAGGAGTTGATAAGAGTGAGACCAGATTCCATTCGGGAGATAACAGAGAATGATGATGGTTCTATTCTACACTTATGCGTTCGGCATAACCATCTAGAGGCCTTGAAACTCTTAGTGGAATCAGTTAGAGGAGACAATCAATTCCTATCTACCAAAGACGGAGAGGATAACACTGTTCTTCATTTAGCAGTGAAACGCAGACAAATTAAGGTACTATTAACAATTTTTATTTTTTATAAGAATATAATTATGAAATGATGGAAAGACAACAGATTTTATATTGTTGTGTTATAAGTTAAATGAATAAGTGGTGGGGGTAAACAATAGTAACGGCTCATGTATAACTTTGCAGGTTATCAAATACTTGCTTTCACTATCTGCAATGAATAGTTTGAATGGGGAGGGTTTAACATCTTTGGACATGTTGGGAAGCTCCCCAAGAGATTCAATTAGCCTTAAAATTGAACATATTTTAACAGAAGCAGGGGTTCAAGGGTCTGCACAACAACCATTGCCGAACTCTGCACCAAGCAATCAACCTCAACAACCCAATAGATGGGACAAGTTAGAGAACTTCTGCACAAGGTATCTGATAAGCAAAGGTAATTGGATACATGAAAAGACACGTGAATATTTGATGGTGGCGGCCACCGTGATTGCCACCATGACTTTTCAGCCAGTGATTAGTCCACCGGGTGGTGTTTGGGCAGCTGATACAACAAGCGATAGTTACTCGTGCATTGAATATGGTTTCTGTGAAGCTGGCACTGCTGTTGTTGGTTATGCTTGGTCCCCTGACTTTCTAAAATTCATATTCCTCAACTCAGCTTCTTTCTTTTCGTCTCTCTGTGTTTTGCTGATTCTGATTAGCGGGTTTCCGCTTGATAATAAGGTCATAGTGTGGATATTGGCCGTTTTAATGATAGCTGCAGTCACGTGCATGCTCTTGACATACATGTGGGCATTGGGACTGGTGTGCCCTAATCATATATATTATAGAATTCGTGGTCTGGGTTATATTTTGATTGGGACATGGTCATTCTTACTTCTTCTTGTTTTTTTGATTCAAACATCTCGAATATTCTTCTGGGCAAGGTCACGGCGGCGACGGTCCTCAAAAAATGCTCCAGTGCTGAGTCAGATTTAGCTAACGCTGGAATTTGTGCTGCTTTACGACAGTCCCATAATGTGTACAACGGGAAAATTTCTTGTACACCCGTATTAATGTTTTGAAGAAATAGAAAGTGTAACAACAAATATTATAATTTAGATATCATTGGCTTTATTCTTGATAGTGCAGATAAGTTATCTAAATTCATTCCTAAAATAATGTTGTTATTTTGGGTTAAAAAATTATAATGAGAAAGCCTATTATAACTTTGAAATAAATTATAATTATTGATTTTTGTCTAAAACAATGTCGTTTTGGGTTTAATGTAGATAATTTATCTACATTGTCTGCAGTAAAGCGATCCCATCATTTATACACGTTTGTAACAACAAATATTATAATTTAGATATCTGATTCTTTCGGGATTTTATTGTGTGTAAATTTTTTTTAAAATACCATCCAAGAATACTATCCAGGGGTGGTATTTTAGGATTTCTATGGCAAGAAAAAATTTAATACAACTAAACATAGCATTAAGAAAATTAATCCAATATTCCCGGGAATATTTTAGTCTACCAAACACCTTTTTGGTAACATTCCCATAGAACTCATCTTCCCATCATTTTCCTGGAAATTGTGATTTTCGGATAAAAAAAATTCCTCCTCTGCCAAACGCCCCCTAAATAATTTTATTATATCTCTTAGCAATTGAAAAGAAGATTCCTTAATCTAATCTAACAACTTAGAGAAAAGTTATACTTATTACATTTTTTTTTACTATATCTTACTGTCAAATCTTAACAGTTGATTTTCCCCAATTTAACAATTATAATTTATTAAAATTTAATAATTAATTAATAAGTGTGATCCAATAAATTATAATTGTTAGATTGACGGAAATGATTAAGATTTGGTAATAAGAAAAAAAAATTAATAAGTATAACCTCTCCAACAACTTAAGGTACATGTACTATAATTAAAAACAAAAAACAAAAAGAAATGTGAGGTGGAGGCCATAGTAGAAGGAGCTTGCGATGATAAAAAAAGAAGAAGACAATTAGAGAGCTTCAAGGAAGAG
This sequence comes from Gastrolobium bilobum, assembly GCF_033153095.1. Taxonomy (NCBI): domain Eukaryota; kingdom Viridiplantae; phylum Streptophyta; class Magnoliopsida; order Fabales; family Fabaceae; genus Gastrolobium; species Gastrolobium bilobum. The sequence continues at coordinate 368,810 of NW_026899159.1, read as the reverse complement.
ACCATTGATCATGACAAGTAGAGCAAGTGTCTGGGAAAAATCTCAACAATATATTATGGCTTTTTTACCCTTATAATTCTTTATTAATAATTAATTACCAATTTGACTTTCATTATAAACTATTTTAAAAATTTAACCTCTTCAAAAGACATAACACCAATATGCCCATGTTTGACCGTTGACCACCAAGCCTACCCGGATACACCCCTCCCTACCCGGGTATTTTTTGAAAAAATTTGCCTACTCGGATAAGGAGGGGTGTACCCAGTATTGTTCTTTGCACCTAAAAAATTGCTTGAATTATTTATCCGGGTAAGAAAGAGTGTACCCGGATAATTCATGCGGTGGATGGATTGATTGTATGCATATATTGTCTGTTGTGAGTTAAAGTTGTAGTCCTCTCTTGAGGCGTTTTGTTGCTGAGCATGAAAGGAGTGAATCCAATGTTTAGATCAAGTTAATGTTTTCTAGGATTTCGTATGGGTAATTAGTTTTTTTACTGCTCGCCTAATGCGTAGTACTTTCAATCTTATGGTTAGTGTGAAAGATAAATTATACTAGAAATGATTTAACCAGTCCCATGAAAGGACTGCACATGAAAGCAATGGTTTGAAATCTTTGAAATTTTGATTGGATACAGACAATGTTATATAAAGTGACCCTATTGTCTTAATTACATATGTGGACTCACGCATGGATTACCCGGGTACACCCTTCCCTATTCGGGTAGGCAAAAATGTTCAAAAAAATATCCAGGTAGGGAGGAGTTTATCCGGATAGGCTTGGTGGTCAACGATCAAACAGGGACAGATTGATGTTATGTTTTTTGAGGAGGTTAAATTTTCGAAATAGTTTATAATGAAGGTCAAATTGGTAATTAATTATTAATAAAGAGTTATAAGGGTCAAAAAGCCATATATTATACTTTATCTTCTACTCCATTATTTTATGTGATAGAATTAATTCATGATATCTTGTATCTCTTTGGATTTTATTTGTGCAATGAAAGGCTAAATTACCTTATTCTAGGAATAGGATGTAATCTTCTACTCTTTTGTGATGAATGCTTACATGATTTGTTCTTGTTAATATGAAATTACTCTTTCTTGATTCATTCCATTTAATTTAAGTACCTGCTTTATGTTACTCGCCATTTTTGTATTGTTTAATGTATTAGAAAAAGGATCTAAAGATAGAATCTAATATTGAAAAATTAAAAGATTGAATTTAAGAATTATAACTTAGAAATAGGCTTAATCCAATATTAGAACTTGACGTATTTCAATTAATATATTAAGTAAATATTAAATTTAATTTTTACACATTTATTTGAACTCAAAAATAAATAATGAAGTGAACTAGAATGAATAAAGGGGCCCACCATTTAAAAAAAAAAAAACTAAAATAAAAGTTGAATCTATGGCATATGAAAAATTTATGACATAAGAAATATTTCTCCCATAAATAAATCACTTTCAAAAACATAATGAAATATTTAATAAAACATAATATATTTTCATCAGTACAAGTATTTTTTTCATATATACATAAGAAGGGCCAAAGCCCAAAGAAACAACGGCAAGAAACAAAAACAACGATAGAAAAAGTAGATAAGTTATCTGCAGTAAGCCTAATACTACGTCGTTTTGGGACGAAAATTATAGTGTTTTTAAAATTTTAATTTATTTCAGTGTTAATTTATAATTATAATTTTTTAATCTTTCAAACTAAAAATGTGATGTCGTTTTAAAAATAAATACAGATAACTTATATGTATTAAGTTCACGTTATATGATAAAACAAGGGAAATCATTTTCTTATGTAATAGGAGATAGTTTTCTCATGTTGTGAGACATCGAAATTCGTGCTATCTTTTTAGTTTTTTCTTCTTTTTTAATAAGTGGTGGGCCCCACCACTTATTGTGTCTATGACATGAGAGATGATATCTCATGTGACATGAGAAAAGAGAAGCCCTAAAACAAACAGCAAAATAGAAAAGACTAAACAGAAGGAGGAGCAGGATCTTCTCCAGGATCAAGGCTATCGACTACAATAAGAGGCAGCAGATTCTGATGAGGAAAAGAAAAAACAAAGAGGCCAAAGCTTTTGTTGATAATATCTTTAGCCAACAAGTCGGCATACATGTAGGAACATCGGCAAGAGAAACAGTCCAACCCTTGCTCAACCAAATCAAAGGAACCAAGCCAGCTTGACAGCTGGGATATTTAATCAAAAGAATTCTCTTCTTTTTGTCTTTTTCTTCCATACACTCGTTGATTATATCATCAGTACTAAAAAAAGAATTCTCTTCTATACACTGATAATTGATTATATATATATATATATATCATCAAAATTTGTTGTAGATTAACTTTTAAGATACAAAAACTAAGAGCATTAATATTACTTGGTTTAATTTCCAAAATTTCTCTAATGGAGGATTTTGCATATCTAATTCTAGAGGATAGAATGAGAAAACTCTATGACGCATCATTAAATGGATGTGTTAGTACCTTAAACACACTGAACCAAAGGGACCCTCTTATTCTGAGCAGAGTTCTCTATCCCTCCACTGATACCTCATTACACATAGCCTCTTTGCTTGGACATTTGGAGTTCTGTCATGCTCTTCTTGAAATAAATCCCGATTTAGCAATTGAAGTGAACTCAGAAGGACGATGCCCTCTTCATCTCGCTTCTGATAAAGGGCACACTGAGATCGTGAAATTTCTGTGGCAGAAAAATCCAGAAACTTGTTTGATTAGGGACAAAGATGACAAGCTTCCTCTCCATTATGCTGCAATGAGAGGACGCATTGGAACCATTAATGAGTTGTTAAATGCGAAACCAGACTCCATTTGGGAGATGACAGAGAAGGATGATGGTTCAATTCTACACTTGTGCGTTCGGTATAACCATCTAGAGGCCTTGAAACTCTTAGTGGAATCAGTTAGAGAAGATAATCAATTTCTATCTGCCAAAGACAAAGAGGATAATACCATTCTTCATTTAGCAGTGAAACGCAGACACATTAAGGTAATATTTACAATTTCTTTTTATAAGAATATAATAATTATGGCATGATGAAAGATAATTTTAGACAATAAATTTAATACTGTTGTGTAATTTGATAAATAAAATGAATAACTGGGAGGTAAATTAAACAACAGTAACACGGTTTTTATATAACTTTGCAGATCATCGAATACTTGCTTTCACTTTCTGAAATGAGTACAGGAAAGAATAGTTTGAATAGGGAGGGTTTAACATCTTTGGACATGTTGACGCGCTGCCCAAGAGATTCTATCAGCCTTAGAATTGAACATATGTTAACAGAAGCAGGGGTTCAAAGGTTTGCACAACAACCATTGCCGAACTCTGCACCAAGCAATGAACCTCAACAAAACATAGAAAATGAACCCAATAGATGCAAGAAGTGGTTGGACAAGTTCGAGAACTTCTGCACAAGGTATCTGATAAGCAAAGGTAATTGGATAGATAAAAAGACACGTGAATATTTGATGGTGGCGGCCACTGTGATTGCCACCATGACTTTTCAGTCAGTGATTAGTCCACCTGGTGGTGTTTGGCAAGCTGATACAACAACCGATGGTTTCGCCTGCATTGAATATGGTTTCTGTGAAGCTGGCACTGCTGTTTTGGGTTATGCTCAGTCCCCTGACTTTCTAAAATTCATTTTCTTCAACTCAGCTTCTTTCTTTTCGTCTCTTTGTGTTTTGCTGATTTTGATTAGCGGGTTTCCGCTTGATAATAAGGCCATAATGTGGATCTTGGCCGTTTTAATGATCGCTGCAGTCACGTGCATGCTGCTCACATACATGTGGGCACTGGGATTGGCGAGCCCTGAACATATTTACTATAAAATTCGTGGTCTGGGTTATATTTTGGTTGGGACATGGTCATTCTTACTTGTGGCTGTTGCCTTGATTCAAACATTTCGAATAGTCTTCTGGGCAAGGTCACGGCGACGGTCCTCAAGAAATGCTCCAGTGCTGAGTCAGAATTAGCTAACGTTGGAATTTGTTGCTTTACGACATGCAGTCCCATAGTGTGTTCAACACGAAAATTCTTGTGTACCCGTATTAATGTTCTCAATAAATAACAAGTGTGGCTACAAATATTATAATTTAGACAACATTTATACGCCGAACATCACACTTTTGTATTCTGTCAGTGGTTATGAGCCTACAACATTTAATTGCCTTTTAAATCGTGTGTTACTATTTGATTAGTTTAGTTTTTTATCATTTAATTTCTGTTAATTTTTTATCTTAGTTTTTTATACACTTTTGTATTGGTTTTCTCATGCTTAAGTTTTTTTCCTTGTATAAAAAATGTGTTAAGGGAACGAACCGGAACAGTGGTAAAACTGTTCCTTCATAACATAAAAGATCATGAGTTCGAATCCAGGAAACAGCCTCTTTGCAATTATGCAAGGAATGATTTTTATTTTTTTAACTTTGAACTAGTAAAAAAGAGAAATTAAAAGTTTACTTTTTCTCTCTCTGAGACAACAAAAGCTTTGATCGGATCATCTGGTCTGAAGACCAAAAGGTAACGGATTATGCAGTTTCTCAATCCAACAGATCATATTTTCAGTTTTTAAAAATTACTTCTTCTAGATTTAAACAATTTTCGTAGTTGGAACTGAATGCAGTTATTTAAAAAATGTAGATAATCTTGCATGTCGAAGCATGTTCATGTCAAGGTACTTGCAATTCCTAGGCATAGCATTAACGACAGTCGATTGGCGTTAGTGGTGGGTGATAGCCACTGTGATTTCTGCTTTTGTTTATTTTGAATTATTTTATTAACTGCTACAGGCTAACCTGGTGGATTTAAAAGAATATGAACTGTTGATCTAAGTTGCACCGCTAATAACATTTACAGCAAATTTAGCATTAGACGAATTATGTCCATTAATTAAGCCATCAGATCAGACGACAATTAGCCTATTGTATAACTAGGAAGGCAAGTCAGAAATAATCTTAAAAGGTAATTAGTTAATATCATGATCATGGAAAATTGTCCTAGATCTTTGAAATTAAAGAAAATTATACTGAACTTTAGTCGAGATTATAATCCCATTTTAACATACATAATTCAAAACACAAACGAATAACATCTGCTCACAGAACAATAGGAAAGCGACCGTAACAAAGGAAAGACGGCCAGGTATAACTGAGGATGATATATCACATATACAGTCCTTCTGGCACCCCTTCTTTCTTCTTGAACATAACTTTATCCTTTGCCTTCTTAAAGTCGGCATGCGTCACCTGAGGAACAAAGATAAAAACATTTGGGTATTGAGGAGGGGAAAAACACGCATATACACATCCCTCAAATAATAAGGTAAAAACAAAATAGAATTTACTTACAAAAAAAAATAGAATATAGAAAATCGCATACCAAAAAGCAGAAGACCTTGACCCGTAAAATAGAAATCACGTCAAAATAGAGTAAAATTTGGCCCAATGAAATGCAAAGTAAGATCATGCATATCTACAAAAGCAAGCTTGGTGCTTCCAACATACACCAATGAAATTTTCACCACGTGATTCTAAATCAAAAAATTTGCTGACTTGACCTAAATAAATTATATTTCTTGACTTTCATTGGCACATTTCTTTTGCTCCAGTATTAAAAGCAAATTGACAGATTCGATTCACTGAAATCCTGCTCTAGTAAAGAAGATAGTAGGAACAGTAATATCGAGTCTAGATTATTTGTAATAGAGGGAAAAGTGGAAACAGCCAAGAAATTGTATTTTATTTCTTTATTCTCAGGGGCAGGGAATAACAGGTGGCCTTCATCCACCAATACTTACTGGTTTTTACTTTTGCTTTTTAGGACCCGTTTGGTGGACTGGATAGGTTAGGAATGGATATGATAAGAGGACCCGATAAAAGTAGGATAAGATATATGACCGATAAGCTAATATCTTCTCCTGTGTTTGATGTGCACTAGATAAGCAAGCGGTGATCGGTGGCGGTTGTGGTGATTAACTGATGGCTATGGCGGTGGCCAATGGTGACGACAACAGTGGTGGTGGTTGGTGCGATGGTGGCAGGTGGAAGTGGTGGTGTCGGAGCCAGTAGTGACAAGTGAAAATTATAGGGGGCTAATGGGCAGTGGTGGTAGCCGATGACAATAGTGGTAGCTAATAGCTCATGGTGATAATCGGTGGCGATGATAATGGCAATAATGGGTGGTAGAGGTGGCCGATTGCTGGCAGCAGTGGTTGGTTGGTGGCAAGGGTTGACCCTCACATGCCCACCAAAATTTGTAGGATAACAACATTGAGCTATATTTGGAATTAGAGGGATGTGACATTTGCTATCTTATTCTATCCATTCCTAACCCAAGTTTCCCCTTAGAATAGCTTATCCTACTTCAGACAAGATAAAATGAGCCAGGATAAACTTATCATATCCTATTGGTTCACCAAGCAATGGATAATAAGAGTAGGATATGATAGCCTATCCCATCCTGTCCTCTTTATCCTGACCACCAAACGAGCCCTTATAGTATTTAAGGTGTTAAGATGGCATTCACAGATTTCTAAATATAACAAATCTAGTTTAACACAACACAAAAAATTAAAACCATAATGGCAGCATCGAGTGGCCATCCCCAAAAGCACTATGGCAGGATAAGAGGATAAAGGGATGATTACTATGCCAAAAATACAGATAGAATGCATATAATTTATACTACACATAAATTCTGAAAAATAAAAATTTAAAGACAATCATTATTAATCTAAGGCATAACTAAACAAATTAGTAACAAAGGAGTCATCAACTTTAACTCACGTCAAATCAACCACACCTTTACAATATATATATATATATATAGGGAAAAGTGTTTGTCATTTTAAATGACACAACTTACATCCTTTCACTCTCACAAAGAGGTGAGACCCACACCTTTATTTTTTTTTGTCCACTCTCTCTCCTCCTTTATCTATCTCTTTCTCTCACTTAAAATGACACAACTTTACATCCTTTAAAATGACACACACTTTACCCATATATATATATATATATAAATGAAGTGAAAATAGAGATAGAAAAAAAAAACACTGATTAAACGGGAAAATAATTAAATAAATAAAGAAAGAAATTATGTAAGAAGTTCTGAGATAAAAACACTGATTGGGACAATTATATCATACCACAAGGAATGTGAACAGGGGATAAGAAAACCAGAGCACGGAAGAGGAAAACAGAAACACAGGAAAGGAAGGACAGGGACCGCAAATTGAAGTTCAGACCTTGGCCAGAAAATGCATGGCTGGCCAGAAGGGCAACAGAAAACATGTGGACTGAAAATTGAGGGGAGGGGCAACTGGGTTTTGTCCAAGGTAAAAAGGGTTTCTAACCATAAAATGGTTCTGAAGTAACACTAAAAAATGGCTTACTAATGGAAGAAGGATGGGACTGAATCAGATCAACACCACTTGTTGGTCAGCTACTGTCCACGCGGCGCTGAGTTCCTTGTAGTAGCCGGTAGGTGTGATGCTCCACCACAGCACGACAGCGGCACTATGATTGGCTACTCTGATACTGTGTGTGTGTACTTTCTCTCTAAATAAGATAGATTTAAGGGGATTCTTTTCCAATTCCATTTCCTAAAAAATTTTCTAGCATCTCAACCCTCTCCAATTTTTTCCTGCCACTTTCATTCACAATTAGGCTGAGAAAGTTTGGTATCTCATAAAATTGTGCTTATCAGCACTACTCATAATTCAAACAACAACTAGGTACCATAACAAATTTCCACAGGATCACATTGTTTTGGCCAATAATTGTACAAAAATATAGAAGTTACTTCTAACCTTCATACGGCGTTCTCGGAGAGCAAGCAAACCAGCTTCAGTACATATTGCTTTTATATCAGCTCCAGAGAACTCATCCTTAGTCATAACAAATTCTTCTAAGTTGACATCATCAGCTAATGTCATCCTTGATGTGTGTATCTAAATTTCATAATTATAAGACCTTTTAGTTATACGATTAAGCACAATATGCATATTAAGAATTTAAGATATCACAGTGAATAGGAAAAACATAATCTGGAGTGTTGTTTTTACCAATTAGTCATGCCTACCTGGAAAATACGTCTCCTTGTTTTGATATCAGGGAGAGGAAATTCAATCTTCCTGTCTATTCGACCAGGTCGCAGCAAAGCTGGATCAAGGCTTTCAATTCTGTTGGTTGCAAGAATCACTTTTACATCACCTCTTGAATCAAAACCATCTAACTGATTCAACAACTCCAACATAGTCCTTTGAATCTCACGTTCTCCACCTGAGTGAGCATCGTACCTGCACAGCATACAAGAATATAATACTAAGAAGTGATCCAAGATATCACTCCTCCACCAGTCCCACACTACCCTCACAAAAACAACAAACCACATTCAAGAAAGGACAGAAAAATTCATACCACCCAGTAACTCCTAAAGTTGAGTTCAACTCACCTCTTTGTACCAACTGCATCAATTTCATCAATGAAGACAATAGAAGGGGAAAGATCATCAGCCACTCGAAAAAGTTCCCTCACAAGTTTTGGACCATCTCCCAAATATTTTTGTATCAATTCACTACCAACAACACGTAAGAATGTTGCTGATGTTGAGTTTGCCACAGCCTGAAAGCAAAAAGGTCTCTGTATTAGACCAAACTGATTTTGCAGAGTGTAGTACATCACAAGCAATGATAAAATCTTTAGAAGATACAGTAACACATGGCGCAATAAATGTGATTCATAACTACACACAAGTTGAACTGCAATTTTAGTAAAGATCATGTACTATCAGTGTTGTCAAATAGCTGCCATGGCATAGCGGAATTTGAAAAAAACAACATTAGACACCAACAGTGTTGCGGTTTGAGTGAAGGAAAATGGAAGCTGCTGCTACCAAGGCAACATGGCGGAACATGGCAAAAAGAGTGGGATCAGACTTTTTTTTCTTAACAGAAGCTTTTGTATTTAAAAGGGACTCAGAACACAACTTCTGCTACCAAGGCACCATGGCAGATCATGGCAAAAAGAGTGTGTTTGGACTTTTTTTTTTTTCTTAACAGAAGCTTTTGTATTTAAAAGGGGGACTCAGAACACAACTTCTGCAAAATCAAATAAACTCCACATCCACCATCTCAAGCAATTGTGACCTGTCCAGCCCATTTCAAGCACAAGAGCTCCATCTCCCACAATTGTGTGATCTCTATTTTTCTTAAGTAAACTCTCCGTCCATTTGTACCTTCTCTTTTTATGTTCTGTGCGTTTCTTTTTTCTGTTCTCCCTGTTTCTCTTTGTTCTCTCAGGCCATTAATTCCTCTTTGCTCCTCTCTCAGTCTGTGCTTCTAATTGCCCCTGCTCTCTCGCTTTCTTTCCATTTCTTCTCACTTCTCGGTTAGTTTCTACTTTGTTACGAAGCTTATGATATGATCCCTTAAGTTTGTCATACTTATTGGTGAAATTTATTCCCTACACATTTCTATTTTATTGTTCTCACATGTTATTAGTTATTCGAATTTATTATATTCAGAAGTTTTTTCAGTATATTTTTTCTTGTGTATATATATATATATATATATATATATACATGAATGAAGGAGGATTTTCTAAATTCAGTATAAGATTAAGAAATCCTACTCCTCATTTCAGCCGATGATTTCCGTGCATCTAACAGCTATAACTTATTTGGAAAAAATAATAAAAATATAACTCAATAAACTACAATCATCAGATGGACAGAAATCGACAACTGAGATAAGGAGTAAGACTTCTTAACCTTACACCGGATTCAAAAGAGAAAAATCACCCCCGGTTTTGTTAGGTGCTTTTTCTAAATGCAAACAATTACTTTTCAACTTGGTTTTAGAAGTGATTAAATGATGCCAAGCAGCTGTCAGTAATTAACAATTTGATATGAGATGTTCAAGGCTTCTACAATATCAATATAATAGTAGCCTAATGATCGGTTAACATGTGACAAACCACTGTTAAAACATGCACACTCCCACACAGGAAGGACCAAAACCACTTTGTTACATGCATCTCTGACAGCAATATAATATAAGCCACAGTTAACTGTTACATACTCACAGCGCAGATGCTGAGTGGCAGGAAAAACTTTCAGTTCATATCAAAGTATTTTTTCATATCTATGACATCTTTTTAGTATCAATTTCATCAATAATACGTTTTCATCTTAACAGCCAAAAGCAATTTTCTTTCATACATAGATTATGAAGAGCTAGAAGTCCAAAACAGAAGTTTTACAAAGTGTCCTCCAGTACCCATAAAGCCACTGACTAATAGCTAACAAATAACAGAATTTCAGGAAAGTAACATGATAGTTAATGCAGATTGCAGACAAAGACAATTAAAAAATACTTTGTATTCCACAAACCATACAAATCAGACAATCACACAAATCTATTTTTGTGCAAGTAGACATGAGAAATCTTAAGGTGTTAGGATGGCATATGCATTCATAGATTTCTTAATATAACTCTTGTTGAACACATACAAAAAATTAAAACCACATTAGTCAATCCCAGATATGAGCGCAGAACGGTTACAGCACGAATGCAGATAGCAGGATGGTTGCTATATTGAAGATAACAGATAGAATGCAAATAATTTATACTTCACACATGTTGTGAAGCATGCACAACTTAAAGGAAAAGAGAGTCAACGGAGAAAACGAAAAACATAAGATGTTGAAATTTATTCCAACGCCCAATAAGAAACACATAATGCACACCTTTGCAAGTAACGTCTTCCCAGTTCCAGGTTCTCCATATAAAATGACCCCCTTAGGAGGCTTGATACCAATGTCTTCATACAGTTCAGGATGTATCAGGGGAAGCTCAACTGCTTCTTTAATTTCCTGTATCTGGGCATCTAAACCACCAATGTCAGCATATGATTCCAAAGGAGCCTTCTCAACCTTCATGACGGAGACCATTGGATCAACTTCATCTTGAAGCAGCCCAACAACAGAAAGAACCTGGTAAAGAAACATATATGATAAGAACCATTATATCTCATGCATCTAATCATATCAACAGTACAAGAAGAGATTACTGACTTAATTACACGGACAACAATTCTTCCACCTCAGTGTCGCACTTGTTCCCAAAGAAAATATTTTTCAAAAAAAAAAATTCACTCGCAACTTTTCCCACCATCTAAAAATTTCATAGATAATGGTGCTTGTTAAAATGGTTTATAGATAAGTTGAGAAATGATTTCAGCTTGAGGGGGTAATATCATGTCAATTTAGAGATGCATAGCTATTGATAAAGAGAAACACATTAAACTCATTCTTAAACACAATCAACAATCGTCAGAGTTAGTACATAAGGTATGCCAAATGACATTCAATCATTCATTTCTCTCGCCAAACAACCCAGAATTTATTATATATTTGTCCCTCCATGAACTATACACATGTCTCTAAAGTCTGGACTATTGTGAGAAAAAAGCACACTAAAATATTTTTAAAATTCATAACCCCACCCCCCAACAAAAAAAAAAACACAAATTGTATCCATTACATTTCAACAAGCACCATTGTCTATGAATCTTTTAGTACTTGTTAATACAATATCATCATATAAAAAATTATTAAATGTGTTAAGAGTTCAAGATATAGTCAAATTATTAAATCTTTGACTAACTTATTTTGTTTTCAAAACAGTTTACAATCAAAACCTTAATGAGACAGCCTTTGATAAAAAATTGATTTTTCCCTAAACATTAATCAAAACCAAACATGTGCCTAGACAAGTCTTGTACCCAGAGGTGCAATGTAGCAGTTCTTTCCCAGCTAAAGTTGCAATTGTATGTTTTAACTTATATACAACACACAACTCCACTCCACTCTTCACTTTCGATTCACTTTCATGCTATAACAGCGGCCAAATTATATGCAATGGAGGGTAAATAAGTTTCACTTGACTTTCAACCGTCCCACATTTATGTTGTGCCTAGCAAGAACGTAGTGATTTTCTTTCCAAATTTTCCACCTACGTAATAATCAAAACCAACTTTCATGTGTCTGTACAAGTTCATTTAATCGTACTACAGCATAATATCTTTAACCTCCACCAATTCAGTCTAAAATCTTAAAACCCGAACCATTCGCCCAACAACAATATCTAATTTATCCACTAAACCCTAGACCTAAAATTTATCATAAGCTTCAGGTATTAAATCAAAACGCGAAACAAAAAATTTAAAAAAAAAATTAACAAATTAGCAGCAAAACCTACCTTGTTATGCATCAAAATTGCACATCCAGGCTCGAGCTGATCCTTATCAACAAAAGACAAGATGCCAACATAGTACTCAGGCCCCACCGAAGAAGAAACAATGGCGTGGTTCTCGTCGATGAGCTCTTCGAGGTTACCAACGCTCATAGGCGAACCCCTAAGGTCATCGACCTTGGATCTGTCTTCCTCGGCCTTCTCCTCCTGGGGCTTGAGTCGCTCCTGGTTCGCCACGAACTCCTCCTCCATCAACAGGTAGTCCTTGATTCGCTCCAGTTTTAGCAACCTCAGCTTGCACTTCGACAGCGGCGTCACCGTCGGCAACCGAGCCGCCGCTTCCGGACCCTTCTGCTTCCGCTGCTTGCGGCCCACACGTGCCGGCGGCGCCGCTGGCTCAAACTTCTTGTCCTTCTTGTCGCTTCCGTCGGGTTTCCGGTCCCCCGGAAGACCTTGCCGGTTCAAACCACCGGGAGTACCTTGTCCCATTCTTTAGGATTCGTAATCGCGATACTCAAAGTTGAGAGAGAAAATCGAGAATGTTAGAATAATACGATTTACTTGGCTTTGTGCTCAAGTTAAACCGGCGATGGAGAAAGCGCTTTTTTATTTCTTTTTATTGAGCCCATTCATTCAACTTTATATCACAAGTTTCAAATGGGCCTTCTATTTTTGCATACTGACACTCCCAGGTCCAGCCCAGTAAAGGGATTTTTATTTTTATTTTGGGTATCCTAATATAGGGAATTTTTAAATCCAGTGTCTGTTATGCAATTATATCTTTGTTCTTCGAATTTATATATGCATTCGAATTAATCCCTAGATTTACAAAATTAATATCAAGTGAGTCTTTCTTGGAGACTAAATGAATTGAAAAAATTAAAGTGCTATGAATTTTATAAATTAGGATTAAACTACATACATAAATCAATTTAAGAATTAAATTGAAAATATAAAATAATTCAAACACCTGAGTTGCTAATCTACACCTCTCAGTCAACAGTTCGCTCCTTAAGCACAACCCATTTACCAACTATATCATCCGTTGGATTAAATGCTTGTCATTTTAAATGATATAATTCTTTTGGGTTAAATGCTTGTCATTTTAAATGATATATTTTTTTGTCATTTTAAGCGAAACGAAAATATTTTAGTGTATATTAATTGAAATTTTATATTCTATCTGCTCCATAATATTTTCTATTTCTCTTTTCTCCTAATCTTGAGAGAGAAGAGAAAATGTAAAAGGTTAATAAATAAATGGTTTGTTTTTTCTAAAGTTATTTTAGAAAATTTTGTTTAATGTTCATCAACGACGTTGTTTTGAAACAAAAATCATGGTGTGTTTGTAATTTTAATTTATTTCAGGGTTATAATAGTCTTTATCATTTTAAATTTTTAACCTTTCAACCCAAAATTACATTATTTTGGTGAACATTAGACAAATTTTTCTATAATAATTTTAAAAAAATTATTCCCATAAATAAATACCAAAATATAGGTTTTTTAATTTAAAATGATACAAAATTATATACTTTAAAATAACAAATATTTTCTCTTTATTTAAATAATTATAAAATTGTTGGCCTAGGCCTATACAAGTTATTCAGGGTAGTCTTTTAGTTTTATTATTTATTTATTCATATAATTAAAGTGAAAATATTAATTTAATTAATTGTTTGTTTAACTTATACTAAAAAACATAAATTAATTTATAATAAATGTTTTAAAATAATTATTACTAAGATATATATATATATATATATATATATATATATCCGGATATTTATTTTAAATTAATATTTATGTGAATTAAAAAAAGAAAAATATAATTTTTTGGTGTGGAATTATGATAATTTTTTTTTATTTTTTTTGTAAACAGAATTATGATAATTTTTAACTATTGAGTTAAGTTGGAAAAAAAATATTGTTAGTTCAATCCACATATTTTATCAGATTATATTATTTTAACATTGTTAGCTCAACCCGTGGATTATATCTTGTTGACTGATGCGGTTATCCGCTTTAATCTACCTTTTTCAACCTTAAGTTTGCATTTTTTTTTTTTAATTCTATAAAAGGCCAGCAAGAAAAATTACATGCCAAGATAGACAGATATTAAAAACATATTTGGCACCTTTTTTTAAATTAAAAATTATTTTTAAGTTAAAGTTAAAATAAAGTTACAAACTGTTTGATTATTATATAAAAAATTTAGTTTAAAAATTATTAAAAAGTTATTTCTTTCAAAAAATAATATGTTCATTTCAAAAAAAAACTGATATAACTTAAAAAAAATTATTTCTAAGAGCTTTTAGCTTCTAATTTTTTTTCATTATAAAAAATGTTTTTTTAGTTATAAGAGTTTTTGTAAAATTTTGTTTACATATTTTTTGCTTATAAGAAGATGAGATGTTAAAAAACACTTTCTAAACAGGAACCGTGATCAACCTTGAAAATTAGACAAATAAATGCTGATTATCAAGCCAAGATCTTATATTCCTAAAACCCCACATTTATTAGCGAAAAACAACAATACTATTATTTGGTGGGAGGTAGCGATCCTGGTAAATTTTGCCAGCAAAGTTTTCAAACTGAGCTTCGGTAACATGGTTTTTCTAACTCAAGACTACATAAATGGATGCATATACTTGACTCTGCCTTGAGAATCCTTGACCATGCATATGCATATAAAATACAACTATAGTAAATATCTACATCTAAAATCGTACATTTCCTCCTACACTTAAAATTTTTGAATTAAAAAAATAAGAAAAATAATAAAAATGAATGTGTTTGATTTTTGTTTTAAAAAATAATAGGTATATGATACAAGGGAAAAGTGTAATTTAGCTAAACTGTAATAGCTTCAAACCTTGAAACCAATATAACCCAAAAGAAAAGAGAGAGAGAGAGAGGGACAGATAAAAACATATGTACCTAGCTAATACAAAATTAAACTCACATGTACTGATTACGTTACTTCTTAATGAAATATGAATCTCATAAGAAAACCACGTGTAAGTGCCATGGTTGACCAAAAACCTAATCAAAGAAGAAAGGACACAATACAAGATAGTAACTGCACGTTGCCTTCAGCTAGTGTTTAGGCACTGGCTAGTTGGAGATGATACTTTGGAAAGTGAACGTCAAGAACTATAATTATAGTTTACAACTTTGTTGCTTGGCACTGGCTACGACTTTATAGGAGATGAAAGTTTTTTTGTACATTAAAGTTGTGATAGATTGGCATGGGCTAAAAATTTTGCCTTGCTCCGCCACGAGATATTACTATATTACTCACTTTTTTTTTGGAAACAACTGTATTACTCTTAACAGGCGAGAAAGCTAGAATGCTTCGACCATAAGCAACACATAACAAACCATAGAAAAAAAAATACAGGATATATCTTAAAAAATTTGTTTTTTTCTTGTATCATAAATTTTATTAAAATATCTTATAATTTTTTTTAACCCATGAAACGACATCGGTTTGAGATTACATGAGATAATATTCTTTTCAGTTGTAGAAAAAAGGTTAGTTCCATTATATAAATATATAAATTTAATTACAGATAAGACAATATTAACAATATAATTTGGGGGGCTTTTACCCCGAATAGCTTTCAAAAAAAAAAAGCACAATTAGATAACTAGAAATCTGGTTGACTAGTTAGGTAATGTAATAGATGCTAGAATAGAAAGTAGGTGATGGTTATTTACCACTGTCGAGGCCTCTGGTTCTTATTCAATGCGATCATTCAATTACCATGCTTGTCAGTTGCCAGAGTACTGGAACTAGTAAATGTAACACGGAACCTCTTGCCATCTGCAGATCGTTAACTGGGGCTGGGCCAGTTCCTTCTTCTTCATTCAAAATTTCACCAAACTTTTGCGTTCATAGTTAATACCGGTCAAACTTACCCATCCTTGTTAAGCACTAAACAACCACAAGGAATAAGAAATTTGTCCAAAGTGGCGCAATGGATTCTCTGCTTTTGTCTTTGTAAAAAAGAATTTATAGATATTAAATATTTAAATATTTAAAATTGTGACTTGTGAGTATATGTGTTAAAGAAGAAAAACATAATTTTTATCCATGAGGTGATGTGAAATCTTAACACAACAAGATTCATTTCACGTGTGATTGGTGTACTACAATAATTTAGTGAAATTGATGTATTGGCTCTGATCTTACCTACCCTGTTTGCTCTCTCACAGTCTCACTGCCTTACTTTAAGAACTCACAGACCACAGCTATCGAAAGAGATAGCACTTATATTTCAGATGGAATTATGTTGAGGACCACCCTATAACTAGAAACTAGGTAGAGAAATAGAGTTGAGAGCATTCTCTCATTCGAATTTCGAATCCAAAAACTGATAACATCAATCCATTATTAATTTGACCCTATGGCATGACAATGTCTTGGTTGGTACTGGTAGTAATAACTAAGGCGTCCGTCTCTATATTTTAGGGGACTTCCAAATATAATACTTCCTTTGTTTCTTTCTTTTCTTTGTATATTTTCATTTGGTCCAACTATGGTTGGCCATGAGCTGTACATATAATAATAAATCCTAAATGTCCACAAATTAACTCCCACATAAAAGAAAAGAGAAGTACATAACATTGTGACCTCCCCACACACCCCACCCAACTTATGAGCGCATATTCATACATCCCACGTAGGGCAATTAATTAATTAAGAGGGAAATAGTGGAAGAATTTGAACATTGAGATATCAATTTTGCCATATTTTCAGCGGATCAGACATGGGCACATAGCTCTCACTGTGCGGGCTTTTGTGTCCGGAGAATATGGTTATTTCTGTGCAGCTTATGTGTCCGAAGACTATTATGACCTCTATGCGAATTATGTTCCCGGAGACTCTTCTTATCTCTGTGCGGATTATAATCCGGGAGATTATTATTATCTTCTATGAGGACTATTATACAAGGAAGTATCCCGCATTGATGTAACTGCTGGTACAAATTAGGAGGTAGGATATTCCTACTACCTATTTTTTCTACTACCACTCCACTACCACTTTAATCACCATTGGATTCAAAAGTTATTTTTTTTTTCTCTCTTCATTCAACTTTTCCTTTAATCAAATGGTGATTAGAGTGGCAGTGGAGTGGTAGTAGAAAAAATAAGTAGTTAGAATATCCTAGCTCACAAATTAGATGCCTTATGTTACTGCACAACAGAGATTATGCCGTGTGAAGAACGTAAGATGTGATGTCAGGTACTTTATTCAAAATTTCTCACATACTAGATTTTTTTGTGTGGTTGAAATACTCATATACTAATTAATCATCTATAAATAAGAGATTAAACTGACGTATATGCACTTTTTTTACTCTCTCTTTTAGTTGTTAATATGGACATACCTCACTTCTTGTCTACACTAATAGTAATTTACAATTTATTATCCTCTAAGATACTTCATGCATAAGTACATGAGAAATCTTATTGATCCTAAAGAAACTCATCAATTTCTAATGGAATACATCGACCCCTAAGACTGAACACATTTTCTATTCTATTTTTAAACTGAAGTACATCAATACAAATAAGATTTTCTTATTTTCTATATGAAATAGAACTAGAAAATAAAAATATGGGACTCTTATGGGGTGTTTGGTAGAGGAGAAATTTTTTTTTTAGCTGGGAATCTCGATTTTCAAAAATATAATTTTTACATTCAGTTTATGATAATATCTGTAAATTTAAAAAAATTCAATTTCTCTAGAATTTCGAAAAATTCCGCATACCAAACACCCCCTTAATTATAAGTGCTCCCGGAGTATATACTCCATTTCCCGAAAGTGAAAAAAAATATGAAATAAAATAACCATAAAAATAAAGATAATATAAATATATTATTATATTAGATACATCTACGGAGAATGCTAGTGACCGTCTGAGCTAGTATTCAGTACTAGACTAATTTAAAATTCAGATTGTTTTTTGTTTTGGGGATTTGTGAATGTTTTTTAGTTCACAAATTAAAATGAAAAGTTATCTTTACCAAAAAAAATTAAAAATGAAAAGTTATTATTAACAAATGTCATAAAAGCATTAATCATTTAAAATAATATTAAACTAAGGCATTAACAATATAAAATTAAATTAATGCATAAACAACATTTATTATCTAATTCCGCTAGGCAAAAAAATTAAAATAATGTTATTTAATTAAATAATTACGTATTTATTGCAGTTTTGGAAAAAATTACGGATCTAATGCACACGCCTCTTTTGGGCGTCACATGTGACGCCTCATTGAGGCGTCTCACCCTAGGGGAAGATGCCCAAATGGGGCGTCTCTTGTGTGGCGTTGACACGTGTCACTTTTTTTTCCAAAAAAAATTTAATTTAATCATAAAACTTCTAAATGCCATAACTTTTGACTCGAGTATCCAAATCAGGTAATTCTTTTTTGATTCCACATAACTTTTCGAGATCTACGCAATGACATCTCATTTGATATATTTTATTTCTCATGAATGTTTTTCAAAAAAAAATTTACCTAAATTAGGCATTATTGCCTCTTGATTGAAACCCAATTTAGACGTGATTGGTGATGTGTTACGTTTTGACACGTGTTGGCACGTGTCACATTTTTAAACTCAGAAGCCTCTGAGTTCTGCGTTTGTGATTTAATACAAAAAACAAATCAAGATTTACCCAATGGGTGCAGCTCAGTTGGTAACTTGGCGCTGAGTTAGTGAGGTTGGATATGTGTTCGATTCCCGCTGAATGCATTCTTGGGGAGGGGGCTGAACCTTTAGCCATCACTGTTTCCGTTCCCCCGCACTCCGGATTAATCCCATAGCCGGCTCAAAGAGTCGAAGCTCGTGGGGTTACCGGAGGGAGCCAACTCGTCTCAAAGAGATAATTAGGGTAGAGTAACTCCAAAAAAAAAAAAACAAATCAAGATTTGATGTGTGATTTAAATTAAAAGTAACAATTATTATTAATAAGGAAAACAAAATAAAGATTTGATTTTTGATTTAAACTCAAATATACATATAATTTGAAAAACTATTGGTGAGAAATAAAATATATCAAATGAGATATCATTGCGTAGATCTCAAAAAGTTATGTGGAATCAAAAAAAAATTACCTGATTTGGATGCTCGAGTCAAAAGTTATGGCCTTTAGAAGTTTTATGATTAAATTAATTTTTTTTGGAAAAAAAAGTGACACGTGTCAACGCCACACGAGAGACGCCCCATTTGGGCGTCTTCCCCTAGGGTGAGGCGTCACATGTGACGCCCAAAAGAGGCGTTACAGTGTGCAATAGATCCGTAATTTTTTCCAAAACTGCAATAAATACGTAATTATTTAATTAAATAACATTATTTTAATTTTTTTGCCAATTCCGCTGGGCATAGAGAAGGTAATTCTTAGAACAGTGATCAAAATATTATTTTTGGGCAAAAGTTTTATCTAAATGTCACTTGAATAGTATTTTTTACCAAACTGTCACGTGGGCGTAATTCGCTACGACCGGTGGCGAATTATGTTCTCCAATGATTTTATAACACGTGCACACTTTCACAGGAAAAAGCTGACGTGTCATAATTCGCTACCAGTGGTAGCGAATTTGGTATGTAATATGGTCACGTGTCACGAAATTATTGGCCACGAAATTCGCTATAAGTGATAGTTAATTATGACACGTGTTATTCACATGATATTTTGAATAAAAAATTTAACAAAGTGAAACTTTGGTCACTGTTGCGTAATTCTTTGTGTGCGCGCCATATTTTTTTTCTTTCTCTTATTTAAATGCTCCCTCAGTTAGTCATTTTCTCTTTCCTCTAGCCTTCGCTAATTTTCTTCTTCATGTGATCACATGTTTCCAAGCAGCGAACATTTGCTGTCTGTGAGTAATGCTTAGGGAACTAGATGACCAATGCAGTTGAGCATTAAAGTCAAAACATTTTGAAATGCTCCAATTAAATTATTGGACATTAAAAATTCGTCAAGGAATGTTATTACATAAAAACATGATTCCTACACATTCAAATCTTAAACAATATTTAACATTTTATTATTTAGATAATTAAAAATATTTAATAAAAATGCTAAATACTCCTTAACTTCTTTAAGAATACTAGCAAAACCTTTTAAGTTATCCAATTACTAATTATAATTACTGGGAAATGATTCGTTTACAAAAAAAAAATTACAAATTTTTACAAATTACACTATATATCCCCAGAAGTACATAGTGTAATTTAGTCTACTTCTGAAAATATATAATGTAGTTTGTAAGAGTTTGTAAATATAACTTTCTCCATAATTGTATGTACATTTTTATTTTCCAGTATTATCGTATGGCATTAATCAATGAAGCTAAGGTCAAACTACATTAATTATTTATAGTAATGGACTAATGGGCTTTGGATAAAATAAATATATATTTTAACATCAATAATCTCAATTTTTAATGATTAAATATTGAAGGGAAGGAAAATTCATCTCGTTAATTACAAGATTAGGGTATGTCATTTAATTGGTAGATCCAACAATTTAAGTTCAAGACGAAGCCTCGCGTAACTTGAGGGAGGCTGTACCCCGAACACCCATCTTCCCTGCTTTTTGTTTGAGTTTAGATTTTATTTTAGTTTTTAAGAAAAAAATTATATTCCCCAATACTATTAGTAAATGTTTTTACTATAATCTATCTCAGCTACGTCCCTGTTTAAATCAATACTCTGGCAAAACTTTTTCCTTTTCTGCTTGATCTCTTTACATTAATATTCATATACAACTTAAATTACCAGCGCTGTAATCCCACTAGCACATTTTAACTAAAATCTTACTTAACATGTATGTCGGTTTGAACATGAAAGTCCATTTACATCTGAACGTGGATTTAGCATGGATAGATAAACATTAAATCAAGCATGAACTAAATATCTATATAATAACCTAGGTTTGACCGAACCTACAAACATATCTTGTCGCAAAATGCTCCCGAGAGCACATGAAGCTCAAATACAAATTACTCACTTCTATGAGTTATGACCGGTTCAAACGGCCTGTGTTTGAAGCTCAAATAATTAATTAAGTTTCCATGTTGCCCTCTCATCATTTGGCCAAATAACCAAAGGCAATGGTCCCAAATTGTATTCGTGTGAAGTAAAAGCTTTACATTTCTCGATTATACTACTGTTCTATCCTGTTGAATATCAAGTAAAAGGAGGATGATATTTAAGTAAATTGTAATAGCTTCAAACCTTGAAACCAATAATCCGAAAGAAAAAGAGAGAGGGACGGATAAAAACATGTACATAGTACAAAATTAAACTCATATATATTAATTACGTTACTTCCTAGTGAAATATGAATCCCATAAGAGAAACCACGTGTAAGTGCCATGGTTGACAAAAAAACCTAAGCAAAGACGAAAGGACACAATACAAGATATAACTATATTAATTACTCTGAATATAGGCGAGAAAGCTAGAATATTGCTTCGACGATAAATTAACAATACATAACAAACCACAATTATTTCCTGAACGAAAGAAAGACTAGGGTAATTCAGAGACACATGATGAAGCAATGCTTGCATATGTTGGTCTCAAGGGAAAGGAAGAACACCGCCACCAACACCGGTTCCAGCACCGCCTCCAGCACCGCCGCCAACACCGCCACCTACTCCTCCAACACCAGGACCGAATCCGCTAACTCCACCAATCCCAGTTGTACCACCGAGTCCACCACCGAGCCCGCCACCAAGTCCACCGCCAAACTGACCACCTAGTCCGGCCCCACCTCCTCCAAAAGGTAACCCATTACTGCCAAGTCCTGAATAACCACCAACACCACCGTAGGTCATGAAGTTCTTCTGGTCCTTCAGACCAGCATCGGTGGGTTCATTTCTCGCACTTGTAGTCACGGCCACAGCAAGAACAAGCATCAAGATACACCACCTAGCCATCTCTCTCGATTCTAAATGTCTCACACAATAGGTGATTTCACTATCTCCCTTTGTGTTATAACTCTATGAGTAGTGCTGCACCAATGTGTTTGTAGAGTATATCTTTTTATAGGGGAAAAAAACTAGCTAAGACTGGTGAGGGGCCGGGGCAGTTGAGCATGGTAAATGAACTTTAATGTACTGCTGCAGAGTCTTGCTGTCATCAAACAAATCGTACCAAATATTATTACAGACTAAATTTCGCACACTGGCGTATAAGTATGTATAGTTTCGATTGGAACACGGTATACTACACAAATAAAAGAGACAAATGAATGGGATCCACCAGTAGTAAACTGAGTCACCTGTAGGTTGTACCGTTTTAACCAGCCAGCAGGCTTGGGATCCGAGGCCAAAGGAAACAGAACCATAGAATTCCACCACTTAGATTTTTTGTTTTTGTTTTTATTTTTTTAGATTATCCCCTAGTAATTTCATAAGTTTATTGGGGAGTTCAGGTTCAGGATTAAGACTTTCAACCTCTCTTAAAAATGATATTAAGGAGAATTGAATATTTTTCATCCTCAACTACTCATCTCTCATGCAGCAATTAATTTACCATCGATAAGATTTTTGTCTCTAATGAACCAACTAATCTTATTATTACTTATTTTAACATGTGGACCTATCTTTCTTTGTCCATAAAATTTGAAATATGATAGCACTTTTTGTTTTTTGTGGTCAATAAAAGAGACTATGACAACTTATGAATCATGACGGATACGTGTATTTCCTTCACGTATCGATGTCGGATACGTATTCGATGCCGATAAGCTTGAATATTTTACCGAATTAGAGAAAGGTGAGATTGTCTGGCGTAACCCACACTAATAAAAAAAAAAAAAAAATCCAACAAACAGTCCGGGCAAGAAAACTATAAACACCCGTAAATTACTTCATGTAACGAAATTTTGCAAGTCTTTGGCTAAAAATCGGCATTTCTCTCCGGTATGTGTTCGATCTCCCAGTATCATGTTTGAAAGGAATTTAAAAACTTAATTATGGATATATCATCCCAAACAGAATTGCATCGAGTAAAGAATAATTGTAATTTATCCACACACAAAAAATACACACTGTCTCTCCATTGATCACAGAGAGTGTCATTTGGATCAGTTTTCTCAATGTGACATGGTGAGAGTGGGAGACCTTTAAGAAGAGATCACATCCTGCGAGCAGGGTGAGTTGTTTGTCATAAACTATTAAACGGAGTTAATGCCTGGGTCAACTATGTCCAATTTAAATCACTGGCTTTTTGGACTCTGGCACCCATAGCCAATACTTATTATTCTGTTCTTGTTTTGCCACTCATGGGAAAATTAAACCTAAAATTTTGATCCGAAACAATTCGGAATTTCTTGATTAATTTAAGTGTTATATTTATCTCATTCAACATAAGATAAATCAAATTACTAAACACACATAATAAAGGTAAGTCTCACCTCTATTTTTTTTTCCTCCAATTATTTGTAAGTCTCTCTTATAATTTTGTTTCACTAAGATAAGATAACTATCTCCAACAACATAAAAAAAATATTTCTCTTAATTTAATTCTAAAATTTTACATCCACCATAATAATTTTTAAAAAATTAATTTTTAGGTCCACCTTTGTTAAATACATATATAAGATAAAAGTGATTCGTATACTTTCACCCAATCACTTGGGAGAGTTTATTTATAATATGGTATCAAAGCCTCTACGATTAAGTGATATAAAATAATCATTGAATCCTTGTACTTCGAATAAAAATTATGAATTTTTTTAACATAGATTTAATGGGACTATACATTATTCATTCCGTAAGCCTAAAAAACTCATGCGTGAAGAGATGTGTTAAAAATATAATATAAAATCGATTAATATGTTTTCACTTAACAACTTAAATTTTTACGAGAATTAAGCTAATGACAAATGCTAGTTCATCTTAAAAAAATGAGATCACAAACTCTTATTCTCATTTCTTAATTATGGCCTCAATAGGACAACTACAATACATATAAGTAGGGTTGTCAAAATAGATTAGTCTGCCCCATTAGTCCATAACTCATGCGAATTAGGGGCAAAAGTTTGTAAAGCTAAAAGACTGACAATTATAAAAGCCTACACAGGTCAAAAGCCTACACAGATCAAAAGCCCCACAAAGCCCTTTGGGTTAGGGTTAACTCGCTGCCCGACTATTCAAAGTTACCATTTCTTTTTAAAGATCGTTTCTTCTATCGGAATCAATATATGCATAAAAAATTTGATAAAGATTCATTTAAAAATTATTTTAATAAATAAACATTTAACATTTCTTAAAATATTCTACAAATAACTGATTTATCATAATTTATTTTTTAAATAAAAAAATATTTACACACAAATATACAAGTGAAATGTCAGCAAAAATGTAATTATTTGCCCAATAACCCTTGACGAATTGGTTCTATATTAAAAGCTTTGAAGTAGGATACCAAAAAAAAAAAAAAAAAAAAACTTTGAAGTATTCGCTTCTTATTATATCTTGGAATACTTATAATGAAGATTTATCATTTTTATGTGCAATATTAATTATTAATTATTAAGCAAATAATATTTTTTTAACATTATATATTGAGAAAATTTAAATCCATATTTTAATAAAATTTTATCTCTTCTGTAATATTTAAATTTTGATATAAATACATATTTATATATTGGATTTATATATGGGGTTTACATTTTTGCAGCTGTTGTATGTGCAGCAATCAAATACTTGCCATATATATACTTGAAAGCATTAAATACAGGGAATCATAATCATACAAAGGATGAAAGCATTAAACGTGAGAAATTATAAATAACTATACACCTGTCATTGTTGTACGTAAAGCGGCTGCAGAAATGATTTAACCTTTACACATATATATATATATATATATATATATTAACTTTATTGTAAATTTTACTGTAAATATCATTCAAGAATGAATAAAATATAATTATAGATAGGGAAGGAATATCTTTTACTTGATATAGTTCATAATAAAATTAAAATTAAAATTTAGATTTGGCATAGTCCTCGTTATTCACTGAACTAAGTATTGATGAGACAAGGTAGGAGTCAACAATTGGTGTGAGTCTTGATTAAATGCTTACTTGCTAAGAACTTCCTTCTAATCTTCCAATATTTTATTATTTCATTATCTTTCTATTTTTTTCCACTATCGTAATTTGCTTCTCACTCTCTCTAATTTTTCTGCTCCAACTTCTTCTAAAACTTCACCTATTTATAGATGTTCTTCCTTTAGACAAGAAGACATTGATATTACCACCACCTTTAGACAATCTTTCTTTATTATTGCTTTTACAATTAATATTTTTAGTATTTTTCAATATATTGCTTCATTATTACTTTCGCAACTAGAGGTGACAATTTAGGTTGAACTCGACGGGTCAACCCGTCAAAACGAGGCGGTTGGGTTATACATTTCAACCCACCTCAACCCGCCCCGCTTAGTTGTGGGTCAAAATGGGTTGGCGGTGGGTCGGACGGGTTGGCCCACGGGTCAGTTTTTTTGTAGTATTTTATTTGTCACTAAGTTTTTGTGATACATTTTTTTATCTTATTACTCCCGTAGAAAAAATTTAAGAATTTTTTTATTATTATTACAAAGGTTACCCATATATTGAGGCAAAAATAAGTTTTTAAAAAATATTTGACTAAATATTATTATACATTTAGGTTTGAGATTGGAAAAAAACTAAAGGGATTGTAAAAAGAAAATAAGAAATATTATAAAATTAATAAAATATTATTTTTTTACTATTTTTTATTTTTAGATGGGTTGACTCGCCAACCCACCACAAAACGGGATGGGTTGAGATTCTCAATCCATATCAAAATGCGGGGTGGGGCGGGCCAACCCATTTTGGCAGGTTGGCGGCGGAGCGGGCCGACCCATTTTGCCACCTCTATTCGCAACTAATCACCTTATCACCACCATTTGGTACTTTTCAATAATATTGTTTAATTATTATTTTCTCAACTAATAATCTTGTCATTTTGATTCGGTGTTTTTCAATGATATTTCTTCAGTTTAGACTCATTTTTTAATATAATAACTTAATAACTCAGCACTCTTTTTTTGATAGCTTTACAACTCATCGATTTACCACTATCATTTGTTGTTTTTCAATAATATCCTTTCATACATTTGCATAATTAAAAATAAATAAATAATTATTAAATGATATTATTAACTTCATTTCTACCCACAATTAATTTATTTTATTATTATTATTATTATATTTTAATGTGATAATATAAAGGAAACATTTTAGTCCTTGGATAAATCTTAGCTCAACCCACTAAATTATAGAACTTTGAAGCTTAAGAGATAGAGTTGTCAAAAGAGACTAGTGCATGGGGACGGCCCCATTTCTGACATTGTAAATTTTTTGGCCCCGTCAATGTAGGACTATTTTTTGCCCTGACCCCACACAGCCCTCTCTTCCAATGGGTTGGATAGGGCTAGCCCATGGATCAAGCTAAACATTAGAAATATCCAAAGAAACATTTGGCCTGTGGATGACATCGATCCAGGAAACTTAGGAAATGGGAATTTTGCAACGACTTGAACAAGGAATGGTGGATAGGATAACAATAGAAAACAGGAAGAGAAATTTTCTCAGGAAAATGAGACCATTTTTCAGAAAGGGTTAATGAAGATGCAGAAGATGGATGAGGGATTGTCGTAATCCACACGAGAGAGATGGAAAATTTGTTGAGAGTGAAAGGAAAAGTAAAAGAGAAAAAGAATCGGACAAGGAAAGAAATTGGGAGTTGAAATTTTAAACCCTATATATGGTTGAATCAGAAAATCACCTCTTTGCTGAACAAGCTATGAATTGGAAAGTAAAGTATAAGTGAAATTGGAAATTGGAAGCGGCAACGTCTATGGGGCTTAGCCCCTCTTTATTTAAAAAAAAAAAAAAAAGTCACTCTTATACGAGAAATACTTGATGATAATTTAAAATGCCAAACATTATGTGTTATTGCACAAATGCTATTTTTTTATTTTTAATCCAGGAATAGATTAATTGCATTAGAAAATATGCAGTATATCAGAAAAAGCTTGATTTTTCAACATGAAAATTCTCACGTATTGATCCAATGGTACTTAGTATAATTATAGGGTCCCATTGATTTTTTTATTTAAAAAAAGTCAAGATCCGCTGGGGTATCCTAGGTTTCTATGTGTTGCTGCAAAAAATTTATTCTGCAACGATAGGAGAAGTATAAAAGCCATTATTATATTAATATTTTCTTTCTTTTTTTTAAACAATAAATATTAAATTTTTAGAAGGCTCGCGAGTTGGCCCTAATTAATTCATAAGGCTTTGTGGGGGCTTTTTGGCCCATGAGGGGCTTTATCGTAGTGGGCTTTTTGGCCCTGTATGATTTTTTGCCCTAACTCATGCTGGCTAGGGTTAAATGGGACGGATCAACCCATTTTGACACCTAAAAAGTACTTTGGGAATTAAAATTTATTTTGATAGCTCAACAACATATAAAACGAGAATCCAAGATTTGCATCAGAGCAGCGCGTGGGCTGCATTACCTCCATACAGGCGCGAAACATGTCTGGATTGGATCGGTTTTGGAAGCAAAAATCATCTGATTCAATTCCTTCAGTTTGATCATACATTCGGTTTGTATTTTTTTTTCAAATCCGATTCGATCCAATCCAAATTTTTTCGGTTTGGATTGGATCGGTTTTTGGTTTTTTGAAAATACTAAAATTTGTTTCATGATTATATTGCAAATAATATCTTTTGTATATATTGACTTTGTAAAAAAAAAAACTTGAAATACAAAAGCATCAATAAACGATAATATAGTTTTTTTTTTTTGCAATAAGATATAAAGCTCTACACAGATGAAATTTTGTTGATGAGATATGACTAGTTTTTTCGTGGATTTAGTTGATGGGTCTTGAGTTTAGAAATTTTTGGGTTATAATTAGAGAAAGACCCAAATAGGTAGAGGGGAATTAATATGTTGGATCAGTTTGGATTGGATCGATTTTAATCAACCAATCCAAAACCGATCCAATCCAATTAAAATATGTGATTTTTTTTTTAATTTTTGATTTATTCAATTATCGATTTTTTGATTCGGTCACTATAGTTTGAAGTGATTTGGATCAGTTGATAAACACCCCTACGTGTTATCATCCATTGCCACGTGAAAATGACGAATATTTTATTGGATGTGAAATGGGTGGGAAAGCTTTCTGACTTTGGGTTATCAAGAATTGGGCCTTCAGGCATATCCAAGACCCATGTAAGCACCGTGGGTATTTAGACCCGAAGTATTACAAACGGCAGCATTTGACGGAGAAGTCTGACGTGTACTCTTTTGGAGTGGTGTTGTTTGAGATACTGTGTGCTCGACTGCCTCTGATCAATACCGCGAAGAAGAAACAAGTGTCGCTTGCTGATTGGGCGAGGTATTGTTACAAGAGTGGGACCCTGGGTCAGATTGTTGATCCCGCGTTAAAGGGTAGTTATTATGATAAAAAAAATCTGATTTTGACATCAAGATTGATTTTTTCATATAATTAATATTTATACAAAATTAAATGGTTAAAATTATTTTTTTCCATTTTATAATTAAAAACAAAGTACTGAGAGTGAACACATATAACATAATTTGGTCTTTTAAATGAACATTAATTTATATTTTTTTAAAATTAACATTAATTTAATATTTTAATCATAAAAATTATATTAATTTAGTTGCTTAATCATAAAAAGTGAATTCAATTTAGTCCTTAATTAAAACTATTAATAATGATTTCACAATCCATCACATGGTGGTAAAGTTAATATATTTTATATAACCAATAAATTAAATTGATCTTAATTCTTTTCAAATAATTAAAACAATACCACCCGTATTTTTATTTATTTTTGAAAAAACAAGAAAGAAAGAAAAGAAACAGTGCCACCCGTTCTGACTTATGAGGGAAACAAGACGGTGGGAGAGTGACTATTTTGTCAAGCTTGCCAAAATTCAAGCATAATTTGCTGCACAGTATAGCGAATTTTTGCCTGTTTGACACGTATCTTTTTTTTTAACTGTGCAGTATGACATGACATATTTCGCTACACTGTGTAGCGAATTATATACAAACATATTTCGCTACACAATGTAGCGAAATATGTCGTGTGACATTTTAAAAAAATTTACTGTTGGCGTAGCAGTCTCTGGCAAATTTTTTTGCCAAACAAGGCAAAATGGTCGTTCTTCCCAAGATTGTGTTATTTTAAATGAAATTAATATTATATTTAATAGTTTTTTATATTTTTTCTCCTTCAAAAAATTAAAAAGATGGAGAATATAAGAATATTGTAAAAAAAAAAAAGATAAAAAATAATTTCACTAAAAATGACATTCCTGATCACATCACAACCAGGTAAAAAACATGACATTAATATCAGAACAAGAGAAGAGCTGGGCCCGCGACTCATGACCAGACCGTGGAGAAACAAACGGTGGTCCACGAAGGTCGTAGTGGTATCCAGTGCAGGCTTAACCTACGAATTACGAAACACCTCTTCTTCTGTGTTATTTTGACGGGTCGAAGAAGAAGAAGAAGAAGAAGAAAATTAGGCCTTTTTATCTTTCTTTCTTTTTTAAAAAATAAATAAAATAAAAGAGTCTGACTAGAAAACATGGTTGTTGATGATATGGTGGAGCACATCATTATCGTCGGTTGCGGAAGTTCCTCTTCTTCTCGATTGTCCGATGCTTATCCTAAAAGGTAAATACCCATGTTTCTAAACATTTTTTTTTTTTTGCAATCTTTACAACAATATATTTCTCTTATATATGTCTATGTGTGTGTCTATATATATATATATTGAGTTTGCAAAAAAAAATTTATGGATTTGATGTTTTGATTCAGTGTGTCCCAACTGATTTTGGAGTGTTTATGGGACTAGGGTTAGATACAATCTTCTTTCAGCTTTGTGAAATCTCTTCCTAACTCTCCTTAAATAGAGATTGGAGAGATATCATTCCTTATATATGTCCATTTCTCTTGTTATTATACCCTGCTTCAAAGATCTAAAAATTATGGTCATGTATATATGATTATAAAATATCAAACAATAATAGAATTAAATGTGTAAAAGTGTGGACCTTGTTAGGCCATCATAAAGCTGGAGGAAAGAAAGCAACTTGATGCACTAGGATCTTCCTCTATATGTTGGCTCACAAGGCTTAATCTCAATATAAATAGGCTAGATATGAGACCTGGCAAGATATTCAAGAAAGAATTTGTATCCATGGGTCCATCCATCATGGAAACCAGGGTCACACCAAAACCCAACTTATCATTATCACAATGCACTAATCAAAATAATTGAAATTAGAATACCTACTAACCCGATTAATTTTAAAACACAAAACTAATTAATTAATATTATCCAGATATAGGAAAATTTCTATCACTGTTGTGTAGTTTATATATATATATATATGGAGAGAGATATTTATATATATGGCTAGAAGAATACACAAGTTCTCATTTTAAATCTTATAGGTTTTTTTTTTTAAATTTGAAAAATTGAAATTGTTGGTTTTATTATCCATTTATGTGGATGTGTGAGAATTCTGTTATCTGATTATGTTATGAATATAGGGCATTGATGGAGGGGAGATATAGTGGGGATTGATTTGCAGAAGGTGTTTATAAGATTGTTCTATCGAGTTACTTTTGGGATGGCAACATTGAACCGACCAGCAACAAAACTCATCAACGAGATGAGGTAAAATGGGCCATTCTCGTCTTGATACTTTGTTAATGGAGAATCATCACCCATCCACGCTGTTGTCCATGGATTCAAGTGCATCTTCTCATGAGGAACTGGATTTGGTGATGAATACACAAATCATAATTTCAGGTCCACCCGACATCAATTTGCCTCCGTCAGCAGAACGTAGCAGCCTGCCTTCACAGCCATGGAATTCTGTCACGTGTGATATTTTAGATGTTGGTCTTGGTACTCAAGGATATGAGACTGAGAGTTTTCTCAACCTGCCCAAAGCTGGAAGGAAATGTGCAAAGCGAAATGATAGCATATGGGGTGCCTGGTTTTTCTTCAGTTTTTACTTTAAGCCTGCATTGAATGATAAATCTAAGGCCAAGTTTATCAGGGACAGCAATGGTGTTTCAGGGTTTGATAAATCTGATCTTAAGCTTGACATTTTCATGGTTCAACATGACATGGAAAATATGTACATGTGGGCTTTCAAGGAGAGGCCTGACAATGCATTGGGAAAGATGCAGCTGAGGAGTTACATGAATGGGCATTCTCGCCAAGGGGATCGCCCTTTTCCATTTAGTGTTGACAAGGGTTTTGTTCGATCCCACAGGATGCAACGAAAGCATTATAGAGGACTTTCAAATCCCCAATGTGTCCATGGCATTGAGGTTTTTCCATCACCCAATCTGATGGGCCTCAATGAGGATGAACGGAAAAGGTGGATGGAACTCACTGGCCGAGATTTGAATTTTGCAATCCCACCTGAAGCAAGTGATTTCAGTTCATGGAGAAATCTTCCCAACACGGATTTTGAGGTTGAGAGTGCTTCAAATGTACTCACGAAGAAGCTGCTAAATGGATCTGGGTTGAATTTGTCAACTTTTCTGTCTAATGGTGATGGGTTGGACCTATCTCCTGTCAGCAGCAAGAAGAGGAAGGATTTTTTCCCTCATGGAAATGGTGAAGAATGTTACTTGGCTGTTAATCCTCCATCTGATCGGATTCCAGATATAGAATTGCATCCTAGTGAGCCACACTGGTTAAATGACTTTTCTGGGGTGATGAAGAGTGTTTATGGACCAGTTACTGCTACAAAATCTATATATGAGGATGAACAAGGTTACTTGATCATTGTCAATTTGCCGTGTGTCGATCTTCCGAGCGTTAAAGTTTCTTGGAGGAACACTCTTACACGTGGGATAATAAAGGTTTCTTGTATGAGCACATCTCGAAAGCCATTTATCAAGAGACATGATAGGACATTCAAGCTGACAGATTCAGCCTCAGAACACTCCCCACCTGGAGAGTTTGTCCGTGAAATCTCACTTTCAACTCGAATTCCTGAAGATGCCAATATAGAAGCATACTATGATGGGCCAGGATCAGTGCTAGAGATCATGGTGCCAAAACTTCGTGCAGGACCAGAAGAGCATGAAGTTCGTGTTTGCCTTCGTCCTAATCTGGGAGGGAATGATCTTATGTTGACTTGACAAAGGCACTTAACAAAAATTGTTAGGATTGCCAACATGGTGCATAAATAGTTGTTTTGCTAACTTTGTGTACCGTACAGTTTGATCTATGATACAAATGAGTGTATCTCACATTTGTCTCTTGCAATTCTAGCTCACTAATTGCCATGGTTAGTTATTTTGTTCCCCTTCATTGTGATTGTAGGAATTATTTATCTTTGAAAGAAAAATTTATCAAAGCATACCTTGCTTTGTATGTTTTCTATTGACTTGCCTTATCCAACTGGTGCGGATTATCGCATCACAGGGTTCTAATATTTGGGTTATCCGATTCCTTAACCCATCACACAGAACTATCTATAGTTCTGGATTTAATGTTACATCTTTTTAATGTTACATCTTCAAGTAGAGGGCAATGTCTCCCACCGAAAGAGTGTTTGTTCCTGAGTGGAGTTAGAAAGTATTTCGTTCCTGTTTGATGTTCGAGAATGGTGTCGGCTGAGATTATTATTTTCCCAAGCCATTTAGTTTTTTACCAACTTTTTCTAGCCATTAACAACTTTTTCACTTTTGCATCACCAACCCTATTCCCACAATATCCTTCATTGACACGTAACGTGGGTTTCATTATTTTAATATTTTTTTTTATGTATGAAAAATCCCATATCCTTTTAAAAAACTTATTTGAATAGTCTTCTAATCATTTCAACAAAAATATTAAATTTTAATAAAATCTAATAACAATTTATTATGAGAATATACTATTTTTATTTACCTAGCATTCCTATTTATGTATCGGCTTGTTACAATAGTTTTTTTTTTTTTTTTCTAATATGAACACTAACATTTTATTAGTTCCTGAAATATAGTTTCTCTTAAACTTAAATGTCTAACTTAGGCATAAACCACTTTTTCTTTTCTTTTCCTCCGGTTCATATTGAATTCTAAAATCAAACCGAATTTATTTGAAAATATCCATATTGGCCTTTGCTTTCACCTTTGTATATTCACTCAAAGGCCGAAGAAGCTTGCATGATTGAGACTTGAGAGAACGGTTTGGTGAAGTTCGGGCGACCAAATGAAATCGGCAAAGGTTTTAGACATTGTACTAAAAAAAAGGCAACTTATAAAAAAGGGATAGGGGGTGGGCAACTTTGTAAGCCCATGATGCAAATACTATGCCTAAAAGTCAAATTTAAACTTTGTAAGCCCATGAAGAATATATTAAGAACATTTTTAAAATACATTTAAGATATTATTAAAATTCATTAAATAAATTATTTATAAAATAAGCTTTATATTTTGATATGGAATCAAATTGTCGTGTATTATACAATTAATTTTTGTTTTTAAAAATATTAGTTTTAGATTTTCGTATCTATAGTTTTATAATAGTAGTGTCATTTAGTCATTGTTTTGATGTATGCATACGATTTACTCATTTATTATTTGACAAAATCTTACGTCTTCAATAATTTGTGCACTATTTCTTTATTAAGTCCTGCGTAACAGCGTAAGAATAATAATATTGAAAAGGGTTTAGATATATTTTTGAGATCAAAGGTATTGTGCAATATTGATATTGCCACAGAAACGTAAATGTTTTTCCTTGATCACTGATGTAGACAATTCTTTTTTTGCCTTCCATAAAAAACACAATGCAATTACGACCTAAATGAAAAAATTTGGAGTTAGGAAATTGGTGGTGTCTTTTCAGGAAAAATATTTGTCTTTTTAAATTATGATTATTTTGGATAGAATTATTATTATTTATTTAAAATTTAAATTAAAAAAAAAAACTTTTCACTTTTTTCCCGTAATTTTTATTGTGTATCTCTTTCTCTTACTTAAAATAATATAATTCTACGTCATTTACAAGAACAAATACCAATTATATATATATGGGCTTATCGTTTCTCAAGTTGCTTGAGATAATTTTATCTCCGGCTACTAAATCATAACCGTACAAAGACGAATCAATGGTGATAAAGAAAGAGAGAAAAATGAAATCATAACAATTCAAAGGTAAATCAATTAATATAAGAAAATAAATAAATAAAACGACGTAGTTTTGGGATAGCCGGCTCAAGCTGCTTGAGAAATATTTTTTCGTATATATATATATATATATATATATATATATATAGGGAAGACTATATTTACAAATTTTTACAAACTACATTAAGTATGACCGGTCATACTTAATGTAATTTGTAAAAAAAAATTGTAAACGGATCATTCCCACACATATATATATATATATAGGTTTGGTGTTTGTCATTTTAAATGACATAAGTTATGTCATTTTAGGAGAGAGATAGATACAAAAAATAGAAATCATGGGAGAGAGAAAGTGGGTGGTTTTTTTTTAATTTAAAACTTAAATAAAAAAATTTATTCAGTGTCTATCTCTCACTTAAAATGACATAACTTTATGCCATTTAAAATGACAAACATTTTTCCATATATATATATATATATATATATATATATATAGGCAAGATCCTTTGACACCGGTGTCAAATTTAAAATTTGACACCTCATATAAAAGCCATTAGATCAAAAAGATCAATGGTATCATATGCTTACAAATCAGAGTCGTTGATCTTTTTTGATCTAACGGCTCTCAGGTAAGGTGTCAAACTTCAAATGTGACACCGGTGTCAAAGGATCCTACCTATATATATATATAGGTAGGATCCTTTGACACCGGTGTCACATTTGAAGTTTGACACCTCACCTGAGATCCGTTAGATAAAAAAAGATCATCGGTGTCACATGCTTGCAAATCAGAGTCGTTGATCTTTTTTGATCTAACGGCTCTCAGATGAAGTGTCAAAATTGAAATTTGACACCGATGTCAAAGGATCCTACCTCATATATATATATATATAGGGAAATGCACTTCTCCTGTGCCGGAGAAGTGTATTCTCCTGTTGTGTCAGCTCGAATTCCGTGCTTTTATTTTTTATTTTTTTTATTTTCAAAAGTTTGTGGGCTCCACAAAATTCTCTTTCTGCTGGAAAATTTCAATCTCTCCTACAACAGGAGGAGAGATGTTAAGCATATATATATATATATATATATATATATATATATATATAAACCTTTGAAATTTCTGTTGGAATTCTGAGGTAAAAATATATATATTTCAAAGTAGATGTATTGAATCAAGACAATTAATTTCAAGATGTTGACCGAATTTTTTTAATGTGAAAAAATTCATGTTTATTGACGGGTTGAGTTCGATTATTCGAAAAAAGAAACTGACCCAAACGGGTTTATCCATTCATTTAAGAGATTAACGGTAGTTTTTATCTCCTATGAATGTGTGTACAGCTCATATAGGAGTATAACCAAGAGCAATCAGTAATAAATATAAAATTATCTCCCTTCATTTAATTGCTCTTGGTCAAAATCAGTAAAATGCTTATTGCACACAATTTTGTACACATTTACTCACCTCTCTGCACCGATGACAAAATTAAACTGTAACTGTGTAAATCACTGAGTTTATTTAATTTCATTTTGCCTTTATATCCTTTGTTAAATTAGTGCATTTTCTTCTTGTGAGTGAGTCGTCAAACTTAATTTATGTTTCAAAACCTACTCTAAGTAAGAGATTAATTTATTTTAGTTTTTGAATAAAATAAACGTAATGGCTCTTACAAAAAAATAAACAAAGTTGAATCCAAAGTGAATTCCCCAACTTTTCGTGTGGTATTGTGGACTCTGATTGACACAAATGAAAATATTTAGCCGGATACACTCAAGTTACACAATATACAAAAATAATATCATAAATCAAACATAATAATAAGTTCATTATCTACAGTAATTTGGCTATAGTATTAGGCAGAACAAGTCAACAATTTATAATAAGGTGTAATTTTTTTAGCTAAATTAAGTTATCTAACAATCAGATATAAAGAAAATATTTTACTTTTGGAAAAGGTTATATTTATAACATTTTTTCGTATAATATCTTATAACCAAATTTTAACAGTTAATTTTCACAAATTTGATAAAAATCAATGATTAGATTATAAGATGTCGTAAGCGAAAAGAAATTGTTAATATAATTTCACTCTTTAAATTTTTATTCAAAAATTCTTTTTCTTTCTACAAATTTTTTATTCAACTTTTTTTTTAATAACAATAATAACACTGAGGTTCAAACCTATTACTTTATACTAACGACCTACGCTCTCACTGGTAAACCAATTCTAGTGGTTTTTTTTTTAAATATTCCAAGCATGTGAAAGATAAATAGAAAAAGCTTTACAATAAAAAAGAATTTATGAGAGCATTTAGTACACGTCATTTTTTCAAGATTTTTAAAAAACTGAATTTTATTAAATTTTTAATTTTCAAATATTATTATAAAATAAATGTAAAAATTATATTTTAAAAAATTGAGATTCCCGAACAATTTTGTTTTTCATCTACCAAACGTGAGTAAACATTAAAAAAAAAAATGCATACGGTAGCTAGAATGGATAAACGAAGGAACCGGGTCAAACCGACCCGGTTGAATATGAATGGAGGGTGTAACCTGTCGCTAAAGTGAGACGGTTCCCCACGGTTCTGCTTCTCCTCTCTATCCTGTTCCTGTTCCTGTTCCTGTTCCGTGTTTGTCGAAGAAGAAAAATAGGGATTGTTTTGTTTTTTTGGAGTCAAAAAAAAAAAGGGAAAGGAAAGAGTCTAAGTTGTAGAATATATGAATGGGAACTGCATCATCGGTTATGGAGGTTCTTCTTCTCGATTTTCTGATGCTTTTTTCCAAAGGTACTCCTTGAAGATCCCATTTGATTTTCGTTTTGGATCTCTTTTTTTCTGAACATCAAGAATTTTTTTCCTTTTAAATTTTTAGAATATTGCTTTAAAAGATATACTTTTTTTTTGTGTGTGGAGGATTTATGGAGATCCCTGGGCTAGGGTTAGATATAATTTTCCTTTAGCATTTTTTAAATTGTGAAAGTCTTTTTTTTTTTTTTTCCAAGAAAGTAGCGAAAATTTCTAGGCTGGGATTTTAATTTTTAAGTGGGTGTGTGAGGATTGTGTCATCTGATTTATAAATCTAGGGTTTTGATAGTGGTGAATTGATAGGAAGAAGGTTTGTGTGTGTGCGTGTGTGTGCTAAGGTTGTTTTGTTGAATTGTTCATGGGATTGGCAACATTAAACGGAGCAGAAATAAAACTCATGAGGTAAAATGGGTGATTCTCTTCTCACCTGTCTGTCAATGGAGAATCATCACCCGTCAACTCTCTTGTCCATGGATTCAAGTGTAAGTGTATCTCCTCATGAGGAACTGGATTTGGAGATGAATCCACAAATCATTCTTTCACGTCCTCCTGATATCAATTTGCCCCTCTCAGCAGAGCGAAGCCCGCCTCCACAGCCATGGAATTCTGATCCATGTGATATTTTAGATGTTGGTCTTGGTACTCAAGGATATGAGACTGAGAGTTTTCTCAACCTTCCCAAAGCTGGAAGGAAATGCACCAAGCGAGTTGATAGCATATGGGGTGCTTGGTTTTTCTTCAGATTTTACTTTAAGCCCGTGTTGCATGAAAAATCCAAGGCCAAGGTTATCAGGGACAGCAATGGTGTTTCAGGGTTTGATAAATCTGATCTTAAGCTTGATGTTTTCATGGTTCAACATGACATGGAAAACATGTATATGTGGGTTTTCAAGGAGAGGCCGGAAAATGCATTGGGTAAGATGCAGCTGAGGAGTTACATGAATGGGCACTCTCGCCAAGGGGAGCGCCCGTTTCCTTTTAGTGTTGACAAGGGTTTTGTTCGATCCCACAGGATGCAACGAAAGCATTATAGAGGGCTTTCAAACCCGCAATGTGTCCATGGCATTGAGGTTGTTCCATCACCCAATCTGATGGGTCTCGATAAGGATGAGCAGAAAAGGTGGATGGAACTCACCGGCAGAGATTTGAATTTCAAGATCCCTCCTGAAGCAAGCGACTTCAGTTCGTGGAGAAATCTTCCCAACACGGACTTTGAGCTTGACAGACCACCTCACCCAGTTAAGAGTGCTGCGAATCCTCATCCTAAGAAATTGCTTAACGGATCTGGGCTGAATTTGTCAACTCATCTGTCTAACCATAGTAATGGTGATGGCATTGATCTATCTCCTGTCAATGGCAAGAAGAGGAAGGATTTTTTTCTTTATGGGAATGACGAAGAATGTTACTTGGCTGTTAATACTCCATCTGATCGGATTCCAGATATAGAAATGCACCCAAGTGAACCACATTGGTTGAGTGACTTCAGTGGGGTGATGAAGAATGTTTGTGGACCTGTTACGGCTGCAAAAACTATCTATGAGGATGAACAAGGTTACTTGATTATTATCAGTTTACCGTGTGTGGATCTTCCGAGCGTGAAAGTTTCTTGGAGGAATACTCTCACTCATGGTATCATAAAAGTTTCTTGTGTGAGCACATCTGGGAAGCCATTTATCAAGAGACATGAAAGGACGTTCAAGCTTACAGATCCATCATCAGAGCACTGTCCTCCTGGGGAGTTTGTTCGTGAAATCCCTCTTTCAACTCGAATTCCCGAAGATGCCAATATAGAAGCATACTATGATGGGCCAGGATCGGTGCTTGAGATCATGGTGCCAAAACTTCGTGAGGGACCAGAAGAGCATGAAGTTCGTGTTTGCCTTCGCCCTCATCTTGGAGGGAATGATCTTATGTTGACTTGATTTGGGCATTTGTTAAAAATTATTGGGGTTGCAAGCATGGTCCGTAAATTATTGTTTTACTAACTTTGTACCTGTGTAATCTACAATACAAATCTATTTTTTTTTTCTTACTAATTGCGATGTTTCTTTTTTTTTGGTCCATGCATCTATTAGCTTTTGATTGTAATC
The DNA here is from genome assembly GCF_033153095.1 of Gastrolobium bilobum. Lineage (NCBI taxonomy): Eukaryota > Viridiplantae > Streptophyta > Magnoliopsida > Fabales > Fabaceae > Gastrolobium > Gastrolobium bilobum. Next base: position 329,330 of record NW_026899159.1, on the reverse strand, counting down.
ATTCTTTATCTTTTAACATCCATTCCTGATCATTGATATGAAATTGTTAAATATCAACTTCCTTTTACTAGTATGTTTTGGATTTATACTCGTCCGGTCTCTTACTAATATTCATTGGATAGCATCTCTGTTATTTTTTGGTACACAATAGCATTTTTGTTTTGGATTAAATGTCTTGTTACTGTGGGGAAGTGAGTATGCTATACCCGCCCATATAGCATCTCTTTTTGTTATGGTCTGTCTGGTTGCTGTCCTTTTCATCTGCTACCATGTATGAAACTATCAGGTTCACACAATCACAGGATAGAAAATAGTTTATTTTAGTTCAAATTGTAAATAATCCTTCTCAACTCACCTTATGTCAAACTATCATTACAATTAACTAGTTTAAATTATCAATTTCTTGCAAATGGCCTTTTGACTAATTCTTTAAACAAGGTAAGGATAGGAGGCCAATTGGTGGGAGTTTGATATACATAAAATTTATAATTCAACAAGTTTATCTGGGGCGAATTCCCAAATTTTATTATAAATGTTGAAAGCTGGGTGGTGTTTGAATGGATGTTATTAAATGTTACATTTCAGCCCGTTAATTGGTCAAATTAAAAACCAATTTTTTTTATCCATAAAACCTTGAATTCAAAACGGTTATTTAAATTTTAACCTTGATTTTATTATTGGCGATTAATGCTCATACGGGAGTCTAATGTGGCCTTGTGGGCAGCCATTAAAGTTCTACTTCACAGTTACATCACTGTATGGCATGTTAAAATTCGTGTGTTCTTATTTAATATTTTATATTCATATACATAAAATGATCCATGTTTCTACTACCTTGCAATTTCAGTATGGTGATGGAGTGTATCTCTCTGAGGAATTTGGAGCGTTGACTGTAAAAAAAGACGGGGAAAAAAAAACTATGGTGAATGAGCAAAACGTTATATGAAAGGAAACATTTTTCAATGATATGCTTTCTCATACAGCAATTTCTGTTTTCTTCTAGATATTGAGTCATTTTGGAATCTAAGCAAATCCAGTTATGCGAAGTCGACACCCATTAGAGGGGCCTTTTGTACAGCACAATACAATCCTGGAGGCTATACAAAAAAGCCTCCAATTTTCTCCATTCTAGTGTTGTATGTTGTCTCCATAGCTAATGTGATACATTAGCATATAACATTTTCTTTTGTTTTTTTCCAGAAAGAAGGTCCAAGACCTCATGTAGGGAAGAAAAAGATTGACTGAAGTTAAGGTAAACCGCAAAACGATTTCGGTGAGATATGAACACAAGATCGGAGGACACAGTGCCTTTATAGGCTTATAACATTTTATTATCTAATTATGATTAAGAGTGTGGTCCGATTTCGCCAGTTTTAATTGGGCCCAAACGTAACCTGATACTTATTCAAATTACTAATTTTTTTGGTCTCATCATGACTTGACTAATGATTGGGTAAAAATCGAACCAATAAGAAATTTAAAAAAGTACAAAAATATAAACACTATGCATAACTAAATTATAAAATTTTCAAAATATAAAACTAAAACTAAAAGTTATTTTATAATATATATATATATATTTTAAATGAATTGTATCAATATAATAATATTATCGCATCATATATAAGGTATTAATTTAAGTACAAAAAATTATTCTTTATTCTTAATGTTTTTTAAAAATTATAAGTTTTAAAATATTATATAATATCAGAAAGAATCAGGTCAGGTCAAAGTGTGGCATATATTGGTGCAGACGTATTTTTAAAACCAATTCAAGGGTAAAATAAAACTATTACACTTTCTGAATTATTTAGTTATTTTTCGGCTTTGTTTTCTTCTCTCAACAACATTGCAGCTAAGCAAAAGAGTGCTTAAATATTAAAATGCATTATAAATAATCACGCTCACAAACACCCTATTCATATTTCAGTAATCGAAAAAACGAATCTTACATGTAAAATATTTATATCTCTCATTTCATTAACAAATAAATAAAACCCTATTAAGATGTATAAACATTTATGAAAATATGAACACAATTTTGACCCAACAAAATTCATCATGAAAATATCCATCGCGAAAGCAGGAGATCAAAATTTGACATAACTTATCATGGCAGCCGGAAGTGAGTGCGAGGAGATCCAACATCACGTATCGTTAATAACCTTAAACATGCAATTCGCGTGAGATCACATATTTCCAAAATACGAATGAAATGTTAATGCATGCGGCATTCCTAAACAAGAGTTTTTCTCTAAAAGATGCCAACGAACTGAACTACGCATTTGATTGGCTAAAGATATTACCATGTTATTTATCAAGACTAAGTAAAATAACTCTTAACGGCTAAAATGTATATAAACAGTTAATTACTTGAGTACCCTTCGTCCAATGAAAGACGGCAAGCAGTAACACAATGCTTAATGCGACGTACACAACAAAAGGAAATATTGTAAAATAAACTGTCTTGTAAACCAAGCAGTTAAAGTTCAAAGAAAAATGCATCATAAAGACTAAAAGTACAACATTTGTAAGGTAGAAAGCACCTAAATTTAGTCTACTTCCTCAATCTTCGGGCCAGCACCACTTCCACCAGATGGAGCGTATTCTTCCTCAGCTGCACCACCCACATCAGGTCCAGCACCACCCTGGTACATCTTGGCGATGATAGGGTTGCAGATGCTTTCCAATTCCTTCATTTTGTCCTCGAACTCATCTGCCTCTGCAAGCTGGTTGCTGTCTAACCACTGGATAGCCGCCTCAATGGCATCCTCAATCTTCTTCTTGTCAGCTGGATCAAGTTTTCCTCCAATCTTATCATCCTTCACGGTATTTCTCATGTTGTAAGCATAGTTTTCTAAGGCGTTCTTATGCTCAACCTTCTTCTTATGCTCTTCATCTTCAGATTTGTACTTCTCAGCCTCTTGAACCATCTTCTCGATATCTTCCTTTGACAATCTACCCTTGTCATTGGTGATAGTGATCTTATTCTTCTGACCTGTAGTTTTATCTTCAGCAGAGACATTCAAGATACCATTGGCATCAATGTCAAAGCACACCGTAATTTGCGGAACACCCCTGGGAGCAGGAGGAATGCCTGAAAGTTCAAATTTCCCCAACAAATTGTTATCCCTAGTCCTTGTTCTCTCACCTTCGAAGACCTGGATCAACACACCGGGCTGATTGTCAGAATATGTAGAGAAAACCTGTTCTTTCTTCGTTGGAATTGTAGTGTTCCTAGGGATCAGGACAGTCATCACACCACCAGCAGTCTCCAAACCAAGCGAAAGAGGGGTGACATCCAGGAGGAGAAGATCCTGAACCTTCTCATTGCCCTCACCACTCAAGATTGCAGCCTGAACAGCAGCACCATATGCAACGGCCTCATCAGGATTAATGCTCTTGCATAGCTCCTTTCCATTAAAGAAATCCTGAAGAAGTTGTTGAACCTTGGGAATTCTGGTAGAACCACCAACAAGGACAACATCATGGACGGTACTTTTGTCCATCTTAGCATCTCTCAAACATTTCTCAACTGGTTCCATACACTTCCTAAAGAGATCCATGTTGAGCTCCTCAAATCTAGCTCGAGTGATGGTGGAGTAGAAATCAATTCCCTCGTACAGAGAATCAATTTCAATGGTGGTCTGGGCAGTAGAGGATAGAGTTCTCTTCGCCCTCTCACAGGAAGTCCTCAACCTCCTAAGAGCTCTGGGGTTGCCACTTATGTCCTTCTTGTTCTTTCTCTTGAACTCTTGAACAAAGTGGTTCACCATCCTGTTATCAAAATCTTCACCTCCAAGATGGGTGTCTCCAGCTGTGGCTTTCACCTCAAAGATACCCTCTTCAATAGTAAGTAAAGAGACATCAAATGTACCACCACCAAGATCAAAAATCAAGACATTCTTCTCACCAACACTGGTTGCCTTCTTGTCAAGACCATAGGCGATGGCAGCAGCAGTAGGCTCATTGATAATTCGCATGACATTAAGACCAGCAATAACACCGGCATCCTTGGTAGCTTGACGCTGAGAATCATTAAAGTACGCAGGGACAGTGACAACGGCATTCTTCACAGTGGAACCAAGGTAGGCCTCAGCAATCTCACGCATCTTCATAAGCACCATAGAAGAGATTTCTTCTGCGGCAAATTGCTTCTCTTCGCCCTTGTAACTAACCACAATCATTGGCTTATCAGCAGGTCCAGGGATGACCTTAAAAGGCCACATTTTAATATCACTCTGAACAGAGGCATCATTGAATCTACGACCAATCAACCTCTTAGCATCTGATAAACAGAGACAAAGCATCTTATGAATTGGCCATATCGCATTTAAACACATTAATAAATATACAAAACTTGAATCTATGGCATTTTGAAGAATAAAGACAGTGACCAATACCACTTACAAGTTACATCTATGAAATTAATCAGAATTTCTACATCACAGTAGATCTAGAAACATGAAGCCTTTTTTATACATGTTACACTATCTATATAAGGATTGAAGTAAAAGATTAAATAAATAAATCAAGAGAAAAATGTTTGTCATTTTAAATAACACAAGGTTATGTCATTTTTTAACGAAACTATCTCGTCCGTTTTGGTAAGTTTTTACGTTCTCTCTCCTCTGTTTTCTTTTTATTTCTAATTTTATAAATTAAAGAAAATGAATAAACATCAAACCGACAGTTTCATTGAAAATGACGCAGACTTATGTCATTTAAGAATGACAAACAGTAAACCATAAAACAATCTCATAAACAGATCTACAAAATAGAAAACTTAAACGAGCGAAGTTGCAAGGTTTTAACAAATCTAACCGAAGACGGTGTTGATAGGGTTCATGGCGACCTGGTTCTTAGCGGCATCACCGATGAGACGTTCGGTGTCAGTGAAGCCAACATAAGACGGCGTCGTTCTGTTACCCTGGTCGTTGGCAATAATTTCAACGCGGTCATGTTGCCAGACTCCGACACAAGAGTACGTGGTTCCGAGATCGATTCCGATAGCGGGACCCTCTCCTTTTCCTGCCATTAGGTTTCTTAACAGAAAAAACAGAGAGATCTAAGAAAAAGACTATGAAAACCACAGCGCCACCACTGTGATTAGTAATAAAACGCAAGATTGAGTTTATATAGTTAGGGTTTGGATTCCTTCCAGAATGTTCCTTGTGTGAGTCTAGGCCTCGGAGTCGTCGGTTGGTTTCACGTTTTCAGATCTGAGTCATCTGACTATTCCGCATGTGGGCCCGTCACGAGACTCACTGTTTCTCACCTTTCATGTGCTCCCATTTGCTCTCAACTTTTCTTGTTTCGTCGTTTTTCTTTTTCCCCATTTTTTATTCTTTTTGTAATAATATTACATTAAACTGTGTAATATAAAGATGAGAAAAGATATTGTGAAAACTAAGTTGTGTTACTATCAATTGACTACCAATTAATCTCACCGTTAGATCGATTATGTTGATCCAACGGTTATATTTATTTCCATCTTTATATGGTCACGATTTCTCAAATTTAATACTTTATATTTATTTCCACTTTTCTATGGTTATGATTTCCCATATTTAATGTTTTCACTTTAAATGTGGAAAATCATAACCATACAAAGATGAAAATAAATATAATCGTTGGATCAACATAATCGATCTAACGGTGAGAATAATTGGTAATCACTTAGTAGTAATACAACTTCATTGTCACAATATCCTTCCCCTGTAAAGATTATATTTATTTGCTGTGTGTGCTTATAAACAGTATTTTTAACATAGTTTTTCACACACGTCTTCATTTTGATCAGGTACTGGTCATTAATTTAACTATTAATTTGGTAATTATTTTTTATTTTATGAATATTTTAAAAGAAATAAAATATAAAATAACAAAAAAAGTAGTATTTAAAAATATTTAAAATTGTAAATATATATATAATTGACTTTTAAAGATACATGCATTTACTTTAAAAGAATTTAAATAAAAAAAATAAAAAATGACAATGTGTTATTCGTAAAGAAAAATAAATTATTAAACAATAAAGTTACCTGTTGAATAAAATATAACAAAAAATTATATAAATTAAATGACAAACAACAAATTTATGTAAAAGTATATAATATTCTTACCCGAAAAAAAAAGTATATAATATTGTCTACTAAAAAGAGCATATAATACTTTTAGGAAATACGGTTAATAATTTCAGTAAGTATTGAACTTCTTCAAAATTAAAATAAATAAAATCATATTTAATTTTGACGATGTCTCGATAATAAATGTATTATGTATACTGTCAATTGAAATTAAATGCAAACTATGAAAAAAAAAAAAAACGGATTATAAAGATTTGGTCAAGATGTATCTTATAAAAGTATTAAAATAAATTATTAACTAAAAAAAGCCGGCAAACTTTCGTTAAAAATAATAATAATTAATAATAGTATATTGCTTTAGGGGGTGTATTTGATAAGGATTTTGAAAGATTTTTTTGAGATAAAAAATCCTATAGATTCTAAAAGACTATTTAGGATTGGACGGACTTTAAAGACTTTTTTAAAAGATATTTTTTACCATCAAGATTTCATAAGATTAGATTTTAAAGGATATTAATAGAATTTATAAGATTTAAAAAGACAATATGGATTTATAAGATTTAAAAAACATTATGAATTTTTAACAAATATTCAAAATTAAAAGAGTCAATAAAAAAATAAAGAAATGAAATGATATTAATAAAAAAAAAGTAAAACTTAATATAATTTTCTCAATCAATAAAATATAATTTAATTTTTAACAAACATTTAAAATTACTTAGCAACAATTTTCAGATATCTAAAATTATACTAGCCCTCCATGCATTAGCATTTTCTTGTTCATGCTCTTGGGTTTGACAGATGAGTTAAAAATTATCTTCTTCATTTGGTATTAGAGTTATGCATATATTATTGTAAGACCCAATTTTTATTTATTTATTAAAATAATTCTAAATTTACATATAAAACTTAAAGTTCATGATAAAATTTCATTTGGAATTTTTTGCAATTCATCTTGAAAATCTTGGGGTTTTTGTTCTACATGATGATAGTTTTCTAACCATATATCATATGCATGTTTTCATTGAGTATTCTAAGAAAATTTTAAATCTGAATTTCTGGGTTTTATTACATAAAAGTTTAGAAAATTTCTCAAATTATTTTCAATCGATATATTAAAACTTGAATTTTTGAGTATTCATTAAATTGTTTTGGGGCTTTTGAAAAACAAGTTTTTAGTTATCTATTGATACAAAAATTGTTTGAAATCGTTTCCTACAGTGAATGGATTTCGTTCATGAATGTATTGTTACGAAATATAGGATTTATATTATGAAAGTTTCAATCTTTCTTTAAATTGATCTTGTTTTATTGATGTAAAACAAAAATTAATTTGAGGTTTTTATGTTATTTTTAATACAAAAACTGTATCTTTTTGTGCCAAAAAAAATCGTGACCCATAGCTTGAAAAATCATTTTTTAAACTTCCAAAAGCTCTCAAAAATATGCTGTTTTTGAGATGGATTATATTAGAATCTTGTTAGTTTGTTTTTTTGGGTTATTTTGTGATGAAAACCACTCAAAAATCTGCTGTTTTTGAGCTTTGACGAAGCTCTCATGGCGGAACCTGGTTTTGAGCAAGTCACGCATCAAAGGAAGAAGAAAACACTGCAATAAAGAAATCTCAAAAAATCCTAGGGGTTAGGGTGATATTGTGAGATAGACATTCTATTTATATTTCTCAGTAAAAAGTCTCACGAAATCCACACCAATAGAAAATCCATTAAAATCGTTAGATTTTTAAATACTACAAGATTATTTTTACTTTATTTAAAATCTTGATTGAATACCAACGGATTTGGATGAACTCTAAAATAATCTTTTAAAATCTTAATCGAATACTAAGTGACTTTTTTTTTTTCAGTCTTTTAAAATTCTAATCGAATACCAATGAATTTTTTTGTCGAAAAACAATCATTTAAAATACTTTAAAATCTCATTCCAATACACCGTGGCCTACCGAGCGGCCTCCAGTGGAAAGAATCATGTGGATTGACATGAACCATGAGGTGTTTCTTTAGAAAATATTGTAGCAAGTTGGTTACATGTGAACCAAATCCATTATGCCTCTCTTCAAATGTAGGCCTATGGCTAATCCAAATCGACCAAATATCCTGTGTGATAAAAACTGTATGTGCAAGAGATTGTAAGCATCTACATGAATTATTATAATCTCTTTTGGGTTTGTTGTGGGGGGGGCTAGGGGCTTGGTCCATTATCATGCCCCTGCATTTTTTTGGGCCAATTGAATGTGCGAGAGGTACTATTTACCGATTTAATTTATTTCCATCATTAAGTGTTGGAATTATAATTCATCGAAAAATAAACAAAGTAAAAAGGCATCGAATAAGTATCCATGAACTCAATCATGAAATAGAATCAAGCTATCTAATTTCTTGATATCCAAATATACCAAATATCTTGTGTGATAAAAACAGGGCTTAATGGTTGCAAGCATCTACATAAATTCTTGTAGTCAAAAGTTTTGAGACGTCGGTGCTTTACCATGCCCATGCCAACCATTTCCACTCTATGTGCAAGAGGCACTCTTAACAGATTTTATTTCTTCTTCTTGTTAGAAAGGAAATCATAATTTATCAAAAATTAAATAAGGTAAATAGGCATCGAATAACTATATATACATTGTAGTTAAAATCTCGATTTATCACAATAATTTTATGTTTTTACGATTTTTTTTCATCAAAATAATTTTATCAATGTTCGAAACGCTTTTACATTTTTACGTTTTACGATTTTTTATCCCCTTTTCAATTTTAAAATCTCAATTTTAACTACTATACATATATGTTTGTTTAGCATTTTCCTGCGGCTCCAAACAGCGTTTGAAAAAAGGGAAACAAAAATTTGAAAAAATTGTCTCGGGTTTTAATACTTTGTTGATTAGGAGGAGATTAATCTTATATGAACAAGTTCTAATTATCCATGAATTTAATTTTGAAGTAGAATCTAGTTTTATGGTACCCAAATCAACCAAATATCTTGTGTGATAAAAACAGTACTGGGTTTAATGGTTGGAAGCATCTACATGACTTTATGCTCTTTTCTGAGGTGGGGGTGCATTATCATGTCCATGAATCTTTCAGGGCGGATCCTTTTTACCGTGTAAGAGACTAAGAGGCACTCTTTATTAATTTTATTTATTTCCCTTAGTCCGTGTTGAAATTATAATTTATTAAAAATTAAGTAAAATAAATACAGATCCAATATATATCTGTGAATTCAATCATAAAATACAATCAATTAAGGTAATTTTACGATATATGTCGCTTAAAATTAAAGCAACAATTGTTAGTTATGTTGTCCAATTCTAGTTATAGCAATTAGAAGACAAGGCAGTGAGGCAGTTAACGAATTGCCCCGGTTCAAATTGACTGTTGATTGTGCTATTTATCTGATACTTCTAATCAACGGATCCAGTACTGTTTAAGTGCAATAAGCTCAATCCACCTCGATGCCATCATTGTTCAGTTTGTGAGTTATGGCACGCGAAAATTTCCATTTTTGTATTGCCACGTTTAGAACAAATCAGCATGCGTATCTTTTATCTTCTTTGGTTTGATACCTGATGGCCGTTGTGTACTCCTGGAGAAAAATTTCAAGGAGCATTGAATTTTGGTGCTATCTTTTATTAAATATAAAAAAAAAATTAAAGAGAAATATAAATTTTTTTTTTTTTTCCTATTTAGTAAAAAGAAATATCGAGTTCGTTCTCCTAGTGCATTAAATTTTTTCTCAAATTCCCTCTCTTTGCTACAAACTTTTCTTGCTTTTGGTAGGTCTCGAAGCAGAGTTATAGCTGTTGATTCAATCTCTAAATGTTAAAGAAATTAGATATAAAATCATTAAAGTCATCTTCACATTAAATATTTGAATTTTTAGGTGAGATATGGTCACAAGTTCCATCGTTACGGTCTTTATTTTCTAATAGAATTAAGTAAGTATAAGGCAAAACAAAAAAATAGACATGTGCAATATTCGCTTCAAGTTCAATGGGCTTTTGTATGAAGGGATGTATTAGAGAGATAAAATATAATCATTGAAGACTCATCACTTAACAACTTAAATTTTTGGATTAAATTAATTTTTTATATAAATTTCTATAACAACGTTGTGTAATGTTTTCATAACTTCTAATGCTAAGAATTTTGTATTACGTTTTTTGAGTTTTTGAGAAATATAATATAATCATTAAAGGTCCATCACTTAACTGTTTAAACTTTTGGATTAAATTAATTTTTATATAAATTTCTATAACAATGTTGTCTAATGTTTTCATAACTTCTAATGCTAAGAATTTTGTATTACGTTTTTTGTGTTTTAATTAATTTGAATTTGAATTAATATATTAGCAGCACCATATATATGTCTGAGGGAAAACTGTTCAACTATCAATATCGATGTAGTTTTCTAAGTCTTTATAAAAGTTTCCAATGTGGCAATGGGGATTATGATATAATGGTCTTGTTTCTTTTTTTGTTTGTTGTTAGGAAAAGATATACAATGAACAAATGGGGGATTTACTTGATCCAACCCAACGGCGGATACAGGTGGCTGCAATTATCTGCACTTGCAGATACAAAGTTGGGAGAAAAAAAATAAAATTCACATAGAGTGGTGATTCATGTCAAGTAAAAAAAGAAAAAAAAATAGGAAGATTGAAAGGAAAAATGTAAAGTTATGTCCAACCCAACCAACCCCTACAATTAAAAGCTTAAAGCTTAAACCCTAGCACATTGCTTTGTCTTTTTTTTTTTTTTACATAAATCTTATTAGCTCCAAATCTTAATAGACATCAACGATTCCTGAAATTCAATCTTCATCAAGTGGAGGAGTATCGCACGGGATTTTTCACTTTTTTTGTGAAACAAAAGTGGCCAACTTTGAATCAAATAGACATCGACAAATGTGAGTTTTTGATCGATTAACCCCTACAATTATACTATATTTTACAAATGTCTTTTTGTGGTGTTTATTTTTTTTTTAATTATCATTATCAATTATTTCCTTAAAACTTTGGTTGATTCACCAAAGCTTTACTTTTGAAGAGGAAGCAAAAATTGGATCATAATCATGATCTTTAAAAAAAAATTCGGGGCCAGCGCCCCCGAACCCCATCCTAAGTGTGCAGACATACAAAAAAAATTCCTAGCTCCGGGAGTGATCCAACCCAACATTAGGTGAGCATATGTCATGCTTTGTGGCACAATTTATTATAAAAAAACATTATTATTATTGCTTGGTCCAAATCATCACAGATGAAGGCGCCTTATGGCAAAAGTTTGCAAAAAGCTACTAGGATTCTTCAATATTATACTCATGTTTAACATGTCACAATCTTGTACGTAAGGTTGTTTAAAAGTCCATGCCATGACTGCCATATGTTTTTTGTAGTGCATACAACTCCTATTACTCTGTTATAATTGAATGTGTATTTTATTTGGATCTATATAGTATATTTATGATGTATTCTAGAGAGCATTTACTACGAGATCATGATATATAATCTTCTTGTGGTGGCAAAATACTCTTTAGTATACTTCTCGACCAATATTGATAAGTTATTTATTTCTTATTACGTATTAATTTAATTGATAGTAGTTATCTATAATTTTCTTAAATTTGTGGCTGGCAAAGTAGCATGGAACACCCAGTACCCGGGGTTAGAGGGAGCTGCATCCATCATTATTAATTTAGTGATAGGTACACGTACGTGGGGTTATTGGTATTCCCTCTAAGGGCATAAAAAGATTTGATGGATTACAAATATATACGGCATATAATGATTTTGTTCCACATGATGAATTTGTCGTAAATCAAATCATGCACTATAAGTTTGTGTTTGTATTTCTCATGGACTTTCAATTTGGGGTAGGAAAAGAGAGATTTAATAAATCATTCAGTTACTCTTTGCATTAAGCGAGTATGTCATTTTCAAATAATCTTAAATCACGTAAGTCCAATTTGAATTTCTCTGTTATACATAATCCCTTCATCAGCATCCTTTCCCTATAAGAGAGCCAAACGAAAGTTATTTATTAAAAGGGAACATTGAGTTTTTGTAATGGGAAAGTTCCACCAGAATCTAGTTGCCTTTGGAATTCTAACAACATTCACATACCCAGGAGAACTTGTTTTGCAGTTCTCTCTAAGATGAAAGAAGCGTATATCAAATAAATAAATAAAGAAGTGATAAGACGTTCATGAAAGTCAAGCTAGTTGCTGAGTACGTGGTTGATTATCTGTTAACCCTACATATGAATCTTATGGTCAGGAATTTGTTGGGTTTGTGGTTCACCCATTTGTTTCCAGTTTGTCTTCTTAAGGCATGTACAGTACTATTTGTACAAAAAAAGGGATTCGAACTGATTCCACATTCAATTGTTACCCTATTATGTGGGCAGCTATGTAAGTAAGCATTTACAACAAAATATCAAGTTGGATATGCGGGCAAGTGGAGAGTTGAGTCTCTCACGTTGGGGAAGGGTAAAAGTGATGCATTTGGAGTATTATTAAGCAAGTTACAACGGCGATTAAAACAACATATATATCAAGAATTTAATTAGAAAGTGAATAGACTACACGCAACACCGGGATTCTTTTTAAACTACTTAATATTGGATTTAAATCCCACTTATATGGCTTCGCAGCAGTGAATACAATTTAATATTACGGTCGATAATTTATAACTCATGCTTTATTTGGATTATATAATTTTGGAAGCGTACGGCATTTTAACATGAGCGATAGACTTCACATGTTTGGAAACTAAAGCAAGGTTTTATTGAATTTTATTTTGGACAAATTGTACTGCTCATATAGAAAGACAACCCATCGTTATCGGAGGGTATCCCACTAATTTGGACTAATGTTATCTGATTCTTTTTTAAAATTTTATATTTTGCAAAGCACACATGAATTAATAGAAACATAACCATGAATGAGATCACCAGTAGACCATTTCTTAAGTGGTCCACCGTAAAAGCCACTCCACTTGGATCGTCTTTCTCTCATCACACTATTGTTCGTTTTTAAACGCAGTTGTTGCTGTCTATTTTGAGATGAATTAACTTTTCCAAAAACTTAAGTTATTAAGTAATGATATGGGAAAAAATATTTCGAAATTTTTTTTCTGCCATGTTCACATAAAAATAAGTGAATTCTATTACTTTTTTTTTTACCGTAGGATCCATTTACTTTTAAGTGAGAGTGTGATAGAAAAAACATTTCCGCAACAAAAACAAAAATATTAAACACAATAATATTGTAATATGACACGTTCTCACACTCAACAACCTTTCACACGTGAGAACTTTTTTTTTTTTTAAACGAACTAACTTTCTAAAGAAATTAATAAATGATGACTCATATATTTTATATTATATATGTTAACATATTTCTCAACCTCGTAGCAATGCCCTGCCATTTATTAAGTTAGGAAACACACTCACTCCTCAAATTACTCCCAAGTAAAGTAACAATCTTTCTTGTGCATAGTTCATGATGTCAAAAACAACAACAATTGCTAACACAAGGGCAGAGGTGCAGCGAGCTCGTCTAGGCTCTGCTCTAAGAACAGCCTTAGCATGCACCATAGTAGGTTGCATCTCCCTCTATGGCCCTGCACCTCTCCAACGCTACCTCAAATTCCCAGCTTTCTCTTATATGACAACAATCCTCATAGTGTCCGATGCAACACTTGGTGACACCCTAAGAGGTTGCTGGCATGTCCTTTTAGCAACCCTTCATGTTATGATCCTCTCCTTACTTAGCCTTCAGGTCATAGGACCTGACAACTTCACCAACGGAGTCGCTGCCCTGGCGGTGGCAGCTAGTGCTTTTGTGGTTGCGCTGCCGGAATCAACCCACTTGCTGACTAAGCGAATTGCATTTGGACAGCTAGTGAATGTTTATGTAAGCACAGTGATATATGGTGGACAAGAAGGAGTGGCCATGCACCCAATTCAAGTGGCATGCTCTACAGCCCTTGGAGCTCTTGCTTCTGTCCTGGCCATGTTGGTCCCATATCCTCGCCTTGCATATTATGAGGTAACTTTTGTTTTATCTTGAAATCATGCTAGATCGAATTTTAATGTAGTACTTGAAAAATGTTATGAACTGTTCGGTTATAACATAAATCTGATAGCCATATATACTTGGTTTTTCCTTTGTTGTTCAATGCACAAAGCATGTATATTTCTTTCATATTTCACAATAAACTATATATACGTTACAAAAGCAGAAGCAGTTTAGACATAACAAATAGTTCATCATCATACTATAATCAATTACTTGAATTACAAAATTATTATTGCTTTTTCTAGAGTGGTTTTATAAACTAGTCCATGTTAGCCTAACCCCTTCTTTCTTTCTAATAAATCTTTATGACCCTTTCATATTTTATTACGTGTCGGTATCAGATTTGGCACTCATAAGATTTGGTGTTTATTATTTTATGTGTAAGGCCAATTTGTCTGTTAGTGTTTGTGTCCATATGCATAAAGAGCGAGACATTTGGTTCATTCTGCTCATCATTTAGGAACAAGTGAACGGATGAAAAACAAGCCAAATAAATCTAAATTTGCTTTTCATGATGGCTTAGAAGCATCTATATACGTTGGAATTGGACACCTTCACGTTCAGTATTATAGTATTAATTTGATATTAGCAAGAAACATCTTTACATGTTATTATCACAACCAAATTATTAAAATTTTCACAATTTGTCATCAAACTATTCTTAATATAATTTTGGGCATTTGTATAATTATTAGAAATATCTTAATGGAACTTTGGATATTTGTATAATTATTAGACTTATCTTAATGGAACTTTAGATATATCTTAATGGAACTTGGATATTTGTATAATTATTAGGCATATCACACAAGCTCTTTTAAGTAAATTCTTAAAGCAATTTCCTACTAGATAGGAGCAATCTTGTCTCCTTGTTCATGTTCGCACGTGTTTGTGAGAGAGAAAGGAGAATTTAGCTGAGCGTACCCGAGCATGTGACAGGCAGAGGAACAATATAGAAAACTGAACGAATAAGAAAGACGTAGATGTTTGTTTGATATAACCTCTCTTTTATTCCCCTTTTGTTTTTTTCAATTATCTTTGACACTTGCCAGATATTACAATATTTTAGTAGCAAATTTAGCATCACTGAGAGAAATCCTAACATTACAAACAAATTTATGATTCTTTTCAGAAACTACTACCAGTTTTTCACATTTCTTTTCCCCACATTTCTTTTCACTCAACATCTAACATTATCTTGCAACAATTTTGTGAACTAATTTATGAAAGCAATATAAGCTTTACCTTCTGAATCAGTTCCTTTTGTTCTCATTGTCTCCTAACAAACAGGGTAATTATTTCGTATTCTATGCTAAATGCTAAGCATATGCACCGGTGGACACCCCAATACTCTATTTATTCCTTGTATTATTGCCTTCAACAGCTGCAAAATTAATTATATCCGATTCCCCCAATCCCTAAAGACTAAGGAGAGTACTTTGTTCTGTAATCCTGTG
Organism: Gastrolobium bilobum; assembly: GCF_033153095.1. Taxonomy (NCBI): domain Eukaryota; kingdom Viridiplantae; phylum Streptophyta; class Magnoliopsida; order Fabales; family Fabaceae; genus Gastrolobium; species Gastrolobium bilobum. Next base: position 313,687 of record NW_026899159.1, on the reverse strand, counting down.
CATAGATAATATGCTAAGAGCTCAAACATAGCATATTTTTATTGGAGCTATAGGAAGTTCCCTGCAGATACCTTGCTTAGTTGTAAAAGTGCAAATTGTTATAATTATTGGTTTCATTCATCCACGATGACAAAAAAACACTTTGCACTTTCTCTTGCTTTCAGGAAAGGAAGTTCTATCGATTATACAAAGAGAATACTTCTGAGAGGTTAAACTGCAATATAGAGGCCATCTCTGCCTCAGACAACTCAGCTGCTGTTGGTTTCTTAACTCAAGCCAAGTTCCTCTCCACAATGGGAGCCAAGCTTCTCGAGAATATCAGAAGTAAACTGGTAAGCTAACCTAAACCTAAATCATGGCATTCAACATTGAACTTGTGCCTTCAGGCAATTGATTTCCTAGCAGTTATAGATGAGCTAAATGTTTGGTCTTGGTTTTTTCACAAAACAGGATGGCATGCATTGGGAACGGCCACAAAAGAAAATTTTCAATCCCCATTATGTTGACAGAGAAGAAGATCTGCAAGACTTGGAGATACCACTAAGAGGGATGGACATTGCTCTATCAAGTTATACTTCTTTTCCTGTTGGTGTCATTGATGATGAGCTCAGAGGTGTCTTGCTCAAATGCAAAGGACACTTCAGCCAAAAGTTAGATCAGCAAGCTAATTGTTTTGCTGCTGCTGATGCAACGAAAACTTCAGAGATTAAAAAAGAAATTTTGAACAAAAACCTAACCATAGCCTATAAAGATCTACCAACCTCATTCTTTTTATACTGTGTGCATCTTCTCCTAGAGGACCAGCCCATTGCAAAGAAAACTGACCACATGCTGGAAAAAACTCAGAAAAATGGTGATTCACAATGGAATTTCAGAAAGATCAGAGAGTTTGTAATGAACTTGATTCCCAGAAAGCACAACTTGGTATTCGCATTAAAGTCCTCGGTTTCATTAGGCATTGCTGTGTTACTTGGTTTGATATACAACAAGGAAAATGGATATTGGTCAGGACTCACAATCGCCATCAGTTTCGTGACTGGACGGCAACCAACATTCTCAGTTGCAAATGCGCGAGGACAAGGAACAGCAATGGGATCAATTTACGGGATCCTTTGTTGGTTCAGTTTCAAAAGATTTGTGGATGTAAGGTTCTTACCTATTTTACCATGGGTCGTTTTCTGTTCTTATCTTAGGCATAGTAGAATGTATGGGCAAGCTGGTGGGATTTCGGCAGTTATAGGGGCCTTATTAATCCTTGGTAGGAATCACTATGGCTCTCCAAGTGAATTTGCAGTTGCTAGAATCACCGAGGCCACAATAGGACTCATTTGCTTCATCATCGTCGAGATTCTTGCAAGTCCCTCGAGAGCTGCAACTCTAGCAAAAACTGAACTTTCTCAAAGCTTGAGAGCACTTCAAGATTGCATTGGCCAGATTGCCATTATTACTCCCAGCATTGGAGAGATGCCATCTTCGAGTTATCAAGCATTGAGAGAAGGACAGAAGAAGCTGAAATCTCTTGTGTGTCAATTAGAAAAGTTTACAGCAGAAGCTGAGTTGGAGCCAAATTTCTGGTTCCTTCCATTTCATAGTGTCTGCTACAGTAGGATGCTGGAATCTCTATCAAGGATGGTAGATCTCTTATTTTTTATGGCATACTCAATGGAACATGTCACGCGGTTGTCACAGAAGGCTGGAGTGTTTGGGGTAGATCTCCAAGATCGAGTAAATGAGAATATGGAGCATTTTAAGAACAAAGTTGGCCTCACACTGAAATGCCTTGAGGAAATAACAAGGATAAAGTCTCTTCGGGAAGTTGAAAATGAGTTGAAGAATAGAAATGTTCCTTTCGATACCGAGTTAGGAGAATATCCCAATGCGGATGCATTTAGGATCCTGAGTGGAGATGAAGAGGTCAATAGCATTACAGGCTCTTTTGTCCAACTTCTGGAGGAGATTGCTAACAAAACTCATGCCAACAAAGATGAAGAGATGATAAAAGGTCAAATGGTTTTTCATTGCAGTTGCTTGGGATTCTGCACTAGTAGCTTGACGAGAGAAACAATAAAGATTCAGAGTGAGGTAAAAGAACTACTTATATGGGAGAATCCCTCAAGTCAAACAAACTTCAAAAATATTTATTGTAAGATTAACGCTCTGCGTTCATGTAAATCAAGCACAGTGACTTAAAAGTGACCATAAGAAGAGACGTAGCCCTAGGAATTAACCAATAAAATGTAGATGGTATCTTCTATAAAACCATCCAATTGAAAAAAAATAAATAATAATAATAATAAATTGATCCTACTCCAACATCTGATGTTTGTAGCACCCAATAAGAAAATCCAATACTTGATGTAACATCAAACAACTCTGGAAGAAAGAAATTAACCAAATTCTTCAGGGCATATACATCGGGTAGCATCCATGGCAAACATATTAGTAAGCGACATCTTAGCCTGAGCTCACATATGCCATGCATGCAATGTTTCAGTCAATAAGTGGAAAAGGTTTACTTTGAAATTCCAAAGAAAAAGGGATAGAATACTATTGCTCATGTCATGATTCCACCAAAATATAGCAGCACATCATCCAGCAAAATCCTGTAATCTTACAGCAAATTCAACATTTTATTTGGTTTTTTAATGAAAGTTCCTTACTCGCAAAACTAAGCTTTTGGAAGCACGCATAAAGTATAGCAAAAAATGAATTGTTGTGCTCCAATGATATTTATGTAAGTTTTAGTAATAAGCTAACATTCGCATTCCCAAACTGAAGTTCATGATAATATCAAATTTTCCATTTACTAAGCATCTCAGTCTACAACATGAAAATCACATCTTCAACTAAGCATTCCTAGTTTCCTTCAAACTTTGGGTCAGCCATGACATAGTGGTATGCTATCACCAATACAAAGATGAAGACGCCAAGAAAATTGGCAAAGAAACCCAGATCTTGATCATCAATCATCTGTAACATCACAGTCAACAAAATCAACATATTTCAATGCCCTGGTTTGGTATATCAAAAAATGGATTTACAACATGAACATCACATCTAAAATTTATCCTAGTTCCCACTATACCGTCACGAGGACAAATACGGTGATGCCCAAAAAAAAAAAATGTTAAGAAATTGACTAACTCAAAAAAGATAATAGACTTCATATTGTTGTTTGTGTGGTTACTCGAGCAATTAACGTTTATTTTCTAATTGTGTATACAATGTTCTTGTTCCCAATCCAATCTTCAATCTTACGAATGAAAATTAAAAATAGATCTTCACAAATGAAACCGGATGCTTCAATTTTATTTACATTCCATTACCAGAAGACTAAGGAACATGCACACACATATATGATATATAACAGGAATAAAAAGCCCCGATCTGAAAACTGATGAAGAAGCATAACAGGGTGCAGCATATTTGCAAACGTAGAATCAGTGTTGGCATGGTAATGTTGATTTTAAAAATAATAATAGTAATCGAAAACGGAAATCGGGGAACGATCTCATCCTTAAGAATAAGGAAGGGATCCGAAACAAAATTGAGAATGAACTGAGCTTACCTTTTCACGCGGTGGCAGTGAATGTCTCCCCTACGTCACTTTTCACTAGCGCGAGTTTTGATGTCGTGCTTCCTAGGTTTCGCCGTGTTCTTCCCCTATAAACCCCTAACGCAGATAACAAGCAGATTAGTGTTCGCCTTTTTGACCATTTTGCCCCTCGCAATTTCCAAATTCCAAAACGCCCAAAAAAACCACGACTAAGAAATTATGAGTAAAACGCTTTATTTTTAAGTATTCATTTCGGAAATGGATCCTCTGGGTGAAAAAAAAAAACATGATACGGGTCATGTGGAAGATCGCAACCATATAAAGATAAATCAATCATTACGATTTGTTAACTATCTATTTTAACATTTTTTCTCTCTCCTCCTTTATTACCATTGATACACTTTTGTATGGTTATGAATCCCCGCATGACATGGTCATGTGAATTTTCAGATGAGAGGATCCAGATCCATTCATTTCTGACTTTATCATCCTAAAAATGAGAAGATTTTTTATTTTATATGTACTTTATTATTGTATGGAATCTTTTATTTATATTACAGATTATCAAATTATTAATTTATTTTTAAAATGATAGCTTTTTTTCATTCAAAATTTAATTATTTATATATATTTTTTAATCTCCTCAACTAATTCATCATTCGGACTAGTCTATTGTCGAACTTTATATAGGGGACAACTCTCCCAAATTCCAAGACCATTTTTTTCATTCACAGGTCTCGAATTCGAGATCTCTGCTTAAGAGACACAAGCTCCTTACCACTTATGCCGAATTACTTATACTTTTAAAATGATTTTTTTAATATTTTATTTTTAATTAATTTTTTCTCCAAATCTCGATTGTTCATATTTTTAAATAAAATTATTTTAATTTTTTCTATTTATACTTAAATTTCCCATTTTTTCCAAATCTCAATCGCTTCACTCTATATATTTTTATTGCCAAGCTGGCTAAAGCACCCTTCTAAGATTGTTGGACAAAAGAATTGTCTACTTAAAACTAATTGAATAAATTTTTTCAAACTAATATAGTCAAACATGTCACTGGTACTGACGGGTCTAGTCTTGTCAATGATCCTGACATGATTAATGTCATGTCAGCGCCACGTAGGCAATCTCATCCCCCCCTTTTTTTTTACGCAATGACACTTCATTTGTACTATTTTATCTCCCACAAACATAGTTTGAATTGGCAACAATAGTTCCATAATCACAAGAGCGTTTAAACCCAAAAGCTCCCAAGTTCTTTTTGAACCAACATCATGAGTTGCAACACTGTGTCATCGATTTCTTGGCCTAGTTTTCCCACGGTAAGCCTTTGAGGCAACGATTTTTTCATAGCAAGATCAGTACTTTAGGTCTTTCTATAAAAAAAACGTTGTTATACGTTATTGTCTATGCGCGTTGATGAAGAGGAAACCACTGTCATTATTTGTTACTATTAGATAGTTGAAAAGTAAGAAAACAAATTAAATAACATCATTTACATAGATAAAACGTGTCAATCGATGGCATATGTTGTAGCTCATGGTGTTGGTTCGAAAAGAACTCAGAAGTTTCTTGAGTTAAACACTCTTGTGATTGTGGTACCATTGTTACAAATTCTAACTATGTTTGTGAGAGATAAAATATGCCAAATGAGGTGTCATTACGTAGATCTTAAAAAGTATTGTGAAATAAAAAAATCATCTGATTTGGATACCCAAGTCACAAGTTATGACCTTTCGAAGTTTTACGATGACGGGACTGCCTACGTGACGCTAACATGGCATTAGTCCTGTCAGGATCATTGACGAGACTGGTCTTGTCCGCTTTAACTGAGCAATTTCATTGTCCAACAATCTTACAAAGGTGTTTATGCCTTGCCTAGCTGCTTCTAGTATTTGGATCCATCTAGTGACCTCTTTAAAGATTCTTCAATTTTTTTCTCTTCTTACCTGGGGACTTGGATCGACAACAACCTCATCACTGCCTATTGTTCAAGTTGCGTGACATATTCATGAGTGCTTGTTGGTTGTGGTTGTGGATGAACATAGAGAATCATGATACTAACTATACTTATCATAAAGCAAGCTTATAGATGAGTAAATCTTCAGTGCAACGGATGTAGGTACATCTTTATCAAGAAAGAAAGAAAAAATAGGGATGTGAAAGGAAATAATTATAAAGGTAAGAGTAGTATAAATTTATTACTTTTTTTTTACATATTTGATAAAGGATGTATCGAGTGGTTGATAATCCATAGTAACAAAAATAAGAGATCCAAATAAGTTGAACCTAAAAATTTAACCTATAGCGGCCTGCGAACTCTTATAGAGAGAGATATTCTTTAGTTGTTTCTCTAGAATGGCTAGGTTAAACTGAACAAAGTCGGCCTTATAATTTTGGGCCAATTTGGTAGCTTTGGATATAAAAATGAATAAGATAAAAGAGCTGCATAAAAGTATAAAATAATATGGGTATTATAAGCTTATTGGTATTTGATGTGCATTAGATAAGAAGAATAATAGAATAATATTATCATTTCGATATTTGAGGCGAACCATATAATATTATGATATGGTATAAATAGATAAAAATATTAATTTCAATAGAATTTTATATGTTTTTTAAAAATAAAGTTCAAACTACTTTTTGTAAATTATTTCCATATTAGTTGTTATCTTAAATTATTAAAAAAATTAAAATAATACATTAAAATACGTAAATAACTTACAAAAATTTTCAAAATAAAAAAATATTTTCATCGTATAAAGTTTTAAAAATTAAGTTCTAAATTGATTATCAATTTATGGCCAATAGTTACTGACAGTGGCTGGTGCAGTCGTTGCAAGTATGGGTGGTTAGTTGAAGTGGTGATGTCGCGATAGTGTTTATCGGTGACAATTATGGTGGCTAATGATGGCAGCAAGGGCGATTGGTACTTGGTGGTTGGGGGTGGCGGTGACTAGAGGTAGTGGTTGGTTGGTGGTGGTGACGGTGGCCAATAGTTGCAGCAACTTAGAGGTGGTAGGGCGTGTAACCCGCCCCGCCTCGCCAACATATTAAAAAAATGAAATTTTTTCAAAAGCTGTACTCTTCATAGATGTACAAGGTATCAAATGATGAAAAAAGAAGTGTAAAAAATCAATAATTAATATTTTTATTAAAAAAAATCACTAGGGCAAGTCAACCCGCCTCGCTGTGGGTTGAACCCATTTTGACCCGCCCTTAAGGGGGGTGGGTTCAAGCGGGTTGGAAATTCCTACAAAATGGCAGGTTGGACCTTTTTTGCCACCTTCAACAATGATGGTGGTGGTTGGCTAGTGATAAATCGAACGAGGGTGGTGGCAGTGCCGACAGTGACTAGTGGCAATTGAGGTGGTTGATTGATGGCAATGATGTTTGGTACCAATGTTTAGTGGTAGAGGGTGGCAGTGCCCTGAGGTTGTAGTGGTTGGTGAAAGTGATAGCAGCGTCGACAGTAACTGATGGCAATTGTAGGGATTGGTTGATGGAGGTGGTGGTGATGGCTAGTTGTGACATGGCGATTGGTGCCTGGTGGTTAGGGGTTCTGGTAGCCGATGATAATGGTGGTGGCTGGTAGCTCATGGTGATGGTTGGACACTATGTAGCGGGTCATAGAGGAGGCCAATGGCTGGCAACAACTGTGGCTGGTCGGTGGCAATGGCTAACTCTCACGTACCTAGCAAAGTTTGTAAGAGAATAATATAAAACTATATTTGACATGAGAGGTATGTGAAAAATTGCTATCTTTTCCTGACAATTCCTATCTTGAATCCCCCGTCGAAGATAATCTATCATGCATGTTAAATTTATTATATTCTCGTGGTTCACCAAATAATAGATAAGAATATGATACAGTAGCCTACCTTATTGTATCCTCTATATCTGACCACCAAATGCACCCTTAGAATTGAAAATTTGCTTCTTCCTCTCCTAAAGTTAGATCTGTTAGTGCGTGTTTGGATCATTTCTTTTTTAAGCTAAAAGTCACTTATAAGAAGCTAGACCAAACAAGTTTTGAGAAAAATTCTTATGATGAAAATCTCCTTTTTTATAATGAAGAAAAAAGTTAAAAGTCAAAAGCTCCTAGGAAGTGCTTTTTTTTAAGCTCTTATTAGCTTTTCTTGAATTGTGTGCTTTTGTTTTAAATGAACAGCTATAGAGATATAGAGAGAGTTTTATTGAAATAAGTGTTTTTAAGTAACTTTTAAGCTAAAATTTTTATGTAATCACCAAATAGCTTTTAATTTTTTTTAAGTTTTTTTTTTAGTTTTAACTTATAAGTACATTCAAGCTTAAAAAAGAAGAATCCAAACAGATTTTTAATCAGTGGTTGTAGGGAAGGAGTCTCTACAATTTTGTTTTCATTTTCTTAAAACTTCTTTAGGGAGATTACATATGCCAAATGTTTTATTGTAAGATTTTTTTTATGATTTTCTATTGAGAAAATTAAATTTAAAACTGATTGATATATATTTTTTATATCGATCAAGGATAAAAACACTTACGTAAAAACAATTGCAATGGACAACGGTTTATTATTTAAATAACACGTATACACATCTATTTTAACAGAATCGAGAAGAGCACATACGATAAAACTAGTTATTGGTAGAAATATGAAGTTTTCTTTTGTTACTTTACTTAGTGTTTGGTTGAAGGTTTATTTTGGGATTGATAGAAAAGTGTAAGTGGATATTAGAAAATACCACGTTTGATTTAGGTTTTTTCAAAAAATACCAGGCAAATAGGATAGATGGAAAAATGACTTTTGTGTTGATTTTTGGATGAAATTCACTGTTACAGAATACCACTTGAGATGTGGTATTTTGAGATAATTGGGGAAGTGAAAAAATAGGTGCAAAGTTTCTCCCGAACATAGATTTTGCATATTTAAATAAATTTCTCTGGTAATATTTGGGTCAACCAAACAATTTTTTTTACATTTTCTTATCAAACTCACTTTCTAACAATTTCTCTATTAATTACATTTTCCTAGTAAATAAAAATTTCTCCCAAACCAAACAGAAGTTTGTTATTTTTAGTTCTTAGCATTTTAAAGTTTGGTTTTAAGCGTGCAAATTTTCATTGGACTCTAGTAGTTCATAAAAGCAAATTTCCAAATTTCATGCATATGAAGTGTATGTCTTCCTCCCAAACCAAGAGAAAGCATTGAGTTTATTCACTTTATTGATTTGAATACGAATGCACTTCAGTGAGGAATTATACTTATTAATGGAAAAATTATGAAAGTCAAATTCACTTATTTATAATCTAGGAAGCAAATACTTGTATCTTATAAAATTTTAAACCTTTAATTTCCTTATCATCAGTTATAATTCTTTACTCTATTCTCTAACCCCTCACTTGATATAAATCCCATGTTTCCATGTTTATGCCAGAGCGTTGTTTCAACTTAGATCTAACATATTGCAATATAGAGTGGAAACTGATTGAAATATAGAGTGGAAACTGAAAAAGAATATCAGAGTGGGATACAAATTTTTTTTTTCCCAAAAAATAAATAAATGACAAAAGAGGGAAAAAAAAAAGTGTACTGCAGTAGCCCAAGAAGCAAGAAATTGATCCAAATCCAACTGCTAATGGTCCGAATCAATAACAGTCGCAAAGAAAAAGTAATACCAAAGAAGGCAAAATTAACAGGTTTCAACTTCCAAGATCCAACTTGCCATTGTCTCTACTAATAATATAGTACTTTTCTTGCGTCTACCGTAACTGTAAACTTTGAAAAATGCAATTTATAAAAGGCCTCAAGGTTATGTAATCAAGGAGCCCCATCAATCTGAACCCCACCACCACCACCACCATCTTCACACCATCCTTCATCAAACCCTGGTCCTTATTAATATATTATTCAACATCTCACCAAACAAATAGTAACTCCATTCATCCAAAAGCCAAAAAATTGACACAAAACAAAACAGAGCCTTGAACTAACACAAAATTACATAACTTGTATATGTGGGGGCTCTGTTCTCATACCTAGTTTCGTACAAAGACACATAATATTGTCTGGTTTATAACAGTGCTAGGTTTGTATTGTTGGGTAGAGTGAAAGGGTTAAGGTGGCCATGTCTGCTGGGGTTTGTGGTAAGAGGGTAGGCTATGAAGAGATCTTTGGATCTTCTTCTCCGCCGCAGTGTTCTTCTGTCAAGAAATCCAGAAGATCTAGTTATGGTTCTCCGAACCGATCTGAAATCGGTTTTGCCTCTGACAATTCTGTCTCAGTATTGCTTCAAATGTTCCCTGCTTTAGACCCTGAGGTGCGTCAGTGCTTCTGTTTTTTCATACTAATAGGTAGTTCCATTGCAGATGCAGCTTGATGATGCTTTTTGAAGATTCTAGAACTTTTAAGTGAAACTTAAGTTTCCATAATTTCATCTGATGCGTGTGTGCATTGTTTTAAAAACAGAATTTTCTTTTGTGTGTGTGTGTTTTGTCTTATTTTGTATATAACTGCATAGCAATGATGGGTTGAACAAAAAGGGACCGAGTTACGTACTTATTCCACCATTTCTTTGCATTTGTTAAGGAGGGTGATTTTCAAATTCGAACCTTTGGGAGATAAATACCGGATTAACTGTTGTTCATGTTTCATATTAGGTTGTGGAAAGAGTCTTTAGGAATAAAAATTGTAAGATTGAAGATGCCATTGAGTGCTTGGGTGCACTTTCTTCCGGAGACATTCACGGATTTGGAAGAGACAAATCTCAAAACACTGATTCTGCTGTGAGTGGCAATTATTGCGGTGTCATTTTGGATCAAAATCAAGCTACATGTAAGGCATGCAGATTGCTTCTCTTTTTGACTGCTTATTTACTTGGCTTTTGCACATACATATATATTTTCATTAGGATATGTTTATGCTTTCGGCTCAGATTGCTTTCCCTAGTTCTAATTCACCAGGTAGTGGAATGCGGGAGGAGACAATCGAAGGGAAAAATTGTGTCAATTCAACACCTAGTTGTGGATTTTCTCAAGATGGGATGAATTGGGTAGATTTATTTGTGAATGAGATGATGAATGCAACAGACCTTGATGATGCTAGAGGACGTGCTGCCAAACTTTTAGAGGCTTTTGAACAATGTATAAGTGTGCAAGCAAGAGTGTCAGAGGAGGTAGCCAAGCATCTCTACCTATGCTTTTCATTTCTAATTTTTCTATCTATTGTAAAAATACACCGCATTCCGTTCAACCTTTAAAGAGGTAGAGATTAGTGGTTTTCTTCCCAGATAATCATCATCCTCATTGCTTTTGTGTCCATGGAGCAGATGAAGCATGCTTCTCTGAAGGAACATTTGCAGAACCTGTTAAATGACAACCAAATTTTGAAAAAAGCAGTTGCCATCCAACATGAACGCAGTTTAGAGCAAGAGGAGAAAACAAAGGGAGTGCAGCATCTTAAGAATGTCCTAAACCAGTACCAAGAAAAAGTACAAAGCTTAGAGGTGATTTCTTTACCTGGTTATAGTTTTTTGTTGATCTTGGATGAATTTGGTCCTCATTCACTTTGCTCCAGAAGGTATAATACAAATTGAATATGCTTTGTTTTGAAAAATACTACTTATGTAACTGTTGAAAAAACAACTGTGCTCAAGTAAGTGCTGTAATTAAACTCCCACAGAACCTTAAGTTTAGCTGTGCACAGTTGTGATTAGAAGAATCATGTAAGTAGTGTTACTCTTCTTTTGAAACTCTAACAATCATATGTAAGTTTGCTCTAAGCCGTTCCTCTAATCGGATGGAATTTTTAGTTGTAATAGAACAATAGTGCCCTTGCTTAGATGCACAAATATTAAGGGGGAAAGCAATAGATATGGCCTTTTAATGGTTTTTTATTAATGCAGCTGAACAATTACGCATTGAAGGTCCATCTCCAGAGGGCTCAAGAAAGTAGCTCTATTTCTGGGAAATTTCTCCCTCCAGACATATTTTAGGTTTTTTTTTTCTAAGTCCATCACAATTTGAAGGGTTTTGAGGCGTGTCTGGATGCTTGGATGTGCTCATTTTCGTGCCTTCGTTTTAAGGGAGCTAATATGCGTTTTTCTTATATATGATATGATGTTGATAGGTAATTCTTATATTTTACGCACACTTGTATTGTAGTATATGTTTAGTTTTTGGAGGGGGGAGGGTAAAGGTAAATCGAAGCCTCACTGAACCTCGAGTCTGTTATTCTTGCCGACTTTTTTTATTTATTTAAAATTGTCGATATAAAGGCTGTATAAATTATGGTGCAATTGAAGGCGCGATAATTAATCTTTTTCTGGATATATAGTGATTTTTTCTCTTGTTCTGAACATTTTATTTACCTAAAAAATGAAAGTAAAGATCAATTAACATTAACTTTCAAGGCAAATTGAATATTCTTTTCAAGTACATAGACAGGCATAACATGGAAATGACAGATAAATATCATCAGGCGGCGAATTTAATGAAGAGGCTTCATTCTCCAAAGGGTGTTATATCTTCACAAAATGTGAGCGAAAAAGGATCCTTCTATTCTTCATAGCTTGAGCTGTTAGCTGTAGCAGACATAATTTTTGCATATTAAATCTTTGTTTTTTGTATTTCAAGATTACAATTTACAAGCTTCGTCACTTAGATTTTGAAGTAATAATTTAGTTTATAAGTTGGATAAAAATTACCGAGCCTGTTAGCCTGAGTAGAAGTGGTTGGAATCCCTTAAACATGTGGTTTCAAGAGAGTGTGTTTGGTACAGGAGAAATTTTTATTTGTCCAAAAATCTCGATTTTCAAAAATATAATTTTTACATTAGTTTACGATAATATCTGAAAATTTAAAATTTTAAAAATTTTAATTCGTCAAAAATTCAAAAAAAATCCGTGTACCAAACGACCCTAAGTTTGACTTCAAGATTCATGTGTATGAAAAGTATTCGGAGAGACTAATCCCTTAGCTACCGAGCAGAAGAAACCTTGAGAAATATATAGTTCCTGGAAATTTTGTTGTTTCTTATACAATTAGATGCATCCAGATTTAAAATAAATAATGATACTATCAATGCTTCCAATGATAAGCCGATGTCCAAGCAACAACTGATAAGGGGGATCGTGATTATTGAAGCACCAATACCATAGAATTCCTATTAACAATTTTTATTTTCGCGATAAAAAAAATTAGTGATAAGGGAGGCTTTTCCATTGTAACTTGTAAGTTTATTGTGTTATAATTCTCAACAACACTTAGTATGGATTTTATTCTCCATGTGACAGAGATGTCTAATCAAAGGTTAGTTGATTGATGTTGGATTTAATGCTCTCTAGATATTTATAAATTAAGTATCTTGGGAGCAGCGAATCTCGACACACAATATGACGGCCTTGGCCAAGAGGAGGTAAGTGTGTGTGCTGTGTGATTGCATAAAACAAAGTTAAGAAAGATCAGTCATACTAGAGTTTACTTTTGAACTTGTGTCATCTGGGCCTTCTATAAATATGAGTCTTAGTCAGTTCCGTAACAGATTTAAACGCATATAAATCGTAAGTGTGTGTTTTAAAGATTTAAACTCAATTTTCCAAGTCACGTAAGAATGAGTTAATAATTGTTATGAGAAGAACTTTTATTTTCCAAAGCATATGTGTATGGATTTGATCTTTTTTTATAAATTTCAAACTTTTTATTAAAATTATTAATAGATATTTCGAATTTGAGAATTGAATTCGATTTTTATTTTATACTTATAAATCACACAGACAGAGACACACACATAGGGGTGTAAATGGGTCAGGCTGGCCCAGCCCAGCCTACGGCCCGGCCTACATTGAGCCCAGCTCAGGCCCGGCCTTTCAGAAAAGTAGAGTAGACTTAGGCTTATAAAAAAGTTTTTTTAATAAATAGGTCATAGGCCAATTTTGTCAAGCCCGGCCTACAGTCTTGTAGGCTGGCCTATTTAATTTATTAAAATAAAATAATAAAAAAATATTTATTTTATGTGACAAAGACACAAAGTACCAAATACCAATATCTCTTACTTTTTGTGCTATTTTATTTTATGAAAGGAAAACTTGTATAATGTCTCCAAATTTTACATGTTGTTGCAGCTTAATATCATGGAGCAATGGGTACCTTGCTGGATTATGATGTTACTGATGAAGATCTTTCAATAATACTCTTCTTTCCCTTGTCTTGATGGTGGTTTAAAGATTTTTAGATGAATGACATTCTCTTGTAGACTTTATTTCAGCATCCAGTAATTGTATTTTTCTTATTTTTCCCATTTCTTTGACTCTATTCCTCTATGATATACATTCTAGAACTGAGGTATTATGTTGACTCTTTCTTGTTTGTCATTTTTTTCTTATGAGAAGTACTAGTGCATTCATCAATGGAACTTTCTTTGCTCTATACAATTTTTTTTTTTGCTTAGTATATATAGTGGGAGGCCTACAAGGCCTGTAGGCCATGTGAGGCTTTCTTATTTTTGATAATGGGCCGGGCTTGGCCTACAAATAAAGCCTTTAATAGGCCAGATAGACTGAATTTTTTTTGACGTAGGCTTGGGCAAGATGGCCAAAGCCCAGCCCAGCCCAGCCCATTTACACCCCTACACATGTATATGATATAGATTTATTGGATTATTCGTATTTAAACCAGCCCAATCATTAATCATTGATAAACAGCCCTAATCCTGATTCTTGATGTCCATAACCTATACAGCCACGCCACGTCATCGATCTGAAGTGAACAAGCCATCCAAGGATTACAGCATCGTTCATCGCGTAAAATCAACGGTTCTAAACTAATCAAACTGGACTACGCGGATCGTGAAATTGAACCGTCGATGATTTTATAATCAACAGCCAAGATCGCTCTTTCCACTCGGCAGCCATAAAAAACACAAATCACACCCGCAGAAAGTTCCCTCTATATAAACCCGGCATTGTAAAATCCATTTAAGAAGCAAATCTTTTCTTCAAATTGGTTAAAAACCAGAAAGGGATAGCAGAAATTGTAGCAGGTGAAGATGTCGGGTCGTGGAAAAGGAGGTAAGGGTTTGGGAAAGGGAGGAGCGAAGAGGCACAGGAAGGTGCTACGAGATAACATTCAGGGAATAACCAAACCTGCGATTCGTCGTTTGGCGAGAAGAGGTGGAGTCAAGAGAATCAGTGGTCTCATCTACGAGGAGACCCGTGGTGTTCTCAAGATCTTTCTAGAGAATGTCATTCGTGATGCTGTCACCTACACTGAACACGCTAGGAGGAAAACCGTCACCGCTATGGATGTTGTTTACGCCCTCAAGAGGCAAGGCAGGACTCTATACGGTTTCGGTGGTTGATTCTAGTTTTTCCAAATTAAGGGTTTGAATCCCTTGTTGTATATGTTTGGTGTATTTGGCTGTATTGATTTTATGTTCTTGTATTAGGGACCTTTGCCTTGCTTGGTTTAGTCTTAGATCTGTTTGAATGAAATGCAGCAATTGTTATTTTGTTGTTTCCACTTGAATTTTAATCTTAATGATTGAAATTGTATTACTTCAAAGTCCCTACACCTTTTGTGATGTTATTTTGCGCTTGGCTGTGTTGTTACCACTTTATTGATGACCTAGTCATTGTACATTGAGAAGAGGGAAAGGGCATCATAGAACTAATTTGTTTAGGTCACCAGTCCCAGGAAACTGTTCCTTCCTTGAAGTGTAAAGAAGAAAAAAGGAAAAGAAACATTGGCCTATATATATTTCATACTCTAGTTTGTTCCCGCAACCTTTGAATTGTTCATTTTTCTTCAAGTTCGTTCATTGCAAAATTTGTGCCTCTTAAGTCTTGACAACGCGACATAATTTATCCACAAAGCGAATATTTGGTTCTGGAGGTTTTTAACTCCGTATCTCCACCCCTAGCTTGACAACTGTAAACAACCGTTTGTACTAGCTTCCTAATCACGTGGTCTTGGAACAAGGGGAAAATTGAGCTTGAACCTCCTAACCACATCGCATATTCAGCTAGACAGATTAGAGCAATCAGCTATGCTTTCGAGTAAAAATTTTACGTTTTGGATATCGGCTGAAACTAGATTCTTCCTTCTATTGCATTTTTGGGCTTTATTTAGATAGAATTACTTAATCAGCCGTTTGCACTCCAGCTTTCAAGCTGGAATTTGCGAGTTATCTCAAGTTGAAAGACTAGAGGGCATGGAAAGAAAGAGGGGGTTGCAGAGCTGGCCCCTTGGGTCATCGAAGAAGGGAATGATATTTGGGCTGCGCGTGACAACTATTCTAATTCCTGGCATTGTTTCTGAAAAAAATAATTTTTTTCTATTTATGTGTTTCGGAAAAGTTTTAAGAATTAGAATTACGTTTGTTAACATATTTTTTTTTCCTCCGAGAATTAGAATTACTTTTGTTAACACAATTATTTTTTTTCATTCTGAGAATTAGAATTTCATTGGATATTGGGTTGCTGTGTTACAAGAAATTGCAGGTTTGGAATTATTTAACAATAACAACATCTGGCAATTCACAGTGAACGGAAAGGATTTGGTAGGTAACCCAATTTATGTGCAAAATCGGTACCCATAAACCTGCAAAAACAGCAATAACATTTACTTCATTAGGAATTCCACCTCCTATAAACATTTGACTGAAAAGTTTCATAACTTTAAAAGAATTCCATGATACAGTATCCCTCACTTTTAACTCTTCAAATAATTTCCTTGCACCAGATATGGAACCACAATTGCAGTACATGTCAATTAGGGAATTCGTCAGAAACTCATTACATAGTTTACCACTATTCCGAACAACATAACCATGTACTGCTTTCCCCAGTTTTAAATCCATAATATCACCACAAGCACAAAGGAGGGCAAGCAAGGTGGTCCCATCTCCAACAACACCAACTCTTCTCATGCTATCAAAAACTTCAAAAGCATCAACTGCCTCACCATTCTTCACATGCCCCGATATCACAATGTTCCAAGAAGTTAAATCCCTCACAGGCATTTTATCAAACAGCATCCTGGCAGTTTCCATATCACCAAACATAGAATACATTGAAAGGAGAGAATTGCCCACATAGATATCTGACTCCAACCCATCAACCAACACCAAAGCATGAACCTTCCTACCCAATTCATAAACCAAAAGGTCACCACACGCCTTGAGAACAGATGGAGAAAACAAGAGAGATAGAAAAAACTTAAGACCAAAAGAAGACAGGACCAGAGGGACGAATACCAAGTGAGAGACAGAGTAACCATTCAAAAGGGGTTGTTTTGGTACGCTGCCATAGTCAGTGAGTGGGTGAGAGAAAACTGATTCTCTTTTTGTGCCCAGAATTAGAAAAGCAGAAAATTTTTGATTCTTTTTTTTATTCCCCAGCATAAAAAAAACCGGTTCATCCCTTGACAAAAAAATAACCGATTTTATCAAACGCAATTTTCATCCATTTTTGTTCCCGGGAACAGAAATTGAAAAAAAACTTATTCCGAGAAGGTTGTCATACACACCCTTGATGGGTTGGATTGAATCGTGAGATTGTAAGTAATGAGAGAAAATCAAAAGCTATAGCTCCTGTGCCAAGGAAGGGAATTGAGCATGAAGTTCCCTGTGTATTGGAGTGCGTTCGTGTGAGATTTAGTAGCTTTTTAATAGACTATTTGATAATTCATTGTTAAATGATTTGATCAAGAGCACTTTCTTTTGGGTTTACGAAACATCATGAGAATAAATAGGCGCCTGTGTTAAAGCTAAATTTTAAGGAAAATAAATTTTTAAAAAACTTTTTGGGATTAATGTTTGTTATTTTTTTTGATAGCCATGGCCAAAAAAACAAAAACAAAGACGGAACACCAAAACACAAACAGAAGTTATTGGATCACCAGAGCTCGCGATCAGCCATAACGTGAATGCTATGTGATGGTTCTTCACAAAAAAGATATTGTACATCCTCATCATGCTCCAAGATAAAATTTGCCATCCAATCCGCATGCATTTTTTTCTCTGAACGTGTAGTTGAAACTAATCGACCAATCTTTCTGAATTTATGCTCGTATCCGACAAATCAGCTGACTCTAACGAGCTGCTGCACCCTGGGAGGGAAGCACACTGATAACACTAGTTGAATCACTTTCAATTATAATATTAGGGTGACTAAATGACATAAAATTATGTCATTTTAATTAAAATTATTATGTTTTATAATGAAAGAAATAAAAATCATGATAGAGAAGAAAGTAAAGTTTTTTTTTAATTTAAATATTAAAAAAATAGTAGTTTTTTGATCAAAATGACTATCTTTTAAGAGGACAAATAATTGTTCCAAACTTTTATAATAACGGTTATAATGATTGAAAATTAATAATTAATTAATAAGTGTATCTAATAAATTATAACTGTTAGATTGATCAAAATTAATGATTATTAATTTAGTAGTAAGAGTAATTTTTTTTTCATAATAAATAGAACCTTTAAACCCATCCTATGTTATGCTAAAATGCTAAAAGTAAACATGGCGAAAAAGTTTCTACTATTTGATCTCACTGCACATGGTGCGCTATTCACTGTTATGGATTAATATTAGAGGTCATTACATGAGAGGCCCAGTTTACTGAAGCCCAAGACAACAAAATCGTAGCCCTCAACGAAGCAACCTAAATTGAATAGCTGAGTCGCACAGATATCTCGGTGGTAGCTCATTAATCAAACAATGACAAAATTAAGAGCATGTTTGGCAATTTTTTTTTTTAACTAGAATTTATTTTTAAGTTAAAGTTAAAAAAAACACACGTTTGAAAAAAATACTGATACAATTTTTTTTTTTTAAAAAAATTCCTCTTAAGAGCTTTTTGTTTT
Source organism: Gastrolobium bilobum (assembly GCF_033153095.1). Classification (NCBI taxonomy): domain Eukaryota; kingdom Viridiplantae; phylum Streptophyta; class Magnoliopsida; order Fabales; family Fabaceae; genus Gastrolobium; species Gastrolobium bilobum. Next base: position 295,274 of record NW_026899159.1, on the reverse strand, counting down.
TTTGTTCAATGTAATTTTTTTTTATTATAAGACCTTTAAAAAAAAAATTATTTAGCCTTACTTCTACTCGTAAGATGAAGAGAAGTTAAACAAGATCTCTCAAATGGACACAAATGAAAAACACTCAAGCACAACCAGCTATCCCACAATTGGTATTTTGGCCATGATTTCAATGTCTCAGTCATCACCAATAGAAGCATCTTACATGAAAGATATGTTGGGACGAGGTCCCTCAAATTTAATGTAGAAGCTAATCAAAAGTAAGCATGTCGAGCTCGGTAAGTCGGCCCGAAATTACTAGGTTGGCCAACAAGCATAAGAGAAAACTAAAAATATAAAAAGAGAAAGACAGAGAGAAACACTCAAATTTTAACCTGGAAAACCTTATCTAATATGAAGAAGTAAAAATCACGGGACATAAATAATCACTTTAACCCAAAATTTTAAAGTGTTGGATGAAGTCGTTTTTAATAGTTTATATTATTCTCTAACATACTCTCTCACGAGACAGCCCTTTGAGTTTGAAGCGTGGATATTACACAGATCCAATTTTTGGTTTACTTTATGCTTATTTAATTCTACTAGAAAGTGAGCATTTTTAATAGTTTATATTATTAACCACTTCTACAGCAAAACCTTAAGATGTGTTTATATTATTATCTAACACACTAGTTTAGAAAATCTTTTACTATGAATAAGAAATATTACAAAAAAGTCAAACTTCCCTAATTGCACAATCAAACTTCACCAAATATAATGGTAATCTCAAACGTCTCTAAAGAGATCATTCTTCAAATTTTTCTCTAGAGATTCTTTCAAATTCTAAGCTCTAAGTTATTTCAAAACCTCTATCTATAAAAAAGTATTCAAGCATATCTTATATTCTAAGACAAAGCCATTCTTTGGCAACTTCTGACACGTGTTTGTTTTCACACTCCACAATTCCAAAAGTTTCCTTTTTGGGTAATTCAGGGAATAAAAAAATTCAAAAAGAAATTATAATCTGGACTCAAAATTGATGGCCATGATTTGCTGTCCAAAATCAATGGTACATATCTGTTCTCATCTTTATTGGGACATAGCTCATCTTATTTTCAAATTTTAAAAATTAACACACAGCTCATCTTATTTTCAAAATTTAAAAAATGACAACTTAATTAATCTTCACCTACTTTCTCCCTTGGAATGTTAAACGTTTAACAAAACCTACACGCCTTCTCATTTTTTTTAGTGGTTCTTCCATATTGCTCACATCTTCTTCTTTCTCCTATTCTTCGTGTTCTTAGCGTTGTTTTTTCCCCACATTTCATATCATTCGTCGTTTTTTATTTTGTTGCTGCTTTTTGTCTTCGTTTTTAATTTTTTTTTTTCCGTTGCAATTTTGTTGCTGCTGTCGTACTTTTTTTTTAAGTAGCTTAATATCAGTTACTATTGAATTTGAATCGATTCAGGTGTGGAGACAAAGATGGGTTCGGTATATTTTTTATCTGATAGTGGATTTTAAGATCTGGGTTATGTTTATATTTGTGTTTCCCTGCGAAAGTTTGGAAATTTTGCAACGTGAGCTAGGTTTTTAGGGTTTTAGATGGCTATTCTGTGACGGGTCCTGGAGAATTTTTCTTTTCTTTTTTTGTTTTTTGTGTTTAAGATATATTCAATGGTTTGTTGATTAGGATTTTGGGTTTTGGTGATGGTTTTGAAGGATATGGCTGAGGTGAAATCAGAGGAGTGTTGTATGGAGAATAAACAATCTATTTCCTGTTCCTCTGTTTCTGAAGGCAGTGGCAGTGCAATTCACAAGTCTCCAGGGATATGTAGCACAGCATCAGCATCGCCTTCAAATCGGTAACATACATTTAGTTCTTTACTTTTTCATTGCAGTATTAGTCATGAATTATCATGATGTTGTTACCTTGAGGGCGGTGTTTTATGCCTATCTATTATTGGCATAGTTTCACATTCTGAAATAGCAGCTGATTCCCTTTATACTATGGAGAACTTATCCATTTTGTATCTGTGTTATGATCTCTATGCATTGATTTTCAATGTATGAATATTTTCTGTACAGAAGGACCACTGGACCTATAAGGCGCGCTAAGGGTGGTTGGACAACACAGGAGGTAAATCTTTACTCATTGGAGTGGGTAATATATTTTTCCTCACTGTTTTTCATTCTTTTATTTTTCCATTTTTCTTACAAACTCTTTGCTGCCCTTTTTTTTTTGTAGACATCATTGGTTTAATCTCAGGAATTGGTGAAGTTTGTGAAAGTGTGGTGTCTGGTAGGAAGACAAAATTGGTGTTGTTGGAGCTTGAAAACCTGAGGTATTTAAAATGTTAGAGTAAAAAAAAAATTGTTGTCGTCTATTACCTTATATATTATATATTTCGTGTATAACGTTTACTTGCTGCAACTCATATATAGAGGTCACAAGCTGAAGTGCACTTTGTGGGAGCATTATGTGGATGAGATGCAATCTTTTTTTGGCAAACAACGACACTCCTCATAACATCATAATAGTTCAACTGGGAAGGATAAAATGTTTTACGGGTATGTTTTTTTTAAAGAAACATTTTTTATTTTTTACTTCTCTATTATGTTTTTTATTCGATTTTTTTTTCAATAGGTATATTGATGATAAAATGTGATGTACATTTCCTATCTAATTCGGTATATTGATGAACGCTGTTGAACTCCACTTCTTTTTCTTTTGAAGGAAAACTAGAAACTCTTTAACTTAAGTGCAAGAAAAGGCTGTAGGTTGGGTATTCAATTTTGGAATCATAAAACTGGAGTGGGTCTGAAAGAAGGCTATAGAGAGAGCCTTTGAAACCGTGGAAGAGTTGTTGCATAGAAATGAAATGTTCTTGATGAAGTGTTTTTTTTTTCAGTACTTATTACATACATGTATGAATATGGTGAATTGTTGATATGGTAATGGCCTTTGTTTATTCTTAATTTCTGCATATAAAAATCTGTGATTGGTACCTATTAAGGCATTAACAGTGAATGTATGTCTCCTAATGTATAAATGACTGATTTAGCAATAATAGTTGATTGCTATGCTTTGAGATTGGCTGCCAGGTGTGCATCTCTAAAAGCTGATATGAGAAAAGTATAAGATCAGCTAAGAGAATGAAGATATGCTGAGCAAAGTACTTATACATCCTTGGCCAGGTAAAGAGATGAGAAACACCTCTTAGGAGATGTCCTACTTTGAGCAAGAGAGGCTCATGGAGGTGTAATGAGAAGAGAATGATGCATATGTGTTTGTTTATTAACTGTTATAATGTCATTAGAGAAGCTTTATATCTTTTCTTCTGTTCATATATTGCTAATATTTTCTTAGGCACTTAGGCAGAGAAGAATTCGAGTTGTTGAGGGAAACACCTTAAGAATTCCATGGGTTATTGACATTAAAAATCTCACCCTTTTTAGGGCTGCTATAGCAGGAGAAAAAAATGACAAAGGCGAGGCCATTGAAGGATGCAATGGGCAAGAATAGGGCTGTTATGTGGTTATGGATGTTGTGCACTTGTGGGAACTATCACATGAAGTATAATTTGAAGCATGTTGTATTTTGAAAAATATGTTTTATTTTGATGAATTTGTGTAGTTGTGATATATGTGGCTATATGATTAGGATATATTTTGTAATATGGCTGACTTAGTATATAAATTTCCCTCTGGATGTATGTGAACCGCCACACAATAGAAAGAAGAACTAGGAGTTTCTTTTGATAGATATTGTGCTGGAGGTAAACTGTTATAAGAATGATGTATGTTGCTTGTGGTGAACTTCCAATGTGATATGTTGCCTCATGATGTTGGGCTTCAATGAAACCTTAATGGTATCTTGTGTTGTCATTTTGAGGATTATAGCTAAACTTAAAAAGGGAGAAGTACAGGTCCACAACAGAATTTTCATCCCAGTACTCTCCTACTGTTTTTTTTAACATTGATTCAAAACTTCTAGCGAAAAAAAAAGTACTCTCTTGCTGCTGAAAAATAAGTTATATCTTCCAGTATCAATAACGACGTTAATTAATATTAAAAGCAAAAATTGTAGTGTTACATGTTGCGCAATAAATGTTAATAATCAAATGATTAATCTAATCTTTGATTATGTTTTGGTTCGTCTTTTACAAGTTTAATTTTACAAGTTCGATTTTACTCAAACAAAGACTAAGTAAACAAAAATTATAATCCGACTCATTGAATAATTCAAAAAACACATACTAACAACTGATAGCATATCGTTTTGGAAATTTATATGTCAACAAATCTTAACAGGTTATTTCTTTCTGTTTCTTTTCTTTCTACATTGTCATTTTTTGAATTTAAATTTGAATTTGGAACGATGGTGTATTGGGGATCATCTGTCATCAAAATGCTGTATCTAATCTACTGTTTACTCAACGTAGAAATTAATTAGATCTCAGGTTTAATGACTGTTGCTTAATTTGAGGAATAATGGTTTTGGAAATCGTCTAATATAATTAAAAGCTTAATTTGTGGACCATCTGTCATCAAACCGTTGCTTAATTTGAGGAATAATGGTTTTGGAAATTGTCCAATATAATTAAAAGCTTAATTTGGGGACCATCTGTCAAAAAAATTTATTTATATAAAATGCTGACAGTTAGAGGCCGGGCTGACCCGCCAACATATATTTATAATTCAATTGAAATTCTATCCTTCTTCTTTTATAATTAAATTACTAAATCTGATTTCAAATTTTGGAAATACAAATTTGTGAAATTCCAAAGACTATCGACATTAATCCTTGCAAAAAAAAAATTATTTATATAAAATGCTGACAGTTAGAGGTGGAAAACTGGGCTCGGCCCGGAGGGCCGACTCGCCAATATCTTTTTATAATTTAATTGAAATTTTATCCTTCTTCTTTTATAGTTAAATTACTAAATCTAATTTCAATTTTTGTAAATATAAATTTGTGAAATTCCAATGACTAACGACATTAATCCTTGCAAAACAATAATTATTTATTTTTATTTTATAAACCTGATTGTAGTAAATGAAATATTTAGTAAGTGTTGAACTCATCCCTCCAATGATTGCTACGAAATGATACTGAATGAATTGCGTTTTTATATTATAGGTAAAAGCTGATCTTTTAAATCCATATTTGCTTGGTGTTATTGTTACCTTGATTTTGTTGATGAATATTATAGTTAGCAATGATTTGTATGCATTTTTTTATATCCCTTCCTCATGTTAACATGGTGTATTATAGCGTATTATGGTGTATTATGATGTAGTTGTATGCAAAATTAATTATCTTTCTAAATAGCATTTTTTTTTTTTGTGGTTGATATTTGCAAAGTTCTGTGTCAATGATGTAATTTTTTTCACCTGAAATATAGAACAAAATACCAACACAGATTTTTGTAAGTATAAAATTTGTAGTGCGATTAACCAATCACGGTCGACGACAAAATTTTTGATCTTTTTTTCCCGTGCATCGCACGGGTAATATACTAGTATATAGATGAGGGAAACCCTCTACCTTCTTCAGAATCTTCTTACAATAATGAGATGATTGAAGTTGTTGGGCTGTCTTAAGTCTTGTACCCAATTAATTAATGAGAGTGAATGTCAGCATTAATAGAAGAACACCATCCAATAAGATATATCACTCATTTCTTAACATTTAATTTTATTTGAGTTAATTATAACCTGAGCATTGAATTGTACACCTCAAGCACCATCAAGGAAGTCTTCGTTGCATCATCAATCCTGTCTAGACTCATTAGTGAACCACTATCAACCATGTGCAACTAAGTAGATCTCCTAAGCTAATAAATTAGGAAAAATTATTTTTTCAGTAACCAGAGATAAGTTATCTCCGGTGAATTTAAAACAACGTCGTTTTGGAGTTATAAGATTAAAAATTTATAATAATAAAAACTAATATAATCCTATAATATATTATAATTACAAAAATACCTTGATTTCCGCTCCAAAACGATATCGTTTTGGACTCACCGGAGATAACTTATCTTCATTTACTAGAGAAATCCTTTATCCAATAAATTATCTCAAGAATTAAACAATTTTTTTCTCTCTCTTTTTTTTGTTTGTTCGCTTAGTGTCAATGGCCTCACTCTTAATCGACTGAGGATAATTTACAAAATTAAAATTACAAATTATTGATTGAGACTTGAGAGTATGAGTCGATAATTAAGAGCGCTGTAATGCACCGTGTAAAAAAACAAATAAATATGATTTAGCTAATTTTTTTAAAGGCCGTTTGATAATTTTGTGATCCTTTAATAACATACCTACCACCTATGATGTACGGACATTCAAAAATATCTAAAATAAGAAGAAAAAAAATATTCATTCAATATCTTAATTATTTTAATTATTATAAATTGTTTTATTTATTATAATAATTAATTTTATATAATTAATTATACTAATATAATTAATTATACTAATCTTAGTATAATATATATATACAACTTTTCTTTTTTGAATATACAATTTCAAACATAAGATTATTAAAAAAAAAAAAATATTAATAAAATAGAACAAAATTGCAATAAAAATTATAATTTTATTACACATATTAACATAATATTAATATTCATATTGTACGTATATTATAATTATATAAATACAATCAAATACAATAATAAAAAATGCGATTTCAAAAAAAGAAAAAATATAAATAATTTTATTAAACACTGATACGTGACACGGGACACGGCACGACACGCCGACACGTTAATTCTAAAAGATGACATATTTTGACACGTTGAAACACGTTTTGATATTAAATAATATTTTAATATATAATATAATTTATATTTAATAGATATAATAGTTCATAATACGTCGTATAACCAATCAAATATTTAAATTTCATAACATAAATATAAAAAAATAATTTTTCGTACTTTGTTAATTTTTCATGTCAAATTTCATAATAAAAAAAAGTTGATTTATAATTTTTTATATATTAAGTTAATAAAATAAAATTAAGATTAAAAAAAAAAACGTGTTCGAGCGTGTCCAAACATTGACCGCGTATCGAAAAAAGTTTATTGCGTGTCAGAAAAATGTGTCAGAACGTGTCAGAAAGTTGATCGCATGTCTCTAAATGTTGACCGCATGTCGGAGCATATCCGTGTAGAACACGTATCCGACAATCAATTTTTTTTTGAAAAACCGTGTCCGTACTTGCTTGCCTACCACCCCAAAAGCGCTCTTCGTTCACTGAAATCATCTATGCTACTCCTCACGTCATGCGTTGCCCTTGTTTTTGTTTTTTTCCTTTTTCTTCCTATTCGTCTGGATGAGTTTTTTTTTTAAATTATTTTTTATTTAAATAAAAATACTTCTCATTTTAAGTTTGTTTAAATATTTTTTAAAAAAAAAGCAAAAAGCAAAAATAACAAAAAATTAAAAATTTATTTTTTTTAAAGCTAAAAATTTTAACATCTAAAAAAAGAAAAAGTCAAAAGTTAAATATTTTTTTCAAAAATTAAATATTTAAAAAAAAATCTAAATAATTTTAACTTTTGTAAAAAATACTTCTAAAATAAGTAAGACATAAAAGCTATTTTTTTTAAAAGACCAAACAAAGAGGCTCTTTTCTCACAACTTTAAATACTTCTTTTTTGGAATTTAAAATTTCTGTTATATTTATTACATTATTTGTAAACCATATAATATGATTTATCATTAGTTATTAAATAGAATATGAGATGTTTAATTATAATGTATTGTTGAGACCCTATGTAGACCACTATATCTATTCTAAAAACATTTTCATGAAATGAATGTTTATTGTGGACCCCAACTTGAGGTTAATGACGAAAATATTTATTATGGTTCAGGACTATCCAATGATCTGGTGCTCTTTCTCACATCATCAATTTTTTCTTTTCCTTTTTATTTCTATTATTTTTTTCTTTTTTAATTTTATCCCTCCATTTACACTAAGAGATTACCTAAAAAAATGGTGGTCCCGGACCACAATAAATAATCTCGGTTAATGACATGCAATAGCCGTACCGTTTCTCATTTCTTGCTAATATAATATTTTGATGGTAGCGTCTCAAAACATGTTTAAAAAGCAAGTTGGTGTCGTGGTGTAGTTGGTTATCACGTCAGTCTAACACACTGAAGGTCTCCGGTTCGAGTCCGGGCGACGCCACTACTACAAACTTTTTTTTTTTGACATATTTGAAAGGTTAATCTGATTTGGTCTCTAAGTTTTTAAATATTTTTTAAAAGTTTTAACATAGAGGAAATATATATTTATAATTTCTTTTCACTTACAATTTTTTATAATTAAATTTTAATTGTTAATTTTTGTCAATATGACAGTTATAATTTATTAAAAATTAATTAATAAAAATGTCCAATAAATCATAACTATCAGGTTGTAAATATAACTTTCCTCTTTAACATATATAAAAAAGTATCCCTTGTACAAATTATATATAAAATAAAATATAATTATATTACATAAAAAAAAAGCTAGTATATAAATGTCAGTTGCTCATCTTGTCCTCTTTTTTTTTTTTTTTTTGGAAACAGGATGAAATAAAAACAGAACCTAAACCAGATTACAAACCATCCTGGGAGTTGTAACCCCCACAAGGTCGTCCTTGTCCTCTGTCTTTAGGGCTTGATGATGTTAACAAATGTTCTTTGTTATTACGAACGAATAATATGTTTTTTTGCAAAATAAATTAAAATTATACGTATAAAAATCTAAGGATTGTTAAACCTTTTATATAATTTTTAATTACTTATTATCGTATCATGAAAAATGGAAAGATTTTTGGATGCTTAACTGTTGAAGGTAGCAGCACAGATTAAATAAGATCGAAAATTATTAGTGCAGAGTCCGGTTCAGCTCGATTGTTTTATTTCTCGAATATTCGTAACTTGCTCTCATTTTGTTAAGCAAGAAAAGAAAAATAAGAGAATAGCCTAAGTGCTATAAATAATCTACTCGCCACAAAACTGGTACCAGAGTGCAATTACACGTTGTTATTAGCTTATAAGATTTTATGATAATTAATTTTTTACCCCCAAACCATATAAAATTTGCACGAGATTACACGTTGAAATCTCCGTGCTATCACTGCATCAGAGAAAAATAATAATAAGACCAATCAATTAAACAACAATCTCATTAAATTCAATGGCCAATAGCAATGGCAGTTTTTGCTGACGAATCCAAGAAGTTAACTTCTATGGGCGAAAGCCAAGGCAGTTTTAGTTGACTCATCCAATGTATTACTTAAATAAGCTGAGATGATAACTATATGATACATCAAGTGAGATAAGATGCATAAATAATTGGAATTTGTAAGGTGTAAACTTCTATGCTTTTTGGGATACCTTATCGAATGTATTACTTAAAGAAGCTGAGATGATAACTATATGATACATCAAGTTAGATAAGATGCATAAATAATTGGAATTTGTAAGGTGTAAACTTCTATGCTTTTTGGGATACCTTGACATCAAGGACAACTGAATAAGCAATCCTGCATTTCTTTTATGTGTGTGTGATGGTAGCTCAATTGGCACATAAGAGTTGAGCAGGTACGGATTTGAATGTGTGTTCGATTTTCCATAGTATCATATTTTTAATTGGGAGGGGTTTAAAGTCTTAATATTGGACACACCCTGAACTTCAGATTCGTTCATAAAGAACTTATGGGATTATCGGGGGATAATCTCCACACAAAAAAATAAAAATGAGTGGGGTTCATGTGAAGTCATGTTAAAAGAATTATGAAAAAGAAAACATAAGCCAAACACACTTTTACGTGTACATAGAAAGTAAAATTATTTCTTATAATACGAGAACGAATAATCTCATTTGTTAGAGACTTGTATCTTAGGTCATATGCCCTTTGATAATTATGCTACCATTTTCTCTTATTTTTTTAGTGGTGGATCCCACCATTTTATGTTTTAGCATAAGATATGTTGTCTCCAATTACATGAGAGTATACAAGCCACACACACACACACATATATATTTATATGGGGTAAATATATATGTGTGTGTTATTACCAATGTTACTATCAATCAATTTCACGGTTAGATCGATTATCTGGATCTAATGGTTATATTTATTTCAATCATTGTATGGTTATGATTCCACATATTTAATGTGAAACCATTAAATATGAAAAATCATAATCATACAAAGGTGAAAATAAATATAAAATATAAAATATAGGAAATCATAACCATACAAAGATAAAAATGAATACAATCGTTGGATCAACATAATCGATCTGACAATGAAATTGATTGGTAGTAACATTATAGTAACACTAATTGATTGTTACAATATTCTTCCTATATATATTTATATAATATTTCTACAGTCACTTTATATAAGATTATTTACAGATACCCCAAAAATAATTTTTACAGTCGCTTTATATATAACAGCGACAGTTGTATGATTATGAATCCCTATATTTAATACTTTCACCTATATATATGACAAATATTTGACTGTTGTACGTAAAACGGTCGCAGAAAAATCAAATTATATATTTATATATGTGTGTGCTTTTTTCTTTTTCATGTTACTTGTAAACCTTTCAACCAATCACCGACAAAAACAATGACAAATCTTTTTTTAACGCCTGTTTCAATTTCTAAATTGAATTATTGGTCAAGTGGATTATTTGCAATTCATATATAACTCATTATTGTCTTGTTTGTGTTTTAGTCAAATGAATGTGGATTGAATTTTAGCCAATGGGATTATTCTGTCTTCCCTAAATGCACTCATCAGAAGGCGTGATTATTAATATTTGGGTTTTTAAGTATCCCTTGGGTGTGAAATTAAGGATATGTTTGCACTTCAATTTTATTCAAGAAAAATGATTTTAAAATAAAAAATGTTTTTTAAAATATTTGTAAAAATTTAATATTTTTTTCAATATAAAAATACATAAAAAATGTTTTTGTGTTTTTATAAAAGGGGATAATATTTCTCATATTATAAAAGAATTTTGTCTCATATAATATAAGAAACATTAATCTCTTTATAAAAAGAGGTTATCGTCTTTCTTACAACAGAAAATAAAATTATTTACTGCAACTCCAAAACGACATTGTTTGAAATTTATGAAAAATGTAAAGTATTTAAATAAAATTCTTGACACTAAAGAAAAATAATTTTTTTAAAATATCTTGCATTTTCCCCCAGTATCGCAAAACAACATTCTTTTAGAATTGCTAGAGATAATTTTATCTCTTGCTGTAGGAAAAGTATTTATCCGTCATAAAAAAAACTTAATATATAGCTTTTGTATCCAAAGAAAATAGTAGCCTCTTAAAAAATGTCTTATATATATATATAACTAATATTTCTCATATTATAGGAGATAATTTTATCTTCTATACACACATAAAAATATGTGGAGCTCATGTTATAAAAAAAGAGAAAAAATGGGCCCCACACACTAATATTTCTCATATATATATATATATATATATATTGTTTAAGAGATTGATGTTTGTTCTTTTAAAAGACATAAAATTAAATTATTTTAAGTGAAAGAAAGAGATATAAAATAAAAATTATAGAAAAAAATGAGATTTTTTTAATTTAAATTTAAAATAAAAACATTAATTATAATTATAATGATATTTTTTAAAGGAATAAATATTTTTCTCATTATTTAGACAAACAAATCTTAATTTTTTTATATAGGAATTAAGTAATCCAATTTGCCCTTTTTATTGGGTGACGTCTGCAAAGTTTCAATATTTTATCTTCATCTAAGAGTACAATTTACTTTCGTACGAACTGCACTCTTTGTGTGCGAGGAAATTATGGTAATAAATATGGGAAATGGAAAAAAATGTGTGTCATTTTAAAGGAGGTAAAATTATATTATTTTAAGTGAGAGAAATAGATAGATATAGAAGAAAAAAGAGTTGACAAAAAAATAAAAATAAAGGTGTGGATCCCATCTTTGTTCTTTGTGAGAGTGAAATGACACAAGTTGTATCATTTAAAAGGATAAATATTTTTCCTATTAATATACTGTTTGTTTTTCTCTCATTAATTAAACCACGTTTTCAGTCTATCCTGCGATGATAGTGATCTCCTCATACGTAATAACTATATTAATATCATATGACTTTTTTTTTTTTTTTTTTGATAACATATCATATGACTTTTTGTACCAAAAAAAAATAAAAAATATCATATGACTTTCTATGAATCCTGCTCTTGATCTGACGAGGATTAATGAAATCGTATTGCCATTCACTTAGAGCCAATCCCTTCCTCAGACGGATCAATAATTTGGACTCGTTGACAATTAATAAATACGGAAAAATGGTAGTAATACATCATAGATTCACTATCTTGAACTTAAATATTTAATTTGACTTCCGTTTTGTTGATTCCATCAAGATATGGTATGAGTTTATCCTAACACTGCAATTATGTTTATAGTACATATTTAAAAGTCACAAAAGCGACGTGAGGACAAGCATTAAGGCACCGAAATTTTAACATGGTTTTATGTGTGTTTTGGATTGGGGGGAAAATATTTGTCTTTTTAAAGAATAGTTATTTTAGTTAAAATAATTATTTTTTATTTAATATTTAAATTAAAAAAAGAACCTCCCACTTTCTCTTATCATAATAAAAATTTTATTGTGTAATTCTTTCTCTTATTATAAAATATTATAATTTTGAAAGATATACACTGATCCCTTATATTAGTTTGTTTAATTTAAAAATATTTTTTTAGTTAAAAACATGTGTATAGTGCTGAATAGATGGAGAGAGAATTTAGGTTCAATTTCTCTCAAATATATATTTGGGAAGGGATAAAAAAATTTAACTGTAATTAAGCCCCGACTAAAAATTAGTCTTATAGCTTGTTCAAAAAATTGAATATTGTGAAAATTTAAAAGGCCTACTCGCCTCAATAAAATAATTAAAGTCGATATATCTATAAAAAAAAAAACGTGTGCAGGGAACTTAAAAAAAAAACCAATGCTTTCTTAAATTTAAGTTATTTCCAAATATATTCGTTTCCATACTCTTTAAGCTATTTAGGCTCTGGCCTGTTGGCTATAAATTTTTTTTTATCACATCACGTTCTGTTGTATTAACAAAGTGGTGTCAAAGTTTGTAAGTTGATTGAATCACATCTTAATTCCAAAATTTAATATGTGCCATATATATATTAGGGATATAAATGAATGGAGCTCTTTATGAATTATTCGAATTTAACTCATTTTTTAATTGAATTTCTCTAATCAACCAACCAAACAAACAAATTAACTTAATTTTCGTTTTTGGTTAGATTAGATAAACGAGCTAAGTTCAAAGCTTTATTTACAAAAAAAAAAAGTTCAAAGCTTTATCTGCTTGACAATGAACAGCTCATATTAAACAAAAAATGATAACTTCAAATTTAAAAAATGGGTATAGAAGTAATAGTTAATTTTTTATTACTTAGTAAATTGTAATTTTATCTAGACAATTGTTCCTATATATTTCTATATTTAAATAATCTTTTACTTTATTTTTCTTCCTATTTTAAGTTCATTTTATAGTTCAATAATGTTCATTAAATATTAAATGAATAAAAATAAAAACACTTTAAAAATTTTGATAAATGAAAAAGAAAACAATTAAGTTATAAGTGAGCTAAACAAGTCAAGTTCAAACTTTATATTTCCATGTATCCTTTCGCTGGAATACGTTCCACTTCCACATGAAAAGAACAAAGATAAAGGATCAATAAAGCTTAATTCACTGTTTACAAAAATAAAATAAAATAAATCTTAATTCATAATTTGATTTTCCCTCTCAATTTGTTCTCGGGCTTTTAAGTCGTAACATACATTAACATTTAACCTGATGGGTCACACGCTTATCCATAGTGTTTTGGACTTTGGTTGATTCTGATAGATCCAACAAGCGTAAACTATGGAAATAATTGACATGCACAAAAAGTTTTTCCACCGTGAATCAAAAAATGGAAATAATTGTGTTGTTTCGTGCGCGTTTACATATTGGGTTATAATCGTTTGGTCAATTCTACTGTATCCAATCCACCAAGCGCAAAATATGGAAATAGTTGATAGGCACTAACATAAGAACCCAAATATAGTAAACACAATAATCAAAATTATAACTAATTTTTTTAACCTTATATCATAATTCATATTTATATATACAGCCAAGTTTTTTTCTTAAAAAAAGATAATCTTAAATTTGTAATTTCAATTTGCGCATAAATGGTAAAATAACTTGGGGTTTAAGTTTAAGAATCTCTTATTGGTAGATTATTTATAACTATCTTATTTCAAAATTAATTATAAATTTATTTTACTTTAATAAAAGTTGATCATTTTTTATCATGTGAATCCCACAAGCCCCACAAGTATATAATATGTATGATCAATAGTTATCTGATGATAAAACGTGTTATGTTTGAGGAATTCACGTGATTAAAATTACCTTTGATGAAAGTTTGATAAATTGATAAATAATTTTTATAATAAGAATAAATTTATCAATCAGCCATTATCCCACTATAAATTTTTAATAAAACTAATAGTGTATCCTAACTTTTTTTTTAGAAATATTCCAATCGATTCATTGCTTCACAACTAATTCGATTCGGGGCAAGTCCAGGATTAAGACTTTAAACCCCTCCCAAAGGTGGTACTAAGGAGATTCGAACATATACTCTCACCCCATCTGCTTAGCTCTCATGCGCCAACTGAACTACCACCATTTGTTACAGTGTATCCTAACTTTAAAATAGAGAAAACCTCCCTTTATCCCAAACCCTTATAAAAAATTAATAATCGAGGAATAAAGATATGGAAAGAGTACTCAACCAATTAAAAGGAAGACTTTATTATTTTTTTTTCATGATGAGATTAGGCAAACTATTTAGCAAGTGATTTTTGTGATCGCAGCTAATTCTTCTGTACGATGCACCTTTCTATTGTGTGGACGAAAAATAATGTGCATCCATTTATTCATAATTTGAAAAGGAAAACTCGTGGGATCACCTTTCCTCATTACCTGGTCGACGTGAAGTCACGGACACCATTGGTTGCTCTATGTTCTCCAAGTGCATATGTCGGTTAATTAACTATTTAAAGGAAAAGTGGGGCTCAATCTCAATGTATACATGTTTGCAAAGTACTCTACGGGGCAAGTGTCATACTCACAGGCTTTGACCTTTTATGTTTTCATATGTAATATTTCAGCAGGCACAAAACTTTGATTGAAGTATATATACGGGATAATTACAAATTTTTTATTTATAAATTCTTATATTTATACTATGTATTATTGATAGTACATGCATATACTATTCATAAAATATAATATAGTTTATAAGAGTTTGTAAATAAAAAATTTATAAATATAATCCTACTTATATATATATTTGATATAATAATAAAAATTGAACAGATAACCTATTAAAATTTCTTATCACTAAATCAAACCTAGTGGTTTGAAGTATATTTATATAAACATATACTAGGAATAAATAATGAATAATTATGATGCGCATTAATTTGGTTTTAAATATTGCTGATTAAATGCTCATATGTTTTATCTTATATATATATTTGATATAATAATGAAAATTGAACAGATAACCTATTAAAATTTCTTATCACTAAATCAAACCTAGTGGTTTGAAGTATATTTATATAAACATATACTAGGAATAAATAATGAATAATTATGATGCGCATTAATTTGGTTTTAAATATTACTGATTAAATGCTCATATGTTTTATTTTATTTTTGGTAACTGATCCTAATTATCTCTTTGAGGCGACTTAGAACTCCCAATATCTCACGAGTTCAACTATTTGAATGCTCATATTATTTAAAGAGAGAAAAAAGCTAATTAAGAAGATCAGAGAGGGAAGGCGGTGTTAGTAGAATACATGAGAAATTGTGATCCACAACCACAAAGAATAATGCAGTTTGCTTATGATCTTTTGGTCACTTTTGCAGGTATCTTGTGACTCCATGTTCATCCAATCAGGACCGTAGTTTCCATGAGCCAGAGCATCGTGCACATGATTGAATAGGAAAACCAGTCATAGGAAGATCAAAGCGAAAAGTCTATAAGCGAAAGGTCTAAAACCTTAGAGCAAAAGGAACAGACTCTCATTTAACACCACGAAAATCAACACTGTTTTTTTTTTTTTGATACAATCTGCCCCAAAAAATCAACACAAAAAAAATCAACACTTTACTCATGAAAACAGAAATGCTACTTTTTAAGCTTTTTAATTTTGTGGGAAAGATTCTTCTCGTTTTGCTAAACAAGGGCTTTCCTGGATAGTTACAATTCGAATGCAATCATTAATATTTTGAATCTATGTTACTATCATAAAGGGGATTTCACACTTTGTTGTTGTACTCCCGGTGGTACATAGATGTCTTCCGTAAGGGTAAAGTATGTTGATATAGGGGGTGTCCATAGTGACAATGGTAGAGACCAAGCACTAGTGGAGCTTCCAATGGTGCATAAAGAGGGGTGTGTGTGGAAGTGGCTAAGGTGGCTCTCCATGGTCACAGCCGTAGAGGCTGAGTGGAGAAGAAGAGATCCCTCCCTCAATGTGAGAGGGGCTATTTAGAGCAAGAGCTCTAGCCAACCTAGCCAGCTTAGCCTTTTCAGGCTAGGCATGCTGAACCCCTGCCCTTGTGCAGCAGCTGGTGTGCATGGAGAAGAGGGGACATCCTATGATGCCTTCTAAAAGATGGGCTTTGAGAGGTTGGACCCATCTGGTGGGCCTCATGTAAGTTGTATCCAGAATAGTTGTCTAGTTTTTGTTTTTTAAATTGTAATTATTAATTATTCATTTATTTATTTTAAGAATTATATAAATAGTATAAACTCATCTTATTATTCATTTAAAGAATAAAAAATAATTATATCGTGTTACTCATTTAAAATTTGAAGATAAAAATAAAAATAAAATAAATCATAAAGATTTAAAGATAATTAAAATATTTGTGAATATTTTTTTATTCTCCAGTTATCTTCAAATGATTATTTTTTTTTTTGCTATACAATCATTATAATTAACTCCAATACTTTCATATTATTATTTATTTTTAAATAAAGAAAACCACAAATTTACTCACACGTACTTCCGGTTCAATACCTTAATAACTTAATATGTATAATAGCTACCGCCCACACACTTTTTCTTATGTATAAAAAATAATATTTTATTCATAGATAGAATATTTAAATAAATATGTGATCCAATTAAATTTTGGATATATAAAATTTTCTCTAAATCACATATTTGAGGGCTCCAATTAAATTGTAAAATAAATAAAATTATAAATATATCGTATTACTCATTTAAAAATTTAAAGATATATATAATAAGAATAAATCATTCAAAGATAAATTAAAAAATTATAAATACTTTTTACTCGCCAGTTATCTTAAAAAAATTGTTATCTTTTTATTATGGGTTTGATGTTTGTCCTTTTGAATGACATAAATTATGTCATTTTAGGAGAGAGATAGAACAAGGAATGAAAATCATGAGGGAAAAATTGTGTGACTTTTTTAATTTAAATTTTAAATAAAAAATATTATTTTGTGTCTATTTCTCTCTTAAAATGACATAATTTTATATTATTTAAAATGACAAACAATTTTCTCTTTTTACTGTTATATAACCATTATAATTAACTTGAAATACCTTCATATTATTATTTATTTTTTTGAAATAAAGAAAAACACAAATTGACTGGCACATTTCTCCAGTGGCGGAGCTACGTTGGTGCCAGCAGGTGTCTAGACACTGACTTAATTAGCCACGTTCATTTAGCTACACTTGAAACGTAGTAAATAATGTATCAATTTTTTAAAAAATTAGCCACGTTTTGATCGTAGCTAGAGAACCGTAACTATTTAGGCACTGGCTGAATTTTTTGGCACTGGCTAACATGTCATGTCATGTTAGCTCCACCACTGCATTTCTCCCGGTACAATAGGTTAATATGCATACTAGTTGTATAGCACACACAATTATGAATATATAATTTTTTTAAATATTCAAAGGAATCAATTCTTCTAAACAGCTTTAGAAAACGCACTTTGGGACACTAAATCAATTCGAAAAAAGTGTACATGTTTAATTAGTCCCTCTGCATTTTGTGGTAACCCAATTAAATTTTCAGCAAACGTAAATGCCTTGGATGTATATATTTGAGGGCTCCAGTTATGTAGTTATACATAGAGATATAAGTTTCAAATACCCAATTTACTAGAATTGGTTCGCCTACTAAATTTAGAAAAAGTAACTCTCTAATTATATTTATTCTATTTATTTTTTATGGTTAATACTAATGAAAAGTCTCACTTAATTTTCTACTTTTAATAAAAGAGCATGCATTATGATAGTACTAAAAATTTATTCCTCATTGTGCAAGAATAAAAGACACAAAAAAGAATGAAATAGTATTCGCTAAGCTTTATCATAATTTTGCTGTTTTATTTCGTTTTAATTTTTTTTTTTTCTGTTGTCAGATTTCTGCTCATATTTTAATTTTTCTAAGTTGATTGTTTAAAAGTTAATATGGGTGTAAAGGTATCAAAAGCCCACCTAAGCGTGAGAGAAAACATAGAGAATTGAAAACAAAAAATTATGAGAAGGAGAAAGTGATTCAGTGTATTGGTTTGAGTCTCAATATGCTATGCACAGCAGAGAGAAGAATAAAACTACCGTAAATAACTATAATAATTCTCTACAACCATGAGTTTGTTTCTTAAATTGTGAAATTGAGAACTATTCTGGCCAGCAAGTCAACCAACTGTGCATAAGATGAAACATGATGGATCGAAATTGTGCACACGAAACTAAATAATGATACTTCAGTTGATGTATGGGAACTGAATAATTAGATATGAGAGTATGTGTTTGATTCTTTTCAGTAATATCTTTGAAAGAGTTTTAAAACTTTAATATTAAACCCTTTCTAAACAGAATTATCTCTTATAAAAAATACACTAAATTTATTCAAAAAAAATTATGTACGGTGATTGATATAATAAAACAATGGTACTAATTTTTAACTCTTGATACATAAAAACACGTGTCATCTCATTTTTTTATATTTTTTTCCTAAGTGGTGGGTCCACATGACTTTTGTATCAACTTAAAATTGTTTTTTTTTTTAAAACTGTCAATTGATATGACGAAAATAAAAAAATTAATTTTAATATTATAATTATGTGTTATCTCTAATATATAGTTATAATTGATTGTGAAAGAAATTTTTTTTCAGCAACATAAAAATTGAGAACCTTAAAATAATATAATAAATTGTTACTCTCGAGTCTCGTCTCTCTGACATCCATAAGTAATAATAAAAAATAACAGTGAGTCATTCACCAAAAAAAAACAAAAAAAACAACAGTAAGTCTTACGTGCACAATTATTACAATTTTAAAGAATTTATATTAAAAAAAATTATAATTAATACCTACAACTTTAATGTAAAAAATTCAAAATAAAAAATATTCCAAGATGTGGTTGACCCGCACCTTCTCCAAACTTACACATCATATTAAAATTTAATTTTCTAGCTTTGACCAGATGGAGCATTATTGAGGTAATTAAACTCCTCAGGTTAAAAAAACAAGTGTACGCGAGTCATATCATCCCAGCATTATTGTCATTTCCTCCATTTAAACTAATAAAGTCTAATAAATAAGATATATTCACCTTCTTATTATGATCACTGACCGCCCTAGCTTCGAAGCGCACAGTGCAGTCTAGGAGGAAACCTGAGTGAAAGATAAGTATAAAGTGATAAAGCAACACGCACCCACGTTGAAGCCAAAGTTGCTTCTATAAATAGATGACACACAACCACCCGCTCCTTCACAAATCATAACTTGCCAGAACATCTTTACACCCTCACCCGATTCCTCTCTCTCCCGCGTTACTTTCCCTTCATAAAAAAGTCTCTCTCGTTCCACTTGCTAACAAAAAAACCGTGTACGTTGTCACGGAAACCATGCCGGTTAACATAACCTCAATTCTAACGTCCTCAAATGGAGTATGGCAAGGAGACAATCCATTGGACTACGCCTTCCCACTCCTTATAGTTCAAATCACCTTGGTCCTCATCGTTACCCGCTTCCTCGCTTTCCTCTTCAAACCTCTCCGACAACCCAAAGTCATTGCTGAAATTGTCGTATGTATATGCATACATACATACATACATTAAAGGAATATAAATATATATATATATATATATATATATATATATATATATATATATATATATTAACTAATTACATAATAAATATAATATTAGAAAGTGAAGTGATTGAATGTATGTTATGTGTGATTTGTGCAGGGTGGAATTCTGTTAGGGCCATCTGCATTGGGAAGGAATCAAAGTTACATGCATCGAATTTTCCCATCATGGAGCACGCCAATACTTGAATCTGTAGCAAACATTGGCCTTCTTTTCTTCCTCTTCCTCGTTGGTCTCGAGCTCGATCTCAATTCAATTCGACGCAGTGGTAGAAGAGCATTCACCATAGCAGCCGTCGGGATCTCCCTCCCTTTCATCTGCGGCATCGGCGTCGCCGTTATCCTCCGCAAAACCATCGACGGCGCCGACAAAGTCGGTTTCGCTCAGTTCCTTGTTTTCATGGGAGTTGCGCTTTCCATCACCGCATTCCCTGTGCTCGCCCGCATCCTAGCCGAGCTCAAGCTCCTGACCACGACCATCGGAGAGACGGCCATGGCCGCCGCCGCATTCAACGACGTGGCCGCGTGGATCCTCCTTGCCCTGGCGGTGGCAATCTCGGGGGACGGTAGCGGCGGGAATCACAAGAGCCCTCTGATTTCAGTTTGGGTTCTGTTATGCGGTGTGGCGTTTGTTATATTTATGATGGTTGTTATCCGACCCGTGATGAAACGGGTCGGGCAGAGGTGTTCGTTGGAGCACGAAGCAGTGGACGAAGCTTATATTTGTTTGACGTTAGCGGGGGTAATGGTATCCGGGTTCATGACGGATATGATCGGGATCCACGCAATATTCGGAGCCTTCGTGTTCGGTTTGACTATTCCAAAGGGTGGGAATTTTGCGGAGAGGTTGATAGAGAGGATTGAGGATTTTGTTTTGGGTTTGTTATTACCACTCTACTTTGCCTCTAGTGGGTTGAAGACTGACGTCACTAAGATCCATGGCGGCGAGGCTTGGGGGCTTCTGTTTCTCGTGATTTCCACGGCGTGCGCCGGCAAGATTCTCGGCACGTTCGTGGTGGCGTTGATGTGCATGATTCCGGCGAGGGAATCGCTTACACTTGGCGTGCTCATGAACACCAAAGGCCTCGTGGAGCTCATCGTACTCAACATTGGAAAGGAGAAAAAGGTCAGCTTCTTCTTTTTGTCCTTTTTCGTTTTTTCATCTTTTTTATTAAAAAAGTATACGGATATTATAAAGGGTTTATTGTTTTTATATTATATTTTGAAATAAATTTTTCTTCTTACATAGATCCACGTAAATCCGTACATTTTTATATACGGAGAAGATAAAATTTATTTTCTATAATATAACATACATTAATGGGACAGGTTATGTTTACAAAATTTTTTGTTTACGAACTCTTACAAACTACACTATATTCTCCCGGGAAAACACTAATCACACTATCTTTTACTGCGTTAATACCTTTTATAAAAGAATTTATAAGCAAAGAGCAAAACTTCCTTTCAACTTCAAAGCTTTCATACCGTGAAGCTTGGGCTGATGTTTTAATTTATTTGTTTGATTGGGGCGACTATTGATTGGGTCAGGTTCTATTAAGTATAAAGAGAGACGTTAGTGACATGAACATGGCATGGAAAGTTGAAGGATGTGATTAATTTATTGTTTATTTTGAGTGCAAACTAGTCGCTCCTCTGTACAAGCAATTTAATTGACTTGGTACAGTTTCAATTTCATAAGATAAATTAGGAAAATAATGTCCTCGTAATTGATGGAATTGGGTGAATATTTTATGAGTTTTATTAATTTCATGTTAAAGGAGATACGTTATCTCATGTCATATAGACAAATTTGTGGGCTCTATTATCTGAAAAAAAAAAGTGACACAGTTATCGAAGGGTGTGTAAGAGAAAAAACTTATCTCATGTAGCATTTCAATAATTTTTCCCATATTTTATTTATTTAAATTTTTAATAAGGTTATTTAACATGACTATATTATATAGGAGAATCTTAATTATACAAAAATAAATTAATAATAATAATAAAATATATTAGGATATATAATTACAATATCACTGTTGAGTCATTTAGATTCTCACACATCATATGATTACGTTAAATAGAGAGAATTCATTTTCATTTTCGTTTTTGCTTTTATCGCTGTTTTGTTGCACTAGCAGCCATTCCAAATAAGATGGAAAGTTAGATCAAAATTCTGAAAAGTCAAATTGTGTGACATTTCCATTGAATTTCTTTTCTTGACATAATTGCAAGGTGTTTCTGTTTTTCTATGTTAGTTCTTTGGGAAAACTTGAAAAGACCTTGAAAGTTTTTTTAATAATCATTTATTTCCTCTTCAAAATTTTGAATTATTTATATTCTTACTTAAATTTTGTTATTATTTACACTTTTAATTTAAATTTTTTTTATCACTTATTCTCTAACTTAGAGGACAGAAGAGGTAAGTGATAAAAAAATTTCAAGTCATAAGTGTAAATAATTTAAAATTTTGAAGATGAAATAAGTAATTATGAGGAAACTTAGCTGTTTTTTTTTTTATATATATATGTATGTTTTCCCTAAATTTTTTTCCTACTTTTCCATCCCTTGCGTGCTCTTCCGCATAGGCAATTTCTTCCAATTAGTTTTTTTATTACGGCTCCTTGCTTTTCAAAAGAGAGACTTGAAACACGTTTTTTTTTTTGTTTTTTTGTTTTTGGTAAGTTGGAACACGTTTTAATTGGCTTATAAATTAGGAAGTTATGGTCCGTCAGTTCAGTTGATTAATTATTTTTTGTTTATACCTATTTTGGTGGATGGCGTGTTCACTTTGATGATATCTCAGTAGTAGAAAAGCACAACACCAAAAAGTCTTGGTTTGTGTACACTCGTCTAGCCCTAATACATCGTTCCCATTTCCAACCACTTTCGTGCTTGTAATTATTAACAAATGTGATGAAACGTCAGTCAATTGACTTAGCTTATTCAGAATTGAGTCACGATTTGAATATTATAGTGATAAAACTCTCTTGGTCCAATAGTTGTTAGGGGCAGAGGAAGAGGTGGTATACCTGAAAAAAAATAAAAAAATTGTAAGGGGATTCCTTCTAAATTTTGTGCAGGATGCATTGTTATCAAAAATAGTATGAAATTGTTGCGATAGGGAAGTATATGTAGACCTAAGACAAACATAGGCTCATTCAATTCCTTATTATGTGGTTGCTGCCACAGTAGGGTTGAAGGTGGTGTGTACCTCCAAAGACGCTAATACTTGGGTTAGATAAGGTACAAAATGAATTAAAATACTGGAGTAAAGATTTGAATGTGCTGAGTATGAGCTGCCTCTTATATAACATAGTGACTAGTTTAGGTTAAAATCTCTAGGAAATATATATGCGTTTAATGTCTTTATTTTTACTGTAGATTTTTTTTTCACATTCACATAAAAATGAGTGAATTTTATTAATTTTTTTATAATAAGACTTACTCACTTTTATATAAGTATAATAAATAAAAGATCAATAGTAAAAGACAAATATTTTTGTGGGGTTGTAAAACAAATGCAAATGACTAGAATTATATTTGTGGGGTTCACATAATTAAATATGATTAAATTATATTATTTAATATTTTTTTTTTTGGAATTATACTATTTTGATCATTCTTTCTGTAGATCCTGATCCGAAATTATTGCGGACTTGAGTTAACCGTCAGCATTATCTTAGATTCTCTTGCCCCTAACTATAATTTCGTTGACCTATCTATTTTTTTTTTTATTGGAGTCTTTTCGTATTAAAATTTAACATCAGTTAATTATGTATATAAAATATTTGTATTTATCTCTTTTTCATTAATAATATTAACCCTCACTTATTTAATATATATAAAAAAAATTCACGTGATCATATCATATAAAATTTTAATACAAAATTATTAATTCTTTTTTTATACACACCGAAATTTATTAAATATTTTTTCATTGAATTTTTTACTTTTATATTTTTAAGAACACTGGTTAACCCCACACATAAAACTGTTAGAACAAAACCACCAATGCGTTTTGGTTGCTCCAGCCTCACGGAAAAATGACGTCACGCTCACACCGCGACTTTGACATATTTTTGGCCAATGAAATCATATTTTTTTTGGATATGACTAAAGAACTCATTTATTTTTTATTACTTTTAAATAAAATTGAAGAAAAATCATGTAAAATATGTGTTTAATGTGTCACGTATAATTATGAAAGATAATTTTTTTTTTTTATATATACATATATAAAAGGGTATGATGTTTATCATTTTTAATGACACAAATTATTTCATTTTAAGAGAGATAGACACAAGGAATAAAAATTATGGGAGAGGAAGTGATTGTCTTTTTTTTTAAATTTAAATAAAAAATTATTATATGTCTATCTTTATATATTTTTTTCTCTTACATGATCTCACACTTTTATGTACCATAAAGTATTGGTTATATGAAGCTGTACGCTTGATGCTAATTTACAGGTTTTGAACGATGAAATATTTGCAATCTTGGTGCTCATGGCTCTATTGACCACCTTCATCACAACCCCAGCAGTGATGGCCATGTATAAACCAGCTCGTGGCATCATAGCCAAGACCCACCGCAAGCTAGGTGACCTCTCCTCCGCCTCTAATCATGGTGTCGTGGACGAGCTACGTGTCTTGGCCTGCGTCCATGGACCTGGCAATGTCCCTTCCATCATCGCTCTCATCGAGTCAACTCGTAGCACCAAGAAGTCCCTCCTCAAGGTTTTCATCATGCACCTCGTTGAGCTCACAGAGCGATCCTCCTCCATCATTTTGGCTCGCCGTGCTCGCAAGAATGGCTTCCCTTTCTTCAACCGCTTCCGGGGCGGCGAGTGGCATGATCGCCTCGCTGGGGCCTTCCAGGCCTACAGTCAACTGGGCCGGGTCACTGTCCGGCCCACTACAGCCATCTCTTCTCTCTCCACCATGCACGATGACATCTGCCACGTGGCGGAGGAAAAGAGGGTGACCATGATCATCTTGCCATTCCACAAACAGTGGAGGATGATGGAAGTGGACGGAGACAGTGGGAGTCACGAGGTGTCGGAGAACGTGGGCCACGGATGGAGAGTGGTGAACCAGAAGGTACTCAAGAACGCACCTTGCTCCGTGGCTGTGCTTGTGGACCGAGGATACGGCAATACCGATGGGCCTAATAATCCAGGCCCAAATAACACTGTGACCCAACGTGTATGCATCGTGTTCTTTGGTGGGCCCGATGATCGAGAGGCTCTAGAGTTGGGTAAGAAAATGGCTGAGCACCCGGCAGTTAAAGTGACAGTTGTAAGGTTCGTTGAGAAAGATGGATTGAATAGTAAAAGCATTGTGTTGCGCCCCTCACCCGACAAAAGCAGCGACAAAAGCTACAGTTTCTCCACCGCTAAAATGAACCGCGAACAAGAAAAGGTAAAAAATACAAATCCAAAGAAAATATTTGTCATTTTAAATGACAGACACTTATGTCCTTTTAAGAAAGATACGTACACAGAAAATTTGAATTTTAAATTAAAAAAATCACCTACTTTCTTTGTGTATGATTCTCATTTTTCTGTATCTATGTTATTTAAAATGTGAATATTTTCATTTTCTCATTATATTGC
The DNA here is from genome assembly GCF_033153095.1 of Gastrolobium bilobum. Lineage (NCBI taxonomy): Eukaryota > Viridiplantae > Streptophyta > Magnoliopsida > Fabales > Fabaceae > Gastrolobium > Gastrolobium bilobum. Next base: position 269,327 of record NW_026899159.1, on the reverse strand, counting down.
AGGAGTTGGATGAGAAGGCAATGGGAGAGTTTAGAAGCAAGTGGGATGGGATGGTTGAGTATATAGAGAAGGTTAGTGGGAATGTTGTGGAGGAGGTGTTGGGAACAGGGAGAAGTGGGGATTATGATTTGATAATTGTTGGGAAGGGTCGGTTTCCGTCGAGTATGGTGGCGGAACTGGCGGAGAGGCAAGCGGAGCACGCGGAGTTAGGACCTATTGGGGACGTTTTAACATCGTCGGGACAGGGGGTTGTGTCGTCGGTGTTGGTTATTCAACAACATGATGTGGCTTTAGTAGATGATTCACCCGTGTGTAAAGTGCATGGTGGTGGGTCTAACAGGTTTATAGCTGAGGATTCGTCACATGGGGAAATACAAGTGCAACCTGATGTTGTGTGAACTACTGAACTGAAGTGTGTTTATAACCACTATGGGATCAAGGTCTTAACGGCTCTGATTCTTCTTTTAAATTTCAAGTAAAGATTTAGCTTCATCAAATTCTGTATATACGATGAAGGAAGAAAGGGGGGAAAAAAATAAAAATAAAGTAAACACCCTTCGATTTTTCATTTTGTGGGCGTTACTGTGCCAAAGCAACGCTTTACGTCAGACCAAAAAAATAGAAATAAAAAAGAATGCGTGATGGAATGAATGAAATATTTGTTTGTTTTATTTTATTTTTGTTAACATTGAAAGAAAAACAGACTCCAACAGAAAATTAATAACTACGTACAAGCGGTGCTGATTGCAGAACATGCGTGGGTGGCAACCCCATTCAGTCATGTTGCAATAAAGGCCAGTATTCTTGGAGACGATCTTTCCATAATTTCAGTTAATAATCTAACCACTCTGTTATCTTCTATAAAGCTGTGGGTGATTTTAATCTTCCAAGGTTGTTCCATCAATCGTTTGGTGTTGTAAACCAATGAATATAGAGAATGACTTCATGGCAGCCATTGCAAATCAGATCTTTAGCTGTCAGAGTATTCCTCTAGCCATAATTGTTGGTATTTCATATTCCAAGCCAAAGTCCGGCTAAGATAGGATCCACATGTTATGTATACGGCACACTCGTGTGATTATATGTATGAAACGTGGTAAACTTGTGGGACAAAAATGTGATGGACAGCTTTATGTGTACATAGTCTTTCCTGAAGTAATCATGTATGTGTAGGAAAAGTGAGATTCGTATAGAACTAATGTGTAAGGGAATTGAATAGTGTGTTTGCACCCTTGGACAACCTCCTGTAATAGGTAAAATAAGAAAGATGGTCTATAGGACTTGATTACCTGACTATTAGGGGTGAAAGTGGGCCGGATTCGATTATAGGAGCCTACAGCTGAGCAAACTTTCGGTACTACCCGTCATAGGTAGTACCGTTCCCAAATTAGAAAGCAATAAGGGCATAAAAGGAAATGGATAAAAATCAAGGGATTAAAATGGGATAAAAATTTCCTATTTTAGTAAAATGATGTACTCAATTTGGTACAACTGTAGTATTTAAAAAAAATTCACTACGGCTTAGCTTATATCAGGCCGGACTTGACCTATTACATATAGTCAAATAGAACATGCTCGAGTTTTTAAAGAAGCCTATTTAGAAAATAGGTGATAGGCCTTTCTGTTACATGTCGGGCCTATAAGCCTACAGGCCAGCCTATATCATATTATTTATTTTAAATTAAATAAAATAATATTATTCATAGTAGTACCAAATGGTGATAGTTCAATTCAGTGTTTTAAAACTCGGACCGGTCATCGAACCGGTCGAGGTACTGGGTTACTGAGTCACTGGTTCAACTGGGTTCAACCGGGTTGAACCGGAATTACTATTAACATATTAAAAATATAAAAATATTACTTATATTAATAAAAATTCACATAAGAAAACTATCAATGAGCTTCAAAAAATAAATTGATTTTCAATTATAGCAAATATTATATACTTCTAAGCTTCTAGCTCTAGACCATATCCTAATATTGGATTAAAATTGCAATATAAGTTAAATGCACCTTTTGTGCTTGACATGATACGGATAAATTAAATCATGATAACAAAAAGTATGCATGAAATATACATTAAGAAAAAAGTGTCACCGTTATCATGATAACAAATAGTATGCATGAAATATACACTAAGAAAAAAGTGTCCGCCGTTGAGATGAGATCATGAGACCATCAGTGTTTATCACCACTTAACTTCATGAGATCATTATAAGATGCAACTAAATTACATAAACGAACTGCACTAATCTAAAATACCTTATTATTTTCATCTTACTTTTAATCATATTCATCATAAAATATGAATATGATTTAATTCAAGAGTTCTTATAAAAAAAAAATTTACCAAAAAAGAGAGAGGAATAACCGGTCTAACCCGGGTCAACCAGGTCGCCGGGTTTCGACCGGGTCAACCGGTCCAATCCGGGTTGACTACAGAAGCGGTCCAACTACCTGCTCGGATCGGGGAACCCACCTGATCACCGAGTCCCGGGTCGACCCGGCCGGTCCGAGCTGGGTTTTAAAACATTGGTTCAATTGGTGCATGTGAATTAAGTAGGTGGTGGAATAACCTAAATTCGATCTCTCACCAATACTATCTCTGGAGGTGACATAAGATCTGTATCAATCTCTACAGTACCATCATAATCAACATTTAGTATTGTAGGAAGAGTTATTGATGTCTATCGTTCTAGCTTGGCTGAAGATACCATCCAAGCTTTAATATACGGTAGAGATTGGCTACATAATAAGTATGACTTGAAGAAAAAACAAAAGATATAAAAAAGTTTTTTGTTTTTAATTTTAACAGACTAACAGGTCAAGTCAGGCCATTTTTTTTTATAAATAGGACAAGTCAAGCTAATAGTTAGACTCGTACTATGCGATCGAGGCAGGACAAATTGAACCAAACATGCACACGTTTGCAAGAGTTAGGGGATGGTGGAGTTTTACCAAGGCTGAGGTTCAGAATGCTCAAATTTTGGGCGAGCAAGACTCTAGTCTTACTTGAGTAAATCGGCTGGCAGTGTTCCAAATGAGTGCTGACAAATTTAGATTTTAAATATACGTGAATATATATGAACAAAAGAATGTGGTGGACCTAGCCATGAGAACAGCAAACAAGTTAAGTAACATCTTCTAGAGTTGGTGGATTTTGATTAAAATTATGGCTAATTGATTTATGAATAGATTGTATCTTGCTTTCTACATAACGTATTTTCGAACTTAGGTTGGCTATGTAATTTTTGTATGTACACTGATATTGTATAAGTGTAAAATATCAGAGTTGATCTTTTTAATTATTGTAGCCCTTATTTAATAATTAATTATTATCAGATTGACCTTAATTATAAACTATTTCAAAAATTTAACTTCTTCAGAAAACATAACACCAATCTGTCCATATTTGACCGTTGACCATCAAGCCTACTCGAATATTTTTTGAAATTTTTTTCCTACCCGAGTAGTGAAAAGGATACTCAAGTATATTTTAAAATTCTGAAAAAAAATATTTGAATTATTTATCCGAATAGGGAAGGGGCTACCCGGATAAATAACCGTAGCTTTTCCTGTTGATGAAAGCACGCCTCCTAATCCTCATCACTGTTCTCTTCCTTCTCAAGTGGTTGAAAGAAAGACCAACACCATAAGCGTGAAAGGAATAATTTTATTTTCATGTTTCCCTTTTCCATAATCTTGTTAAGCACAGATCCAAAGTTAGAAGGTCATGGGATGCACCATTTCGAATGAAGACACCCTCTGGAAAGTGTTGTGGTATTTCGCCTTGGATGTGAGTGATAAGCGTGGCTTTCCCTATCTAGCAAAGTTAATCTGCAAAATACTATTCATTAATAAATAATTAAAATGATAGATAGTATATATAACTGGGATCGATGAAAACAATTTGTTAGATCCTTCACCTGAGATGGAAGCAGTGGCTGGTCCACATACTCAAATAATGAACCAAAGATATCAATAAAATTTAACTTTGGTTCCTTCTCAACCGATTTCGCACCTGAAACCAAGGCATCAAACACCAACACCATCTTAAAATTCAATCATACGCAGCTTCTACTAGATAGATTAAAAAAAAATACACTTTTTATGGGTTCTTCATAATCATCATAAGAAAACAAGGGACCTGAAAAAACCCCACTTTCATGTTTTCCAGAAAAAGCTAATGATTTTGTTCAATATATGTATAGCTCTCTGCTATACATAAAAGTTGGAAATTGAGAAATTTAATGATACAGTGAAGTAATAGGGAAGCCGCAAGGTGAAGAAACAAGTACAAAAATTCTTGAACTTGGAAAGAGGTAACTCAAAGCAAAAGAACCATGAAGACAAAGAACACAAAGTGGCAAGAGAGTAGTGGATGAACAGGGTTGAGAGTAGTACATCATTATTTATCCTGGTAGTCCCTTCCTTACTCGGGTAAATAATTCAAATATTTTTTCAGAATTTTGAAATATATCCGGGTATTCTCTTCTTGTGCGGGTAGGAGAAAAATTTCAAAAAATATCCGAGTAGGGAGGGGGCTATCTGGATAGGCTTGATGATCAATGGTCAAATAGAAACAGATTGATGTTATGTTTTCTGGAGAGGTTAAATTTTTGAAATAATTTATAATCAAAATTAATTTAATAATTAATTATTGAATAAGGGCTATAATGATCAAAAAGTCATCAGAGTTGACATGTGACGTTACAAAGTATATATATCATGCAAGTTGCAACTAGTTCCGCACATTGCCATTGTCAGTGTATAACTAGACATGCACAAAATAGATGTACAATTCATGATGAGTTGCCACGTAGCAATTGCGCATCAACAATATTCAACACTCCGCATTAGTACGGCAAAATGTTTCAAAATGGCATCAAATGAGTAATTTTTTTAAATGCAAATTTTTGGTCTTTTAGCCCTTAATAATGATTTACATAACAACTAAGGAAACTATTTTTGAAATGAATGTATTAGGAGTGTTTCTACCTTTCCTTATGCATAATCACACTTTCGAAACTAATCTCATTTTTCTAAGATGATCTCATTTTCAAATAAAAATGTATTCCAATTTTTCCTAAATTAAATTGGAACCAACTCCATTATTTAAATTTTTTTAATTTTGGTTGTCGTCCGGTAGCAATTTTGATTTAGCAGATGACGACTTGGGATGGTTGGAGAGTCAAGCCTAATATAATTAATTTTGTGAATTATTTATACCTTTATAATTAGGGTTTTGTGTTTATCCTTTTAAATGATATATTGTTATATCATTTTAAGTGAGAGAAAAACACAAGCATTAAAAATCATGGGAAAGAAAATAGGTATTTTTAAAAAAATGTAAATTTTAAATAAAAAAATACTAAGTTGTGTATTTCTCTTAATTAAAATGGCAAATATTTAAATCATACTTAAAATATTTTTTTCCTTATAATTTTTTGTTTCACTGCAAAATATTAACCATACATGCTTATAATTAATATTTTAGGGCAACAAATCATGTCATGTTTTGTCAATGTAAATCATACTTAAAATTTATGAATATACTGTCATAAAATTTGCTTGTGGGTTAAAAATTCAAATTCGATTAGATTCATATTTATTTTATAACAAAACTGGAAAACAATGTTACTTTTCTTAATTCGAGAGGATAAATTAAGAATTATAGTTTTCTATTTTATTGTAATTAGTTAATTTAACATAATTAATTCAATAAATTAAAATTAGTGTCATATACTTAACTATAGGATTTTAGTGTATATAATTTAAAAAATTAAAGATGTTGGATCTAATCTCTATTTATTTAAATAAGTATAAAGATTATTATACATTGAATTTTGTGTACGGAAGCATTCATAAAATTGCATGTATCAATGTATAATCACAAATGAAGATTACATGCAATATGCAAAAATGTATACATCATTTTATGATAAAATTAGCAACTATCAATTCGTATTTCCTAATTCTTGTGAGCAGATTGAGAATATAATTTGATATTTTTTCTTATTTGATCATAAAAAAAAAATCTTTCTTCATGAAAGCCAGACAGCGGAGATAGAGTCCAACCGCATTATAGCACTGCAGGGAAAGAAAATATCTACATGATTACCATAGTCAAATAGGGAGACCTCAGTCCAGCTCCCCACCAATGAGTGGCGTTGACTTAAGCCTATCTTATACCAGAAGTGCTGGGAAATAGTGTAAGGAGATTGAGTGTCAATAATGCAAAAAGCCTTGGGAACTCGGTTGGAATTCATTCAAAGAAAAACATGTGAAAGGAAGCGTGATAACAGTTGATCTTTGGCTTACTTACTAATTGTGGGCACGAAACTCTAGAAACTCATTCTTTGCCCCATCTCTCTTCTCTTCTCTTATGAAATTAATCTTGACGAACTCAACAAGATGTTATTGGGTTGCGAAGAATATAAGTTGAACTCAACGTCTTTCCATTCCTAATAGAGCAAACAAATTAATTTATTACTTTTTTAATAAAAAATTACGAATAAGTTGTCGTTTTGCAAAAAATTACGAATCTATAGCACCCAAACACGCCCACATAGGGCGTGTTCTGATGGAGAGAGACACGCCCATGTGGGGCGTGAGCTTGTGAAAGAAACACGCCCAAGGTAGGGCGTGTGTGGCAGGAGAGAGATACGCCTAGGGTAAGGCGTGAGCTTATGAAGCAAACACGGCCAAGGAAGGGCGTGTTCCAGGAGAGAGACACGCCCACGATAGGGCGTGTTATCCGCGGTGTATATAAATCCGTTTTTCACTTTTTTAACTCATTTCCACCCTCCCATCCTCTCTCTAAACCTCCTCCTCCTCCTCCTCTCTAAATTTCTTTTGGAGGGTTTTGCGCAGCGAAGCTCTGTCTCTCTCTTATGTAAGTCCCTATTTATTGTTTATTTTTTTTATTAACAGCAATTAATATATGATAGTTAATAGTGACTTAGATAATTGTTAGGGAGTTAGAAAAATATTAGCGACTTAGAAAAATAATTGTTAGGGTGGCTGCCATATGGGATTATTTTCAACAGCCGATAATATGCTAACATGCCGGTCTGAAATTAGACATATATTATCCGCTTGAGTGACGTGCTGACGAAGATTGGCAAGGAAGTATGACCAAGCCTCCAATGTCTCACCCTCAACAACGGCAAATGCAAGTGGCACACATTCATTATTACCATCTTGAGCTGTGGCAATCAATAACTTTCCCTTATATTTCCCGTATAGATGAGTGCCATCAATTTGTATCATTGGTTTGCAAAATTTAAATGCCTCGCAACATTGTCTGAAAGTCCAGAAACAACGAACAAATACACGTTTTCCGGTAACCAACTGCCCCTCAACAAAACAATCCTTTGTTTGAATATTGTAAAAGGAACCTGGTGAAAAACGAAGCATATATTCACACCAGTTGGGTAAAAATGCATAGGACTCCTCCCAATCACCATATAACATTGACATTGCTTTCTGCTTCGCATACCATGCCTTTCGAAATGAAACTTTGAATCCATATGAATGCGTTATCCTCTCCTGAACGAGCGAAATGGCCACTGAAGGTTCCTTTTTTATCATCTCTGAATCACAAAAGCTGGATATAAACATTAACAGAACAACAGGTATATCAACTGCAATTTTAATCAGCTTTTTAATTTGAAATTACGTACCTACTACAAGTGTTGCAATAACGTCAGAATCAAGTTGTCGATGATCTTGAGAAATATGGTCATTCAAGCAATTGTGCTTCCCACCCCATTTCGTCACCTTCCAATTTTCACCATACGTTGGTTTAATTACCCTGACCCTCCACGGGCAACCTTGGACGTGTGCACAACATTTCATGCTTAATTTTGTGGGAGTGCTCTCAACCACAATTGCTTCTTGATGCTCCTTCATGAGGTAGCGCTTGATTGCCATCTGAGCCTCTTTTTTGGATGTAAATTGTTGGTTAACAAACAACTTTTCTCCCAATTGCCAAGGACCCTGGATTGAACCCGAACTCTGCGTCCATGATTGTGCCTCACTCGGATAATCCCAATCAATATATGTGTAATGTGGAATTTCTGACCAAAAAGGATCAACAGGTGCATCGCCTACATGTACTACGTAATAATAATAATAGAATTGAATTATTTTCTTAATCAAAAATTGCAACAACCAAACTGTCAGTATATTAATTGATAGCATACCTTCAGGATGTTCTGGTACTTGACTCGATGTTGTGCCATGATGTACAACGATACGAGACTCCCCCAAATCATGCACTGGTTGAAGTTCAGTACCAGACCTGCCACATTCTTCGTCATTGTCCGATGCACTCGCATCCTTTAAAAGAAGACGATCCTCTATTGCAATATTTTCCTCATCATCTTCGTCATACTCATCATCCATAACCCAAGTAGGGTCATGTTCATCTTCCTCAGACATGTTAACAACAGGAACAGCAGGAACAACAGGAACAACAGATGATGATGCATTAAGAGGAGAAGTAGACCTAACTGACCTCATTGGTATGACAACTTCCTCCGTGGTTGTAGTATCCACATACAACTCTAAGAAATCCTTTCTACACTGGTTCAAGAACTCTTCCATTACCATATCGATGTCTTCGTCATCGACCACTTGCAAGCTAATGTATTGAACACGTTGCCATAACCTTGCCGTGACAAGAGTGATCAATTGGTTGTCTTGAAGACATAATTTTTGACGTATTTTCTGATGCAGCTCAGCAACCGTTGAGTTTCATTTAATACGTGATGGCCTTTTCTCCCCTACAAAAATAACACCACGACGACCTTCTTCTTTCCTACCGTTAAAATATAGAACGACACGAATAGTATCAGAATTCGCACTCATTTTTAAAAACAAAATTTTAAAAGATAAAACAAAATATGAGTAAACAAGTGCAAACTATCAGAGAGTTTAGCATAACAATGACAGAATTGTGAAGAGTGTGTAGGGGAGTGGGTGTTTAAATAGCAGTCAGTTTAGTCACTCACGCCCATATTTGGGCGTGTCAACCCACTGAACACGCCTTATCTTAGGCGTGACCACACACGCCCTACGTAGGGCGTGTCTCTCTCCATCAGAACACGCCCCATGTGGGCGTGTTTGGGTGCTATAGATTCGTAATTTTTTGCAAAACGACAACTTATTCGTAATTTTTTATTAAAAAAGTAATAAATTAATTTTTTTGCCTTCCTAATAGTTCAAATCACCTTGGTCCTTGTACTCGCTTCCGCCCTTTCCGCTTCAAACCTCTCCGAACCCCCAAAGTCATTGCTGAAATTGTCGACAAGATGATTTGACGAGGAGGACAAAGGTGATTTGAACTATTAGAAATGGAAAGACGTAGTCCAATGGATTCTCCTTGCCATACTTCATTGGAGGACGTTTGAATTGAGGTTATGTTCATCGGCATGATTGCCCTGAGTGTGACAACGTACGCGGTTTTTGGTTGGGAGCTAATAAGTCGGACGAGAGACTCTGTTTTTTTTTTATGAAGGGGAAGTAACGCGGAAGAGAGGAATCGAGTGTGTGTGTGTGTATAAAGATGTTTTGGCAATTTATGAATTATGAAGGAACGGGTGGTTGTGTGTGTATTTAAAGAAGCAACTTTGGCTTCAACGTGTGTATCACTCTATACTTGTCATTCATTCAAGTTTCCCTTCTAGACCGCTGACAGACTTGCAATGGAAGCTTCGCATTCTTGCTTGCTTCCATGGAACAGGCAACGTACCCTCACCTCCCTAAATCAACTTCATTCAATCAGTTCATGCCACCAACAAGTCTCACCTTAAACTATAGCTGGTGCAACTAGCTGATAGCTCATCCTCAATATTAATAGTTCAACGCAGCCAAGAGAACGAATTTCCCTTCAACCGATTCCAAAGAGGAGCACCGCATGACCAAACTGCCACATCATTCCAAGCTTATGGTCAAGTAGGTCAAGTTACTTTGCATCAATAGACATCCATCTCATTATCATCATCTACAATGCACGAGGACATATGCCATGTTTCAGAAGAAGGGTGTGGCAGTTATCATATTGCCTTTCCACAAAAGGTGAAGAGGGAAGATGAAAAGGCAATAGAAAACATAGGGAAGGGCTGGAGGGAAGTCAATCAGAGGCATTCAACGTCTCCGTTGCAGTGCTTGTAAACCGTGGGGTTGGTAGAGGGTTTAAACAAGGAACCGAGACCAGTGCTGCTGCAGAGCAGAGGGTGAGCATTCTTTTCATTGTCATGAGCAAGAGTTGGATTAATGGAATACATTGAAAAGGATTCAAGCGACATAACAAAGATGGTGTTAACAATCGGGAATGCCAAGGAGTACGACCTATTTAGTAATTGCGGGAAAGGGACAACAGTTTCTGAGTCAACCATGGTGACAAAACATAAATGATTCTAGTCCCGCGCATGCTGAGCTTGGGTCCATTGGAGATCTCTTAACTTCTTCAGGTCAGGGCATTACGAGTTCATTGCTCGTTATTCAAGACCATGATTCGATAAATTCAAACAGAACTTCTCTAAAAAAAGACAGCAAGAACCAAGAGTACTGTGATTAACGATGGCGATGCTATCTCAGAAATCCAAACATCCGTTTAAAATGATATTAAATATGTATAAGCAATCACCCGCATAAATGATATCAATAATATACAAAATAAACCTTCTCAGGTACTGTATTTTGTTTCTTCATGAATCTAAGACCTTATGTTTGGAAATATTCAAGTGATGCATTGTTGTACACCCATAAAAAGAAACTCCGACATCGCAAACACGAGTAGGTATCTGACAATGCAGCAATTTAGCAAGCATATGTGAAATCCGTGAGTTTAAAAAAAAAAAGTATTATCTATTTTTATGTAGTTCAATGTCATTAGCCAGCAGATCAAATCTTTATCTTGGCCTCTTTATTTTTCCAAAAAGAAAAAGCTATCTGGTGTGTTGGCAGTATTACGCCATTCTTAATGGGACTACGATTTACACTGATGGCACGATATTGAAACTTGCTCCTCATAATAGTGATTTTTTGACACAGGATAATGACAACTTATATGGGAAAATAACAATTCAAGAATATGGACCAAGTACAACAAGAACACGGCAAATTAAGCAGCTGCAAATTCAAAGACAATTATGAAATTTTCATGTCACAATAACGTTCCATCACACTTCCAGGTAGAAGTTATCTTAAATTTGGGCAATTGGCCCTTTCTTTGGACACTAGTACATGTAAAACTTCCTTGCCAACCATACAGAAGTTCCCAAAAAATTACAGAGAAAAAAAAAAATTACATAAGGAAAGGGAGGAGGGGAGAACGATGAAAAATAAAGACTTGCTGACAATAAACTAACCTCAAAAAATCATTCTTCCTGCTCTTGTGGAGGCTGATTTTATCAGGGACCAGCAAACTTATAGTTGAGAGTCTGGTCCCGTCCATCATGTTAAATGACACCCCTGCTTGACCCGCATGCCACTAGTCCGAAAGGTACCATATTTTTGTCACTTACACAAAATTTTGACATGATAATAAAGATAGGATCAAACCTGGTTCAAGAAGAATAACAAGTCACAATATAGTTCAAAGGTGTGTACTCAAAATCAGAGCTAGAACAAAATAGACATTAAATATCAAAATAACAATACATAATAAAACCAAACATAATGATTTCCAATCTGAGAGGACCCAGAAGAATAAATGGGAACAGGGTCAGACTGTCGAAGTTAATGAGCTGGTTGGATGTCTGATTAGTTAGTTACAATTAGAATCTATCAAGGGACTAGGTATTTAGGCACCAGGATTCATGCTTAAATAGCGGGATGAAAGTACGAGGGAGGCATTTAGGAATTTAGATTTGAGAACTAAGCAAAATCTCTCTTGTGAAAGGGGCAACCCTTTGTGAAGAAAAAACCCTTGGAAAGAGAACTCTCTCCTTAGGTTCTTTGATGGTAATTCAATAAACACCATCAAAGTATTCTTCTCCCTTTCCTTTCTCCCTTCTTCTCTCCTCTCTGAAAATTCAGAACCGGTTTCTGGATTCATAACAATTTAGTCCAACAAATTGAATCAAGATTGGGGGAGATGGAATTGCAAGTGGAAGTGTCAGAGGCACTCGGTGAAAATTCTGAACAAGGTGGCCAGCGAACATGGGTCTCAACTCTCACAGATCAAGAAAAGTTTAGAAGGGATTTACGGGATTAAGCAACTGCTCAGAAGGTGGATTCAAAGCATGGAATCATTCTTGAGGATGAAGAGACGAATAGGATCCTCTTACAAGGCATGTCCCATTTCACCATTAAGAATGGCTCGGTTTCTGTTATGTCTCAAGATGACTTCCTTTAGAATTTTTAATGTAACCATTTGTAAGTTGTAGCTAACTAACTAACCACCTACTATTTATTCCTTCTAGAATATACCATCCAAACTTAATTCTCCCTATTAAGAAGTGTCACATGCCTAAAAGTGGTTATGCAGGTTAATATTAAAAAGGAAAATGATTGATGTATGGCCATGTAAGGAGATTGTCCAAAACCGGAGTCTGAGCCATTTAGAAAAGGTTGAAGTGGGATCTAATTGTTTCTTATGGCACAGAAAGAAGATTATCAGTCTGTGTCAAGAATTTGTTCAAGTAAAAGACAGTACTAGGCTAAAAATAATACCAAGTTTAAGCCATTCAAATGAAATGTGAAAATTTTCATTAGTTCTATTCTTTTATCTAAGTTCAGTTTCCCCCTTGAGTCTCCACAGGAGTATTGCATAATTTACAAACCTTAGAGAAATCCTCCTCCTGTCCAGGCAGCATCTGACTTCCCATTATGACCAACAGCTTTATTATCAGAAGCACTCCCGTAGAAATTATCAAATCCATCATCTTTAGCATTATCCCAGCCAGCCCAACTATCACTGTTATGGGGAGCTGATCCTTTAGCTGGTTCTTCCTTCCTTGCATCCTTGTGATCCCAATCATCCCAAGAACTTGGGTTACTAGTATCGAAGTTCCCTGATGACTGAGGAGCTGATCCTTTAGCTGGTTCTTTCTTCCTAGAATCTTGGTGGTCCCAATCATCCCAAGAGCTTGAGTTGTAAGTATTGGTATGTCCACCTGATGAAGGTTGTCCTCCTCTGGTAGAAGAATTCCAGCCTTTATTCTCTTGATTGAATTCCTGATAAAAACCATCTCTATCATTTTCATTTCGTTGCCAGTTACCAGACTTCCAATTTGGGTCATCTCTAGTGAGCTCCTCAACCTTCTGTGAAGCCAATGCCATGACCCCTTTCATCATACCCCACGTCCTTTGTCCAATCTCTGATGTCTTCTGAGTGACAACATTGACAGTTTCATTGACCTTGTGATCATAACCACCATCCTTTACCTGAAACAAAAAAATATAGTTAATCATTCAAAGAATAACTGCCAAGTGCCGGCAACCAAATTGCTGGGAGAAGTATGAGAAGCAATAAAATTCTGGCCTTTTCCACCTTTCTATGAAAGAAAATAAACCATAGAATGAGATTATCAATTCCTTGGATTAAAAAGATATGCCTAAAAGCTCCAAACCTTCATGACTCCATTCCCACATAAAAATAATAATAAATGCAAGTGTAAAAACCCCAGAAAATTAGATTTCGGGAAGCTATAATGCAAAGCAGTTATAGTAAATTTGACACCCAGTCACAAACAAGAATAATCCATATACACTTCTTCAAACAAGTAAATGTTCTACTCGCCTTACATCCAAAATTTCAACACCGTCAGCACTTTCAGTTATCACCACCAACATTCACCCACAAAGTTCAATACCAGATCACCTACGGTACTACACTTATTAGAAGCAGCAGCAGCAGGAGGAGGCATCAGATATTTTTGCCAAAAACCAATTATTGATCAATTTACTCTTAAGGCACGGCTGATGCAGGTTGAAAGAGAAAATTCAACTTTACCTTAGGGCATGACAGTTTTCTTTTTTCAAATTTAAAACTCGGTGCAACAATAAACTGACTCTAAACTGCAAAATATAAATAAATAAATAATTTTAAAGAAAAATATCTTAGAAGTAGGAGTGAGCGAAAGTGGTGGGATTTGCAGTAAATTTGTAATGACGAACTTCTCGTTTTTTAGTTAATAAAAAAAAAAGCAACCTAGTGGCTGGTGCTAAAAAGATCCCGCTATGCACAATGTCCAGGGAAGGGTCAGACCTATTGTGTGTGTTTATAGTAGGCGGTCTTATTTTGCATATGCAGGAGACTTATTACATGTTACGAACTTGTGGCCTCTGGATCACATGGAAAGGTTTTATTTTCAACATGTGGTACTTGATGGAGGGTGAAAAATGAAAACACATGTGCATCTCATTTTCAACCATTCATTATTTTTGCCGGATCAAGCAAGTTTAAAATTATTTGAATCTGAAATGTGCAACCATCCCATTTTCATCTGCATGAAGCAGGCCCACAGGTGACATCTACTTAAATATAAGTAAAAGTGGTTCCATAAAGCATGAAGGGTCACAACAACAATATCATGTCATGCTACAATGGCTGAGGTTAATATCATTTTCCCCGAGTCACTTCAAATTAAATATAAGAATAAATATGAAATTTAAAAAAGATATCTTCATTCAGAAGTATGCTATAGGTCTTTTTGCAAGGTAGTGAAGGGACACAATTTAATTTCCATATTTGAAATATACTTGACTTAAAGATATGATATCTTATAACATGTTAGAAATATGTTCCTGAACAAGAAGACAGGACTTTTTTACCCATAATAAGTAGCATAGATATAGAATTCAATTACCAATTTATTAGATTGGCAAATGACTTGCAAAAAAAATTCGATGTGAAAGAGTTTGGAAATTGTTTTATGCTCTCATTTAAATCTCAGTAAGTTGGTAATCAGTATACACTCCGTTCCTTATTGTTCCAGATCCTCAGAAAAGAGACAAAATTCAAGGGAGACAGAGAAATAATGTATCAATATTTATTCTCGCTCACAAACCTCACACGCCAAGATAGCATTTTCATTTCCAAAAAAAATAATATGCATTTGTGTTAGGGCGTGCGCGCATGTGTGTAGAAAAACATTCAATCTGTCTCATCTTATTCATTTATTTTACTTTTCTTTAGTTGACTAATAGAAAAATTACTGTCCTTGTATAAGATAAACTAAGTTAAAATATAATAGAAGCTATGCATCCAAGTGGAATTCAATTCAAATCAAAGAGGACCTAAAAGAAACACACGAAATCTGTATTATTAACCAGCTAAACAATCAAGGCGTGAACATAATTTATGCAAATTACCTTAGCAGAGATCTCTTTTGTGCCTGCCTGAACAACATTAGCAGCAGACTGAGCAGCAGAGGCAGCAACCAAAGATAATTTACCGATTCCCTGAACAGACATGAAAAATATATATATATATATATATATACACGACATAGAACAGGTCTCAACGATAAATCATTTCCAAGTCAAAAAAAAAAGCTTCAATATGTGACCTGAGAAACGACAGAGAGATAATCGTTTTGAGGATTACTCCTCTGAGCAGGGGCAGGGCTAGATCCGAACCCAACATACTTGCCACCCTGCGACGGCGGAAGCCCCTCGGGTCGCGATTCATTTTGCGCCATCTTCTGAGCGAAGAAACTCTCCTTGCCAGCAGCAGAGGCCTCCAATTGCGACCGCGTGTATATATCCTCCGTCGACTTCGACCTCGCCGGGGCGCTTCCGCCACCACCGAACCCCCTAACATCACCGGTCGACTGGTTGCGCCGGATATCGTTGCTGCGAGATCCAAAACCATCATCGTTATCCCAATTATCCCACCCTCCATTATTATTCGCGTTGCTTCCAGCAGCCAACGGCGGCTTTCCCCCCTTTCCGGCGGCGGCCGAGCGAACATTCTCCTTGACGACAGGGGGATCCCGCCAGGGTTGACCGTCGGCGATGGCCTGAATGCGATCGCGGTAGATGGAGGCTGCGTTGGTGTTGTACTTGGTGACGATGTCAGTTTCCTTGGTGATACCATACTGAGCGAGGAAGGCGTTGAGTTTGTCGTTGCCACCAGCTTCCATCTTCTTGATCTGGATTTCGGACCATGCATCCATGGTTACGGATCGAACGAAGGAGATGTGAACGCCGAGGCCGCGGTGCTTGCCGGAGCACTCTAAGCACATGAAGACTCCGTATGAAACTGAGGCCCATTGAGGGTTCTTCTGGGAACAATCGACGCAAATCTTGTTCGCCGGTTGTGATTGAAGGTCCCGGAGCCGCCGCGATGCCGCCATCCGATCCGATCTGATCTGATCTTAATGCGATTATATGTGCTTTCAAACCGAACAGCGAAATGGGAATGAGAGAGAGAGAGAAACACGAAACGAAAAATGAGAGAAAGGGAAAAAAAATTTGGATAAAATGAGAGAAAAGGAAGAATGAATTGAGACAGTGGTTGGGGTTAGAAAGGTGAATCACACCGACACCTGCAAATTGGGGTTATTGGATGCTGACTCTTCATGCCCCTATAGGCTATAATTAATCTTACTAATTGAATCAGGGATTGTTTGCTTTTTCCTTTATTATTATTTTTAATTAAAAATTAGATTTTTAACGTATTTAGCTTAATTTTTTAAAACAATTTAAAGAGCATGATAAAAAAATTAAAATTATATAAACTTTTGTGTCTTTAAGTGCTTGCTTAATAGCTGTCTTATGGGGGAGAGAGAGCGCGCCATATGCTTCCATATTGTCGTTTTGTTACGTGAACTAATTATGGATTTTTCCATTAGGACGTGTAATACCGTTTTACTTGAGTAAATGGTTTGTTGATATCTATCTTTTAAAATATAAATAAGTTGGGCTATTGGTAAATTATTTAAATTTAATTTTATAAATGTTTTGTTAAGCTTTGAAAAGACATTTAATATGATACTGTTGCCATCTTCAATCTCCGAGCGAAGGTTAACTAGAAAGGGGTTCCAAATCCTACATTTACAAATATAAATACTTTTAAATACTCAAGTTTGAATACTTGTTCAGTATTTTGAGATATTATTAAACTACATTAAATACAAGAACGAGATGTGTCTATACATTTTTGAGATAAGAAATTTAGTTTTACTTGACCCAAAATTCGTCACAATTTTTCAAAACATATTAAAAAGGGCATTTATTTTTAAGTCTTGTTTGATGCGATTGATATATATGTTTAATTTTAGTATACTGTCAGCACAATTTTTTTCTACACAATCACTCAACCTTACTTTACCACTTAAGTAAAAGATGTTAATCTTTGAAGTAATTGTTATAGGAAAATATGTCTATCATGTTGTATGAATAATTATATCTTATGGACACATAAAAAAATGGATAGGTCTTACTTTTTTTTTTTTTTTCTCAAAACATATTTCTCATTGTTATATATACGTGTCAGTTTGTTTCTCTGAATTTGTTTATGCATGCCGTTTTTCATAACACCAGCCACCAGGGTCTGAAGCCCATACCAATAAGTTGGTATATGGGCCAGATTCCAAAACGAGACAAGCAATGGCCAGAACGTATCTCAACCTGCACGAGTAAGTTCAAAGGAAATTGATGGAAGGGTTCATCTGAAGCCCATGATAATGAGGTTATGGGCCATTTGTGGGAACTCTTCTTTTCATGTTATGGGTTGACCATTTGTTACCTTTTGTAGCATCAATTCAGTCAGGCTCAGATTGATGACAAATGACAATACTATACTTTCGTGAAACTAGGCATATAGAAAAAGAGTTTCACAAAATATAAAACAAAAGGGCCCAACCGGGTTCGAACCGGTGACCTCTTGATCTGCAGTCAAATGCTCTACCACTGAGCTATGGACCCGAAGTTCAAACGCAATGTGAAAATAAAATATATAATTGACTCTATCCTAACAACCATTCGTCTATCTTTCCAACTGACTTGAAACTAGACAATAACAGCCTTTCTCACATTGTGAAAGTCTTTCATACAGAAATTTAAAAGAGCATGTGAAAATGGTTTTAAATATTTAATGTTTATATTTCATATGTGGACTAAGGATACCTATTTTTTTTTTTTCGTCTTTCACTTTTGACGTGTGATCAGTTCATTAATTAATTTAAAATTTAAAAGTAATCACAGTATTTCAGTCAATAACTATCGTAGAAAAATATCATAATCAATGTGTGTGTCATTTCCAGGTGAGAAAGTCATTTATTTTGACTGACTTTTTAAATTATGATCCTCACTTCTTTCGTCTTCCTTGATTTCATTGGCTTGTCTTCACATACTTGATTTAATCGATACAACAGTCTATTTACTTTTGAAAAAGATTTTAAAGTTTTTATCATCACATTAATACTTCATAAACCTAAAACATTTCCCTATTTATTTTTATAAAAACCTAAAGTAATAATACAAATTATGAATAAAAAAATTTTAAATTAAGCAATCAAGGGAATATTCATTGTTCATTTAATTAAATACATTGTAATTTATTTCTTTGGGTATTTGATGATTGTAATTTTGATTCACTAAAACTTAGGGGGTTACTAAGAATAAGAATATGATAGAAAAATGAGATTTTTAGGAATGTGACTAAAAAATTATTTGATAGACCAAAATTTTATCAAAAATATTGGGTGAAATTTGCTGAGTTTATGTTTGTTTGATTGATTATAAAGTATTATTGAAAATTTGGTGTGATATTACAAATATACCCTCACTTTGAAATTTTCTTTTTGTCAAAAAGGGCTAAATCACTTTATTGAAAACAGGGCTATTTTGTCAAAAATTTCACACCATTTTTTCTAATTTCTCAGCAATCCAACAATACCATCGTATGGGTGGTATTCTTAACATTAACTTTCATCCTTCATTTACTAACAAAATGGATTACCAACTAAATCACTTTATTGAGTAAATTTTTTTAAAAGTAATATCAAACATGATATTCTTAAAAACTCGCCTTCACTTTTTTGAGTATCTAAAAAAAATCCTACCAAACATTCCTTAAGGTTATTTATTCACTTTAAAATTAATTTTTTTAATTTTTTTTAAACTGCAAATACATCCCTAACGCACAACTTAGTTAATAGAAATATTTGCTTGCAACTTCTTTCCAAGAAGTGAAATTAGGTCAAAGTTACAGTGCTAAAGTTTAAGGGACCCGGGTTACCCACTACAGTGGTCCATTTACCTTCCCTTAAAGGGCAACCAAAACCAACTCTCCTTGAGTTCAGTTCATTGTGTGGCCTAAAGCCATAAAAGATTCAATTGGTTTGATTTGATGCATGATGTGGTGGCAGCGTTAGTGCGTACCCCATAAAAGCCTTCTGCTTTAGAAAAGAGTAATTCTTTTATTTATTTTTTTCCCTTCAACTTTCCCTTCTTGCTCCCTGATTTCAAAATCTCATTGAACCAGAGTCTGGGTAATATTAATTGATTTTCTTCAATTATTTATTTTCAAAAAATAGAGAAAACTTAAAAACAAAAAAAAAAACCCTTAACTTTCTTCGTAATCATTTACTTTTTTCTAAAAATTTTAATTAATTTTTTGACTTAATTTTTTTATCACTTATCATCCTAAATAATAATAAAAACTTTAAGGATAAGTGGTAAAAGAATTTAAGTAAAAATATAAATAATTCAAAAAAAATGTGAGTTGATAAATAATAATTGAGGAAACTCATAATAATTTTTTTTTTTTTGAAGTTTTCCCATAAAAAAAATAGAAAAACATTTTCTAATATTGCGTGAATTTTCATGCTGTGGGGCTCAAATTTAATAAATATGAGGCTCACTACTAGTCAACATGACAACTCAATTCTTAGGAACATGAAAAAATCAAATTAAAAAAAATAAATAACCAAAAATAGCTTAATTTAGGTACACCGTGAATGGAGGAAAAATGAGTTCACGTGGGTTCCCATAACTTTATATGGCCCAGTGATTAACCATCAATGAAGAAGAGTTGTGTAGGTAAAATTTATGCTATAGACGTTGAATATGTTAACAGCAATTCACCGGTGAGGATTAAATTTACCATATATAGTACCAATAATAAAGAGAATTTACAACCTGGCAACTACTGCAACCTCCCGAACGTCGTAAAATTTAATGATCTTCTTCCCTTATCTCAACTTCATTGGCCCCATAGAACCTACTACTTTATACCCTTCTTCTTCTACCCCTGTCCCCACATTCATAATCTTTATTATTATTTTCTATTTTTTGCTCTCCATATAAATAGATATATGAACAGTGACTACTTTGTGCCACAACTCAGAAAGGAAAGCTTTGAGGTTTCTATTTTATATACAGTGCGCTTACTAGATTTTAGTGCTAGGAGAGGTTAGACAATGGTGGGTGTTATTTCGTTGGTAACAGGGAAGCCTGGTCGAAGTGGTTTTGGATCAGCTTCAACTGCAGAGCAAGTTACTGAAGGAATTGATGCCAGCAACCTCACTGCAATTGTCACAGGTTAGTTTTTGCAATTTGAATATCCCTTTAGGTCAGTTTCATATGATGAGTACTGTATCAGAATCGTGATATTCATGATGTTCCTTACAGCTTATGTTATTAATATGTTACGATACTACTTAAGGCCACATTTATTATTATACGGGTGACTAATATGAATTTTATATTGACTTTAAGCTCTTCTTTCAGGTTAGGTTTTTTTCCGTAACATTATCTCTCCCTAAAAATTACTCTTGTTCTCAAAAGTAAGATCAACCTATTGAATATTATCTCCCTCTAAAAATTACTCTTGATCTTAAGAATAAGATCAATTGATTGAACCATTTTTAATATTTATGTTCGCCTCTCCATTCATGTTGATTGGAAAATATTCTCTAGCCATTATTTTTTATTTTCTCTTTTCAAAGAGAAAGAAAAAATGTGGTTGGTATTAAAACATCTAGCCGATTAGATTAAAACATCTAGCCGATTAGAGAGTTTGGTAAACATCTCCTTTAATTAAATGGGTAGTACCCAAACTGCGTCTTCTATTTTTTAACTACCCACTACAACTAAACATATTAAACTAAAACAAACTACCGACGTAGCGGCACTTATAACTACCTATAATTTATCCACTAACTCAAAATAAACTAACAATTTAGGAGATAATAAAATAATTAGATTAATAAACCCGTAACATAATATGACTCACATAATAAAAAAATGGGGAAAAAAAGAATAATATTGTAGAAAAATTGTTAGGTTATCTTGTAGAGAGAGGGATTGTGGGACCCACACTTATTTTCAAAAAAATAAAAAAATAAAACAAGTGAGGGTCCCACGATCTCTATCTCTACGACATAACCTAATAACTTTTCTACAACATTTTACTTTTATTTTCCTAAAAAAATTTAATTGATTCTACTACACTCATGTTTTTCTTTTAGTTTTATTACACTATTTTTATAGTTAGATATATAATTAAACTACTTTTATAAGCCCAGTGACAGTAATAATAGAGCACAATCTCATGTGAAACTTATAGGTCCAAACACAAATGCAGGGGTAGTCAGAAAAAGAGTTTGAGCATGATCTTTATTATATCTTCCAATTCTGCGTGATTACAAAGTTTTCTCAGCCCTTGTTTGTTCTTAATTCTGTTCTAGTAAACACCCTAAAAAATATTGCAGGAGGAGCAAGTGGTATAGGTTTGGAGACAGCACGAGTCTTGGCCCTTCGAAAGGCACATGTCATCATTGCTGCACGAAACATGGTGTCAGCAAAGAAAGCTAAGGAACAAATACTACAAGAGAACGAGTCTGCCAAAGTGGACATAATGAAGCTCGACCTATGCTCAGTGAAATCTGTCAGATCATTTGTGGACAACTTCATTGCTCTTGATCTTCCTCTCAACATCTTAATGTTGTTGCTTTTTTTTAATCCATCTTCTATCTCATTCTCAATTTTAGGTTCATTACATGTGAATTAGTCATTCCAAATTTGGATTAATTGAAGCATTGGCTTTACATGTCAGAAACAATGCTGGTGTCATGTTCTGCCCCTTCAAGCTCTCAGAGGATGGGATTGAATTGCAGTTTGCAACAAACCATCTTGGTAATATCTCAGCAATCGTGCATAACATTTAGTCTAATTGGTAGAAATATTGTGAGAGAGTCCTCTCGGTAAGGTTGTTTCTTGTGACCACCGATTCGAATTGAGAAACAGTCTCTTTGCAAAATGCAAGGATAAGACTGCGTATAATCCCTCACAAGTCTGGGGTTTGCCTTTTTTTTAATAGTAGTGTTGTATTGTCTCCGCTTATTCCTTTAACTTTCTCAGGCCATTTCCTCTTGACGAACCTTCTTCTTGACAAAATGAAACGAACTGCAAAAGCTACTGGAATAGAGGGCAGGATCATAAATCTGTCATCAATTGCCCATAACTTCACTTATAGAAAGGGAATTAGATTTGATAAGATCAATGACCAAACTGGGTATTTTCACTTTGACTCCAATTGCTTCAGACCTGAATTTACTGCTTCATGGTTGAGATTCTGATGAGTAGTGCTTAATTTTTTTTTTTTTTTTTTCTGTATTGCTATAACTTTTCAGTTATTTTAACAAGAAGGCATATGGACAGTCCAAGTTAGCCAACATTTTACATGCAAATGAGCTTTCTCGTCGCTTGCAGGTGATCCAACTAGTGCTTCACTGTTGTAAACATGAAATAAATTATAATCTAGATTATAATATAAATAAATAAATGAGATTATCACCACAATTTGTTCTAGTGTCTTATTTTTGTTATTATCCCTACTGTTGCCTCTTAATATGTAATTCACTGAGTTTCTAGCAACAATTTCTTTTATTGATCATGTTAAGAGAAATTACCTAGGTACTTTCTTGATGATACTATAGAAGTTGAGAATTATGATGCACTGACACTTCAAAAATCCTGACGTGTCATGTCCGACACTTCCCGACACTCTCCGACGCATTGTAGAGACTCAAAAAAGGGTTCAAAGTTTGCATTACGTTGTATTTTTAGTTCCAACTATTAGATTCGTTGGATTACGGTTACTGTTTTATTGAGTATAATATAAATATTTGTGATATCTTATATTTCTTTGAAAAATTGATGGGTATTATAAGATTAGTTTCATTTTTTTGTAAATTATTGAATATTAAACATAATATACACTACATAAATTAAAAATATTATTTAATATTAAAACGTGTCCTAGCGTGTCAAAATCTAACATTTTTTAAAATTAACGTGTCGGAGTGTCGTGTCATATCCCGTGTCGGTGTCGGTGCAACATAGCATATCCTACTTGACTAGTCATTGAGCATGTATTAACTTATTTTTTGGTTTCTGACATTTGTGTACAGGAAGAAGGTGTGAACATCACAGCCAACTCAGTCCACCCAGGAGTGATAATGACTCCTCTAATGAGACATTCTTCTTACCTTATGCGTATGTTAATTCTCCTTAAACACACAAACAAAATACTTAAGCAGTTCCCTTTTTTCTGTTAGTTATTTCTTGTCTAACACCATGATGTGATTCATGCAGACTTGCTGAAGATCTTCACCTTTTACATATGGAAGAACATCCCACAGGTATTTTATTTCACTTGGTCCTTTTAGAATTCCAATACAAGTCCAAAATGTTACATTTGATTTGATAGTACTAAAAAATTAAAATATATGTAGTGACTAATGAACGTTTTCTTTTTGGGGTTTAATACCTCACAGGGAGCAGCCACGACATGCTATGTTGCTCTCCACCCAAACGTGGAAGGTGTAACTGGGAAGTACTTTGTGGATTGCAATGAATTTAAACCAAGTGCATTTGCCTCTAACAAACAGTTAGGAAAGAAACTCTGGGATTTCAGCAACAACTTGATCAATTCAATTTCAAAAGCTTGAATGCACATGCTGCTTGGTTTTTTCCCTTTAAGGACAGAAGCCTCGTTATGGTCTCGAGTTTATCAAAACTCGTTATGCAATAAGAAGCCCATTACAGTTCTAGTTATATGCAGTAATAATTTCTCGTTCTATGAACATGTTTCCGAGCATTTCACTCGTAATTATGCTTGCCTTCGTTTTACGCGTGAGTGGCTTACATAGTTTAACATTAGTGCGAGATACGGGATGATGTGAAATAATAGGAAAAAATGTTTGTCATTCTAAATGACAAAAAGTTATGTCATTTTAAGAGAGATATAGACACAGAAAATTTGAATTTTAAATTAAAAAAATCACTCACTTTCTCTCTTCCATGATTTTCGTTTTTATGTGTTTATCTCTCTCTTAAAATGACATAACTTATGTCATTTAAAATTACAAACACCAAACTCAAAATAATAATGAATAAAAGTATACAAATAAAATAAGGGTTCCTTTTTTCTGCATCAGTTGCTGCAGATAAGTTATCTGTAGTAAGCGCAATACGACATCGTTTTAGGACGGAAATCATGATGTTTTTGTAATTTTAATTTATTTCAGGGTTTTATAGTCTTTATAATTAATTTTTTTAATATTTCAATCTCAAAACAACATCGTTTTAAGAATAAATGCAGATAACTTATCTGCAGTAACCGCAGTAAAAATGTTTTTCTGATAAAATAATATGATAATAATTTTAAATATTTTGTATCATTATAAAAGGTTTGTCCAATTTCAAAATTATGTGGTTGTACATAATAATTGAGAAGAAATGTCAATGAATTTTTATCTGTAAATAGTATCATCATTGGGTCAATAAGCCTTGTGTGATAGGTAAAATTGAAGAGAGAATATATGGGTCTCTATTCTGATTTTTGTGTTTTTAAAACTGTTTTGTAAAATAGTTATGGAAATAGTTGTTTTCTATATTTTTTAATTTTTGAAAGTTAAAAACCAAAACAGAAAACAAAAACAACTCAGATATATTTTCTAAATTTTATTCTAAAAACAAAAAATACAGTTATAGTTTTCAAAATATTTTTTACAAAACAGGCCTTACCAAACGAGTTTTTTAGTTTTTTTTGTTCTGAAAACTAAAAAACTGTGTCTAAAAACAAAAATCAAAGAGACCCTATACTTTCCTCTAAAATGGCATTGTTCTGTAATCATTACAAAATTAATATTTTTGTAATTACTAATATATATAACACAAACAACAAAATAACAAAGCATAATGTTGATTTTTATTTGGCGTAAAATCAAATCAATAATGACTTAAATTTCAGTTGGATTTTCGATTTAATCATAACAAATATATAAATACTGATTATATTTTATATAATACTAAATATATAATGCAATTTAGATGTGGATTTATGAGCTGTTTGTTTGTTCTTTTTGTAGAATTTTTTTAATCAAATATATGTTTATTAATTCAAGAAATTTAAAAAATTCAAAAAAGTTATTTTAGTTTTCTTCTACAAATTTGAAAAAGTGGCTTAAAGAAAAATTAAACAAAAAATGCACTTTTTTTAAAGATAATCCAAGCATATGACTTTAAGATCTATATGCTTTTCTTAAGTTTAAGAAATATTATATTTTGAAATAAGAAACACGGTACAATCCAACCATTATTTTATTAAATTTGCTGAGAACTATTTATTTGTTAAGTATATAAAAGCTGTTAATATAAAAAAAAAGGTCAGATTATATGATATATTTTTTCATTTTCTTAATCTTGAATAGTAAATAATTTAATTTAAACGTAAGTTAGGTGATTAAATTAATAATTTTGATGATAAAGTTCTATTAAAGTAGTGAGAATTTTAAGAAAAAACCTTATTAGTAACTGACACGTATTATTGCCATTACCTGACATGATAAGTAGTGAAAATTGAAAGAGTAAAGTTTATTTATAAACAATCGACATGTGACGTTGCTACCAGCGAATGTAACTTGTTTTATTCAATAATATTTAAGATTCCGATGCTATCTTATGGACTTTGAATTTTCCCGTAATCAATCAAACACTCAAGAAACGAACCCAAAAGACCAGCATAGCCCAAAGAGGAAAGAACGAACAAATAAAAGACAGTAATTTCAGCATGGTAGCTGACACTTTTTTTAAGTAATTCTGAAATTTATAATATCAATATCGTTGTGTAAATTTACAAAGGCCAATGACCCCATGTTAGTAGAATCAATGAGTTTAGCACAAATTCTTTGCTTTAATTTGCAAGTAAAGTTTAATCCCAAAGTTACAAGCCGCTTAACATAAAACTGGATCACCTTGCATGTTTAGCGCAGCTTTTATTTTTAAGTATCGCTTGAAAATCTGATTCTAAAAGGAATACCAAAGTTAATGTGCATCTCAACGAGTTAGATCATGCTCCCACAACCCCACAGCTCGCACCAAGCAAGCAGAAGCGGCTACAATTACCGCCGCAAAGATAGGTGGAACGAATAGATCAATCTTGGACTTCATGAACAGATGAGCAGGAAAACAGAGAATGTCACCTGGAACATCCAAGGGCATTCTAATGTAACCATCAGTGTTGCACTTCTGAGAGAAAGAAGAGGAAGGTGATATGGCGGAGACAAAAGCCAACTGTGTTGACAAAGATGCCACTGCCACCGTCAAGGTTAGTAGCGTTACCCAAGTGACAGCATAAGTTAGTATAGGCCATGAGGTTGTGAGGTGCAAACGGACGAAGTTAGAGAGCCAGAGAGACATTGTGGGAAGCTCTGGGATGGTAGGAGGTAGATGAATGAAAATCGTTGGTGTTTTGGGTGGGCAAATTTCTTTTTTATATAAACAGGACAGAGAAATAGGTGCAGAATTACCTAATCATAACTACTTTTTGAGGATGTTGGTGATTTTGGTTTGGTATACGATGGACCAATGAGGGTTGAAGTGGAGCATGACTTGAGTGTCATATGATGGCTGTGCTGACCAAGTTGTGAGGCTTAGAATTAGTCATTTTTAGAGCGTGTTTTATAGGTTCCCTTTAATTAAGACCGGAGACTTGAAAAAGACTCCACAACTTTAAATATTATAATGTACACGTCGAAATATGGTAATTGGTGGGATAGTTGTTTCGGCACTACAATGCACAAAGGTCAAAACGGAACACTACTTTCCGCATTTCATTGTCATACCCGAGCTGAACACTAACCAGCAATACAACCTCCACTGCAGGTCACATATATTGATTTGAGACAGATTCAATAACCTACAAAATTATTATTAGTGTGTGTGAATTTTGAGCGCATGGATACTATTACTTACGAGCTGAGAACTGTCAATCAAAAACTCTATATACATTAAAGTAATAAAAAAATAAAACACTTTTAATGTTATCTTGAGTTTTCAATTACTTATAATAGGCACTGAAAATTCCATTACTGATTCAGCCAGAGTTTTTTTCCATTTAACGATTGTCTAGGAATATTCTTTAGTAAATAACAAAGTATAACCAAGTGAGCTTATAAATTATAACGGTCACAATTTACAGCTCATTCAACTGAAGGAAATGTCAACATAAAATAAGACTTAGTTCGAATTGAATGAATTACAGGCAAGAAGGCACAGCATATATAAAAATCTATTATGCTTGCAGTTGCGGCAACATTAAATTCACTCACTGGTGGAGGGTGATGATGCCTTGGCGACCTTGAGAGATAGCCATAGAAAACTGCCGAATGAGAAGCATAATGAAGCAAGCATAATCACAAGCACTGCCTCGAACGAGATGTGCGGGGCCAAAAAGAACATGATAGCAATTGTAGCGCTTTGCCATATCTTTAGCTGTGCAAAAGCCCCTTCCTGCACCGGAAAGCAACATAGACTTGGCATTAGAGGCAACTTTAACTAATAATAAGTACAAGCTCAATGAATAGATACCAGGGATGGAGAAAAAGAATCAAGCAAAAAGCATGTGCAATATGAGAACAATAATGGGGGATGTCCAATTTGTTAATGAAGTTTCTTGCCCGGGTAATCAGATTAGAGACACGAACTAGAATAACTCAAAACAAAACAGTCCGACCTCAATAAAGTAATGGAGAAGCAAAGTAAACATGACAATATTACATGATTTGAAACATTTTAATCCATCTTTAGGGTAATAAAGAGAAAGATGACTTTTGTGTACCGTGTCATGCTTAAATAGCATTCCAATCAAAGCATTGAGCTGCGTCATTAAAACTCCATCACCAATGCCCAATAAAGCAGCCAAAAAGAGTAGGTATAGAGTACCAAGCAATCCGCTAGTTACGCTGCATCAGGAGTGGCAAAGAAAGATAAAGGCAAGATGGGATTACAGGAGGGAAGATAATATCCATAAACTTCAGTCAAAGAAAGGTAAATTATTGCTGACCTGAAATCTAGCAACAGTAAGATGAATACAACTGCCTGAGCAAAAGCTCCAACAGAAACTATTGATGTAATAGAAGTGAGACCGGAGGTGAGACGACCAGCAGCCAGGGAACACTACATATTTAAAGAAATTAAGAAAAAAAAAAGAAGTTCCCACAAGAACGTATTTTTATGAGGCAGGGCTCCATATTTTTGAAGGGAAAAAGCAGAATATGGCAGTTTCCTTGTATAGATATTGGCAATAGTTGCTCCAGACATTTCAAATAAATAAATTAAATAAATGAATGAAGAACATAAGAGAGATGCTCCTTAGGATGATGCAATCTAGTTCTTTGAGCAACCACCAAAGGTAAAGAACTACAGTTCTGCATTCCAATACTTACTATTCCATCAAAAGCCCCGTACGCTGCCATCGCACTTCCCACACCAGAAACACCAAGTGTAGGCGTTACAACATGTTTGGTAAATTCAGCCCTATGAAAGAGTAATTCATTAACAAACAAGAAATAATGGACATGAAAGGACACCAGATATAAGATAACCATTATCGGAAGATCGTGAGGATGAATGCCTTATAATTCATAAGAAATTACCATACAAATGCTTGTTGTAGACCTGAATATGCAATAAGGGGTATGATCAACAACATCTTTACATCAGACAATGCACTGGTAAGTGATCTAGATAGAGACTTCAGGGACGAATGTACACCAGCATCAGCACCTGAAAGCTCAGATTCACCCTTACTATTACTACTACGTTTAGACAAGAAGCACATTAGTATTGCACCAAAGGTCATAACGCAAAGGAATACAACAAACAATAAAGTTGTGCCCTTGGTACTTCCCTCCTGCAGTGATGAGAAACAAAATCAAATCCTAATAATGTGTAAAATAATTTAAATCAAAACTTGAAACTTGTTCGTATGTGAGATAAGCATATTTGATGAAGGATAAAAGGAAAAACCCAGCTCAAATTTACATTTCCATTAAATCTTTTGCATACTGTACAAATTAGAAAATTAAAAAGAAAATAGGGAAAGGGAAATGCTGAATTACGGTGTGAACACCATGAGCCTTATTGGCAAACCATTACAAGTAGTTTAAAATTAAAACAAGATGAATATTAGACATATAGTTGTCTATCACCAGTTAAGTGTTTTTTTCAATAGAAGAATACTATATCAAGTTAATTGAATTGAATTCAATAAAATTTGGACCAAGGGTTCTGTCAATCATAAAGTTAGTTTTCTATTTTCTGAATATGTCATAAGCGGCAATTCTTTATTCTTAATAGCTATCAAGGAAGGGGTAAGCTTGAACAATATCATGAACTGATAGTTAAAACAAACTACCACATACCTGCCCATCACTTAGTAGAGCAAATGTGATAAGATTTCCAATAAACTGCAAAACAGGTTTTTTTAAATCAATTTTAAATTCTAATTTTTTATTTAAAGAAACAGAAACAAAAAAGCCGTCTTGAGTAAGAAAATAATATGATCACCTGGTGTAATGCATACACAGCCCAGAATTCCCCATTGAAGTCACCAATTACGGCACCTTCATGCAAGTTGTAATCTGTAGCATGACTGCGTGCAGTGGAAGTGAGATATGTTCCCTGACAGGTGAAACTAAGAATAGTAAAGATAAAAGTGACTTATGACAATTTGAAGGAACTACAGAACCTTGAAATGTTACATGTACCTGCCCAACCCATATTATTGAAGCACAAAACCCAAGATACAAAGAGGCCGGAACCAGTGTATACCTGCAGGAAGAATCGCTCAATGGTAAAGGAAATACATACTATGTCAGAATTATTTCAGCATATATAGTCATAAAGTAAAACAGAAATAATGGTCAGATATAAGAGTATAACTACGAACCCGCATCATCAACAACCATAAATGATGCTCAACCTTTGAAAAAATAAGTACAAGGTAGATTTTGGTCCCAATAGTTGTCACTCATTTGGGTTTCGGTCCCTTTTGTATTTTTTGGTGTAGGTCTCTATAATTTCTACCACTAAGATTTTGGTATATCAGGAGTTAATACATTAATGAATTAAACTAAAGGGAATAATTCTCCATGGAAAATAAGGATCATTTACTTCTGATGAATAGAAACTACAGAGAATAAAACCCAGAAAAAAAAAAAATATAAATTTTAAGAACCAAAACTCAAATAAGTAGAAACTGTAGAGACTAAGATATACTTTAAACAAAAAATAATAATAGTAATTCATGCATCATAGAATACATCTAATTACAACATGTAAGTGAGATGTTGAGAGTTTAATTCACTTTACATGAGTAAAACACAATATAGTTCAAGTAGCCACTGTCGAATCTACGATTCAACAAGAATTCAATCATTGATTAAGGGGCATATGTTGCATCAGAAAATGTACACTATAAACTTCAACTAATGTCATGCTACTCTCTCAAAACTCAAAAAAACTTCCACACAGACCATTACAGTGCATGTTTATGTTTTCGACAGCAGCAAAGTACATGAACATTCAAAGCAAAATAGCCAGTAATTACCAATTTGGCTTCAAGTTTGCAGCGACGTACAACCAATAACCACTAGTACCAATAATTAAAGCCTTCTTGGACCCGAGAACCCGCACCACCAATGAAGCAATAACAGAGAAAAATGTGAAAGACAAATAAAGGATCCCAAGTGAAGTGGTACCCAAGTCCTGCTCCTGAAATGAAACTCAAACCCAAAAGACCATCACAATTCACCATCTTCCAAAATCACAATCAATTTTGCAACTGAGACCGTAACTTGGGAGTTCAATAACCTTCCTCTTAAACCAAACAGAAAAATAGTAATAATAATAATAAAAAATGAGAGAGACTAACAGTGTTGAGAGTGCTCTGTAAATTTTGAGCAGCTCCATAAGCTAGAAAGATCAAGAGAAACGCCAAGCACAAGATATGAACATCCTTCGCGTGGCTCTTAGGTTGTTGAAGTGGCGAATCGACGGTGACCAGTGGCGTCTCTTCGTCGCGGTGAATCACAGACGCCATTGGTTCTAGTTCTCGATCCAGTTGAAGGATCGATAGCTATAAGAAAAAGAAAAAAACGAAAAAAAAACCTAGAAATTTGCTTGCGTCAGGACGTTGACATCCAAACGAATAATTTGCCGGCCACAACTTCGCACGCTACGAGACGACGCGTGGAAGAGTTTGAAATACTTGGATAATTTAGTGAATGAAGCATATGACAAACCGTTTGGTTGCCGAGAAAGTGTAGAAAAAGAGATACGCTATGGTAAAGATTCTGAATCTTCTCAAATACAAAAAGAGTGAAAAGTAAGCGACAACAGTTCGTTTGGTTCTAGTCATCTTGATGTTCGGTCGACCTTTTTCTACGTTTCATTTTCAAAAGCTGTATTTCGGAAACATCGTATTCTTGCTGACGTTGCAATTCACCAATTTAGCACCCCGTTGGCATGCCAATGATTTCTTTACCTACTTAGGACGATTTCGAAAATAGAATATATGACTCTATAAGCCAAAATAACAACAAAAATAATAATAACAATCAATATTAATGAAACGAATTTATATTGTTAAACTAACAAATTTGGATATCGATAAATTTAATTTCATAATCGCAAAAATAAAATTACACAATCTAGTAAGTACTTAGCTTAAAACAGACCAAACACTATATCTATATATATTCAAAAGGAGAACAAATACAGTAAATGGGTCTCATATTTACAAAGAGTCTTTCCCTTCCTAGGTTATTATTTTCAAAGTATTTTTAATTCTTACTGCTCCACTATCTCCATTAATCGTGCTCCCAAAACACTCGAGTAATTTATTTTTTTACAATTTACCACAAAGAACAAACCTAATAATAAGTAAATTTAATACTTGATAGTTCCACTAATTTAATGACAAATAACAATAAACAAAAAAGACAGAAAACACAATTTGCCTATGATGATGGCCAAGACACACAGAAAAGAAGCCAAAGAGTTGATGATACCAACTTTATTACCCATCATTCGAATAAGCCTCTCCTCCTTAAGATCCTCCCCTCATGCCGCTGTTTGCTCAGTTCAACCTCTTGCTACATCAAACCATAGTCCGACCCAGTCAATCTAAGACAAAATCTGGTTAAAATGGAATGTTGTACGTGGTGAACATTCAGGTGCAACATGAAGTGAGAAATATGTAAAAGTTAAATTGTTTCCAAGAGAAAAATGAAATGTGAAAGCCAACATCAAAATTATACAAAAACACATATGCTACACCAGCAGACAAGAGAATTCAAAACATACTTGTTGCTCACGCTCATGAAGAATCCTTTCTTCAACTAGGCGCTGTTGATATGCAGCTTAAATAAGGGGAGCAGTCTCTTATCTTTTTGCTCTTTCCAAATAATCCATGGTTTTAGCTTATTTTTTGCAGTTTCTTTTCCATCTCCTGTATTTCCCGGAGTTGTTCAGTCAAAGTCAACTCCATCAAGGTCTGCTTGGTAATTTTCTACTACGGACGGGGGTTATTGTTAACATTTGCAAACCCAACGAATCAGGAATTTAATTGAAGGCAGACTTCAACTTAGCCTCTCTATTATTGGCTTTCGTTTCATTTTCAAAATCTGTATTTTGCAAGGGTTCGATGTTTCTAGCAAATAAATTTATTTCATATTTTTCTTTCTCTTTTTTCTTCTTACATGTTCACATATTTTTTTACATATATAAGAAATAATAAACCCCTTTTACAACCATCTTATTCTTGCTGACGTTATAATTTATTAATTTAGCACAACATTGATATGCCAATGATTTCTTAAAATAAAATTGACTCGTAATTTATATGAAATTTAAAATAAATTCAAGTTAATTCTTTTGAGGGACTTATTTTAAATTTCAAAAAGACTAAATACCTCAAGTCGATTTTTTTTAAGAGATTAAAATAGATCTCGTGATTTTTGTTAAAGATTCAAAAGATACTTTATTCTTATTTTTTTTAATAGAAGATGATACTATAAGCTAAAATAACAACAATAATATTATAATACTATACATAAGAATTATTATTATTATTATTCAACCGATCAATAGCTGTCAATTTACTTTCATAATCGCAAAATAAATTTACAGTCTACCTAGATTGAAAAAATTGGATAGCCCTCATATTATGGATATTGTAAATTTGCTGAATAGATATAATCATATAATTATGAGATTTTAAGAGTTCGGACAAGAACAAAGAATAGAACGTGGAAATTTATATGAACATTGTAAATTATATACGTGATTAGTGTTTCTTACTTTATAGAATTTCTCATTTTATAGGAGATAATTATAATTTTATATCTTACAAATACATAAAAATTATATCCATCAAAATTCAAAACTAATATAAATTAAGCTAGAATGAAATTATGCATTCCATTAACATATATCAACCCATTAAACACATAATATAATACAAACTATCCAAGCCCCTTCACCATTAAACCAAATCTAGTGGCTTAGATATTTGTACTTTTAACCAATGGAAATATGAAATTTCCAAATTAGAACAATACAAGTAAATAAAAACAAGAACTAGTGCAATCATTTTTCACTATTTCCCAACTCATTACCAACAAGCAGAAAAATAGATATGCACTTATGCCGTACTCGTCCAATATGAAATTTCGATTACCATGTCCAATCCACTCGATCATAAATAGAAAATTTTGTTGGCATGCTCCTCAACAGAACCGAGGACTACATAAGCATTGGAAGATAATAAATTTAAGAACTCAGTATCAAAAAGAATTCTACAACTAAAAACAGGGAGAGTACAAAGAGAACTCGACCAAAAGACACGGGTACCAGCACAATCAGGCGTGACCCCCCAACAAGGGCCCCAATGGCATTAGCGACAAATCGGGGCACAAAATGATTAACGATCACGAGTCCTGGAAGATGACCAAGTGGAAGATGACCTTGAACCCCCACCAGAACCAAAAGCGGTTCTTCGATTGTCACTACGCCACCTGTCACCGTCCGGCCTGCTGCTACTGTTACTCCACCTATCTGTTTCAGGAGGAGGAGCCCCTGTGGTTTCAGCTCCTGTTTGCCGGAACTTAGGGACATATTTCCCAGAGGCTGGGGCTGCAGCAGCAGCAGCTGCAGCTGCAGCAGGAGCAGCAGATCCAGGCTCCAATGAACGGGCAGGAGGCTCAGAAGGCTTCAAAGGTGGTTCGGAAGGTCTAGATCCAGACAACAGTGCTTCCCTCCTAAGTCTCTCTTTTTCTTCAAGTTCCCGCTCTCTTTGCCTCTGCTTTTCAGCTATCTCAGCTAACTTAGCTAGGCGTTCAGCCTCATCCTTCTTTCGTCTCTCAGCCTCTGAAGTTCGAAAACACCATAAGTAAATACAAAAGAGAAGACAGGTTACTAGATTGTGTGTAAAAGATGGCAATAAGCATTTACTGACGAAGAATGAAATGTAAAAGGTGAAATTGAAAAACAAAATCATGACAACTTTGGTGGAATTTAAAACACATTCAACCTGCTCGGTGAAATCCTTAAATACTAAAAAGATCTGAAAAAGCAAGTTTAGTCATTGAAATGTTTCTGCACAGACAGAGTATATAAATAAATAATTACCTTCACGCTTACGAGCTTCTTCCTCCTCACGCACTTTTTGTTGTCTCTCATCTTCCAACTTCAGATAAAACTTTAACTTCCTCATTTTTTCCCTCTCCTGTTTCCTGGACTGTAAAATCCTAGAGATCCTCTCCTCCCTTTCTCTCCTCAATCTGCTAAATTCAGCTTGGCGCAGACTGACAACTCTCTCTTGATATATCTCCTGCATAGTAGCAGTCAATATCATGACAAAAATATCAGCCAAAGTGCAAGGCTGGGAAGGAAAAAGGGCAATCCTAATAATAGGTAAATTTAATACTTGATAGTTCCACTAATTTTATAACAAATAACAATATTTGATAATCAAAAAAGTTCCTCACATGTCCTAGCTCATAATATCCCCCAAAAAAGTTTCCAATAAACAAAAAGACAGAAAACACAATTCGCCTATGACGATGGCCAAGACACACAGTAGAGAAGCCAAAGTGTTGATGATACTAACTTTATTACCCATCATTCGAATAAGCCTCGCCTTCTCCTTAAGATCCCCCTCATGCTGCTTTTTGCTCTGTTCAACATCTTGCTGCATCAAACACAGTCTAACCCAGTCAGTCTAAGAATAAATCTGGTTAAAATGGAATGTTGTAGGTGGTGAACATTTAGGTACAACATGAAGTGAGAAATATGTAATAGTTAAATTGTCTCCAAGAGAAAAAAAAAAAAATGTGAAAGCCAACATCAAAATTATAAAAGAACCATGCTACTCCAGCAAACGAGAGAGTTCAACATACTTGTTGCTCACGCTCATGAAGAATCCTTTCTTCTACTAGGCGCTGCTGATAGGCAGCTTCAATAAGGGGAGCAGCCTCTTCTCTTTTTGCTCTTTCCAAATAATCCATGGTTTTAACTAATTTTTGTAGTTTCTTTTCCATCTCCTGTCTTTCGCGGAGTTGTTCAGTCAAAGTCAACTCCATCAAGGTCTGCTTGGTCATTTTGTCCTACAGATTGGGATTATTGTCAACATTTGCAAACCCAACAAATCAGGAATTTAATTGAAGGCAGACTTCAACTTACCCCCTCTATGATTGGCTTTTTCCCCTTCTTTTTAATACGCTTTTCAGCTTCCTGAAGCAAAGCTTGAGCTTCTTCGTTTTCTCTTTCCTCTATTTCCCTAAGGATCCTTTGATTTTTTCTCTGCTCATACTCAGTGGCAAGCCTTCTTTGTTCTGCTTCTTCAGTTATTTTTTGCAGTCTTAACCTCTTCGACTCCTCCTCACGTTCCTTCAAATATAAATGTTAAAGGAAGTTTAATCATTTTAAAAATCATCAACTCCCAATACACAAATTAACACTAATTCATAAGATTAAGATTATACCATTTCAAGAAGATGTCGTTCTTGCTCTTCTTTCCTCTTCTCAATAATCGATTTTCGAGCAAGAAGCCTCTTGTGTTCTTTGGCCACAACCTCAGTCAACGTGGGAAGCAAAGCTCCAATTTTTGATGGCTTCCTATCTGGAGGATAAATCATTTGTCTTGCCTTATTCAATTGTTCAGCAAAATTGGCCAAGTGATCCCCTAAGCCATCAGACTCGAGACTCTGTAATAGAAATCAAGCAATTGTCGTCAAAACAATTGGTAAATTGAGACCGACGCAGTGCTGACATACAACTAAAACTTTATTTTTCAGAAACCACCCATTTCCAACTCAGCCCCAGCAAATATTATGTTAACAGCTGATTCTAGACATTTCAGAATGTTAACCAAAGAACTCTATTTGTATATTACAGGGTATAGTGATTCAGCTGAAACACAATCGATCAACAAACCCGTGTATTCCTAGATAACAAAACATTCCAGAAACATTCCTACAGCATCGTAAAGTTTAGAGAAAGACAACCACACCAAAATGGAGGAAAACATACCATTTTGGAAAAAATTACAACATTTTCCATGTGGTCAACTTTCATTGACACAAACTTCTGCTTAACAGCATCCACAGAAATCTTTTCCACCACCGAAAAATCAAAGAAAGGAATCATCCCAGATAAGGTCTCAATCTTCATTGTCTGGTACACATTAGAGACCTAGAAGACCAAGAGGCCACAAGTTAACAAGCATAATCATAGCTAAGCAGAAGAAAAACAATTTACATAAAGAAATGAGCAAAAAATGAAAATGCACCTGCTGCAGCAACCTCAAGGTAGCTAGTTTTTCCAGTGCTGGAACATATTGAGACAATTGCACCTCTGGAACAGATGAAGCAGTGGAAAGCTTACCCCCTAATTTTGCAATTTTATTTAACAAGGGAAGCACTTTTAATGCAAGATCCGAGGGAAGAAATTCATGTTCCAAAAGATGGTAAATGTCCTTCACTTCCTGAGTTACACAAGACATCACACCCTTGGATGCCTGTAATGAACGCAAAGATACAAACTTTAGACTAATTCTAACAACATTAGTTGACAGTTTGCATTTAACTTTGCAGTAGTCATGGTTACACATACCACACCCAACCTGCAAACCTAATAATCAATGGGCTAGACGCTATACATAAGTCTTACAATTAAAGACAACGAGATTAAGAAAACGATAATGATGGAACAAAAATAAATGAGTGTTGACATCAAGTGAAAATGACTAAAACATGATTGCCAAAGCAGTTACAGAGAAAGCCTAATCAACAAGCATCATCATCAGTTTACTATGGAAGGTTTTTAACTGATTAGATCATTTATGCACAACATACATCCACATAATATTAAGGTAAAATAAAAATACATTATTCAGAATTCAGAAATTGTTAGAATATTAAGATTCTCATTGTTTTAAGAGCCTTGCTATGTCAGTAGCGTGCATTGGGCTGAAATTGTACTATTAGTAGTTATGCTAAACTAGAACATGATCTAGAATATTAACATAAATAGGAGCATCAGGTTACTGTTTTCCCATTAATAATATTTTATATCATCTCCATCTCCTTTTCCATCTAATCCCTATAATATCAGGTGTCATAACAGTGAAGGTATATTGAGCTTAAAATAATTACCATGCAATGATGCAACAAATATTCACAAGCAGGAGAAATGCAAAGATCAATAGCTGTGATGTGTGTTTCAAATAATGCAAGTCATAATCGAAGCAACCAATGCAGATTAATAGAAGCAACTTTAAAAAAAATGAAAAGATAACTTACCAGTTCAGCAAGAAGTGATGACCTTGAGAGCTGGGGGCAGCCAAAAAAGGAAACAGAAAGCAAATAGTAAGATTTAGAAAACAAACATCTATAAGCTACCTTGGGTGTACAATTGAGGGAAAGTATTGTACCACTTCTCGGCTTTCAGGTTTAGTTTCAAGATTAAAGCCAATGAGATTAGCCATCCTCAAATTTCTCTCCTTTTCATGCTCCAGTTCTAAATGAGATGCACCATGAGTGCGATTATGAGGAGGCACTGAAAGTGCAGCCAGAACAACAGATGACGCTATTAATTGCAAATCCTTCTGACTCAGATTCTTATTGAAGCTTTTTTGTAATAAAAAAAGCCTGAACCATGCATATGCATGATATAAATAACTTGATGATATCCAAAATATTTCTGTCAGCTTAGCATAGTAAACAACCATCAAGGATGACTTGGGCGTTTTCTTGACCAAGCACATTAGTCCATGTATATCTTCCACAGATCGAAAGGCTTCCTGCATGCAGACACAAATTGTCAATTTGTATTCTCCATCTATGCCTTATGCATTAACAAAAGAAACATGTAATGGATGCACAAAGAAGAACAAGAAATTGCCAACCTGCCAGAGTTCAAGTTCAGTGGCAATTTTCAGCTGCTCAAATCTTGTATCGAGATAAAGTTGCAAGCTTTCCGGAGCTGAAAGATCTGGTCTGTCTCGTTGGTCCCGATATTTATTAAGATTGGCTAAATGGTTTCTTATGATTTCGCATAGTCTTCGGAACTCCGTTGTTCGCTTATATTGTTTACAAAACTGGAAAGCTCGATGAGCTGTCATCTGCACATGGCATTAGAGACTATTATATGTTCAACATAAAATACAAGTATACACCCTCAAACAATCATTCTTTACAAGAAAGCATAAAACAATATAAAATGACAGAGAACAGTAGTAACAACTTAAAAAATAATAATAATATATCGCCAAAACCAAACAATTAACTACTACTCATTAGGAATACCTGCCACAGTTAAATGTCTAGATTTACTCACACTGTAAAATTCCAAAACACTGCAAAATTAAGTCTTCATAACAAGGAATATGAAAACTTGATAATGCCACAATGGCATATATTTTCTTGTCTCTCAAGACCAGACAGAGAGAAAGAGAGAAATAAAACAGTTCCACAATAAATTATAAACAACAAATAGCTAGTGCAACTCAAGCACCACTTCATAATAAAACATAGATATAAAAAATATTGATTGCTTAAGATCTGTATTTTTTGAGTTACACATATACATATGAAGCAACTATGACACCAACAGGTTGTAAAGAGTCAGAAGAAGAAAGATTACAGCATATAAGGCTTCCAGTTTTGAGTTGTTCCGTAAAATTTCAAGCACTGTCCTGTATGTTTCCCAAAGAAATTTAAACCATGGGGTGACAAGTTCCCGATCAGATCTGTCCTTTCCTTTCTCCCCACTGACATAGCTTAGCATCAAATCCTCTGGCCTTTTATCTGCCTCTAAATCATCAACATCAAGGGCTTCTTCTAATGCCTGTGCCTGGCTACGGGCTTGTTCAGCTTTCTCAGTTGAGAGGTGCATGAAATGCTTGATCACCTCCTCCAGCGAACTAACATTCACTTGCTGACATATGATCCGATACTGAATGAGCCCATCCTTTGCAAACCGCCCTTTACGCATGTCTACACACAGTTCTACATACTTGAACATGATCCTTTCGAGTGTCTTCTGCCATGCTCTGTATCTTTTTGAAGTAATAAGGTCATGAAGTGTCTGCAAGGCATCCTGCTTCTGCCCCACAGTGATTAATTCTGTATAATGAATTTTACACAGGAAGATTCAATTGCATCATTATATATATCATGAACATAAATCACAAAGAGTAAATAATAATCTCTTGAACTAACCTTCCGCCCTTTTGAGTGCATTCTCAGGCTTCAAGAATGAAGTCATATTAAGAATTCACAAGAATCAGGCTTCCCTGCTGAAACATATATTAAAAAAATTATCAGTAAAATCAAAGAAAAATAAATAAAATTATGGCCCGAAACAAAAAATACAAGACGACAACTAAAGTAACACTATCTACATAATGGTACACATAACACAGTTCAGGCGATTGGAATCACGCGAAATTGTCTCTGTTGCTTAACTGAGCAGGAATAACCATAAATGACAATACTGTTATATTAACGTTCGACAAAAATTTAGATTCACAAATACGAGAATTGAATCAGCCTATACAAAAGCCAATAACCGTTTCATCAGCAGATAAAATCAAGAATTGAGCATCACTAAAACAGGAAAGACCATTACTGGTGTAAGAACCAAGTAGAACAAGCAATGATTGACGATAATCAGGATCTGCCAAATCCACAAATTGAAAGGTTGTTTTATCGTGCGTTGCCCTCACTGGCGAACGCGTACAGTCACACAAAGGCCTAGGGTTTCAAAAGTGAGGGAAAAAAAAGATATAGAGAGAGATGGAAAAGATAAAAAAGAAGGAGGCGTGAACCTGAGAAGAAGATCGTTGGGAATGGCCGCAATCCTTGTTCGAGTAGCGCCGTGGTTACCCTAGAAGACAAGGTGAGAGAACACTAGCGAGTGTAGTGCCTATTCTAAATCGTAATATCAAGGCTGGGAATTGAGCAATCTATTCTAACAGGCTCTTTTCATTTATTGGGTTGGGACGGTTTGGGCTCATTTTTATTTATAACTAACGATTTTTGTTATCTAGATATGTAAAGGACCCGGCCCATTAGTCCAGTTTCTTTTATTCTTTAATAAGTTATCACCCTTCAAAACTCAAGTTATCACACCTTCGTTTGGATTAACGAGGTTGCCTCGTTCCTGGATAAGGGGAAATAAGTCAGTCTATGAATAGATTATGAAGAAAATAGACATAAGTTTTTGAAAATGTCTAATTAAAAAGTATATTATTAGGATTTTTAATATATATCTTTGTCAAACACAGAATATTAGGATTTTATGTTCATTATAATTCAAACAATATATAAAAGAAGAAGGTCGACGAAGAATGTATGTTGTAAGTTTATTAGTTCAATTTCAAATTGAAGACGTGAGTGGATACATTATTTAGAGATTAAATACATGTTTATCGTCACTGATATGGTTAACTCTAATGGAGATTGGAATTATGATTCTTTAAGCCTTTGGTTCCCGAGAGATGTCATTGATATTTTTCGCGGGACATTAACTTCAGGTGTAAATGATGGTCCTGACAGCAAGTATTGGGATCTTGATGGTGAGAACACCATAACAGTAAGGGCGATCTATAAGGCTCTTGTTGGCCAAGAGTTAATCTCGGGTTTGGCTGATGGTAGATGGCAGTGGGTGTGGGATTGGAATGGTCCTCAAAGAATCAAGTTGTTTACGTGGAAGGTTTGCCACAAAAAGCTCTTCACTCGAAGTAGGACTGCTCTTTGGGGGACTGGCACTGAATCGTGTCCTATTTGTAGGGAGGAGAGTGAAACCTTGTTACATGCGATTCGGGACTGTCATGAGGCTAAGTCCGTTTGGTCTCATTTTGTGCCTTCGGACAAGTTTGCAAACTTCTTCTTTGGTGATGTTGATCATTGGTTATCGGTTAATATGGACATGGATAAGCATGAGATTACGAATGGTTGGAGGAATTTGTTTTTTGTTATTTGTTGGAAAAATTGGAAGTGGCGTAATGAATTGGTGCATGGCTCGGCTTTTCCTTGCTTAAATGTGAGGAAAGGGATTATTTGCAGCTCTGTGAGGGACATTAACAATGCTTTAGCTAGTGCTCAGGAGAGGCTTCCAGTAAAGTTTTCAATGAAGATGGACATTACTTGGCAATATCCAACAGATGGGTCAGTAAAAATTAACATAGATGGTGCAGCTAGAGGTAATCCTGGCCTAACTGCTTGTGGGGGTTTGATTCGTAATTCTCAAGGGAGATGGCTGGGGGGTTTTGCTTACAAATTGGGGGTTTGCTCTTCTTTTAAGGCTGAGCTCTGGGGTGTTCTTCATGGTTTGGAGCTAGCTTGGAACGAAGGATTTCGTAATATAATCATTGAGAGTGATTCATTAGTGTGATCACTGTGCTCACCAAGTCTGGTGTAGCAGTCCGTGAGTGTCATCTGATTGCTCGTATACGGACATGGATCAATAGGAGTTGGTCAGTTACTTTGATGCATACTTATAGAGAGAAACGTCGTCTGTGCTGATTGGTTGGCGAATTTTATTCTGGATTCGGATGATTCCATTACTTATCAGTTTTGGAGGGATCCTCCTCCTGGCATTCTTCATCTTCTCCGTGGTGACTTGTGTCAGTAGGTCAAGGGAAGTGAGGTGTAGGATTTAGTTTCGGTTTTGGTTGTCTTTGTTGTTCTTTTGGCTTAGGCCTTCTGTTTACCAAAAAAATAAAAAGTACATGTTTATCGTCAACTCTATATAACTTTGATAAAAAAAAACAATGAAACACATAATTAATCATGAAGGAAGAATACCAAAATTTGATAAAATATATGAGAGTAAAAAAAAAGCATGCCTTGGCTTTAAGAAAATGCTAGAGCAGAGTGTGCGACACCGCAATAAAGAAATCTCAACAAATCCTATGAGATAGGTTAAAATTGTGAGAGAGACATCATATTTATATTTATCACTAAAAATCTCACGAAATCCATATCAATAGAAAATTTATTAAAACCACAAAATTATTTTTCTTTTGTTTTAAATGTTGATTGAATATCAAAGGTTTTGGAAGGACTCTAAAATAATCTTTTAAAATCTTATTTAAATGACTTTTTCAATCCTTTAAAATCCTAATTTAAAACCACAAAAAAAATTTATTCGAAAATAATCCATTGAAATCTTCTCAATCTAATCTCCTCCGGTCATTGGAACAGCGGATGCATTGAGCTTCGCTACCGGAGGAAGGATGAGACTAATCCCCCATTCGAGGCATGTCCTCTGACCCCAAAGATTTTCTAAGAATTTGCTTGAGGCAGGGTTTGAACCCCTGACTCAAGCAAACCTTTGGAGCCAACTGAGCTACCTTGTAGGTTTAATACATCATTTTGATTATAAGCTTATCCGGTTATCAAGTCTATAAAGATGGGATTAGACCCGATAAATATAAATGGTTAATGTACTAAGTATTAGCTTAACCTCTCCCCACCTTTTTCTTCCCTGTTTTAACCTTTCTACTTGTTTTCTTCTCCTTCCCATTTTTTTTCGAGGAGGGATATTCTTACTACTCAAATTTTTCACTACCAACTTACTACCCATCTAATCATCATTGGATCAAAGAGAGAGAATGTTAAAAAGTTTTTGAAGAGAGAGAAAATGTTAATCCAACGGTGATTAGATAGGTAGTAAGTTGGTAGTAGAAAATTTTAGTAGTAAGAATATCCCTCCTTTTTTTCCCACTGTAAACATTTTTTCTTCTTCTCCCTTTCTTCACCAACACTCTCTCTCTCTGCTGGTTTATCGCGTCCGCCTCTCTCTCCGATGGTAAGCTGCATTCACGTTCTGCTCACAAAAGAATGGAAGACTTACCAAATATTCGCGAAGTTCATCTTCTTCTTCCACTGCTTCGAGCTGTTCCAAGCAGTCGTTAGTGGAGGCTACATCGAAGATTTTCAAAGGGAAATTAGAGTCTGGGACAGAGATCCTTGCCCGTTTTGGGCAGGCTTCGAACCCCACCGAAAATTTGGATCGACGATTCACGGATTGTTGAGATATATAGTCTCACGTTGGTTGTATGTGCAACTAATGTGGAGAGTTTATAAGGCCTTGGGCACTCCCACCCTTTGAGCTAGCTTTTGGGGTGGTGTATCCCAAGGTTCTTTACATGGTATCAGAGTCTCGTGCTGCCCCTCACTTTCTCTTG
Source organism: Gastrolobium bilobum (assembly GCF_033153095.1). NCBI lineage: Eukaryota > Viridiplantae > Streptophyta > Magnoliopsida > Fabales > Fabaceae > Gastrolobium > Gastrolobium bilobum. The sequence goes on along the minus strand of NW_026899159.1, from coordinate 225,316 downwards.
TGGAGTTTCTTAGCACAGGTTGGCTGGGCCTGTTGCATTGTCTACGCTTCAAGCCCAAAGGGCTCTCGTGTGAGGAGGCGAGATATATAGTCCGCTCTCGTGTGAGGGGGCGTGTTGAGATATATAATAGTCCCACATTGGTTGTATGTCCAACTAATGTGGAGATTATAAGGCCTTGGGCACTCTCACCCTTTGAGCTAGCTTTTGGGGTGGTGTATCCCAAGGTTCTTTACACGGATTTGCAGGGTTTCGGCGCTGAAATCGCACATAAACCAGGTTGAAAATCCACCACCCGTGGCGGAGCTGTTCATCAGGGAATACGCCGAGTCAACTCAGTTGCTCTTCGAACACTCCCTCTGCTTTAGGGTTGCATTCATGGCTGCTAACCTCGCAATGTTCGATGCCGCATTCGACGGCGAAACCGAGAAATTGGTTTTTTCTGTATTTCATTCTATGGATTTGTATATGACGTGAGAAATGCAATTATTCATTTTCTTGTTTACATTTTCTGGTTAGAAATTTTGCAGGATATAATGGAATGAAGAAAACCTATGCAGAAATAGCCTGCTTTTCTGTTAATTTGGTATTCAAGTTTAAGCAATGAGTCCAGAATTTGAATTTTACCCCTTTAAAGCCAATCCAGAGTAAGAAATTTGGCACCATTTGTTTTATTAGTCAGACTCTGTTTGTTGTTGATCGTGCTCGAACGAATTAATTGAATTTTTGAATACTATGAGAATCTGAGTATGGATCCTTAATTCTTGAAGAAAGGGGGAGGAAGACCAAGATGGTCTATGAGTAATGCTGGGAAAGAAATGTGATGTATGAAATTTTTAAAATATTGAAGATTTTTATTTTAACAAAAGTTGATATATTTTTTGAACATATTGATGGATAAATTTTTATAAAAATTGATATCACATAATTGGAAGAATTATATAAATTTATTATTAAAGGATATTTATGTTAAAAATATTTATTTTTATCCTATTTAGTGTTATACAGTGAATTACCAAACAATGAATAGTATTATCTTATACAATATATTATACTATAAAATATTATGCCAAATGCTGAATTATATTAAAATTTAATCAAGCCTTATACAATCAGACCTTATACTATTAGGTCTTTTACTATCCTGTGTACCAAACATGTGGATAGTATTTATGATTTTATAATAAAATTTATTTGGCAAATCACGCTATTACCTATTTACAGTGTTTAAAAACTCAGCCCGGCCATCGACCCGGTCGAGGTCAAGGGTCACAGAGTCACGTGTTCAACCGAAGGGTCACGGGGTTTGACCCGGTTTTATATATTAAAAAAATATAAATATATATATCTTATATGAAAATATTAAAAAACAAATCACCAATCATCAAAGATTTAAAATATACTTAACATAATTCACTAATTACAACCAAAAGTTAATATTACACAACCTAATTAAAGTATCAAGATACCAAAGTACACAACTCATATTCTAATGGAATCACTACGCTGACCAGGTTCTGCCTCTTTTGAGAAGGTCCCTGACAAAGGAAAATCTAAAGGAAGTAAGAATGAGTTTTTGTTTTCCATCGACCGTAAGGATTTCATTTGAATGGATAAAATTCTTACCTTTTCTAGAAGATTCACGGCAACGAGGTGAAGTTTGAAGATGTCTACGTCGCTGGGAGAGAAGAGAACGATTAGATTTAGGTTTGCATGTATTTTTATTTTATCTTTTTAATAAAACGATGTTGTTTCATGGAATTAAAAAAAAAAACACGTAGTGACCCCCTTTGACCCCTCTAACCCGAGAGTCACTAAAACCTGACCGAATTTTGGGAGTCAGAGGAGTCGATATACATATAGGGTCTAATTTGTGACCCCAACCCTCAGAGGGGAGGGTCAAGGTTGATCCGGGTCAACCCGGAGGACGGGATGAGATTTTAAAACACTGCCTATTTAAATATATAATTAGAATTTTATATTATCTATAATTACATATGTTCCGGACAAGGTTTTCGGATCATATATGTGTTTTCTTTTTTGTAAATTACATATATTTGATATTTTTGATACATACACAAGTTTAGGGAATGTTAAAAGGGTTATATACTTCTTATGTGACTGAAAGAAAAAACATCTGCAGCAACTTTTAACGACGTCGTTTCTCACTTTCCTTTTAATTCTTTTTCTTTTTTTGTATTGCGTTTCCTTTCACTCTTTTTCTTTCTCTGTACTAGAAGACGCCACTGGTACCACCATTTCGCTCCACCACCACCGTGCAACACCATCATCGTTTTCCACCACCTCCGTGCAGCACCACTTCCATGGTTATCTTTCCTCTACTGCTATGAAAATTTTGGTTTGCTACACTCCAACAACAGTAATTCAATTCTGGGGTTTTGGGGTTTTTGCTTTTGGTGATTTTAATTGACAGGATGTCCTCAACCATCTCAAAGTTGTCATGGATCAAGGTCTTCCCTTTATCATGTTCTTTCTCATCTTCCTTTATTTTTTTTCTGGCTTTCTCAACTTTTTTTTAATTTTTAACTCCAATGATGCTAGTTGAGGAGCCATTGCAGAATTTTTTTTGAAATTCTTATGTACACCAAATTACTGACTCGTGGTTGGATTTTAAAGTGAACTAATTTTTCTTTTTCTTGGTGTAGTAATAATGCAATGAGCGTGTGGGCTAAGGAAAAGGAAAACATACCGGATTTAGGGGTCCCCTATCTATTGCACAAGTATAATTCCTTTTTTTTCATCCTTATGTACTCTCTTTTCAATCCTTCTACTAATTACTACTTTTGATAAGTGTACTTTTCATTCTTGACTCTCTTCACACAAATCTGTCATTTGTGTTTATAGATCCCAATGACAATTTTTCAATTTAATTTTGTTGGATAAATTTGGAAGACGACACTTTTGTTAGTAAATTAAATAGGTTGAGCTTTTTTTTCTACTTTTTGTGGTGTTCTGTAAATTTTGAACCCGAAATTTTGACTCTTGTGTAGGTGTCTGCACTGGGAACATGTTTAGGATACATGTTTAGGATGCTTCCTCGCAGCTCTATCATTCTTCATGCAGGTTCTTTTAATAACAAAATCTGGTATAATAAATTATTTTTCACATGAATTATTTCAAAGAATAATTAAGCTTGCCTTATGCAGGACCTACATAAACTGAAGGGAATCAGTCTCATTCTGGCGCTTATTGGAGTACTAGTAATTCTTATGCAACTATGGCTATATAAAATCTCATAAATTTAAATTCAAGCTCTAGGTATCTAACTTTAATGTATTCAATAATACTTTGTTTTATGACTGTGAAAGAGTGATGTCAAACCCATAAATTTTTATTCTTGATAGTATTACTTTCTAGTTTTTAATGTGTTTTGTCTCTGAGTGTAGTATCGTGTATCCTAACTTTGTCTTGTATTATACTACAACAAAAATATTAATATAAGCAAAACACGTTGATTAAGTTTTTGATTAAAAGTGATAAGCATCAGGATTATGACTCACAATCTCTCTCTATTGGAGTATACCTAAAAATTTTGAAGATTTAATTTTTTTCTTAGAGCACCTATATTTTGCAGATTTAAATTTTTTCTTCATGATGGATCACTCTCAAATTATAACTATTGAAGACATTGATATGAGTGGAAGTTTAGTATGTGTAGATGATATTGTTGATTTGGAAAAAGACACTGATGAATTTAAAGAAGATGATCTTAGTGAAATCATGGCAAAAAAAGATGGTGAATGTGAAGAAGATGATCTTAGTGAAATCATGACAAACAAAGATGGTGAATGTGAAGAAGATGGTGGACATGAAATTGTGGGAGATGTTGATACTGAATTAAGCGAGACCCCTATTTTAACTAGAGTTTTTGAGACATCAGAAGAAGCTTATATTTTTTATAATGCTTACGCAAAAGGTAAGGGGTTCGGAATACGTAAGCAATACCATAACAAGAGTACAATTACAAAACAACCTTATAGGTGGAGATATGTGTGCTCAAAGCAAGGTGTCAAGAGACTAGATGTTAAAAGAATTGATGTTGACAATGTTAAAAGGCAAAGGGATACAAGAACTAATTGTTTGGCGATGTTACAAGTAAAGTTACTGGATGGCCTATGGAAAGTGGATAAGTTCAATGATATACACAATCATCCAATGATTAACACTCCAACAAAGGTGAAGAAGTTTCTTTCTCAAAATCCATTAAGACGCTCAGATTTGACAAAATCAATTGTGTCTAAACTTTTTCAAGAGGGTTTAACATCTTCGAAAATCTCAAAGGTTGTGAGTGCTATGAATAAAGAGGTTAATCTTACTCCCGTTCAAATCAACAGTATTATATCTAGCCAGCGAAAGAATAATGTAGGGCGAGAATGTCAGGGCATCATCAAACACTTTCAAAGGAAGTCCATGGTTGATGGAGCTTTTTATTTTGCTATGCATTTCGCAGAAGATGGAACATTAAGAAGCATATTCTGGGCAGATGGTAGGTCAAGAGCTGCATATGCTCATTTTGGTGAAGTCCTTGTCTTTGATGTGACTTACAGAACAAACAAGTTCAAGTTTCCTTTTGCTCCTTTTGTGGGAGTTAATCACCATGGGCAAACAATTTTATTTGCTGCCGCTTTGCTAGAAGATGAAACGGAAGCAATTTTTACATGGTTGTTTGAACAATTTCGGACATGTATGTTTGACAAGTCTCCTGTTGCTATTATCACTGATCAAGATAAAGCCATGGGAAAAGCAATTGCCAAGATATTTCCTGAAGCACGACATCGTTTTTGCGCTTGGCATATAAAGAAACATGTTATGGAGCATAGTCAAGCACTACGCGCACAATTTAAAGATGATTTTGATGTTGACTTCCGTGCATGGTATAAAAGTCGCAACATTGATGAGTTTGAAGGCAAATGGGAAGTATTGAGGACTAAATATGTTATTAAGACAGATAGTTGGCTGGCTAACATGCACGCTTCTCGGCATCATTGGGCAAAGGCATACTTGAAAGATACCTTTTTTGCTGGAATGACCACAAGTGGCCGAAGTGAGAGCATCAATGCATTTTTTGATGGATATGTCAACTCTAATACAATGTTAAATGATTTTGTTATCCAGTATGACAAAGAAATCAAATCTAGGAGGGATGCGGAGGAAGATGAGGATTTCAAAACTAGAAATACAAAAGCAGTTTTGGAGACTAATCATCCTATTGAAGAAATAGCTGGTGAATGGTACACAAGAAAATTATTTGAAATTTTCAAAAAGGAGTGGAAGGCTGCCATACTTGATTATTTTCATGAAAAGATTGCAACGAAGGAAAACCTTATCATGTATCGAGTGGGGTCTCGTGAAGTTGATAAAGAAATGTGGGCAATTGTCGAGTATCATTTGACAGAAAGCTTCACAACTCAATGTTCATGTGCAAAGTTTGAGACTATGGGGATTTTGTGTAAACATATTCTATACATTATGAAGAAGAAACAAATAATGACCCTTCCTGAAAAAATATCTTGTTTAGATGGACTATGAATACAAGCTATAAGGCTGAAAATCTTGTATCCATTCATGATGAAACAAATCCTGATGAAATTAGTGCATTGGCTTTGTGGTCGATTCATTTGAAGTGCACTATGGCTATTTCTGAAGCACGAGATTCTATTTTTGAGATTAAAAGATTTGATGTTATGGTTGCTGAATTTTTGCAACAACAGTTGGAAAGAAAAAGAAAGAGAGGTGAAGATGAACAAATTACCCAAATGATTCCACAAACTTCACTTATTAATGATGTGCATGATCCTACTCAACCAGTCAAAACTAAAGGGCGTCCAAAGGTTGCTTCACGAATAAAATCAAGCATGGAGTTGTCAACAAAACACAAAAAACTTGCAGTTAATGTCGAGGGAAGGGTCATAATAAAACAGGTTGTCAGATGCTAAAGATACTCATTTTTAAATTTTCTATTTATGTTTGTGATTTCCTATTTAAACTTGATAAAAAATTTGTGAAGTTTCATTTGTAGATGGAAGTTGCAGGAGAGAAGCCAAAAGAATAGTTGCGATTGCACATATTTCATGGTTTTATTTTGTTTTGAACTTATTTTTGATGAACCATTTGAATTATTATAATTTTAACTATAACCTTTTAATATATATTTGTATTTAAATACTTAATACTGTTTTTACTTATTTTTCAGGAAATATTTTGGGACACTGCTGGTTGGAGAAGTAAATACTATAAGTACTATGGGTTTCAAATGTACATGGAGAATTTTTTTGTGTATATACAATCTCTGTGATGAAGTGTAAAGGGATAAGACTTTTTTTGTTACTTTTATCAGATTTGGTAACCAAATGTAAAGTGTAAAGGGATATGAGTTTTTTGTGACTTTGACAGATATGGTAACCAAATGTAAAGTGTAAAGCCAACTGCTATTTTTTGATTTGTACAAAGGAACTTCAATGCATACAACAAGTGTAATATTGTAAGTTTGCTATTGTGTTTCTATCATGATAATGTCTTTATTAAGTAATTGTGTTGAATTTTGCGAGGTTGGTGATTTTGCGATTGAGGAACTTAGACATGCACGACCACTGTTAGAAGATTATGCGAATGAGGAACTTATTGATCCAAGGTTGGGAAGTCACTATTCAGAACATGAAGGAGCTGAGGCTATCAAATTCTTCTATCTGGAAACAACTGTCACTACAAGCTTGTTTAATCTACAATTTAGTTTCTTGATGTAAAATATATTAGGGCCTTGTGTCATTCCAATTTTAGTTCAGATGATATACTGTTCATTCACGTGAGTAATTTTTTTTTTACTCATTAATTACAATCATATATTTCATTGTTACAAGCAAGCAGTGAGTTGCTGCTAGTAATGGTAACAAAACATCATGTACTATCTTTGTCATCTTGTAAGGAGTTGTGCTTTGTCAATATTTTCCCACCTCTTTAGTACTGAGTAAAAACACGTTCTGCATAATTTTAAAATATCAAGCCAATTATAATGCTTCAATGATATCTATCTATCCCCCATCCCCCTTTGAAATTTCTTTCTTTTCTCACATTCTAATTCTAGTTCCAATGCTTAAAACTGATGTAGGGAAAAGCTGTTTCACTTCTTGAATTTGAATTTTCTTTTACTTCCCAAGCTGTTGATCTCCTGCTGCACCAATACATATGTTCTGTTAGTAAATGAGTTCATCTCCAAGAAATACCATACGTATTATTTGCTTTATCTTTTAAAGGAATGAATGTGTGGGAAGCAGGGATCAAGAATAATAAATGCAAACCTACCTGCTGAACTCCAATTCATAAGTTAAACGCATATGAAACAATCCAAGAACACAACCAGTTAACCAAGGTCACAAAGCTTCCAGCAGAGACCTTCATGTTTATGGGAAATATCTAGAAAATAAAAATATAACCATTAATTCATCATGCTGATGATTTGTTATGTTTGAATTTTTATTTCATGAGTTGAAGCATGATAAGATGAAGCTACCTCGGACATTATAACCCAAGGAATTGCTCCCATGCCTATCGAGTAAGATCCTACGTATACTTGGCCATTAACAAAATTAAAAGGACAATTACCTTTATATGTCAATATGCAAGTAAATTGGCCTGAATAGACACTAGGAATTGAGTTATTATCTTAAAACTTCTAACTTTAGGGGCATCATTCAAAAACTAAATCCAATCCTATAATGCGTTTTATAAAATATAAAAACAATTATAGACTAAATAATAATTATTTTCCAAATATCACACAATCATTCAATTTGGTCCAGCTTAATTTTGTAATTTATGTACTTAAATAAGTTATCAATTATTTATGAGCTGCTTATTGTATATAGTAGACTTTATATTAATAATAAAAAAATTACTTATTCTATACATTTTGAATATTGTACCCATAAGTGAAATTAAAGAGTAACATCATTCACACAAGTTAAACTGATATAATTAAAAATATATATATTCAACAAAAAAATTTGTAATGAAATTGAAGCATGTGAGTGGCATTATTTTTAAATTTATTACCCCTTCACTGAAATGGGTACTGCAAAATGAGCCATTAAATAAGTCATTGTTGATGTGATTATGAGTAGTATTTTTCAACACCCAAAAGCCAACAAGACCAAAACAGAGGAAGCTCAAACAAGTAAGATGTAGGCCATATATAAAGCCATAACATTTGTGATGTTCACGGAAATGGAATTTACCCATGTTTATCCTCTTTTTTAAGCTTTTCCCCCATAGAGTGAACTTGTTCACACCCTTGATGAGAGAAGATATAGAGTAAACCATCAAACCAAGTTGTCAATGATTTGCAGGGGTTGCCAGGGTGAATAGGGGTTTCTTAGTTATTTTTTTGGTAAACACCTATTCAAGCCTCACAAGCAATGTTAGTGTACCAATGTCCAATATACTCATCTATTAAGTACTTTGGTGGGAAGCTGATGAGTTGCATTCTATAGAGAAGGAGAACTAAAACCAACTGAGCAAGAAATTTGGATTCAGAGAGACCTCTTAAATAGTTACTTAATATGAGGATTGTTCAACATCTAGTTATCACCTCATTGTGGTGTTGTTTACGAGTCTTCTTCATGATGACCGTTCCGATGTGTAAGGGGAGGTGGTGCAGCTACAAAGGCACTGATGCTCAAGATGAATGAGGCAGAAAATGCAATGGGTCAAAGGTGTCTACCTAAAAGTTTTGCTTATGCATTCATGATGGAATGACGAGGATCCAGGGTTTAAGATTCAAAGCATGTTATAACATATATAGGCTATCAACTTCGTGCAATTTTCTAATAAGGTTTTGTGAAAGTAAAGGGAATTATACTTGTGCAATAGATGGGGAACCCCTAAATCCTGTACGTTTTCCTTTTCCTTTGCCCACACGCTCATTGCATTATTACTACACCAAGGAAAAGAAAAATTAGTTCACTTTAAATTCCAACCACGAGTCAGTAATTTGGTGTACATAAGAATTTCAAAAAAAATTCTGCAATGGCTCCTCAACTAGCATCATTGGAGTTAAAAATTAAAAAAAAGTTGAGAAAGCCAGAAAAAAAATAAAGGAAGATGAGAAAGAACATGATAAAGGGAAGACCTTGATCCATGACAGCTTCTATAACAACTTTGAGATGGTTGAGGGCATCCTGTCAATTAAAATCACCAAAAGCAAAAACCCCAAAACCCTAGAATTGAACTACTGTTGTTGGAGTGTAGCAAACCAAAATTTTCATAGCAATAGAGGAAATATAGCCATGGAAGTGGTGCTGCACGGAGGTGATGGAAAACGATGATGATGTTGCACGGTGGTGGTGGAGCGAAATGGTGGTAGGAGTGGTGTCTTCTCGTACAAAGAAAGAAAAAGAGTGAAAGGAAACGCAATACAAAAAAAGAAAAGAACTAAAAGGAAAGCGAGAAACGACGTCGTTAATAGTTGCTGCAGATGTTTTTTTTTCAGTCACATAAGAAGTATATAACCCACGTTAAAAACATAGAAAAATGTTAAAACGACAGTGATACCTCATGTCTTAAATGAGAAAGAAAGTAAAATAGAGAATTGTCCCACTTTAAAGGAGAAGAGAGCATAATAAAAGATTGTTCTATTTTAAAGAGTAAAAACTTTGTTTTGTTACACAGAAGTAGATTAATATACTATTATAACTCTGTACATGGTTGTATAGATTCTTTCACGCAGTTCAGACGCCAGGGGAGCTTGTTTTCCTCGTCGAAAGCTAATAGCACATCGGAATTTTGTTTCCCCTTACTACCATTATTTTAAGGGATTAAGAACCAAATTATACACGACGATGAGGTATACGAACCTGATAAGGTAGCTAGAGGATGAAATCAAAGAGGAGACTACCAACATGAGAAGCAAAGCTATCCCATACGTGCCTTAAAAGAAATGTCAGCACCCTTCTTTGCTTATCCCTAAAGAAATGGCGTTTTAATGGACCGTGGTAAACTGAAGGATTTGTATCTCTTGAACAATCAAATCTCGATTGCATCAGGAAAGGATGATTCAAGATCCACCTTTCCCCTCTTACGAAAAGAAGCACGTCATTGACTTTCCATTTTAGTCCAAAGATAGGGAGTTCAATAGTACTCTCAAGTGTTTCTGTACGGTAAACAAATGCACCATTGAAGTGGTGCATTAACATATTCTCAAACAACGCCACCATATAAACAACTCTTTAAGTAGAGATGTTCAAAACTTAAGACACACAACGAGTCCTTGAAATTCATAGACCAAGAGGGCCAAAAGGAAGAAGTGACTTTATAGCTGAGACCCTGACTATATAGATAATTTCATTTCTAAAATTTACATTGGTTCAACCTAGCAATTCGTTTGACACTCTGTTTTATATTCTTAATGAATAAATGAAAACTGCCACAAATAAAATGTTTTTCAGAAATATACGCCAGTCATATTTCAGTATTATTCGGCTACCAACCCCACTCGATTTTCTTATCGGGTTGACTTGGTTCACAAGAGATTTCACTCGACAATTCATTCTTTACTAATTAGGAACATTTCAACCAATTGTAGTAAAAGGTGTTAGTAAAATGACTAGTGTCAATATTTAAGAAATAACTGAACCCAAGTTTATGTCTGATAACACGAATTCATAGGACTAAAATGCCACTCAAACACAGGTTGTATAAATCACAAACCACAAGATACACTGGAACAAGAGAAGCTTGTTGGAGGTTCAATAGGCTCCATGTCAAAACTTGGAACACTGAGACCGTAATTAACCAAGTTGACCATCCCACAAACTATAAACATTTTCATATGAGTAACTAAGGTTGAAGGGCGCTACCCACCAAACTCCTTATATTCATAATCATTTAGTTCGCACGGCTTTTGAACACATCAAGACCCATCTCAGTAGGATCAGTTGCTTGCAACTCTATTTGGATTCCATCGAGCTCCCTCTTGAATCTGTCTTTGGAGCTTGCATAAATCATCTTGCTCCTAACCCTTGATGTATCAGGGCACCTTCAAACAAGCAACAGAATCAATACAGACAAAATCAATTAAAAAGTACTAATAACACATGCGTACCTATTTTTTCTTTCATTTTCTATATAAGAGCAAATAAGTTAATATTACCAAGCAATGAAGAAAATTCTGCTTTTCTGACAATTCTCTTCCGTGACAAAATCAAAATCATAAACAGCATATCGACACTCATCAGCAGGAAGACTGGCAGCGAAATCTTCATAACCATTTGCTGGCTCACCAAGCTTCTCCACAACAACTTGCTTCTGCTTCTCCTCAATCTTGTAAACTATAAACCGATATGTCCTTTTCGCCTTGAGCTCCAGAAACTTTAACTTGCAGTCATCATGGACAGCCATACCCGATGCTGCATTTGCCTGTAAAGTTGCAATTTGCAAACACATCATGGACATCAGAATGTAGCTAACATTTGACACAAGGGAATGCCGCTCTACACTTGCAATGCTACAAACAAACTATTAGAAATAGAAATATTATTTAGGATATTTTGGTATATGGTTATTCTAGAATCTTCTCTTGCTCTTTTATATAAGAGCCTCATTTATGTACAAATTAATTACCCTATCAATAATATCAAATTTTCTCTGATTTCTCTTTTCATAATTTTAATCATCATTGTCTCTCTTTTACCTTCTAACATGGTACCAGAGCAACAGAAGATTCTAGAATAACCATATACCAAAATATCCTAAATAATATTTCTATTTCTAATACAAACAGATCAGCAAAATCATGCCACATACATAGAAGAGTAAATGTTTTTACAGTTTAATTTGTGGTTCAAAGGAAAAAGGAAAACAGCTAACAAGTATATGATGGATAACAACAATCAAAATATTTTCCCACTAGGTGAGGTCTGTTACACGAACAAATAAAGCCATTATGTTCCGTCCAAAACCAACTCTAATAAGTATATGATGAATAAAGGTAAAGAAAAATGGATCCACGTAATTGTAAACATAAAAAATAAAATAAGCTCCAAATATCAAACACATTACATGCTATCACAAATCACAATCGCCACTAAAATATTATAAAACTAACTCGATCAACAACATCTAGGGTAAACAACAGTGCTGTCACAATCAATAGTCCAAATACTCTGGTAGATCCGTAGCATTTCCAAACAATCACTACCACATACAAATTAAAGGAAAAATTCTTGAATAATTCGATTGGGCCAAACGCTATCGTACAAGGCGAATCCAAACTAAACACTGAAATTGATATCAAAATCAGATCCGCAAGCAAATAGCACACGAATACACAGTCCACGAAAAATAAAAATCAAGCATAATCCCCCAGTTCTATAGCCCTCAGTGTTGATGATCAGATCGAAAAGGATAGGAACTCGAACTCAACAAAATTCTAGATAAATCAGTAATTCATGAAAACCGAAAACAAGCTGAATGCCAGGAATGTATATTCCACTTAAATATTCGAAGAAAACTTCAAATCATGCATCGATTATGGTAGAGGAAATTCCAGTGCTTCCTGTTTCCGTTTTCTCATAATTTACGGTTACCAAGCACCGCAGAGGGAAAAAAAATAAAGAGCAAGCGAAGAGAGTAGAAAAAAGAAAGGAAAAGAAAAACTGACCATTTTCTTCGTGAGGAGAATAAGGGTCGCGGATGGTGGGGGAGGGGATATAGTGGGAGAGCGAGATCGAGGGTTATCGGAATGCAAAATGTCGAAGCCGTGGCTCTATGCGATAATTAATATGACGATGGACCCAATTAACGGTGCCACCTGTCTAACAAAAGATACGTGTAAAAAATGGGAAATATACAGTGCATGGTTTTTTTATCTGGCTTGTGGCCTAGAGGATCGGCTAGTCAGCGGTAACCGTGCGCATTAACTTCACTTTCTTTTTAAGAAAAAATTTGTTTCTTTTTTTTGAATAATAATTAAAAAAAGAGAGATTGTTTCGTTTCAACTTTCAATATCAAGCAAGCCTTGCTAAAATATTTTTAATTATTTATAGTAATATTTATTCTAATCAAATCCAAATTATTTTTTACCAATTATATTTTGATGCTATTAATTAAATCCACTGTCGATACCAATGTTTTTATTTTTTTTAATATTATAATTCATATTTAAGTTTTAGCCTATTACTTTAAAAATGTGGTAGCATAATTTTGTCAAGTGCTCAGTATAACTGTATATGAAAGTAAGGGTGTCTTTGGTCGGAGGAATGTGATGGGATAGATAGGTATTGGAGAACTGAGATTATATCGTGATCTTGTTTGGTTGAACCGTTTCTAATATTTGCTTACTTATATCAGTATCCCAGCTTATCAATTTGCATGTCTATTTGACCAAAATAGATGGCCATATATTCCCACTTGAGATGTGGTATCGTGGGTTGTCTACCTAAATGGTCACATTGGACAATAATCAGATGATGAACGTATCATTGCTAGAGCGCGTGAAAGTGAATTTTTTTTTTAAAAATAAGGTTATTTTTGTAATAGCAATTTTTTTTCATCTATATTTTACCTAAAACCAAACATAGACTTTATAAAATTTACCTATTTTTCTCGGTAAATTTTTTCTCAACAAAACAACTTTTTTTATATTTCCCTACCTAACTCACTTCCCAACCATTTCCCTAGTAATAACATTTCTCTATTATTAATAAATTTTCTCCTCAACCAAATGCTCCCTAAAAGTATCAAATCTTGATATCTAATTTTACAATAATATCTTCGACCAAAAGTTTTTTTTTTAAAGTACTTTGAATATAATTTAAAAAAAAATATAAGCACATGTATCGTTTAATTTCATTGTACAAGCTTTGTCTTAAAAGTTTAATTAGTGAACTCACTTTTATATTATATTTTGATTTTGGTGTTTTGTATCTTACAAGTTTTCTTCTAAAAAATAGAATGATGTAGACATGTAGTTAGTAAATAGTAATTATTTGTGTTTTATATAAATAAAATATTAAATAAGTAATTACAATTAAATAATTATATAAAGACTAAACTTTTAAAATTATACTTTTTCAATTTCGACTGTAAAAAAAAAATATGCACATCAAGATACCGGTCTTTATTATAATTATTATTATGTAAAAAAAGTATTTTTCACATTTTCATTTTATTTATGAATTCTAAAAAGAAAAAAAACAATCTCATATGTGCTTGTTAAACTCATTTTTAAATGTGAAATTTTTACTTCTTGTCTCTTAAGTCTTAAGTTTATAAGTTTAGAGGATGTATTGGATTGAGATTTTAAAAGATTTTAATAAATTATTTTTGGGAAAAAATCTGTTGGTATTCAATTAGGATTTAAAGGATTGAGAAAAAAGTCATGTGATATTCAATTAAGATTTTAAGAGATTATTTTAGAGTTCGTCAAAATCAGTTGGTATTCAATCAAGATTTTAAATAAAGAAAAAACAATCTTGTGTATTAAAAAATTTGAATATTTTAATAAAGGGCTTGCAATTTCTCATGTTGCATGAGAAATTCAAGTTTTCCTACCGAGAGAGAAAGGGGTGGGGTCCACCTTGAAGAAAAAAATAAAAAATAGAAAAGTGATTGGCACAGACATCGAAGTGAGAGTGGTAGGAGAGGAGACTTCTCATGCAACATAGGAAGTCTTTTTCCCTTTAATAAATTTTATATTGGTGTGAATTTCGTGAGACTTTTTAGTGAGAAATATAAATAGGATGTCTCTCACAATCTCACCATAACCCCTAGGATTTCTGGAGGTCTCTCTATTGCAGTGTGTTCCTCTTTATTTGGCTGGTTGACCAGCTCGAAACTTGGTTCCGCCACGGGAGTTTCGTCAAAGCCCAAAAACAACAAATTTTTTAGCGACTTTCATCACAAAATAACTCAGAAAAATCAAACCAACAAGATTCTAATACAATTCATTTCAAAAATAGCAAATTTTTGAGAACTTTTGAAAGTTTAAAAAATGATTTTTAAGTTATGGGTTGCTATTTTTCTTTGCACAAAAATGTGTGATTTTTGTATTAAAAACAACATAAAATGGTGAAAAAACAACAAGGGAACTAAAATCCTCAAATTAATTTTCGTTTTACATCAATAAAACTATCAATTTAAAGAATTGAAACTTTCATAATATGAACCCTATATTTCGTAACAATACATTCATAAATGAAATTCCTTTGTTATATGAAATGACTTTAAATAATTTTTGTGTCAATAAATAACTAAAAACTTGTTTTCCAAAGCCCCAAAGCAATTTAAGGTTTCAATGTATCAATTGAAAATAATTTGAAATTTTTTCTAAACTTTCATGTAATAAAATCCATAAATTCAGATTAAAATTTTTTCTCAAAATACTCAATGAAAACATGCATATGATATATGGTTAAAAAACTCTCATATCGTAAAACAAAACCCCAAGGTTTCCAAAATCAATTGTAAAAAATGCCAAACGAAGTTTTATCATGAAATGTATGTTCTATATGAAAATTTAGAATTATTTTAATGAATAAAAAAATTGGGTCTTATAATCATACATGGATAGCTTTGGTATCAAATGAAGAATGTAATTTTCAACCCATTAGTCAAACCCAAGAGCAGGAACGAGAAAATGCTAACGCATTGAGGACTATAATAACTTTAGATATGTGGAGAGCCGTTGCTTAGTAATTTTGAATATTTGTTAAAAATTATATTATGTTTTACTGATTGAGAAAATTATATTAGGTTTTACATTTTTTATTAATATATCATTGAATTTCTTTGTTATTTTTTTATTGACTCTTGTAATTTTGAATGTTTGTTAAAATTTTATATGATTTTTTAAAATCTTATAAATTCTATTAAAATCCTTTAAAATTCAATCTTACGAAATCTTAATTGTAAAAAAAGTCTTTTAATTTTTTTCAAAGTGCCTCCAATTCTAAATAGTCTTTTAAAATCTACAAAAAAATTATCTCAAAAAAGTTTTTTAAATACTAATCCAATACACTGCCTTAATGTTTCTTATGTTATATGTGGCACATGTGAGAAGAAGAGAGAGAAAGAGAAAATATGGCTCCCACATATTTTTTGTGTATATAGAAAATAAATTTATCTCCTACAATATGAGAAATATTTAACCGTAAGTTTATTTATAAAAATTATTTACGATGCACAAAAATGTCTTTTTTTTTTGCCAATTTTTTTTAATACTTATGATCATATACACTCATCACAAATTTATATTTTATTTTAATGTCAATTGTGCTGTTTTGTTTACTGAGAATGTCCTATTAATAATTTTTGTTAACAAAATGGAATTAGTAGTTGAAAAAAGTATGTATTCTTTTTTTTTTTTTGGTAAAAGGAAAGGGTAAAACACCCCAAAACAGACAACTAGTTCAGAAGAACTCTACGAAAATTACAAAACAACGAAAAATCAACCAAATACAACGGCAAAATTCCAGGAGGAGGAGAATCAAAAATTCTAAAATTATTATCTAGATGGTGATCTAATGGATATTTGGACAGCTAGTCCGCACACCCAATACATTCTCTAAAAACATGAACTAGACGCACCTTCCAATCCTTATGTAACCATGCTTGAATGTGAGTCACCAACCGGGACTCTCGAGCTGCAACTCCTTTCTTGGAGAGCAAAGTGATCACTGAGCTAGCATCACTTTCCAATAAACAACGCCGCCAACCTCCATTCCAAGCCATTTCAAGACCTTTAAGCACACTCCAAAGCTCAGCAACAAAGGTTGAACAGTTACCTATATGATAGGAAAAACCTTGGAGCCACCTACCAGTTTCATCCCTCAAAATACCACCACAAGCAGAATCACCAGCATGTAATTTAGATGCTCCATCTGTGTTAATTTTAATCCAACCGGTATCAGGGGGTTGCCAAACAACAGGGATCTGAATCGGTCTTCTTACAGTCCTCCCAACCGAAGAATTATTCCAAGTAGAAGAGATTTCATGCACCTGTTGAATAATAGTCTGACTCTTATAAGCCAAAAAATTCTCCTCCTCACCATGAGCTATTTCATTTCTCCATCTCCAAGCACATGCCACCGTAACAGCAAACAAGGACGACCAATGCGCACTGTTCTCCATTATTACATCATTCTTCAGATTCAACAGCAGCCAGGAATTCAAGTATGCATTAAAGAATAAAGAATAAAAAACAGGGTTAAGGAGGTCCTGCCACACCCGATGAATTTTACTGCAGTCCCTAGCCATATGTAATATGGTTTCTTCATGAGAATTACACAGCGGACAAATTGGAGAGGCCAATTCTCTTCTAGCCAACAGACTTCGAGTTGGTAAACGGTGGTGAGCAATTTTCCACAGAAGGACACACAAACGATTAAGGACTTTCAGCTTCCATATCATAGACCAAATGCCATGCTCGAGATCCTCATCACCATCATGATTAAGGAGTGCATTATACAGATGCTTAACAGCCACCTCACTAGAATTATTCAAGTTCCATCTAAAGCTGTCCGCTCCACCATCTCCTTGAAGAGGAAGGATACTTCTGATAGTTTAAATGAGATTATTTGGAAGCTTATTTGAAAGTGCTCCATAGTCCCACACCCCATCTACAGTAACATAGTCCTTAATTGTCCTCTCATTCTCTGAATCCGAAAGATAGATGAGAGCCTTGCTAGCCAAATTGCTATCATGATTCACCCAATTATCCTCCCAGAATTTAATTGTTGAACCATCACTTATGTCCCAAATCAGTCTAGGACGTAACTTGTGCCAAATATCACACATGGCTTTCCAAAGGTTCGAGTTACCAGGCCTCCTAATGAAATCATTCTGCCTATTAAAAACATTTCCATATTTGGCTTGCAACACCTTAACCCAAAGACAATCCTGATCAGTAAGAAAAGTCCAAACAATTTTCCCAATAAACGCTTCATTCATCACAGTAAGCTTCTTAATACCCAAACCACCTTGATTATTTGGTCTAGCTATAGCATCCCAACCAACAAGATGCATGTGTCTTTTATCAGCCGAGTCCCCCCAAATGAAAGACCTCTGAAGTTTTTCCAAATCATTACAGTTAGCCTTCGGTAGCATACCATACTGCATATGATAGTAAGGTAAAGAAGAAAGGACAGATTGAGATAAAACAATTCTACCTGCTTGAGACAAAGTTTTAGCTTGCCAACTAGTCAATCTTCCTTTTGCTCTATCCACCATGCTAGCAAAAGTGGATTTCGTAACCCTACCATTCTGAATTAAAGCTCCAAGATACTTGCCGATATTTGCCACTCTCTTAAAACCACTGATTTGAATAATCTTGTCAGCAGTTTCAGCAGAAATATTTTTAGAAAAAAAACACACTGGTTTTCTGATCACTAATTTTTTGGCCAGAGATTTCACCAAACAGGTTCAAGCAGCGGAGAAGGATGTGCATCTGATCCTCACTAGCTTCTAAGAAGAGCATTAAATCATCATCAAATAATAAATGTGAAACTTTCGGACCCCCTTTACCTGCTTTGATAGGGTGCCACAAATTACCATATACTGCAGTTTGAATTATATGGGATAGTTTCTCCATAGCTAACACAAATAAATACGGGGATATTGGATCCCCCTGACGAAGTTCCAATTTAGGCTGTCATAAGCTTTTTCCAAATCCACTTTGATCGCCATAAAACACCTTTTACCTCTCATATTCCTCATAGAATGATCTAACTCTTGAACCACAATAATGTTATCCTGAATATGACGACTAGGCACAAAACTAGACTGGGCAGGAGACACCACCTTATCCATAATTATTTTAAGCCTGCTGACAATAATTTTACTGACTATTTTATACACCACTGGGCATAGTGAGATAGGTCTAAACTGGCTAATATGAATCGGATTCTGCACCTTTGGAATGAGAACCAAAAGTGTAGAATTAATTGAAGCTAGAATATTTGGATAATCCCAAATCTGATAGATCAGAGAGCATACTTGCTTTTTAATCAGATCCCAGTTTTTTTGGAAGAAAATTGTTGGATAACCATCTATGCCCGGTGCCTTTAAAGCACCAATATTAAACAAAGCTTGTTTAATTTCAAGGTCATTAGGACACCTCTCCAGATCATTTTTCTCCAAAACCGAAAGTTTAGGCCAGAGATTTTCAGAACTGATCCACCTTCTATCCAAAAAATCCTCATTGAACAGATCCTTAAAATAGTTCACCGCCATCTCTTTCAGGTCAGCAGCATTTGTTACCCAAGCATCACCCTCACTTTTTAACTTAAAGATTTTATTAGTGCTTCTCCTCACCACTGTGCTAAGATGATAGAACTTGGTATTTCTGTCACCATCAGTGATCCACTTCTGTCTTGATTTCTGAAACCAAAACAACTCCTCTTCAAGAAGGACCTTTCCAAACTGCTCTTGACAATCTTTCTCCATAGCATGCAAGTGATCTGAATCATTAGCTTCCCTTCTACCCTGAATATAAGCAATCCTCTTGATAAGCCAATTTTTCTTCCTATCAATATTACTAAAGACTCTTCTGTTCCACACATTGATTTCAGGAATCAAACTATGAAGCATATAAGGGAGGTCAAAATTCAGATCCCAATTTGAGTTAAGAAACTCAACAAAATTTTGATGTTCTTGCCATGCAGCAAAGAATCTAAATGGCTTCTTTTTATCACTACTCTGGTCTTCAAAAAGCTTGATAAGGATTGGATTGTGATCTGATAAGAGTCTAGGCAGAGAAGACACTCTTGCTCCATCAAATAACATTCTCCACTCTACATTAGCAACAGCTCTATCAAGCCTCTTGTAAACTCTCTTCAAATTAGTCCACTTAGGACCTTGCCACGTAAAGAAAGGGCCATCACAACCCATATCAGCCACCTTACAGTCTTCCAGCACTGAAGCAAATCTCGCACACTTCACAGGATCAGCTATAGTACCTCATTTCTTCTCATGAGAATAAGCAATTTCATTAAAATCCCCTCCAAGTACCTAAGGACCAGATATATAATTACTAAGAGCCCTGAGATCCTCCCAAAGATTGTTTCTGATGTTTTGGGAAGGACTGGCATATATTGTCGTGAAGTCAAAACAAATGCCATTAGGAATATTAATTCTACAGTGGATAAATTGAGATGCTTGAGAAAAAACAGTTATACTCACCTTCTCACTATGCCACATGATCCAAATTCCACCAGCAAAACCTTGAGCTTCTTCCACTACAAAACTGTCAAACCCTACTTTCTTCATAATATTTTTACAAATCCCACTTTGAGTCCTAGGTTCAAGCACTACAGCCACATCCACCATATTCTTCTTAACCAGAGTTTTAAGGGCATTACCAAACTCTCGTCGAGCAGCCCCTCTAGAATTCCAGATTAAAAAATTCATTAAAAACTTTGAGAGTAGGTTACAGGGCCTGACAATCCCTGTTTTTCATTCCCTCCCAACATGTTGTTGTCATTAGCACCTAAAACCTCCATATCTTTTGCATCAGCATCCTGTTCACAATCCTCCATCATCGGGTCAGGAGGTTTAGGATCCAGTTGACCAGTCACACCTCTCACAACATGAACATTAGACTCATGATTCGGAATGACAGGGGTCATATTAGTCATTCCATGATATTCTGTACTGTTAGTATTTACCATCTCAGCACAATTAGCTTCTCCATTCTCCTTTGACAACCTCAGCTGATTCTTCTTTTCAGATCTTTTCTCACTCACTAACTCCTGACTATGATGTCCCTTCTTCAGCTCCTGGCTTATCCTGCTGTTTTCTATTTGGTTGCCCACCAGGATAAATTGTGATGAAGTTTCCACCATTTCAACAGCAGCAGGCACATTCTTCTTATCTTTGGATTGAAGGGACCTCAGACTTGACACCTTATTCATGTTCTCACCCCCTGTATTATCCTGTTTCTCTGCCTGCATATTCTGATTGTTCAAACTAGTAAATGAATTTCGCATCTAAACAGCTAGCTTATTCCCATTCCCTTTCTTTAAATCTGATCTTTGATCCTGATTCCCTTTATTCCTTCTCCCTTTCAACACCTGCTCCCTTTCAACACCTGCATCCAAGGGCCAAATTTAGAAGTCTCCACACCCGCAACTGAAACATCTCCCACAACAGTTTCCTGACTAGTCAAGTCCTTTTCCATTACAGAATTTGTCAGATCAGGAACTCCACAAATTTTATTCGGGCAATTTTCCAACCTGTGACCATATCTTCCACAACCGTAACAAATGAGATACAGCTCCTCGTATTCTACCCTTTTCAATCTACCCTCAACCTTATACTCCACTTGAAGAGGCTGAGT
Source organism: Gastrolobium bilobum (assembly GCF_033153095.1). Lineage (NCBI taxonomy): Eukaryota > Viridiplantae > Streptophyta > Magnoliopsida > Fabales > Fabaceae > Gastrolobium > Gastrolobium bilobum. Next base: position 203,973 of record NW_026899159.1, on the reverse strand, counting down.
CAGATTTAACTCCACACACATTCTTGCAAAACGGCCTCTAGCTAATGAAGTAGTGGCAGCATCAATTCTCACGAACTTTCCCAGCCAATTCCCAATATTCTTAATCAATGAAGTATTAACATATTCTATTGGAAATTCAGGTAGTCTCACCCAGGCCATAATACGAGAAAATATAGGCCTGATAGGGATGGAAATCAGGTTCCCAAGACCTAATGGCTAGATAGTGATAAAAAATGACCCATAGACCTGCTGTAAGAGCAAAATCCATGTCTTTTTTATCTGAGAAACGAACTAAAAAATAATCATTTTCAAGGTCAGTGACAAAGACCTTACCTTGCTGTGCCCACAAATTCTCCATCTTCTTCTTCATAAACGCAAGAGAGACATTTTTCCCCATCAATTTCACGAAAAAGGACTGATGCCAAGGCTTCCAGGCTTTCTTCTTGAAGGAGTTTGACAATTTGAAATTCACTTTACCATCCGCATCCTCTTCCCTAACCACTTCTGGTGTTTCTGGCTAGTCCTCCAAAATTAGGTCTTCTGTAGGAGGTTCTTTATCTTCTGAATTACTTTCTTCAATTCGATCCTCCCACTCTCCATTATGTCTCATTAACATCTCCTTGAAGGACATGTTATCTCTCATCCATTCTTCATCACGAGGAGTCATGGTTTGCTCACTGGAGAACTTGCCATCGCCTCCCTTACTCTTTTTCACACTTCGTTGGAGATTATCCTCCTCTTCAGTTGAGCGCAAACGACCGGTGGCTGAATTCATCGTAAATCTCTAACCATAGCAGAGCGATTCCTGGGTAGCTAAATACATCTTTTAACTATATGCGACTTATTAAGTATGTATGTATCCTACAAATAAGCTAAAAAAAGAGCTTAAAAAAAGCTCAAAATTATTTGGTGATTATATACAAAATTTAACTTAAAAGCACATATTTCAGGAAAATTCTCTATCTTCTCCGTCTCTATAACTCTTCATTTTAAAAAAATACATAATTCAAAAAAAACTTATAACAACTTAAAAAAAGCTTCTCTTAGGAGTTTTTGGCTTTTAATTTTTTTTTTTCATTATAAAAAGTTTTTCATGATAAGAATTTTTTTCAAAATCTATTTTACTTAACCTCTGTTTATAAGTAATTTTTAATTTAAAAAAAAAAATACAAACAGACACTTAGTCGCTTATTATTTTCCAATTCTACTTCCCTCTTCTCCCTCAATGGACTCTAATAAAGAATTTTTAAATATCATTTTTGAAGTGAGGCTTTTCCTAAATCTTAATTGGGTTTTATTCAAAATAGTTGGGTGGCTGGCTCACTATTCAGCTGGCGTATAGTCACTATGGATACAAATTTTCCGAAATCGCTGACATTTACGTTTTTACGTGTGAATAATGTAGATATTTCCTGTAAACCATGAGCATGAATGACCTATTGATTATTTTAGATGAAAACGCCACTTAGATTTGGGTCCCATGAGATTCTACGCCTGCGTCAATCCAACGCGACCCATATTCATATTTTATTAGCATATAAATAATTTAATTTGTAAGGCTAGCTAGTTGCACATTCATGTATCAGTCGTCACTGACTCGCTGGCCAGTGCCCACCACTACGAAAATATTTTTAGTAATACAGATATATCAATCACTCAATATATTTTTTATTAAATATGAAAAAATAACATATTTATATTACTCTTTTTTTATGGTTATTTTTTTATATCCTTATTTTTTCTTTTTGGTAAAAATATACGTACATCCATTACACCAAAAATATACTCCACCACAACGCAACCATTTATCAAACTGTTAAATCGCAACCAATCATTTAATTAAAAAATTACAAGCTATAAAGTAATGTTACTTGCCTACATATAACTTTTTTTTTTTTTTGGTATCCACCTACATATAACTTTATTTTAACAATGTTAGAGGATTTATTTTAATAATTAAATTATTTTACATGCATCACTTTCCCCTTTGATAATTTTAAAACAAAGTAAAATGGTTATTCTACTTATTCGGAACAGGTTATGTCATTTACTAAAAATAATTCGGAACAAAGTAAAATGCTACTTACATGCATCACGATTTTTTTTTTTTTTTTTTTTTTTTTTTTTTTTAACTTTTTGGATATCAGTTTGACAGTTTCTTGCTCAAGTCATCTGTTGGAGATATTGCTTGATCCTTCGTATGAGAAGTTACTTATTCAATGTGCTAACCAAGTGCATTTCCCTCATTTTAATCCACATTTGAATGAATGGAGGCTTTTTGCATTATGTTTACATGTCAAGGATGATGACATAATAAAATTAAGATTTTTTATTGAAAATTAATCCTTTACTCTACTAATTGATACATAGATTCATGTCACTATACAGTTCTATCTATATTGAGGAACTTACAAGAAGATCTTGGATCATGGCCATCCAAGGCAAAAGGAGAACTTTGCACAAAGAGGATATGGCTTCTGCTGTTATAGCCATTGATATCTTTGACTTTTTGATCAATTTGATTTCTAATTCTGAAAACCCTGTAGTACACGCTACTCCCACTGTCATAAAAAATGAAACTATGCATTACACTTTATAATATAGTTATGTAAATGTTATAGGGTTCAAATTTTATCTTTGAGAAATTTTTTTTTGCATCAACCGATTTTCATTATATATTCCCGGATATATAGTGAAAATATGAAAATCATTTTTTTCACTCTCTCCACATCAGCAAGCAACATATGAGGAGAGAGAAATTTTTTGCAGCTTTAATATTTTCACTATGTACCCCCAAGGATACATATTGAATGTCGATTGCATGTAGAAATTTTTTTCTCCATTAAAAGGAGAACTACATTTCCCAATATTATAATATGGATAAAGCTAACGTAATAACTTTATGTGTTAGTTATGCATTCTCTTTACTCAAATGAAGTTGTGTTATAGTTAGTTCATCAAATTCTTTGATTCATTGTAATCTCAATCATGTGAAAGTCCCATCCACTAGCTAAAGAAAAAAGAAGGGTTTAGCAAAGTGAATATTATGATAAATAGTTGTTGCTGCCCAAATTGTACTAATTGATTTTTTTTTTATGAAAATTTATTTCATTTTGTCCAGCATTTGTATTTTGTAAGATTTTAGATTAAATAAAATCAAATTGGTTGGAACTTGGTACAGGTTGTTGCTTGAATTGGAAAATTACAAAAAGCTTAATAAAAATCAAGTATTGGCTTTTTTGGTTAACAAAAAAAATACACATTAAATTTTTGGAAAGCCCATGGCTGGCCCTAACCCATAAGGCTTTTGGCCCATATGGCCCAATATCATTGTGGGCTTTTTGACCCTAACACACATAGGCTATGGTTAAATGGGTTGGGCTGGCTCGTTTTGACAACTCTAGTTTTGATGTAGGCAAAACATGAGTAAAATGGGTAAGCTAGTTCAAATTTTAAAGATGTTAAAGGTGGATTTGGATAGAAAAAACTAAAGGTAATGCAAGTATAAGAAAAAAAACTACAGGGAATAGTGATAAAAAATAAATTATAGGGAAAATAGTCAATTTACAAAAAAATAAACATCAAATCATCCTAAAGTTTAAGTGTGTATTTGATAACTTAATTTAGGGGTTTTTTATTCGCTTGAGAAAACTTTAAAAAACAATTTGTTATGGACCTAACATAGAGGCTCATACTCTAGAAGACTTCAGAAGGACTAATGGGTAAGAGGAAAATTAAGAAAATATTCCTTAATAATATTAATTCCACTACGGCAACAACATATCAACAATTGAACCCAATATTCCTAAGAGACTCAAACGTCCACTTTTGTCAGGTAATCCATCTATAAATAAGGGGTCAATAAGGTACATGGATTTTAAACTCTTTTTCTTAGTTGTCACTGTGCACACACATCATCCTTTGGCTATGCTGTTTACTATAATGCACAATGATCCGCTGGTCTTTAAAGTATCTCTTCCATAGATACTTTAAAGAGGAGACACAAATTCAATATTAACACATTAGACATAAGACTAGACATATCTGTCCCTATAACATAACACAATCATTTTTTTTAAAAATCTTTTAAATCTTATTATTTTTAGGATAAAATCAATTTTTTAATAAAAGTTTAATTATAAGGCATGTTGAATAAAGATAAGTAAATTAAAATACACATTAATATAATGAATGTGACATTTTTTCTTCCAATTTCATGACTCTAATTATTTATTTGAAGTGGGTCAGGCATTTTATGTATCCTTACGACCCGGTGACAAAAGGGGATTGCATATGGATATAATTAATCATGAGTCGAGGTGTAATAATTGTCCAACTTTAACCCTTATTGTTTTAACAATTTGACTGTCGTGGGGCATATATTATCACTTGAATCAATCCTTAAAATTTGATGTGACATATTTTCAGTTATACTTTTCATACTTTAATTTAGGGCTGGGCATGGGTCAACCCGAATCGATTTTTTGGAAGAATCGAATTGAACTGCTTTAAACTGGTTCGGTTCTTTGAACCAACCTATTTTTTAAAATAGAACCGGTTCAGTTTGGTTTAGAACTGGTTCGACCCGAAGCAATTATGAAGTGATTTCAAAACTATTTCCAAACTAAAACAATTTCTGAACCAGTCCCATTTAAAAAAAAAACGAGTTCCGAACCGGTTTGCTTATTCAAATTCATTGTTTCTCAAAGCATCGTGACTAGTGTAAATACAAGTCTTGGCGTTCTCATCTTCTTCACTGCAAAATGTTCGTCTGGTGTTGATTTGGGCGATGGTGGTGGGGTTGATGCTGGTTGAGTGCAGCACCAAGTGCTTGTGCCATGCATGATGTGGCCAATAGCCCAAAGATTAGAAACACTTGTACTGCAGCATAATCCATCTTGTGGTTTCTAGAGAGAGAGAGATCGGAGAGAGAAACTGTTGTATGAGAGAGAGAAGATGAGAATTGGAGTAGAAAAAGATGAAAACAACTAATATGATTAAATGGTTCGGTTCAGGTTGAACCGGTTACAAATAAATTAAGGAATCAGTTCAAACTGGATTATTTTAAAAAATTAAAAACGATTGTGGTTTATAAACTGGTTTGGAAAACCGATTATTTTGGATTCAATTTGGTTTGGTTTTCAATGTGGTTAAGGTTCTATGGGTATTTTGCACATCCCTGCTTTAATTTTATGATAAATTTGTTTCCGTATAATAAATTATTTATTTTTCCTTTAATTTTTTTTAAAGTCACGATACTTATTCTCAGATCACTAATAAAAAGCACAAATAGACAAATATCATAAGTTTTTTTTATAAAAAAATATAACTACGAGTCATAATTTTTTTTCTCCATAAGGGGTTGTTTGGTAGGGGAAAAAAAAATTAGCCAGAAAAATAGGACAGGAAAAATAATAGGCAATGTTTGGTAGGAGGATTAGGAAAAATGTGTCTGGAAAAAAAAGCTTACCGTGTTTTCACTTTGTTCATGAATGGGTTAGAAAATTTTGCAATCGTAAGGGTGGTTAGCTTTTTTCCCCTGTCAGTGGCAAATTTTTTACACTTTGTTGTGACTAAAATGCCCCGGATCAAGGTACATTTATCAAACCTCAAATGGTGAGCCATTGTTTAGGTGTGGAAAAAGGTAATTTCAAAAAATATTCCCATCATTTTTTTACAATCAACCAAACATACCTTAGTAAAAATAATCCAAGTTTTCCTGCAAAATTTTGGGCTACCAAATACTTTTTCGTTACTTACCCGGCAACAAAAATTTCTCATTATATTCTCAAGCAATATTTCTTCCCGGTCAAAAAATTTTTCTCTCATACCAAACGCCCTCTAAGATTAACAAAAAAAAGTACTTTCGCGAAATTCGCCATGTTATACTCATATCTAAGAGCACTGTTTTGATGCATTAGATGTATCATATATTTGTTCTAAAAAAATAAAAATTTAAGATTTGATGAAAAATACTTAAAATGATATGGATTAAATAGATTTTTTTCCTCTTTTTGATAAAAAAAATATACCCTTTAGGGTACATCCGATGTCCAAAAGAAATTTTCCATCTCTTAATTCATGTAAAAGAACTTTAGGGAGGTGTATTGGATTGTGATTTTAAAGAATTTTAATGGATTATTATTGAACAATAAAATTAGGCTTGGCAAAGTTGGCTCGTAACCCGGCTAAAATGTGCCGGGTTGGGTTAGAGAAAATGAGTTAGTAACTCCAGTCAGCCCGACTCGTTTCAGCTCGAAAAAAATCGAGCCAACTCACAGGTCAAACAGGTTGGCTCGCAGGTTATTTTTTTTTTAATATAAAAGTATAACAATTAATGAAGGTAAAGTGGAAAGGTAAAACCTAAAATTCTAATTCCAAAGACCCTAACGAAAATACCCTGCAGCTGCCAATAAGTTCAAAATCGTGCATTAAGGACCTTTTTAATAGTATGTGTGACAATGTGAATGTGGTGTCAACTGCCAATAAGTCCAAGTCCAAATGCAAAATTTTCTATGATTTATCTGTATAATGTCTTTGTATTAAATGAATTATTAATTTAAGAAAAAAATTTAGAAGTTATAGCATCAATGGAATTTTATTTTATTTTTCTATTTTTTCGAGTCAACCCGCGAGCCAACCCTAACCCGACTCGTTTTTTTCGGGTTGAACGCGAGTTGAGTCGGGTTGAGCCGGGTTGACCCGTTTTGCCAACCTAAATAAAATCCATAGATATTCAATTAGGATTTTAAAGGATTGAAAAAGAGTCACGTGATATTCGATTAGGATTTTAAAAGATTGTTTTAGAGTCCGTCTAAATCCGGTTCTATTAAATCACGATTTTAAATAAAGGAAAAATAATCTTGTAGTATTCAAAAATCTAATGATCTTAATGAATTTTCTATTGGTGTGGATTTCGTGAGATTTTTTAATGAAAAAAATATAAATATGATACTTCTCTCATAATCTCACCATAAATCCTAGGATTTATTGAGATTTATCTGTTGCAGTATTTTCTTCTTCATTTGGCAGGTTCTCGAAACTGAGTTCCATCATGAGAGCTTTGTCAAAGCTCAAAAATAACATATTTTTGAGCGATTTTCATCACAAAACAATGCAGAAATAACAAAACAACAAAATTATAACAAAATCCATCTAAAAAACAACATATTTGTTAGAGCTTTTGAAAGTTTAAAAAGTGATTTTTCAAGTTATGGGTTGCTATTTTTCTTGACACAAAAAGTGTATAATTTTTTTATTAAAAACAACATAAAGCATTGGAAAAACAACGAGAGCTAAAACCCTCAAAACAATGTTCGTTTTACATCATTGAAACAAAATCAATTTAAAGAAAGATTGAAACTTTCATAATATAAACCTTATATTGCAAAATATTTCAAATGAAAATTTATTATGAACTTTAGGTACTGTATGCAAATTTAGAATTATTTTAATAAATAAAAAAATCAGGTCTTATAATCATATATGCATAATTCTGATACCAAATAAAGAAGATAATTGTCAACTCATTTGTCAAACTCAAGAGCATGAACGAGAAAATGATAATGCATGGAGAACTAGTATAACTTTAAATATGTGAAGAGCTGTTGCCTAATAATTTTATTATGTTTTAGAGAAAATTATATTAGGTTTTTATTTTATTAATATCGTTGCATTTCTTTATTATTTTATTTACTGACTCTTGTAATTTTTAATGTTTGTTAAAAATTCATATGATATTTTAAAATCTTATAAATCCGTATTGTCCTTTCAAATTTTATAATTCTATTAAAATCATTTAAAATTAAATCTTATGAAATTTTGATTGTAAAAAAAATCTTTAAAATCCTTCGAAATTTAAATAGTCTTTTAAAATCCATAATTTTTTTTTTTTAAATCCTAATCCAAAACATTTTCTTTAATATGGTTTACATTAAAATCCACGTGGTATTTGTACTAAAAAAAAATCCACGTGGTATTAAACTGAAGTTGTCTTTAAAGTCTAAAACATTCGACGAACAACTGGTTCGGGTTTTAGGGATTCTATGTTAAGAGGAGGGTTTTAAGGATCCTCGAAACCTCTGAACTCCAAGGTTTATTGTTGGCTGATTCTGAGATGGCGTTTTTCTCTGGAGTTCAGCAACTGATTCGCCGCTCATCAGTTCTTCCCTCGTATTTCACTTCGATTCGTCTCAGTTCAACTCTCACTTCCCCGAAACTTTTCATCAGCGGTGACCTACCTACCCATATTCACTATTTTTAGTTATCTAATTCCTTTTGATATAGCAAAATTCCTCTTCTTTTCTCTTTGCTCTCCTAGAAGCCCTTTGTTTTCAAATGTAATGGATTTAGTTATGGATGTTAATTGGTGTTGCCATTATTATTATTATTATTTAAATCGTTTTGATGCTCTATGTTGTGCAATAAACTGCTGTATCTACTTGTACCCTCCATTTCCTACATATTGCAAATTTGATTTACCATATTTACTTCTCGTCAAAATTCAGCTTGCAAATTTTCCCTGCCCTAGTTATTATGTTATGTCAAATTTAAATCCACCCACATAAGATTCATCAACAAGAATTTTTCTAATAAAAGGGGGAGAGGAGTAGGGCAGAAGAACATACTCCTTAGAAGAACACCTAATATTCCCGGAATCATCACTGACCTATAGTACATATTTTGCTGAACTTTTTGCATTTCAGTGCTGTTTTCTCTTGGTTCTCTTCTCTGGTTTGAAGCAGTGGTTTGGGGACATAATTGTCAAACGAGGTTTCTTGTTGAAAAGCCCCTTTAAAACTTTAAGATCACCTCTAAGGTCAAGTCATCCATTTGGACAGTGGTACTCAGTTGGATTAATGGAGATATGTCGCAGATATGTAGGCCTAAGATAGCTTTGGATATTTGTGTAATGTATTTCTCTTAGTCAGAAACTCACGGCATATTTTTTCTAACATTCCCAGAAGCTAGTTACATCTGGAGTGGGCTTTTCAATGTCTTCGGTGGGTCATGTGTGCGCCCTCAAAACTAAAAGTTTTTTTTGCTTTCGATTAAGGAGGGAAAATTGTTATGGTTCTGTGTTTTATACTTTTTAAGGAAATTCTGGGCCCTGTGGTTGCTTTGGGACGGAATTGATTTCATGACTTCTTTTTGGTGCTCAGCCCATGTATATGTAATTGGTGTCTCGGTAGAACTGCAGGGGGATTATTGGGTTCTCCTATCTTGTTTTTTATTTTGTCTGTGTAGAATATTTTATCTCCGTTTCTATCTGTTTGTTCTTCCCTTCTAGTAAAGTTCCTTCTTTTTAAATCCAAAGGAGTTGTTGAAATGTGGATCAGAAGAATTTTGAAATTATGGAAGACATGTCAGTTGGGCACAACTTTGTAAAACTGGAAATATTGGTTAAAATGGAAATTTTATGGGAAAAGGGTATTTGTATATTAAGGGATAGAAGATAGAATATATGAAGCTCTTTAGTTCATATCTTACCCGCAGTTCTCATTTGGTTTAATTATATCTTACATGTGGTTGTACCTGAAGTTTGTGTTCCTAGCAGTACTAATTTGAACAAAACAAAGTTATGGCAGTTATCCAGTAGGGTTTCTTTGAATTCCTTATTAGATTTCTGCGGCCAAGAATTTCTTTATTTAAGTTACTCTTATTTTGGGCTAGTGCTCACTTCTGTGAACTTTGAAGGGACCAGTTTTCTGGTTTATTTGGCATGCACTTCCATAAAGTTATATGCTACTTTTTGGCACCATTTGCTGTATGGAATTGCTAGATGTATAATGTGTGTACGACAATAACTGGTGCTTGCAAATAATTTATTTTTTAAATCCTATTGTGTGATTAAAGATTCTAATATATTTCTCCAGCATACAAAATACATGATTTTGTATGCAACATTTTAAAATGAGAATAATGTGCATTTTGTTGTATTTGGAGTTTTGAACAGGTCTTTCAAGATTGACAACAGATGAAAAACTTACGGAAACATTTTCTTCTTTTGGACAGCTGGTCGAAGGTGATAATTAGCATTTTTCTTCTTCTTCTTCTGCAGTACTTAATTCTAATGTCCTAATTTTGCTTGATGTATGTTGTGCTTGACCTTCAGTCGTTTTGGTTATACAGCAAAGGTGATAACTGATAGAGCCTCTGGAAGATCGAAGGGATTTGGTTTTGTAACTTATGCAACCGTAGAAGAAGCCGAAAAGGCAAGAGAAGGAATGAATGCTAAATTTTTGGATGGATGGGTTATATTTGTTGATCCTGCCAAACCAAGAGAACCAAGACCTCCTCAGCATTCACAGTCTCAGCCCTCTCAAACGGGTTTCACAGTTAACAAGACTATTGGGTGGTGTGGTTAATCATTGAAGAAACTTTGATTCTTCTCCCATGTTGGGATTATTTTTTAAGACTTCGTTCAACTTAATCAACTATACTGCAATTTGTTGAAGAATTTTTGTATCAGTCAAACGTAATTGATGATTAAACCATTAGTATTTTTGAAAATTTTGATTTGCATTGGAAATTAATCCTCCCTTTGCTGATGTGATCCGTTTGACTTTATTCCTCCCCTTATTGTTCGTCTCATTTGTTCCTTTTTTTTGCTGGTTACTATGATTGAGATTTTTGCTTGTGAATTGTCATGCTAAGGTTTATAAGTATTGGAAGTCTTCTATAGAGCTTGTGACATGCCTCAATTTTGAAACAAGTATCTTTTTCTCCCTAGACATTTTTCTTTTAAAATAACATCATTGAGAGATTATGGACATTTAAATTGGAATCTTGATAAATACATTTGTATGGATGAAATTATGATTCATTCATTTATTTGAGGCTTTTTATCCATATAAAGGAAAATTTAAAATTATTTATGAATTTAATTCTTTTGACAAATGATCTATAAATCTTATGTAAAAAGACACGCATTCCAGTAATGTGTGTTTAAGTCAGCAGAATGTAATATATGGTGAGTGTACATTGGCTTTTGCATAAGTTGCACACTGATAAAAGAATTAAATAGGTTAAATAGGTGAAATGTTTAGAATTTTGCATTGGATGGTCAAAAAGCCCTAATTTGATGTAATAAAAATACTTTATGTAATTGCAATTGTTTATTGTTCTGAGAGTGAATACCTAAATGCCACCCGTTATTATTCCTTAACGAGAAGTCCAAATTAAGGATGGTAATATTAATTTCATACAATTTAGTCTTATGCAATTATGTACAATATACCAAAATAAATAAATGTTAACTGACTGTTATCGCAATAATATCTGTATTTTATGTGTTTCGGATATGTTTTTGATGGATATTAAAACGAAAACCCACTAAAATTAGCTCACAATTCCATCATGATAATAACTAATAGAAGAAACTTATTTAAGTAGATTATGCTATATAATATTCTCAAAAGAAACCCAATTTTTTTTTTTTTTTTTTTTCATATTGCCATATGTCCAAGTTGTTAAGACTGCAATCTTCATTGTAGGATTGCATGATCTTATGCTTTTGTGTGGTAGCTTCGATTCTGATTATGCAAACCAACTCAGTCTTACTCAGTTACTTGTATTTAAGAAAAATACTTGTATTTGAACCTATACATGAAAGGGTAGCAACTTAAACACCTATAATTGTATCTAATGGGTATATATAACTCGAACTTGGACTCATTACTCGCGTTTTAATTAAATAGAATACGTTTTTTCCCCCTTAATGTATCTTATTTTCAATTAAACGTCATTTTAAAGATAAAATATTTGTTAGGGGAATATGTTTCTCTGAGAAAATTATTTCATGTAATACAAAAAAAACGAGTCTCGTTAAGAAAAAATGAAAAGAAGTAAATCCCATCTATTTTTTATGTATAATATACATATTTCCCTATTTTTCATTTTAAATGAGATAAGTTATATCATTTTAGGAGAGAGATAGACACAGAAAAATAAAAATCATGAGAGAGAAAAAAGTGAGTGATTTTTTTTAATTTAAAATTTAAATAACTTTTTTTTTCCTCTCTCTCTTAAAAGGACAGAGTATTATGTCATTTAAAATGATAAACACTTTTTTCCTTGTTATAGTGTGTAATTGTTGATATTTGAACGTTGAGTAAGTCACCGTTCGGTGTTGCAGTTTGCTCTTGGCAGTTGGCAATGTACTGATTACTAACAATCCGTTATAAGCCACAAAAACTCCATAGTATATTTGTCACCTAGTATCTTTGTCACGCTTTTTCATCAACGCGTGTTTGGTTGCCGAGAATCCTTTGGAGAATACAGATACAGGTTTCGTTGAACTTAGATTAATTTAATCGGTTTCCTTCAATTGATTTTTAATGCAAGAGTGTAACCAACTGAACCTGAGGCTGATGGGTTAAGAAGTACATAATATAATCCAGATCGGCAGCAGTTTTACCCCATGGGTACTACAAATTTCAAAAACGGTAAGAGATTTGTATTCCTTGCTTTCCAGTTAATATTGTATGCATGCAACACTTATAACAAATGTCTGATCTGATGCTTATCAATGAGGGGTTTTTCAGATTTCACAAATTTCTTTGCAATCATGCACTTTATTTCAAGCATAATTATATATGCTTTCAATATCATTATACCTATATTAGTTTATTGAATCTTAAGAGGGTAGTCGCATTTATTAGTGCAGAAACTAATATAGTAGTCTAGCTATCAGAAGCACCATTGATCGCAAACAATAATCTAAATACAAAGATATGGTTTAACAAAAAAGGCTCACTTCAGAGATCCTACCTTTACGGAACTGATGCCTGGAAAGCTAGAAGCCTAGAAATGACGTCACCCACAAGAACTTGTTCCACATTACAAACAAAAATGTGTTTCCGAACATCAAGCTGGTTTGTACTGCCAGGTCCACGACGAGTATCAAACAGCTTTCACCACACAATCTATCTAGCAGCAAGATGTTATTTATTTATGCACATTGCTGGAAATAGGACAAAACACTCGAAGCATTTTGCTCACAACGCTTCTGCAACCGAGTAGTGCACTTCTGTGACTGATTTTTTCAAGAAACTAGTTCCACAGTAGGAATCTTGACAACGAACATCAAGAGCATCTAATTCAGTAGAAGCTTCGATGGCTTTATCATGAGAATCCAGCGACTTATAGCACAAATCAGAGTTCCCATCCAGTTTGCGAAACTGCTTCTTATCTTTGGCACTGCCCCCTCGAGAAGAATTTCCCTTCTGACCCTTCTTTCCATTCTTCTTTTCAGTCTTCTTCTTCCTGGGTTTCTGTGGTTTCTTGTTTTTGACAGTGTGCGATAATAATGTAGGTATTGGGTCATACACATCAGGGGCCCATTTTACAGTCAATTTCTTTTGTGATCTCCCATTTTTCTCTCGGCTACCTTTCATGGCAGATATCAGCTTCAACGGAGCCTGTGGTGCAAAGCACAGAGAAAGTGGAAGCCATTAAACATGAAATGGCACATGCAAATATATATATTTGTCCATAAATAATGTGTGTCCAAAACTTGGTTTTGCAGAGTGATTTTATCACCTATCTTAAAATGCATATCCATTAGTGCGACAAGTTTCTAATCCCCTCAAACCTCACTTCTATCTGGAGATGTCAAATTAAAACGGAAATGGTACAGGGAGACAAGAGTTGTAATATACCAACCTTATAAGATACATTTACCTCATTGTGAATAGAAAACTCAGAACCTTGCCAAAACCATAAGAACTTAATCCGTGGCCACTCTCAAAGAAAGTAATTATCTAACTACAATGAATTCATATCTAATTGAACATGTATGGGCATTGACATAGACACAAGACACAATAAAATTTGAAGGGTTAGCATATGTGTGAAGCTTTGCTGCTTCCCAACACTATTTAGGGTAGGAAATATAAAAGTTCCAGAGAAACTAAAACATGCAAAACAGATAGCAAAAATAACATTCTATCCATATGTTTCAAAGCATATAGCAATGGAAAACACATGCCTCCAGTTCCAAAAGCCAGAACAAAACTTTCAATGTTCAATAACGAAAAAGGGAGAGGAGGCCAGGGGGAGTACTCATAAAGATTTGTTAACACGATTTTCAAAGTGTTACATAACTAGAAATGCTTGTGTAACTACACAGCATACAAAACCCCAACAAACCAATACCGTAGATGGAAAATGAATGCAAGTATTGAGGTAAAAAACTGGTACTTTTAAAAGGAAACAAGTCAAACAATCATTTCTGAATTTTTCTAAATTTCCTCATTGATAAAATCATACATTGCTGAAAATCTAGATATACAGACAACAATCAACCAGTAATAGTGAGAACTTACAGGCAGAGATACTGAGCGTGAGTAAGTTTGATGAACAGAATGCTCAGAGAAAGATTCTGTAACTGATGTATCAGCCTCCTCATCAGAAGAGCTTGAAGGCAACATCATATCAGGAATTGGAAAGGTTGCAGATTTTGTCAAGCACGCCATATTTAGTTTTGTTTCTTTCTGTTTAATACCTTCACATAAGTTTCCCTCTACCACATCGCAGATATCATTCCCCTCAGATGCATATTCAGATCTCTGACCATCTTGAATATGTAATGACTCACTAAAAGTTCTTTCAAGATTGCTTATTAATTCGGCATTAGGCGAAGAGCACATGTCCATTGATTGTATCAGGTACTAAAAGGCAACTAAAAGAAACAAAATATCAGATGAATAATAAAAACATAACAATCACTAATCTTCATAATAAGCATTAAAAAGTAAAACATCCCGCACACATATTTCAGCATTAGTCTAGGTATATTATGCTTCTTGATTAGGAAAAACTAGAAAAAGCATTATAGAAGAGGTTCTGCAACGCACAATAAGTATAATAGGCACTCCCAGGTTATTGATGACAAGTGATGAATCAACATGTGAAGACTTCAACATAAAAGCCAATTGTCCCACAGCTTATTTAGATGGCAAAATAAAGAGTGAATATAGCAATCTATGAAAAACATAAAGCTTACGACTTAAGTTGGTATGGAGGAGATATTTCATATTAAATGTTAAAAGAAGAGTAAATACCCTTTTTCGTTCTCAAGAAAAAACATGGGGCCCATTTTAATCCCTTAGGGAAAAAAATAGACTTGGGGTTACTCAGAAATTCAAAATAGACCCAATTAATTGAAATTGTAGTACCTTAAAAATTCAAAGAAGACCAATGTTAGTCTCTCAAAAGGACTAACATGGGATTATGGACCACAAGTCGACTTTTTTTCCCCAACGGATCAAGTTAGGTCCCGTGTTTTTTCTTGAGGACGAAGAAGAGTATTTACTCTTAAAAGAAGTTATTTATTAGGGCATATGTAAATATCATTGAATCAAAAAATGTTCTTAAAATAGAAATAAAATACAAAATATACAAACAGAAGGTTCCATGTTTTCCAAAATACACATTTTATCAGTCTTCGGTTGGGCCAATACATTTCTGATTAAAACATAGCCCGTTTTACAAACAGGAGAAAGGTTACCCTTTCTAATACAACAAAGTTCTATTCAAATTATATAGAGACGGAATTGTGTTGATGTCTCCTAAAATGAAAATGCTACAACAATGCATCGAACTAAGAAGAAAGTGTTCACTTTTTTTCTTCCTCTTTGAAGGTAAAATTCGTGGGAGGAAAAAAAAAAAAAAAAGACCGACAAGGTATTGATACCCGAACCTAGCCAGTTCAAGTGAATTATCGAGGTGATTTATAAAGTATCACAATTCATAAGCAAATTTCACCAAAAAAATAGTACACCAATAGATTTCATAAGTAGCTGGCACCAATCCAACCTGGTTGAACCATTTTAAAAATCAGCATTGTTTTTAGCTAAACGATCACACTATGAGTCAGATCTGATCAAACAAACATGATGTTCAATACAAACAAGTGACAAAATAAGACAAGCATAATTATCAACTAGGAACATGTTTAAGACAGATTAAAAAACAGTCCTCATTAAATTCAAACCCGATAGCAATCACTCTCTACATTACAACACAGGTCGCAAAGCATATGCGGCATCAACTATTATAGGCCAAGGCAAAACACTTCCCAAAACTTCAAAGTTGAATAAGATCACAAGAAAATACCTTAATATACGTCGTTTAGAGCTGGAACACTCTCAAAACAGGAACTGTGAATAGCAAGCAGAGAAATAACAAGATCAACACCTCGATCCCCAATTCGTTGACGGATTGACTCGCAGCTCAATCCTCGTTTAGAGCAGAAACAACAACAACAACGAGAACAAAACAAGCAAAGCAGAAAGGGACAAACCGAAGATCCTAGTGTTAACTAAGATTACCACGCCGATCACTTTTTTCAAGAGGTTTCAGACGATGAAAAGAGGATCCACCATGGAAAATGGTCATGGAAGGAAAGAGATAGCGTAGAAGGAGTTCAACGGGCACCGAAGGCATTTTCTATGCTCTTCGAAACCCTCCTAATTCATACACACCCAACAAAACAAAACAAAAAAACAGACACAGCGTTTCGATTGAAGGTTTATCTGCACGAAGGAAACAAATCTGAGGATATTGGAAGAGTAGAATCCAAATCAAAGGTCCATGAAAATGAAAAACGGTTAGATCAGATTTATCCCATGGAGAAATCTCCCTTAAATATTAGACGAGTAATAACAATCAACACAGCACATGAAAAATGGAGAAAAATTAGGGGATCGGTAATAAACGTGTTTCACAAACAAGGATTCCTGGATTAGGTTGTTAGGATAGAGACGGAGAAAAAGGGATTTATAGCAAGGAACCTGGAAGGTCAAGGATCCTGTTGTTCGAGATTGTAGTCACTCAGCGAGACAGAATCTCCAACGTACACGTTTCAATCATCCAATAGATATTTTTGACCTCGTCTAAACTCTCTCACTGCCAGCCCGTTTGCATACGTCCAGGCCCAATAATATACCTTCCATATTTGGGCCCACATATACCATCAAGAGAAAACTACCTCTTGTCTTGATCCTAGATTATTATCTATGTGATGAATCTTCTAATTAGCTCCAAATAACTAAATAAATAGGAAATTTTAATTACTATATGTGGGTCATACCTACTGTTTTTTTTTTTTTTTTTTTATCATACACCTCTTATGATTTTATTTTATATTTTTTTGTTGAAACTTGAGACACCATTTAAAGTTACCTAGACCGTTCAATTTTGTCCCACAATAGACAAGTTATTCCCTACCTTACTTGTTCTTTCTTTGCAGGCAGGACTAGCAAGTTATTCTTTTTTTTTGGATTATCTTCTTCATTAATTTTTTATATTCTTTATTTTGTTGTCACTTTAGTTTCTGCAGTATCACTTTGACTGTTATGTATCATATCAGTTTCTTTTTCAATTGTAATTTACTGGAGACAGACACATCTGGCTGTCTCTGAACTTAATGAACATCTTTTCTTTTTCTTTTTTTTCAGGATGATTCAGTATACTGGAACATCTGCTAAACGCATTTTATTGTAGGTACTTTGTCATTGGGTATGGCATATTGGACATCTTGAGCTTGTTGCAATCTTAATGCAGAAGCACCCTATGACAGTGGCATCTTAGGATTTGTACTGGAAGCACACACTTGTATATGTGGAACCCATCTGGTGGTGCCTATTGTGGGATCACTGATCAAAATGTCATTCTTCACCAAGTTTTTTACCTAAATGTCACGCAAACAGTGTTATTTTTCAATATGTCACGTGGGCAAGTTCGCTGGGCACTGTAGCGAACTCTGTTTGCTAACGTGTCACGTTTCTAGTGGATAACAAGTACCAAATAAAAAAAAAAGTAACAAGTTCACTACATTGGGTAGCGAACTTGTGTCCACTAAAAACGTGACACGTCAGCAAACTGAGTTCGCTGCAGTGCCCGGCGAACTTGCCCACGTGACATATTAGGAAATAACATTGTTCGCGTGGCATTTAGATAAAAAACTTAGTGAACGGTCACATTTTAGTTAGTGTTCCGCAACTCCTATTGTGTTCATGTTCCTCTGCCGCAATTTACTACCTGAAATAGAATTTAGATGGCAGATGTGTAGTACTCGTTAAGACCAGGGAATCATTCTGCCGTATTGCTGTAACCTTATTGTCAGAATCTAGTGAATAAAGCTAAGATGATTGATGCTTACAAGGGAATAAAACAAAATGATAAGAATTATACGTTTAAGATCATATTAAATCCTGCAGATGCTAATCCCTTGCTTAATTACGCACCCTTCTCTGTGCAACTGATAACTACAATTTTAAACGGGGTTTAAATGACTTGGAAGGAAAAAAACCAGATAAAAGATTAGTGACAAAAATAAATTTATTTCTTAAGTACACCCTAAACGTCCAAGGAGGTCTTCATCAACTTTAAACAAGCATTGAAAACTAGTTTTGGTTTGGTTAATTTTTTTAAATAGTTTATATTTGCTTTTTTTTATTTTATTTCTACGGTTAACTTGATGAAGCGTTTAAAAATAAAATTTAATAAATAAATATTTGAATGTTAAAATCTACTCAATCTCTTTTTCATGACTCCCTCCTACTTATAACTCCTTTGCAATTTTTTTAAACAAACAGCAGAGCATTTTAGCTTTTAAAAATATTTTATTTATAATAAAATTGTTCTGGACGAACATTAATCTGGATCTCTATTGTGGTTATCTGTCTGTTATCTTGTTCTTTGGTGTATATATAGGTACAGCTTTGGAGTTGGAGTAATTACCTGTATCATGGGAGTGGTGGTAGTTACCTGTATCATGGGAGTGGTGGATACCATCATGACATCGTGGTAGGTCCACTTATGACTCTATTACTGGGAATACGGCTGACTCAACCAACTGCTAACTCCACTACGTGTAATACTCACTGACATGACCAACCGCCTATCCGGATAAAGTATACACGGTACGAGCAAGTACAACTGGCTGTATTAACCCGGAACAAAAATGTTAAAAGCAAATATGGTATAGAAATATCTAACAATTCGATCAGTAAGTATAGCAAGTGCAGTCCCTGAAAAGTGCAGTCCTTTCAGGAACTGCACCTGTCTGGATCCCATACCAGAACTACCAATGATACCACACGAAGCCTGTGAAAATCTATAATTCTGTTACTGTATTAACATGAACCTGTCACATGGGCGGACAAATAATCCGGGGTCTAGCAGATCATACCAAGCTGGGCATGCACAAACACAACAATGATGCAGCTTTGACCAAAGGCTGTCCTCCTTTCCCCCACCAAAAAACAAAAAATATTGATTTTCCATTACTCGGAAGACTTTAACTTGTTAATGGGTGAAAATTTTACAGCCCACAACCCACACACACAAGAACTTTAACTGAGAAAAATGGTCAACATTGGTCAAGACAAAATTCATACATTGCTCAGCACAAGGCACACCGGTCACATTAAGCATTAAGTCGGAGGAAATATTTTCCTAATATCTGTTACACGCGACCGAGTTATGCCATTCCTTTCATTGGTTAACAAGAATAAGGAAGTTCCAGGTATAACACAAGTGTCAAAAAAGCCAGGTCTTTTGTAATTTTCAGACATAACACAAAATCCTTCGTAGGAAGTTGTAGGCGAACAGCAAGCATAAATGCATAAAACTTGAACGTTAAAACGTTTTAAAAGATGATTCTCTATACTTTCAGCAATTACCATAAAGGTATACGTTTCCCACAACTGTTTTTGATCAATAAAACATTAGGCTATAATTAATCATAGGCAGACATTTCTATGGGCACAGGTACTGCATATATCTCATGTCGTTTTTGTAATTTGTTTTTCAATCAAATAACCAAATATTGACCAATACAAAAAGAAGTTCTTGTCATCTGAGAATTATCTTCAAAGGAAATCGAAAACTTATAATTCACCAAAGTTGCGAAACCGGAGGCCAATGTTATGAATCGTATTCGCTGTCAAATGAATAATCAGAAGGCATAAAAGACGCTTTAATCAAATCGCACTCGCCGCATAAAAAATGATAATAATTAAAAAAGAAAAAAAATCGGCAACCAAATTCATGAAAAGCACATGACAACGCAAATAGAGAAAACAATCATATCATCATTCCGAATTAAAACTTTCATTTTACATCTCCAGCCTCGATAAAAGAAACCCTCATTAGATGCGGATCAAATTGGGGTTGAAAGAAAACCCTAGATCACAAATAAAACCAAAGAAACGAATCAAGAACTGGTGAATTTGGTGACAGCCTTGGTGCCTTCAGAGACAGCATGTTTGGCCAATTCGCCAGGAAGGACCAATCTCACGGCGGTTTGGATCTCCCGAGAGGTAATGGTTGGCTTCTTGTTATACCTGGCCAACCGCGACGATTCCTGAGCGAGTTTCTCGAAGATGTCGTTGATGAAGCTGTTCATGATCCCCATTGCCTTGCTCGAGACACCAATGTCAGGGTGCACCTGCTTCAGCACCTTGAATATGTATATCTTGTACGTCTCGGTGCTCCTCTTCACCCTCTTCTTCTTCTTGTCGCTCCCTCCCTCCTTCGGTATCTTTTTCTCCGCCTTCAGTTTCTTCTCCGCCGGTGCTTTCTCCGCCGCGGGTTTCTTCTCCGCTGGCTTCTTCTCGGCCTTTGTAGGAGCCATCTATGGTTTTGGCTGGTTGGTTGTAAAGGAAGAATTTGGCTTCTTCAATGAAGAGACGTGAATAGAGAGAGGATGAGTGCGGAATGAGGGTTAGAATAGAAGAGAATATGTATATATAGGAAAGAGAGATGAGTTCTAATTGGAAGGGAGGGCGTCACGCGGATCGTTGTCGTGTCGTGTTTGTATTCCGTAGGTTGAGGATTGCTTCGTTGACGGTTGAGATTGCATTTTTTTTTTTTGTCACCGCCGAATGGTACTGGGTTGGGATTCGGGAGCTTGCATAATTCGTCGTTGCTATTCGCGTTGGTCCATTGGTTTATTTACTTGGGCCCTGGCCCATTCGTCTGAGCTAAGTCGTAGTCGTTTGAAAATAAGATAAAAAATAGATATACGTGAAGATAAAAAAAATAAAATTAGAGTAAATAACTTTTTACTCCTCAACAAAAAAATACAAAATACAAAATTTATTTTAATTTTTTTTTTTTAAAAAGTCGACTTGTATTTTATCTTAAATTCAAAGAAGACTCACGTTAGTCCATAAAAAAGGACTAATATGAATACTTTTTTTTTAAAGGATTCAATATTTTTTGTGAATGATCCAAAAGAATATTTATTCGGAAAAAAAAAAACGTGGTAAGAGTAATCCAAGTGATAAGTAAGCTTAAATTTTATAGGTGAAGGATTTTTGCAATGTGAAGGGTTCAAGTTCCTAGTACATTACTTATGAAGAGAGCAACCTTTATAATCTTGAGTAAGGATTAGTTTCATATACAAATATAATGTAGGGAAATTGGAGATTACCGTTCAATTTTGTAATGTTCCTATTCCATGCGGTTGAAATGAAGTTTCCAGATTAAGACTTGAAGATAAAGGTTATGAAGTTCTCATCTTAAAGAAAATGAGATCGCTCTTAGGGGGTGTTTGGTTGAGGAATTTTTTTTTAAATATTAGGAAAATAGTTGGAAATTGAGTTTGATAGTGAAATGTAAAAAAAATTGTTTGGTTGGAAAAAAATGCACTAGGAAAATTTGGTGAATATTATAAGTCTATGTTTGGTTGAATGTAAAATATTGATGGGAAAATGAGTTGCAATTACCAAAGCAACCCTTTTATAATTTTTGAATGTGAATAAGCCTTTACCCAAAAACATTCGTGAATTTGAGTTTGGGTAAAGAAGAGGATTTAACACCGCGAGTCTGGGAATTGCACCGCGAGTTGGAACTTAGATATTGATGGTTTAACATTTGCCAACTTCAATATTTAAGTTTGGATCTCTGTCTTTCTCTCCGTCGCAACCATCATAATGGCACCGCGAGTCTGAAATTTCAATGAACACCGACAAAGAAGAGGATTTTGGACAGCATGTTGGCTACTTGAAACCCATACGGTGTTAGATGGCTTTTTTTCCAGATCCGCTGATGTGGTGTCTGCAGGGTTGTGCCCATTTGCAACGGCCATGTGTTGATGGGGGAGGGTATATTTGTCAGCAAAATGTTGCTCTTTGTTTCATTTAGCCGGAGAACTCCAAATACCATATCCCAAGTAGTCTATTTTGAGCAATTTTACAAGCAAACATCGATTGATGGGAGAATAGCTTTGGTAGGAAAATATTCTAATCTCTTTTACCAAACATGGTATAACTGAAATACCAATCTCAGATGCCTATCTATCTCCTAAGATAACTCCAACCAAACACTACCTTATATTTATCTTGTTAGTGTGTGGTTATGATCGTCTTATTAATAATGATTTTTAAATATCAAAAGAATATTCTTATTATTGGAAGGGGTGTCAAAACAAGTTGACACAACACAAATACACGCAACACGAATACGAAACAAAATTTTATTCGTGTCAGAATCTTTGACACGAACACGACCCACAAATTTTGCAGGTTGACACGATACAAATGACACGCAAACTATTGGACAAAACGGTAACAAACCAAAAAAATAAAAAAAATGGTCAATAAAAATTTTTAAAAAAAAATATGAATCGGATTTGTGTTGACACGACATGACCCGATTTTTTTGCGTGTCATGTTTTTCTAACACGAACAAGACACGAATATTTTGCAGGTCAATCCGAAAATAAATTTTGGTGTCGTGTCACGAGTTGACCCGCAGGCTATGATGCACGGACACAGACACGGGACACGGGACATGATACGATACGCCGACACGTTAATTCTAAAAAATATCATATTTGGACACGTTGGGACACGTTTTGATATTAAATAAATTTTTTAATATATAATATGATTTATATTTAATACATATAAGAGCCCATAATAAGTCATATAACCAATTAAATATTTAAATTTCATAACATTAATATAAATATAAATAATTTTTCGTAGTTTGTTAATTTTTAATGTCAAATTTTATAACAGGAAAAAATTAATTTATAAATTATTTCTTTTATATTTAGTTAACAAAATAAAATTAAGATTTAAAAAAAATAAAAAAATGTGTCCGACCGTGTCCCCAAATGTTGACCGCGTGTCGGACGCTTGTCCGAGCATGTCGGAGCGTGTCCGACACGTAAATCTCAAAAAAATTCGCGTGTCCGTGTAACGGAACCCGCAGGTCATAACATATTTTAACATCCCTATATTAATTAACTTTGCTTAGAAAACTAAGCTATGGAAAACTTTTGTAATAACAATTTTCATCATATTACCAAATCGAATTTTGTAATATATACAGAAAAATATTTCTGCATTTAATGCAGATAAATTATCTGCATTTACTTCCAACACGATGTCATTTTGGGATTGAAAGATTAAAACATTATAATTTTAAAGACTATAATAATCTTGAAATAATTTAAAATTACAAAAACACCATGATTTCCGCCCAAAACGACGTCGTATTGAGCTTACTGCAGATAACCTATCTTATCTACAATAACTGCAGAAAAAACGAACTCATATATATATAAAAAGCAAACCCATATATATATAAATGGGTTATTTAACTCATAACTACTATTAGCCACGTAGGTTAAGCCATTAGACCCATGATTTGAAAATTTCTTCGGAATATATGTAAAGAGTTAATGCATCATTTATTAAAGTTAAAATAAATTACTGAATCATAATAATTCTACCCACATTTTTATAAATAATACAACATGAATCCCATTTATTTTTCTTTAGTATAGAAAAATCACTGCAAGAAGTATTTCAAATTTTGGAGTGATGTTATTTTAATGAATGAGAAGATCAAATCATTTATGGGCAAATTTACGATTTCATCCCTCCCCACCCAATTTACTCGCTATAAATTGGCAATACTTACGAATCAAAACTCAATGCAACACCCACTAAAATTAGAATAATTTAAAGAGAAATATTTTTCTTAAGTTGTAGAAATAAAATTATAAATAAGACTTACAGGTAAAAAAGAATAGAAAAAAGAATAATGGGATCCAAACTTTTTACGTGTATGTAGGAAAGTTGTTTATCTCATTTTAAATGAGATAAACATAATCCTAATTTAAATAGTTTTATTTCACTACACTTTTTATTTATGACATTATATGAGCCCATATATTTCAAGCTTTAGTAACAAAAGAAAACTAGCGACGCACTGAACTACCCATAAACAAATTACCGATGCAAATTTCAATACATCGGTATCACTGAAGATTTTTCCCTCGAGAGAAAACTTTTAGCTCAGTAACGCATTTATACTAGATCCACCTACATATTCTAGAATAAGGGGCCGTTTGATAAATGAGTATTTTTAGAATTCTCACAAAATTAAAAGTGATAATCTTATTTATTCACATTTGATACAAGATTTTTAAATTTTTTTCGAAAATCTGATTTTTCCAAAATTTTATGTTGTGTAAACTTTTTTGAAAAAATCATACAAGAATATCAACCAGAGATCCAGGAGGTGGTATTTTGAAATTTTTATGACAAGAAAAAATTTAATACAACTAAACATAGTATCAAGAAAATTAACTCAATATTCCCGAGAATATATTAGTCTACCAAACAACTTTTTGATAACATTTTCAAAATACTCATTTTCTCATTATATTTCTAAAAAGTGTGATTTTCGGATAAAAAAAAAAATTCTTCTACCAAACGCGCTCTAAAAGTAGCACCGACAATTTTTCCCTCGGGCAAGGGAAGTTTGACACCAGTACGGTCCAACAATTAATTTGAATTACTTTTATGTTTTTAAAGTATTGTCATGCTTAATTTGCATTTACATCTTATAATTTGTCAAGGAGAATGTTTGATGGCCCGCGAGATAGCAGCTCGCGTGCTGCCCAGCCAACCTTTCATTTGTGTGATAATTTTTTTCTCTATCTTTTTATTCTATTAAAAACATACGAAAAAGCTAATTACTCAACTCGAGCAATGTAGCAAACTAGCAATCCTCATTGGTCATTATACGAAAAACTTTAGTTATATTTTTAAACATTCACGTCACCTTGCTGCATCAAAGCCATGCGTCAAAACAGCTAGCTTTAATTCAAACGGGAAAAGTAACAAATTGCTAAATATTAATTTTCTAAGCAAAGAAAATATATTATTGGAGAAATCTATGTCTCACATCCTTTACAGTATGTATTTTGAAAATCAAACAGATACCTTAGATGCAGGCTTAATTCTGATATTGGCACTGTGAAAAACAGCGGAAATCAATCTTTGCTTAACAACGGGAACGAGATGCTGGTTACAACCTCTGCTAACAATACTTTGAACTTGAAGATGAAGAAAAAATTTCTTATCTAGTACCTGTCAATTTCAGCAGGGAAAAACATGAGAGAAGTCAAACATGGATGCATAAAACGTTCAATACAGTTGCAATTTGCAAACGTGCACTATATGCAATACAGGAATTGAACTACTTGACGAAAGGAATTTAATTTTTTTTTTTTATCTTCAGGTCAGTAAAAAATACAAGCAAAAATTTCCAAAAAGAGGGCACCAGGTAGGCTTTGGTAAAATCAGAATATTTAGTATAAGTAGAGTTGGCAAGTGAACACCAAGTCAACAATAAGATGCTAAAGCAAGTTATTTACTAATGAAAACATCTCCATCAACCTCGAGGGCTGTCAATTAAATCCAAGCCAATGCATTAACCATATATTATCAAAGATCTTCTACTAATATCAAGCCCTGGTCACTGCATAACTAAAAGGGCAAACCCAAGTGCACAAAGCTCCTCGACTTACGAGGATAAAAGTGAGGATCAATGGTAAATAGCCTTATCCATGCATTTTTTGAAAAGCGGCTATTTTCCAGACTCAACCCGTGACCGGTTCACAAGGATCTTCAAGGCTCGCTCTAAATTAACATCAGTATAGTTAAAGAGTTCCCATCAAGTTATTAAATCCTAGGCTCAATCACACTTTTGTTCTTAGTTTCACCGAAGTTCGACTTTGATCCCCCTTATTTACAGTTGCGTAACTATGGATAGAATTTCAAATTTACAGCAGTATAGTTAAAGACTTCCCTATCAAGTTATTAAATCCTAGGCTCAATCACAATTTTGTTCTTAGTATCACCAAAGTTCGACTTTGATCCCCCTTATTTACAATTGCAACAATACTCCTTGTCACTCTGCCACTGATTTGGCACAATGCCATGTCATCTTCAAATCAACAAAGTCAACGACTCAACATAGATGAGTGATATGACATAAAATTTACCGCAAAAAAAGGCATTGCTATGTCAATATAGACAGTCGCAACAACAACTGCCTAAGAGGGGGCTTAATTGCACCAATTTGAAAATTGAACCCAAATGATATTTCATTGTTGTTGAAAATTATGGGAAGACGTTATTGTAGTAGGAATAAGGACGATAAAAAACAATTTTTGGTGAAGCTAGAAGGACCAAAACTGTAATTTACACCAGCCGTGGCACCATCTCCTGTGTTTATAGAAACCATTTGCAGATTTGCATCCAGTAGACAGCATCTAAAAATCAACTTTGCAATGTGAATATGAAGTCAGAAAAAATCTAACCAGCACTTGAATCTAGATTGACAGTGACACTCCATCCACTATAAATATGGAAACAGGTAATGCTACTACCCTTCTATTAAGAAAAACCTTGCCAGGACCAAGAGATCTAAAAGGCATTCACGAGTTTCTTGCCTTATACCCATTCATGCAATCATATCTTCATTATGCCTTCCTGAAAAATATTTAATTCGCCATCTTGTCAACAAATATCATCAGATGGAAGCATAAATAGATGGTAGGCTTTCATTCAAAAATATAAAAAGTGACTCTACAATATACCAAGATGTTCTGTCTCGTGGTATAAATCATATGTAAGCATAGTCCCTGGAGCTGAACCAAACAACCCTACCTAAAACCATATCTTAAATGCCCTTGTCAATAGCTCCACAAGCACTTGTCTAATATTTTTAGCTCTGCGCGAATGCAATCATTCCTCACCCATTTGAGCTTTCATGAAACTTATTAAGGCCAAAGTAACCTTAAACAACAAAAGAACATAATTTCCGATACTATAACCAGGAATTGGTTTAACTACATAAGGCATAAGCTCACCGACACCAATAGTTTCAGCTAGGGAAAAAAAAAAAAGCATATCCAAAATATAAAATTTGACCAAGATATTGATCAGAAACCTCAGTCAATTCAATTATAACTACACTCGATTACGACAAAGGCAAAGACATAAAACATACGATCCAACCTCCTAACAGTTAGGTTTCATTGGATGTGAAAAAATCTGGACACGGATAGAAACAAAACAACTAAAGACTTGTAAACTACACCAAAGAAAGTCAGAAAAGCAAAATCAAAACAACAAAACGAACTTCACAAGATAAAAATAAAAGGCAAAAAAACTGTTTTGACTATAAGGAAAAGGGGATTTCCACGCAAACCTGGGAGAACCAGCATTGATGTTCCGATGAAGAATCCGACCCCCGGTGGAATCCTTGGTATCAATCAATTCTCTCAACCCCAAATTCCCCACTTTCTGCTCCACAGGATTTTCATCAACACCACCACCACCACTACCACTACCACTACTACCAGCAGGTTTGGGCATCAACCTCTGGAAGTAATTTCCATATATATACTCGGGCGAGTAACCATGTTCTTCGTCGAACATCATTATATGGCCATGCCACTCCCACACTCGATAATCCGAACCCTCTTCCTCTTGAAATCCGACGCAGATGTGGTGGTCGCGAATCGACACAGCCTGGCCGGAATTGGGTTTGAGGGAATCAGCGTTGCCGCTGAGGATGACCTGGACGATTTCTCTTTCGAGCTTCGACTCTTCTTTGGCGAGCTCTGACCTGCTTCCGTAGTTTACGGCGTCGTTTTCGTCGTCATCGTCGTCGAGGTCGAGGTCATTGGCAGCATCGAAGAGGAAGTCCTCGAGGGACTGAGAGACCAAAGGGTTGTTCATCGGAGTTCGGAGCTGAAGCCTACCCATGAGTGTTTGAAGGAGAAGGTTGTCCAAGTTGGAGTTCGAGTTGTTGTTGTTGGTGGTGAATGAGCTCATGGTGTTTGATATATGTTCTCAACAAATGGATAGAGAAGAAAGGGTTTTAGAAGACCTAGTGAAAGAAACGGAAAGGGTTTACGTCTTACATATGCACCTTCGCCCACAGATATTTTTAGAACACTAGGGGGCGTTTGGTATTTTCAGAAATTTTTTATTTCCGAGGAAAAAAATATTTCAGAATATGGTGTGAAATTTGTTCGCCCAGCTTAGTTACAAAAAGATATTTAATAGGCGTCAATTTTTCTAGAAAAGTTGAATTATTTTTACTAATACTATGTTTGGTGAAATATTGACGAAAAAGTATAGTGAAATTACCGATTATTAATACCATGACTTTTTGTAATTTTGTAATTTTTGTAATAGTCTTTATCATTCTAATTTTTTAACCCCAAGACGACGTCGTTTCGATGAACATTAGACAAAGTTATCTAAAATAACATTAGATACTTTTTTCCCTTCTTTAATATATATATATATAGGGAACGGATTCACTTACCACCAAAAAAGTTTACAACTCTTACAACTAATTTAATCAACATTGATTACCGTCAATTTAACGGTTATAATTTATTGAAAATTAATAATATTTATTGTGTCACATTTATTAATTCTCAATAAATTATAACCGTTAGATTGATGAAAATCAACGACAATTAAATTAGTTGTAAAAATTGTAAACTTTTTTTTGTGGTAACTGGATCCTCCTCCCCCGTATATATAACAGTTTCGTCATTATCATCAATTGTGGTAATCAACATTTTTATGATATAATATTTACCTAATTTTAATCACCTACAATTCCTTTACGGAAAAGTAGTTTTTATTTATTTTATTAATTATTTTTAGGCTTTAATGTTTATAAAGTGAATGCAGATAGTTATCTGCATTCACTCCTAAAACGACGTTATTTTGGGTTAAAAAATTATAATGAAAAATATTATACAACCTTGAAATAAATTATAATTACAAAAATATCCTGATTTTTGTCCCAAAATAATATTATTTTGGACTCAATGTAAATAATTTATCTACATTTATTAAAAAAAGCGAACCTTTAATTTTATAAGAGGGTGAGTAGAAACTCTTCCCTTCATGCAAAAACAACAAAATATACTATCTCCCGCCCCTTTTTTAAGTGGGTGGATCCCACATTTGAATGAGTCAGTTTTCGTTGCATTGGACTTGAGATGGAATGATAATAATAATTTATTTAAAAAAATATTTCTATAATTTGGATTTTTGACCCTTATTAATTAATTAATTACTCTTTTGCTCCTTATTTCAAATTATCCACCAATCTGCCCCTCTTTAATCGATTAACTTGAATATTTAATCGATTAAATGGTCAAAACAGGCAAAAATGGTTGACTCGAGATTTAATCGATTAAATCTCCCAACAGGCAACAAAGGTCAAATCTCCTCCGTAAACAAATAAGCAAATAAATAAATAAAAATATCGGATTCTCACATATCACACTGAATTCACATCAGAATAGATTCTATATGAACCAAGCAAAACCACATAAATGAAAATCGCGAGCGACTAGTAAGTTCTCAATTGTTCGATTTCCTAAATTTTGGCACAAATTAAACCCTAGAATTGGAGGAAAAATGAATAATTGAAATTAAATAAAGAATAGGAATTCCACAATCAAAATCTCAGAAAGAAAAAAGCTTAGTTGAATGTGAAATTCAGCAAAGACAAAAAAAGAGATGGAAAGTTAAAGGAAACCAGAAATCACCTCCAAGCCTTTATTACTTTTGTTCAAAACCAGTTTAGCACATCTATTAAAACCATACACACAGACAATGGCCCTGAATTTTTGATGAAAGACTTTTATGTATCAAAAGGAATTTTGCATCAATGCACTTGTGTTGAGACACCACAGCAGAATGCCAAAGCTGAAAGAAAACATCAGCATGTGATGAATGTTGCTCGCACACTTTCTTTTCAAGCACACCTTCCCAATAACCTGTGGTGTTTTTCAGTTACTAATGCGGTCCATCTCATTAACCGGACTTGCACACCGACACTTCAAAATAAAACACCCTATGAAATGCTATATGGCTTGCCACCAGTTCTTTCACATCTTCGTGTCTTTGGATGTTTAGCTTACGCTACAACCCTCATTGCCAATCGTACTAAATTCTCACCAAGAGCTAGAAAAGTTGTGTTCCTTGGATACCGTGATGGAGTTAAAGGTTATCTCTTACTTGACCTTACATCTATAGATATTTTTTTGTCCCGTAATGTTGTCTTTCATGAATATTATTTCCCCTTTGATCCATCGTGCTTACCACAGACACAGATATCCACACTTAATACACCAGAAAACCAGTCCCTTTATGATCCTCCCTTGATATCTACAATACTAGCCTCAAATCCTCAACCCTCATCAAATAGTGTTCCTATAGACTTACCCATTGACAACACTGCCCTCTCAGAACCCTCACCCAATCTTAGAAGATCTACACGCATTCAATCTACTCCTAGTTACCTACTTGACTACCATCACAGTCTATCCGTTGCTTACACCTCTCAATCGTGTTCAGGTAAAACCTCTCCCTCACTTATTTCATATCCTTTATCCAATGTGCTTTCTTATTCACTGTGTGCACCATCCTATAAAATTTGTTGCCTCAGTGTCACTACACATATAGAACCACACACTTTTTCCCAAGCTGTCAAATCGCAGGAATGGAGGGAGGCTGTGGACAAAGAACTTATTGCATTGGCAAAGAACAACACTTGGACTATTGTAGATCTACCATTCGGTAAAGTACCCATCGGTTGCAAGTGGGTGTACAAAGTGAAATATCGCTCCAATGGTGATGTTGAACGCTACAAAGCACGTCTTGTAGCTAAAGGTTTCACACAAATGGAAGGAGTGGATTTCTTTGACACTTTCAGTACTGTTGATAAGATGAATTCCATTCGGTGTCTATTATCTGTTGCCACTGCTAAAGGTTGGCTGCTTGAACAACTGGATATGGACAATGCCTTCCTTCATGGTGATCTTTCAGAAGAGGTATACATGTCTGTTCCCCAAGGATTAGTAGTGTCCAAAGCCAACCAATTCTGTCGTTTGAACAAAACGTTGTATGGCCTTAAACAGGCTAGTAGACAATGGTAAAGTAAGCTCTCAGCTGCCATAGTTTCCCTTGGTTATGTTCAAGGTCAGGCAGATCACTACATATTTACTTTTCAGCAAGGATCATCATTCACTGTCCTATTGATTTATGTTGATGACATTCTCCTTGTTGGTAATTCCTCGTCTGAAATAGCTAGAGTCAAAGCTTTTCTGCATGACAAATTTCATATAAAGGATCTTGGTTCTCTTCGATACTTTTTTGGACTTGAGGTTTCTCGGTCATCACGAGGCATTCACTTAAACCAATATAAGTATGCTCTCGAAATTCTTGATGACATGGGTATGCTGGCTGCTAAACCATGTAATAGTCCAATGGAAACCTCCTCTCATTTGAGTCGTAATAATGGCACTCCTCTTGAAGATGTCTATGTATATCGTCGGTTAGTTGGTCGTCTACTGTATCTGACCACCACACGACCTGACTTGAGTTTTGCTGTACAGCAACTCAGTCAGTTTATTTCTTGTCCTCTTGATCTTCATCACCAGGCTGCAGTTAGAGTGCTACGATACATCAAGAGTTCACCTGCTTCAGGCTTATTCTTTCCTTCTCAGTCTGATCTTAAGGTGCGTGCGTTCACTGATTCTGATTGGGCATGCTGCCCAGATACCCGACGTTCCATTACTGGTTTCTGTGTGTTTGTTGGCTCTTCACTTGTTTCTTGGAGATCAAAGAAGCAGTCGACCGTATCTAGATCCATTTCCGAAGCGGAATACAAAGCTATTGCCTCCCTTACTTGCGAGCTCCAATGGTTACAACATTTGTTCACTGATCTTCATCTTCCTTGGTCCAAACCTGCTTCTGTCTTTTGCGACAACAAGTTTGCCATTCACCTAGCTAACACTCTTGTGTTTCACGAGCATTCCAAGCATATCGAGATTGACTGTCATGTCACTCGAGAAAAGATCGCTTATGGTTTGTTAATTCTGCTTCCAGTCACCTCTTCCAACCAACTAGCTGGTATTTTTACAAAACTGATTCCTCCTTCTGCATTCAAAGTCATTACTCCCAAGTTGGGCCTAGTTAATCCACATAGTCCCACTTGTGGGGGTGGGGGGTGGGGGTAACACAGCTGAGTGTGTCAAGTTCAGCCACGTCAGATGAAGAATCTTTTCTTCCAACCAATCACAACAGATTAGTAGAAAGAAGTTAGTTTGTTAGAGGAGTTAGTTATTTTGTTATTCTTCTTCATTAGGAGATGTATATATATATATAGAGAGAGAGAGAGATAGGATCCATTGACACCGGTGTCAAATTTTGAAATTTGACACCGAATCCTAACTGTTGATTTCCGTCAATCAACGGTTATCATTTATTGGGAATTACACTTATTAATTAATCATTAATTTCCAATAAATGATAAACGTTTATTGGCGGAAATCAACAGTTAGGATTTGGTGTCAAATTTTAAAATTTGACACCGGTGTCAAAGGATGTTGCCCCATATATATATATATATATATATATATATATATATATATATATATATATATTTCATCTTCATAGTTAGACAATTGAATCATTTTTTGTAATCACCATTTTTTGAGTAATGAGAACGAGGCATTTTTCCCTTCAGTGCTCTATATTCATCTTGAGCTCCGATAAAACGCCCGATAAGTTTGTTTAGTTAATTACAAAAATTCCATTCTAACATTTTTTTTTAATCCGGGCGTGTTACAATAGTTGGCAGGCTATTTTTAAAAACTATAAAAAAAACACCCTGTTAAGTATATCTCATCTAATAAAAATATTTGCTTGTGAACTTTTTATTCTTTTTACATTTTTGTTCCCTCCTACTAAGATCCGTAACGGGGATCACTTAAATATTAGTGAGGTCACTTCCAATCTTGGACAATGACAGCTCAAGGGCAAGATTAACAGGCGACAATTAGAGAAAAGCACGGGTGGAGAAAAGTTTTTGTGCTCCGCAAGTACAAAAACTTAGTGTTTCCCTTTTAAAAATGTGAGATAGAGATGAAAATATACATAAAAGAAAAAAATAAAGTAAATTTTTCTTGCGAAAATACAAAAAGAGACTACTGAACTTTTGTGCTCCTGGAGGACAAAATTTTTTCTCCACGGGGTCATGCAATATAACATGCATTTACAATTTTTTTTTAATTATCATTTTTAATTATTGTTAACTGTAATAGTTTGTTATTTTTGTTACAAAGGGATATATCAAAGCGAAGTTAATAATGAAAGATAACAGGTTCTATCTCAAGTTCTCTCTTCTCTCACATCTATTTCCTCTTCGTCTCACCGTATTTTAATTTTGGATTGCTATGTAGACATATTTACATATAAACTCCTTGATTCTAATATTAGAAAATACGAGAATATAAATCTAACTGAATTTGGTATAAGGGATAGTATTAGTAAAAAATAAAATAGAGAATATAAAAGGCACGCGGTGAGTATAGTGGTTTGTTGGTTGCGACGTATATCTTGTGATGCATTTTCTCCCTTCCCAGTAATGATCCATGAAGAGGTTCCTTTCAATATAAATAATAAATAATATAATAATTGGGTCAAATTATTTTATTCACAATCAAAGAAATTAGATGATTTATTGCTCTCTTTATAAATTATATTTAATACATAATTACAACTAATCAAATCCCTTTATTTATCTCTGCTAATATCTCTAATAGATAGAGAATCCTTTTTGCGTAAGATAATAAGTGTTATGAATAAGAAGCTAAGAAGGGGGAGGGGGGACCCTAATGAGTGTAGCTCAATTGGCAACACAGACGAAGTAGAGTAGGAAGAGAACCTGAGTTTGATTCCTACCAAATATATCTTTGGAAAAAGACGATGAGTTTTAACTATGGCTAAACCTTGACTTGGGATTAGTTTCATAGTATACCCGAGGACTGACTCACCTCAAAGAGGTAATTATGATCGGTATATAAAAAAGAATGAAAAAGAAAGGAGGAGATTGAAGGAATATGCTGATTAGGAAAGGGAGTTGGAAGAGAACTTGTAAGGCTAGCTTTGTAGTGTGTTCGTGAAGACTTCTTATTTTTATAAAAAGAAGAGGATTGAAGAAACCTGTAACGTCCGACCACTTGCAGGATCATAGTCTGTCCCCACAAATTAACACAAGATTTTTCAGCATGCTTTGTCCTAACTCACACACTTCCTGAAAAACTTTTCAGGAGGTCACCCATCCCAGAATTGCTCTAAGTTAAGCACACTTAAGTATGAAGTTTTAAGTTATGGGCTATCAAAAACTAGATGCATTTTGTTAGTATAGGTAGTACATATTAATTCATTTATGTCATCCTCAACTATACAGTCTCATATTTGCACAGACTCTGAATATCTCTTATTCGGGTGTTATTCGATTTATTCATTTACCTCTCCCGCTGGAAGTCTGCCAAGAGTCTACCGTCACAACCCTCCTACCTTAGCAGGTTTGGACTCCAAGCACTAAGATTTTTGACTATTAATACAGTTCAACCCACATGCCAAAGGACTATCTATTTCATGTCCTCGTCAATGCCTAAGATGTTACAAAACCCTTGATCCACCACAGGTACGTCGGGCGGCTCGGCAATAATTGCTGCCGCGAAGAAACAATCTTTTATATAAGGGAAAAAATTTCTCCTAGAGATAACTTCATCTCCTCTAAACCCAAAATTACGCTGTTTTGAAAGTTGGAGGAATTAACGAAGGATATTGTAGGAATTTTGTTTATTTTTTTGTTATATAAATTCTATCAAAATACCTTTAATTAATTCCTCAAAACGATTTTTAAAATTGATGGAGATAACTTTATCTCTTATGGGAGAAACGATAAATCCTTTATATATATAAAAAAATATTTTTTTTTTTCACAAATGCCCATTTTCTTGAAAAATTCTCAAATTTACTTACCGTTCTTCTTATCCGGCGCATCTCTTTGTAAGGGTGTTCGCGGTCTGGATTGGATCGATTTTGGAAGCAAAAATCATCCGATCTAATCCCTTCGGTTTGATCATGTAATCATCCATTTGGTTTGGATTTTTTTTCAAATTCGATCCGATCTCATCCAATTTTTTTTGGTTTGGATTGGATTGATTTTCAATTTTTTGAAAAGCCTAAAATTTGTTTCATAATTATTGTGCAAATAATATATCTTTTTCTATATATTGGCTTTGTAATTTATTTTTTTTAAATACAGAAACATCAGTAAACGATAATATAATTATTTTTTTAGGGCAATGAGGCTTTACACAAATGAAATTTTGCTGATGGGATGTGACTAAGTTTATTCTTGGATTTAGTTGATGGGTTAATGGGTCTTGGGTTTAGAATTTTTGGACTATGATTGGAAAAAGCCAAGTAAGTAGAAGAGAATTAATATATTGGATCAGTTTTCATCAACCAAACCGAAATCCGATTCAATCCAATTAAAATTTGCGATTGATTGATGAACATCCGTGTCTCTTTGAGCTGTTATTGATGGACACCGGCAAGTTGACAGTGTCATTCGTGAGCATCCAATTTCTTTGAAATCAAATCATGGTTCAAGGAAAACGGACTTTTGTTCTTTTCCGAAATACCTCTCTATCCCTGCATATCTGAACCTTACCTATGCGATTTCATGGAAATATTGTTGCATTCAAGGGGATTTTATAGTGAAAGTGTCCCGACGATAGATAGATAATTCATTCTATCCAATAAGATAATTATCTAAAATCTCGGGCACCGTAAAAATGACAATTCATCTTAAGAAAATAGTGATTACATTACTCTCAGATTTTCATTCCTAATTCGATTTTTACTCATGCCTTGTTTGATTACTTTTAATGATCATCTCTATTGTGTATATGCACTAATTTCGAATTGCAGTATCCACAATTGTTGATTCACACAGGTTGTAGGGATTCATATTGCATATGCTATAAACACGTATTGAATAACATCCAGCAGTGCAGAGAAAAAAACATTTGAAATTAAACACAAAGTGCGTAGAATATGCTTTGAGAGACGCACATGCGACTAAATCATAATCTTTTTTTTTTTTTCATCATAATCATCGATAATAATAAGAAAGTGGCCATTCAAAAGAATGTTTTCCAATCATGAGGACGACCAAACAAAATCCACGGCGTGCATCAACGCCTTAGGCCCTCCACTATGTAGTCCGCATACAAGCTCCTTCACGATAAAGAAAAAGGTTATATCAGCCACTGACATAAGCTGTGCAAGCAAGATGGTGTTATTCAAATCACGTTTAATGAGACGAAGAGTAAATAACTATTGAATTTGTATTTGAACTGTGCAAACAATTTTCCATTTGACATTGGA
This sequence comes from Gastrolobium bilobum, assembly GCF_033153095.1. NCBI lineage: Eukaryota > Viridiplantae > Streptophyta > Magnoliopsida > Fabales > Fabaceae > Gastrolobium > Gastrolobium bilobum. The sequence continues at coordinate 167,362 of NW_026899159.1, read as the reverse complement.
CATTTCAATAAAAAAAAATTCTGCAAAAAAATTGTTTTTAACATGTGGAAAGTGTTCTTCAATACAGTTGTTTATGTGTAGAAAAGAATATTACTACTAAAATCTTAGGGAATTTGAAATTTGAAAAAGAAACAAAGTTTCTACTAAATTTGAAAATTTACTATTTCAAAGAAAATATAGGAAATTATATGAAATTATATAGAACTAAACAATTCAATCCAAAACTTTTGAACCAATCTAGTTTCCATATTAGTAATGAGTAAAGTAAACAAATGGTAAGTGCGTTCAAATCAGACGACTGTTGCTTACATGGAGCGTTTAATCGCTTCAAAAGCAGCTGAGGCAGGCAGAAAGTCGTCTACTGCAACTTCCTTGTTCTCATTCTTCTTGTCTAAATCCTTTGTCAAGGAAAAATATGAAATTCATTTCATATGTTGCACTAAAAGGACCAGTATATTTCGTCATGTCTATAGATGTTAACAAAAAGATATGTTAACAAAACATTAGAATTTGAATTTTCTGAAGGATACAGTCTTCAAAAAAACGACGAATTTCAGCTAGACGATGTGGAGGAAGCTCCTTGATATCATTATAATGTCGATACTCTGGATCATCAGCACAGACAGCAATTATTTTATCATCTTTCTCGCCCTGTATTCATCACAATTAATGGTGCTCAATATTCTATAATCAAAAGCGGAGTTGTTGCCACTTGCCACGAGGGAAATGGGAATGTCTATTTTACCTGATCAATCATGGGCATGAGACCAATTGCTTTGGCCCGAAGAAAGCAACCTGGAAGAACTGGCTCCTGTCCAAGTATGAGTAAAACGCATATAACATAAATTAAGAAACATCTAATAGTAAGATGATAAGATCTATAACTGTAGGATGATCACCAAGCATTGTTCGACTAGTAGACTCTATTCATCAGCTAAAATTGTGAAATTAATTACATTTGCATATTAATATCACGTTGAGTTGGTTAAATTTTGAATCACCGGTGCATTGCTTGGTAATAAAGGTAAAGTCCAAGGCTTGAAAAGGATTTTAAAATTAATAAAGATTACTTGGCAAGACACATGAGATGTGGACAATGGTAGGAACGTAAATATCATAATTAAGTTTGAAAGCTTCCAACAAGAGATGCACGACGCACACTGATAAGGAAAAGTTTATAATATGAACGGATACAAATACAAATACCTGCATAATAATCAAGACATCCATGGGATCACCGTCCTCACAAATAGTACGTGGGATAAACCCATAATTGTGGGGATATACCACTGACGAGTAAAGTACACGATCGACCTATAAATAGATTATTGTTCAGCAATCTGACTTTCAAACAAACTGTAGACGTGAAAATAACTCAGCAACCACTATTACCATAATAAGTCCCGTTTTCTTGTCAAGTTCATATTTTACCTTGCTCCCTTTCCCAATCTCAACCACCTGCAGTAATCAGGTACTTTGCGTTACAGAGTTACTCAAATCTAATCTTAGGAAAAAATATTATTTTAAACCCGTTGAAAAAATTAACAATATTACAACTTAACTCCCCAACTTGACATACAAATTTATACGTTGCCAGAGAAGCATCAAAAGTTGAAAAAATTGTTTCATTAGGTATGACTTTGACAGCAAAGTTTGTAAGTACCACTTCACTAGCATTTAAGGGAAAATGGAGAAAAAAAACAAACAAACAGAGTAGAGGTCATTTTCTTTGTTACTTAACGATAAATTCTTCACATATTCTAGGTTATCCAATAAGATCACCGGTTCTAACCATTAGTAACCCTAGGTTTCCTTAAGATATTTAATGAGATATTAGTATTCAGGGATGCAAACTGCAAGGGTAGTCATATATGCTTACGCAATTGAAGATCTTTGGAGCTCCAGGTCCTGCATTGTGGAGAAAATACAGTTAGCTTGGCAAACGAATTAAGGAAAAGAAACGAGGAAGCACGATACGTTTAAGATTGAAGTACAAAATGTCACCAATTTTCCCCAAATATTGTTTGATGCTTACCTATCTCAAGGTCATGCCAAGGGTGTGCAGCAACAGATCTCCTGGTCATGGATGAAATAATCCTCTCATTAAGAGGAGGATGTGAAGAATGATGAGAGACAGGAACATTGTTTGGAGTTTCAATGGGCGGAACCATATCTGAAGCCTGAAATAATCATCAAATAATGTAGTAATTTTTATTCAGAGATGCGTCATTATATTGGAACATAATCCCTCAATGCCAACTATACAGCTAAAAATAGAAAAATATTTCTTTTTTAACCTATGTGGGATTACCCAAAGCACACTATATATCCAAAAACTAATATTATAATTACAACATAATAGTATAATCGCACCAGTTGACACATGAACTCAGATATAATTAACAAATATAAAATCTGAATAAATATATATATAGATATCCTTTGTTTCTTTCCCATTATTAGGAAAGCAAAATCACAAACTTGATATGGTTATAGTTCTTACGAGTTACGACTTACAATTTCAGCATCCATCTCGATATCAATCATCGCAGCTGGCACCTTTAGATGTGTACACTTTTGACAGTGAAGAAAAGACATCAGCTCCAAAGAGCATTAGCCATGCCTCTTATTTATATACAAAACACGGACAAATGAACCGAGAACTCCAAAAAGGGTTTTATAAAAAAATTCAATCCATATGACATTTTCCTTCTCCGTTTCCAAAACGTTTTTAACCAAAAAGAAACAGAAAATAGAGAGAGAGAAAAAAAAACGTAGAAACCCCCCTCCGTCAAACAAACCGCCACAGATCTAAGCAATTCGAATCAACGCGTTTTGTAAAGATATCAGCTGAGCAATTGTTAGATCAAGAGAAAACATAGAAAATTAAAGCAAGTGCCGTTTACAGAAACGTTAGCATGAGTGTGCCTGCGAAAAGTTTGATAACGTCGCATACACTGAAAGCGAGCGAGAAAGGGAAGTGATCAAGTTCACGAACAAAACCAAAACAGGCAATTGCTAAAAAACTGATGAAGCGGCGATTTACGAATACGAGTGAAAGCAGCAAAACAGAGAGACTCACCAGCACAAGGTAAAGTTCTTCTGCCGAATAAAGGAAAGCAAATGAAGGTTTAAGCACAGATCTCGAAAAGACACATAAAGAAGAGGTCCGAGAGGAGTGAAAGCTTGTGTTGTGTCCGCGAAGAGCACATAGAGAGGAATCTTATATATAGAGATAGAGGAGGTGCACCCCTTCACGCTCTGTTTTGCTATCTTGCCATTTAAAGCAAAGAAGCAGCAGCATAAATAAAAGCTGAAAGGACAGAAAAATTAAAGTAAGAAAATTCTTACCTTGGTCAGCTGCTGTGGGAAAATGAAATAAAAAGAGGTATATATTCGAGTTCATTTTTTTATTCCTTACGTTTAATATTCATATTAAGTAAGTTTTAAATATTTATTTCTCTATTTATTATAAGAAAACCAATTAGTCAATGCTCAACTTTAGTATCAACACGATATCGTTTTGTGTTATAAAATTAAAAATTATAATTATAAAAAGAAAAAAGAAAAATTAAAGTAAGAAAATTCTTACCTTGGTCAGTTGCTGTGGAAAAATGAAATAAAAAGAGGTATATATTCGTATTTTTTTTTTATTCCTTACGTTTAATGTTCATATTAAGTAAGTTTTTAATATTTATTATAAGAAAACCAATTAGTAAATGCTTCACTTTAGTATAAATACCAAGGGTTCGTTTTTTCTATAATTGATGAACAAAATAAAATTTTACAACAGACACAATAAAGCAGAATTCATTGATTTTGTTTTTAAATACCAAAATTTATATCTTAATAAATATGTATCTGCTGCACCATCAGAAGCATAATTGCCAAATACCAAATCCATAAAAGTATGATAGGGAGTTTGTAACAAAAAGAGAAAGAGGAAATGGCGGGTGAAGGAATCCACATATTCTGCTGAAGCGAAAATATCATGTCGCCAGCTACGCTGAAGATTTACGCGTCCTCTGCTGATTGGGGTATCCATGATTTGGGGTGGGGATCATCATTGACGGTGACGGAATTCCTAACGGTCGTGCATTGCAACTTGGTTACAGTTAGGTTTAGTTTTGTGCCAAAAAAACAAAAAAGGATATTCGGTGCAGTCAGGATCAGGTGTGGTCGAGCATTCGTTATCTTGTGGATAACCTTGGCAATTGGCATCGCCATGTTGTCCATGCCAGCCTTCGCAAATAGAGGAGAAAACTAATAAATTCAAGTGTGTTGGGTAGAAATTTATATTTAATACACACAGCAATAGCATTATTCTTTTATTAAATTCATTTGGTTTACGTACCAAAAATTCAAAAGGTTTATTGAATTCTCATAATTTAACTCTTTGAGAAATTCTCTTAATATTTTGTACGGTATCTTCACATTCAGTAAAATAGATTCGGTTCGGCAAATCAATCTGCTCTACGGGATAGAAAAGGTTGAGTTTTTTAGCCCAATTTTAAAAGCTGGGCGGACTAACTCGTTTTTTGGCAGATTGATGGCTGCCCCACCCACTTTGCTACCTAAGTTACGATAACAATATAATTTAATGTAAAATTCTTATTACTATGTCAAATAAATATTTGTTCTTTTGAATATTTTTTATAATTTGATTAAAGTTATTATATGAAGTAAATCGAGGCACGTCAGAGTTAAGTTTCTTTTAGAGGGCATTTGGTATAAGAATTTTTTTTTATCAGAAAATCATGATTCCTGAGAATATGGTGAGAAAGTGAATTTTTCGAGAATATTACCAAAAAAGTGTTTGGTAGGTAAAAAGTAATATCGAAAATATTGGATAAGTTTCTTGATTCTTGTCAGCTTTTTCACCTACTTTTTTTTATTTTCCCAGCAATCTAAGAACATCATCATTCATAATTTACACACAAAAATGGATTCCCATGTAAATTTCTTGAAATGTGATACCAAACATAGTCTTCTTGAAAACCCACCCTCACTTTTGTGGGTATCTAAAAACTTTCCTTTAATTTTAATGGTTTATTGTTTTATTAGTTGTATTAATATTGATGATTTGTAATTTTATTTTAGTGAAACTTTCATTTTCTTATAAATGTTTAATGTTGATTATATAGTAATCAACTTTCTTTAAAAAATTATCTTTTTTCCTTTAAGGTGTATTTAATTCAAATGAGCGTATAATTGACTTATAAAAAATTACATCTATAAGAAGATAGAGGAAATAAAATAAGTTTTATTGTATTATGAAATAAGAAAGTCTTTTAATTTGTTCATGTAAAAATTGTGTAAAACCATGGAAAATATCATTTCTCTTTGGCAAGCAAGCTTTGTCCCAAATAGACATATCTATGATAACATAATTATTGTCCAGGAATTAAGTCACTCAATGCATAAAATGAAGGGGAAAAAGATGTTTATGGCTGTTAAGATTGATCTTGTTAAAGCTTATGATAGATTAAGCTAGAATTTTCTGCGTCAGACTCTTGAGGAAGTTGCTTTTCCAGGTCGTTTCATCGGTCTTGTTATGAAATGTGTAGAATCTTCAAAGATTAATGTGTTGTGGAATGGAAGGAAAACGGCTGAATTCAAGCCCACAATAGGGATCCGTCAGGGTGATCCTATTTCACCTTGCTTATTTGTTATTGTCATGGAAAATTTATCTCATATTATCTCTACAGCTACTAATGGTGGTTTGTGGAGGCCCATCCAAGTTGGGAGATGAGGGCCAAAAAAATTTCATTTAACTTTTGCGGATGACCTTATGGTTTTCATGGAGGCATCAGAGGAACAGTTGAATGTTTTGTTAAGGTGCCTCAACTTATTTGAAGAAGCCTCTGGTCAGAAATTGAGTGTGGAGAAAACTTCCATATTTTTGTTGAAAAATACTAGGGAAGATTTAATTGATAGGATTGTGCACAGAAGTGGCTTCAAGAGGAATAGAAATATAGGTCGATACCTCGTTTCTAAAATGTAGCATTAGAGGGCATCGAAAGACCTTTATGCAAGCATTGTTGAAAAGGTTAAATCCAAGTTAAGTAATTGGTATCAGAATTATTTATCCCAAGTAGGTTGCATCATGTTGGCTCATTCTGTTATGGCAGCTGTACCTTACTTCCAGATGCAGAGTTATAAAATCCCTTCGTCGGTGTGCATGGAGATTGAGAAAATTCAAAGGGATTTCATTTGGGGTGATCATGCTGGAGCTCGTAGACATCACCTGATCAACTTGAATACTGTCATGCAGTCTAAAAATGTTGGGGACGGGGTCTTAAGAAGCTTGAAATCATGAATGATACATTTGTTGCCAAGAAGGCGTGGGAGGTGTTCTCGGATAATGGTAACCTTTGGGTGCAAGTCCTTAAGGCTAAGTATGTATATGCAAATAGAGGAAACTGACCTTTTGAGGTTAGGAGTGAAGACTCAAATTTAAGGAGAAATATATGTTAAATGTGGACAAGTTTGGAAGGATCTTTGGGCTGGAATCTCGATGATGGGAAGAACCTTAGTTTTTGGTGTGACAAGTGGCCTGACTATGGTGCAACACTTCAAGAAGTGATTCTGCCCAGTGTAACAAACATCGAGCTTAATAATGAGGTGGCTGACATGTTGACGTAAGCTAGTGATTGGGATTTGGAATTGTTGGAGCAATATATAATTCCTAATGCAATTAATCTGCTTCAAGGTATTTTACCCCCTTGCCAAGAAAATAGTTCGGATAGGAGGATGTGGAGGCTAGGAAGTAATGAAGTTGTAATGGTTAAGAAAATTTATTATTTGTTAAGTGGAAGTAGTGGCAAGGATGAGAGAGAGTCTTTCATTTGGCACATGTTGTGGAGTTAGAGTAGACCCCGAAAGGTAAAATTTTTGATGTGGAAGGTGTTGCATGAGAGACTGCTTGCGATGGATAAAATTGCCAAATCGAGTGAAGCGGCTAATTTATGCCCAATTTGCAGGTCAGAAAGTGAGTCTATCATTCATGCCTTGCGCGGTTGTCATGAGGTAAAAATGGTGTGGTGCAAACTGGTTCCGTCTTCTGTCATAGCTGGGTTTTTTATGTTAATTTAGAGCAATGGCTTCAATCTAATATTAAGGGGTGGACTGGATTGAATGTGCCCAACAACTGGAAGTCTGTTTTCTTTTAACTTGCTGAAAGACTTGGCAGTGGTGGAATGAGGTTCATCATGGATCCCAACTTCTGAATATGGACATTAAAGTGTGTAGTATCAGCAATCTTGTTAGACAGGTTATTGAAGCATTTACCACTCCTGATTGTCATCGGTTGGGCAGATGATCAGTGTTTATCAATATTGTCTGGTAATCCAAGACCAGCAGCTTGTGGTGGGGTGATTTGCAACTCAAATGGTAATTGGCTGAGTGGGTTTGCTTATAAGCTTGGCTCGTGTTCTTCCTATAAAGCTGAGTTGTGGGGCATTCTTAGGGGCATGGAATTTGCTTAGCGTGAAGGTTTTCGTCTTATTGAACTTGAAAGTGATTCAACAAGTGCAATCATTGTGCTCACCTCATCTGGTGCAGCAGTCCACGAGGGGCATATGATCTCCCGGATACGAACATCGTTACAAAAAGATTGAAGGGTTAAGATTCACATACATATAGAGAGGGAAACTTGTGTGCTGACTAGATGGCAAATTTCATCTTATATAATTGGGAGATGTAAATGCTATTATTTGTCGGACACCTCCTATGGGAATTCAGTTGTTGCACTTAGCTAATATTTCATCTGTTGGGAGGGCTCGGGTCTTGGTAGGTCATTAGGTTCATTTATGTTTTCTTTTGGGTCTTTTCCCCTTTCAATTACCAAATGTTTTTTTGTGTGATTTTTACATTTTATTAAAAATTAATGAATTTCACTTGCTTCTCTAGAAATTTAATTAAAAATATATTTAATTATGTTTAATAATTATTTATCATTTTTATATGAGTTAAGATTATAACCTAAATAATAAAATAAGTCTAATGATACATGAGTCATACTTTATTTTTGTTTTACAAGTAATTCATAAAAATTATTTTTTCTTATTTTAGTTTAATTTATAAAGAATATCTTCATTTTAAAAGTTTATAATAAAATTTAAAATCATAAAAAATTAAATGATGAAGAAGATGAAAAGTTAAAAAAAAATTAAACAGGGGGAATTAAAACTTAAATAAATTGAAAAATATACAAATTGTTATCATTACAATTGAATTGTAAGAAAATAGTAACCTAGAAAATAGCTGCTAATTAAATTACATGAATAAAGTAACTGAGCTCTTTTTCACACGATAAAATAAAATAAAACTTTTATATGATGTATACATCGATTCAGGTTTTAAGCCTATTCTTAGAAAATTTGATCAATTCTTTTGAATACACCATAAGAATATTAGAGGTATAACGTCAAAACTGTTTTTATTTAGTGCATACCGAAGCTAACCCCAAATTTTCTCGGCATATTCGGAGAAAACAAATAATTTATTCAGAAGTGCATCATCTCATATCTTGTTTTAATATAATTATATTGTGTGAAAGATGTCAGTCGTTAATTTATAGATTAACAACTATAGTTTTAATGAAGAAATGTATAAAACGAGAAAATAAATATTGTTACTTTAATTTGATGGTGGGTATGTGAATAAATGGCTGAAATATTTTACATACCATAATTATATTAAAATAATATAACAGGATCTATTCTCGAGTTTATGTGAATGCATCATCTCATATCTTATTTTAATATTACCATGTCTAGCATCTCAATCATTCGTTCATAGGTCACTTATTGCAATTTTAATGAATAAGTTCATATAATAAAGTAACAATTGCCACTTTAATTACTAATTGATGACATATGAACAAATAGTTGAGATTTTCAAATAACATAGTCATGATAAAATAAAGATAGGAGATTATTCATTTATAAATTTATAAACATGAATACTCTTTTTAATATAACTTTATAATGTGAAAAGATTTCAGTCATTTTTCAAGAAAAAAATATTTTCTAAAAAAAAGTTCCTTTTGAATTATTGAGTTTAGAGCCCGTTTGGATGGACTTTTTTTTCTTCAAAAGCTGCTTTTTTTTAAGAAAAAAAAGCACTTCTTGAAAAAAGTATGTTTGGATGCCTGCTTTTAAAAAAAGCAGAAGTCATAAAAAAAGTCAAAAACCTACTTTTTTCGAAAGCTAAAAATTGTAGCTTTTAAAAAAAGCAGATGTCAAAAGCCAAATATTTTTTTTTTCAAAAATCAAATATTTTTTTAAAAATCTAAATAGCTGTAACTTTTATAGAAAGTACTGTTAAAATAAGGAAGTAATAAAAAAGATTTTCTTGAAAAGGCAATACAAACGAGCCCTTAAAATGAAGGGAAAAAGTCATGTTGCATGAGAAGTCTCTTCTCCTACCATCTTCACTTCTAGAGATGGTAAAACAGGCTCAGCCCGCCCCGCCAAGCCGGCCCGGGCTGGATTTTTTAATTTTTTCCCCCTTTTTTTAGTGTAAAATTTGACGGGCTTAGCGGACAGCCCACCCCGCCCGCCCAAACGGGGCGGGACGGGTTGAGTTTTCTCGCCCACTTTCACAGGCGGGGCGGGGCGGCCCAGCCCGCTTTTTGACAGGAACGGGCGGGGTGGGGCGGGCAGCCCGCTTTGCCATCCCTATTCACTTCGATATACTTACTAACCATTTTTCTATTTTTTTGAAGATGGGCCCCACTCTTTTCTCTTTCAGTAAAAAAGCTTAAACTTCTCCTGCAATATGAGAAGTTGCAAGTCTTAAAATAAAACATAAATTGTTATCCTTTAAAGTTTTTATTTTTGTAAAGAACCATTTCAACCAAGAACCTTAAGGTTTTGTGTTGATGTGATTCTTTACATGATATCAGGATTTCAGTGATCACAAGATCACGAGCTCGATCCATCGTCTCTCACTTATGGAATTAAATAAATAGAAGGTAAAAAAAATAAAAAATTGGACCTATACAATATCCACCGTTTCATGCCCAAGTGGCTGTTACGTGGGGTGTATGTTAAAGAATAATATAAACCATGAAAAAAGTTTTCACCAAATACCTTAAAGTTTTGGGTTGAAATGATTCTTTATAGGAAAAAGTGTGTATCATTTTAAAGTATGTAAAGTTGTGTAATTTTAAATGCGAGAGAGAGATAGATAAAGAGGAAAGAGAGTGGACAAAAAAAAAAGTGTGGGTCCCACCTCTTTATGAGAGTGAAATGATATAAGTTATGTTATTTAAAAGGATAAACATTTTCCCCTTCTTTATATAATATTAAAAATCATTTCAAACAAAAACATTAAGGTGTTGAGTGAAAGCATTTTTAATGGTTTATATTATAATATTGTTTTATTTAACAATTATCTTGACATTTTATTTTTCTATTACTATAAGGTTGCTTTTTGAGAGACGATAATCAAATCAATCATAAGCATTGATTTCACGTTTCACTAATATTTAATTTTTTTTATAATAATCATACTTCTACATCTCTCATCAATCTCTTCTCCAAGTAACGGTGACAAAGTTAAATAATAAAGATAACCAAGACGCGATAATGATTTCCACAGTAAGTGAGCGTATCGGACTAAATGAAAAAGAGACATAAAAAGATGAGAGATATAATTACAAAAATCTAAAATACACATTTTCAAAAACTTGAAAAAGAAAATCAGTTGATCAAATTATAAATAAAAAACTAAACTAATAATAATTGGTATAGATGGAATTTAACACAAAATAAATCAATCACTCAAATTAATTTAAATAGTCTTGTTGGCGGAGTGAATTGGAACAAATGAATATCCTTAAATGACTCAATCGAGGTAATATCACGCACTAATGAATTGGCGGAGTGAATTGGAACAAAAGAAAACCTCAAAAAGTATTGATGAGACAATTGAAATTTGAAAACTCGCATGTGGTTGGCTTATCTTCGTCAATTGCAAATACAGAGAGAATTAATTGGGGTGCAGAATTTGTAATAGGAGATAATTTGTCTCTGTCACCTGATCGTCAATCAACTGAAATAAAGTTTCCATAACCTCCATCACCGCAGTTGACCTCATGATATTTGATCTGAAAATAAACGCAAGGTAAAGTGAAGGTATTTGAAAGCGAGGGAGCACGGATGTGAAAGAGCACGAAAATGAAGCCATAACGAACAGGAAAATATATTACGGCAATAATTCTATCTATTTTTTTAATTTTTTTTTGTAAGTGTAATTCTATCTGATTCGGTAATTGTATAATTAAGCATATTAACGGGCTTAATATTTGATCAGACCAAATACAATATGAACTGATCAAAGTATATCGGACCTAATCACACACAGTTGATGTGGTGTGGATGCTCTTCTTCTTGAGCTTGAGGTTGCTGATGGTAGAATATGGACTCTTGAGCTTGAGGTTGCTGATGGTAGAATATGGACTTAGATCTTTGGTTAGTGCGATCCTTGAGTCAGGATGTAGGGGTACCTGCGATAACACTCTGATACTTAAGTTATCAGTTGCATGTGTGAGTATATTCTTAATGAATTTGATGATCATACCTGGGCATATACCCTCTGTTTATATAGTGTGTTGAGATATATATAGTCTCACATTGGTTGTATGTGCAACTAATGTGGCCTTTATAAGACCTTGAGCACTCACACCCTTTGAGCTAGCTTTTAGGGTGGTGTATCCCAAGATTCTTTATATAGTGGTTCTGTTGTCGCCCTCTGAAGGCAATATGGACTCTGATTGGCCGCTTCTGGACTGCAGGTTTGGCTAGAGCCTGAATAGCCTTATCTTCTTAATGTTGAGCTATCCTGATAGAGTTGCGGCAACCTGGTGCTGTTCTTTGTTTATTAGCTTAAAGGCGCGAAGAGTTTGTCTTGGCTCTTAAGTTAGCTTCCGTATCTTTAGAATTTATGCCAAAGGGCGGTTTTATATGCGATGTGACATCGCGTCATGCCATGCACGCGATGATGGCCATGCGCGCGATGATGACCATCGCGCTTAGTTCTGGGCCCTTCATGAGATTGGGCTTCTTTATATATCTTTGGACTTCTAACGACTCTAGTATATTTAATCCAGATCAATATTATTTTCCTTATACGAGAAACATCAAGCAGAATCCAAGTAGATGCCGTTTTTGTCAAATGTTAGGATAAAATAACAAAAATTATATTTGTTCAGTAATTTTTATTACATCAAACTTATAATTCTTAAAATAAAAAAGGCACACCCGATGGAGAATTTTCTATTTTTTTATAACAAATTTTCTATTCTTTCTTTTTCAAACAAAAAAGTATAAATATAATATAACAATTGTTGCATGCGTATAACAAAATTTTCAATAAAAATTGCGAGTTTGGTTAACACATATTGAATAGAATAAAATATTCATTATACGACGCAAACGCGTTATGAAATATTGTATTCGAAATAATTTAAATTCGTTGGTAAAATATGATATGAAAAAAATCATGTCATATTAAGTGTCAACAGTAAATATGACATTGACCTGTATTTTTGTGTTTAATTACATCTTTTACCAGCAAATTATTCTTGCCGTGTCATGTAATTGCTTGGTTATTAAATGTCATTAACAACATTTAATATATAAATTATGAAAAAAGTGTGTATCATTTTAAAGGATATAAAGTTAATTCATTTTAAGTGAGAGAAAGAGATAGATAATGAAGAAGAGAGAGTGGACAACGAAAATTAAAGATGTGAGTCATACCTCTTTGTGAGAGTAAAATGATATAAATTATGTTATTTAAAAAGATAAATACTTTTCTCATAAATTATTCATGTTATGTTGTGTCAACTAATAATAGAAGAGCTTGTTCCCCTCTTGTAAATATTTATTAATAGTTTCATTAGATACATCTTTCTTGATATATTCAAATAGTATATAAAAGGATAAGTTTTAAGCTACAAAGATGGTTGTTAAATCGTTAGTTGCACATAAAATGATTGTTCCTATAGTAGTTGTTAATACAAATGACATAAAATCTCTTATAACCATTAGTTCTGCATATTCAATGAACTTTATGGATGAAAAAATAATATAATAAACAAGTTATACTAGTATAAAGAACATAGATTTGAGACTAAAGGGTTATTTATGTCTATGTCAACTTACAAAATAAATATATTATATCATATTTGGGTTGAATATATTCATGTTAGTGTCATACCTCAATCTAACACGAATATAATTTACAGACATGAATTACCACGCTATGAAAAACCATTGCTGGGAATGAAATGTTGAAGCATATATTGCTATTAAGAGCTTCCACGGATTAAATTTGGTTGGTTTTTAAGAAAAAAATTAATTAATTTTTAGAAATAACACTCGAGGAATTTGTAATATCAAATACAAATTTGAATAATTATCGCAATAGATTAAATATAAATTTTAAAAAGTTATCAAAATACACTTAAATATAAATATAAATTTCTAAATACAAGTCACAATTAATTATCAATCGTCTAAATTTAGAAAAGGATAATTGACTTCAGATATCATAGAAATTATTTAAAAATAAATACGGACAACATAGTTTTTTTTTATAAGTAAATCATTTTTTAAAATTATGTATAAACTCTAATTTTAGTTTGAATTCATTTCGTTTTTAAATTAAGTCTTAGAAATTGATCAAATCTAATTATTTTTAAAATTTATTCGATTTTCAAATTTAGCTGGATAGGTACGTTCTTAAATACCCGTGATCCCTAGTTACCGATGCCTAAATATGTTTCCAACTGTCCAAAATGAATATTTCCTTCTGTGTTTTATACAGTATGGAAGCAATATATAAATATAGCAACGTTGGCGGTTCCTTTCTTTTCTCTTTTACAAAAATGATTTAATATTTTCCTCAAGCATAAACACCTACGTTGTGCATGTTGCATAATGTGACGGTGAGTGAAAGTTCAAATGGTACACTGGTAAGAGGGGCAGAGCTACTTGTGTTCTAAGGGCCAAAGGGGCTATGCTCCCTTCATTTTATTTATTTATTTATTTTTAAATTTTCTTAATTCTACATGCAATTTCATTTAGAAGAGTAATTTTAAAACTTAATTCTCTATTTAATGGTATTTGGCTCATTTACTTACCCTAACTAAAGTGGTCAACCTTCGCCCAGCTACAATGGCAGGAATTTGACTTGATTCTCCATCTTAAATATGCCATTTGCTTTGGGTCTTTGACTATTTTAAAACTTTAATATCGAGCCCAACACAACCCAATATCACTTGTTTACGTAGTACCATGGAGGTGGCGGGCCGCAGCCTATTATTTTTCCACTACTTTTTTTGCGTTTCTAGCAACCTATGCCCCAGCATGGAAGAAAAAGCTTCATAGTGCACTTACATCACTTACATTTTACGCGAACATAAAGTAATTCATTGTTTGTCAGCTGGCACCTTCAAAACCACACCTAACATATTTATTCCCTCTTTATTCTTCCACGCTTTCATTTCCAGCGTGGGAGAAATAGAAGGTATAGTCTATATTAGAAAATTAGAGAGAGATGTATATATGTTTGTTTTATATTTTAAAATAAAGTAATCGAAACACACTTCTTTGATCGATGTGGACGAGAATCCCTTGGAAGGTTTTTATTCTCTAATCTGATGAGCATAAGCGTAGCTTAGTGACTTTCTCTAAGTTGATTCCGTAGCAAAAACGGCAAAACCAAGTCTTTGGTGTGTGACAAGCACATTTTGTGACACTTAGGGTTGTTTGTTTGGTGTAATGTATAAGTCTTGATAATATAAGTTTATAAGTTCATTTTTTTTACAGTCAATGTAGATAACTTATTTACATTGAGTCCAAAACGACGTCGTTTTGAAGTAGAAATTAAGGTATTTTTGTAATTATAATTTATTTCAGGATTATAATAATTTTTTTCATTATAATTTTTTATTCAACCCAAAATGATGTTATTTTGGGAATGAATGTAGATAGTTTATCTACATTCACTTTAGAAACATTAAAGCCTAAGTTTATACTATACATTATAATATTTTTAATTGTTTGGTGTGACTATCATATAGTATAAACTTATATAGCATAATCTCTTAATACATCAAAATGATGTATAACTTAATCAAGTCTATGTAGGTGAGATTAGGCCTAATAAGGAATTAATGTGTAAACATCGCTAATTGGTGTAATTCTCAAGAATTAATATATTATTTTAATATTAATATATTAAAATAAAAAATAATTTTTCAATATATTAATTTTAGAATATTGTAGATTTTTATTTTTATAAAAATTAATATATATTTTGGATATGCTGATCAATAGATTTTTATAAAAATTAATATCATATGACGTATTTAAAAAAATTATGTAAATTCTTTATTAAACGATATTTTTGTTTAAAATAATTATTTTTATTCTTTCTAGTGTTATTTAGTACATTACCAAATATTGGATCATGTTATCTTATATAACGTATTATCTTGTATAATATCATGTCAAAGACTGAATAATATTAAAATCTAATCAAATCTTATACTATACACCAAATATAGCCTTAGCGCCAATTGATAAATCAATGGAAACTTTACACAAAGAATTAATACAAACATCTCTCTCTTTATTTTTTTTATACAAGCCGAAAAAACAAAACAAACAACTAACTGGAAAAAACAAAAACAAGCAACTCACTGGAAACCAATCTGAGAAAATTAGGGTGCGCATGATAACCTTCCCGGAATTAATTCTTTTTTAATTTCTATTCCCGGGAACATAAATGGATAGGAAACTAGTTTGGTAAAACCGGTTTATTTTTTTGTTCCCGGGATGAACTGGTTTAATTTTTGTGCTAGAGAATAGAAAAAAGAATAAAAAAATTTCTGCTTTTTTGCTCCCGGGCTCAAAATGAGAAACACTTATCTCTCTCAATCACTCTCCACTTCTACCATGATCACCACCACCACCATCATCTCGACACGACTTTCGCCACCATCGACGCCGCCGTCATCGTACCACTAGTGCCGCCGTCACCACCCCTCACCACCACGATGTCACCGCCACCACCACTACCACCATGCCACCACCACCACAACTACCATCGCCGCCACCACCACCATTATCACCGCCATCAACCGCCACCACCATCATCGCAACCATTGCCGTCACTGCCAGTGCCACCACCCTCATCGCCATTACTACCACCACCATGACGCCGCCACTACCATCACTACCACTACTATTGCCGCAACCACTACCGTCTTCACCACCGTCGCCACCACCATTATCACCGCCATCGTTGCAGCCACTGCCGTCACAACCACCACCACTATCTTCACCATGTCACTGCCACCACCACTACCGTACCGCCGCCGCTACCACCACAACCACACCATATGGAAAGGAAAGAGTTGATCCGAAATTTTTTTATATTTAATAGGAATTACTTTTTATTATATTATTTGTTGTGTTATCAAAGACAATTCTCATTCTCGGAATAAAAATGAAACATGTTATCAAATACATTTTTTTCTCAGAAACTGTTCCAAGGCACAGAAATAGAAAAGAATTGTTTCTTTTCAGAAACAGTGTTCGGAAATAGAATGATTGTCATGCACACCCTTATTATTATTGCTGCTGAACCGTTAACGTATTAGAAAAAAATACAAGCATATCTTGTATATAATCTAATTGATTTGTTAAATTGATCATTTTTATTATTTTTAAAATATGCTAACAAACAAAGAATTTAAATTTGTAACATGTTGCTTATATATATATATATATATATATATATATATATATATATATATATATATAATTTAAACACACAACAAGCATTAACTTTTTTTTTTTTTTTGAAATATTCCAATTGATTCATCATTTCGCGATTAGTCCGATTCATGGTGAGTCCCGGGATTAAGTTTTAAATTCCTTTCAAAGGCGATATTGAAAATAATCGAATACATGCTCTCACACTCACCAACTCAGTTTCCTGACATCAACTGAACTACCATCATTTAGTTTACCAGATTCTAAATTATAAATAAATACAGAGTAAATTTTTTAAAAAATATCTACATCATAACATATTACAAACTAATTAAATTCTCTGAGTCTTTTAACTTACTGACGGTGGAGCAAGGGGGAAATACCCCCTTTACTTTTGAAAAAGACTACTAACATTTCTCAATTATGCAGAACATCACCTATTTTGTTGATATAAGAATTATTTGTTATCATTTTCTCTAATTTTATTAAATGGTACTATTATTTGAATTAGTTCAAAAAATATAAAAATATAATGAAAATATATAAATGAAGTGAAATTAAATAGAAAATACATTTAAACATAATAAAGTTGATTTTATTGTCTAGTCAATTTGAAATAACAATGTCTATCCAAATATCAATATATAATAAATAAATGAGATAAGAAGAATAGAATTAAGATATAAAAATGAAATATAAAGTAAATTTAAACTGGATGGAATTATTTTATTTTATAATCAATCTCAAATAGATTTAATAATTATATAAATGTTAATATTCTATAAATAAATAATAAAATTTTAAAATTTGATAAAAGTTAAACTTAAATAAAAAAAAATAAAAAAATACTTAAGTGAAGTGATTTTGATTTTTATAACAAAATTTTTCAAAATTTATATATCACATTATTTTGTAGTGTAAATATTTTAATTTATATTATAATATTTTATATCATGTTATATTGTATTATGTTGTTTTTATTTTATATTATGTTATAAGCTGTGATAAAATATTTGTCACACATTTTTTTCTGGATTAGAAACAGTATTAAGATCTTACATATATATATTACACGCACACATATATATAGGAGAGTATAATAGTTTATTATTATTATTGTTATTAATTATCTCAAAAAGAAACATTATAATTAGGGTTATAGGTATGAAAAAATAAAAATAAATGAACGGAATCGAAGCATAAACCTATTCAAACCATACTAAAAAAAGTATATTTTCTTACACCGAAAAAAAAGAGTATATTTTTTCAAATCGATCATTTTCTTTGAACTGATTTAAGGACTGAACTGATTTTTTTTAGAACCAAATCACTTTACTAATTCGGTTCATTTTGAACTAAAAATCAGATCAAATTAAATTATATCCATTTTTAAAATGTAAAAAAGTTAAATTAACCGAATCAAATTGCTAACTAAACTGAACCATACTATATTTTTTTCAGATTAAGAATTAAATTATTTTTTCAAATAACTTTTTGAAACCAATTTGATTTGTCTGAACCGAATCATTTTTTTTTATTAATTCGGTATATAAAACCGAACCAAGCAGATTTTGACGATGGTTAAGCTGTTAGATGCTGCTCTAAATATTTCCTTTGCCGTCATGCCGTGCCACTAGTTCGCTGGTTTTCTTATCCTTTCACCCAATATACCAAAGAAAATCTATATAGCTGGTTTTCTTACATTTAATCAAATCTACAAGACAAATTAATAATACTAATATGATTTGAAGAGGTCAAGCTCTGAATAAATTTCATCAACAATTCAGATAATTCAGCCAGGTACATATTTTGGATAACAATATACTTCAAAAATTAAAACAGAGACCACCTTTGTTTGTTTCGATTTTTTATTTTTTAAATAATTACTATCGATTATCTCATTCGTTCCTTCATATAGTATATTTTCCCGAAGAAAAAACTACCCAATGAGAGAAGCAAATGGCCAAAACCGCGTCGTTTTCGATGGACTCCAATCACAATGACAAAGATAATCAAAGGGCTAATAATTGAGTTGAGTCACAGTCGCAGTCTCAGTATTGTAGATCATTCAGAAACTAGAAATAAAACCCTTTTTCCCAATTCAACGCTCGACCGGTGCTGACGTACTCACTTTCCCTCTTCCCTTCTTTCTTTTCTCTCCTTTTCCAATTTAGATCTTAACCTTGTTCTTCCTCATCTCCTTTGGTATTTCCTTTTTTCCCTTTATTTATTTGTCTATTTACCCCTTCGCGATTTATTATTATTGTTATTATGTGGATAAAGTCATATAAATATATATGTAATTATATTTTTAATAGTTGAATTTCCATTGTTGTGATTGTAATTAATGACTGATGCTCACAGAGAAAAAGCATCGGGGGGATAGGATTGTTGTGTTGTGGTGTTGTTCATTTCAATGGCTGCTCCACCTGCTAGAGCTCGTGCAGATTACGATTACCTAATAAAGCTTCTCCTCATCGGCGATAGCGGTACGATTTGATCCACTTCATCATGCTTCTTCAACTATCATGTTAATTTCTGATTCCTTTTTTCCATTTTTATTTTTCTTTTATTCTTAAAATTTCTCCTGATCTCGGATATGAGAATCATCGCCGCATTATTCGCTACCTGATTTGTCCATTGACCGTGCCATTTTACTCGCTTTTGTGGATTTTCAGCGATTTGTGAAAGTGAATGCCAAGATTCGTAGGGTTTCCAAGCACTAGTAGATTCGTCTTTGTTTTTGCGTTTGAATTGCTTGTGTCACTGTCACCGATTTGCTAGACGGTTTGATGTTACCCGTCCGAGGACTAGGTTTAGGAGCTCTTGAAATTCATATCTTTTGCATCCATCTATTTAATTTTAGCTCATCATATGTATTTTATTTTATTTTATAGCGTAAACTGTCATGCAAGTGATCACAGCATTTTTTTTGTAATGAATGGGGGTGATTTCTAATTGGCATTAAAATTAGCACTAGTTACATGTTGTCATGTTTACTGAATTGGCAACTATCAATATTGATGGTCTTGGAGGGAGAATTTTAGTTTCTTTTCTGTTTTTTGTTTTATTGTTTTTCCCCTCCTTGTTGGCTTTATTAATTTTTGGTGAATTTACGTTGTAGATTGTATTTTGGATCTCATTACGTTTTTCATATTGGCAGGTGTTGGTAAAAGTTGCCTTCTATTGCGATTCTCGGATGGATCTTTTACAACTAGTTTTATCACAACCATTGGGTAGGCATCTCTTGTTTGATCCATATTCTTCATTTTCTTTTTCTTCTTCTTCATTGTCTCTGTCTGTTATGCGAAGATGGCTCTGAGCTTACCAGAATGGTTCCCCCCCCCCCCCTCTTCTGCAGCATTGATTTCAAAATAAGGACTATAGAGCTTGATGGCAAACGAATCAAATTGCAAATATGGGATACAGCTGGCCAAGAGCGGTTCCGAACTATTACAACTGGTTAGTGTATCAGATTGAAAGTTATTTTAGGCACAACTAGAGGTCTATATTTTTATTTTTATTTTGGTACAGAGGTCTAGAATGTTTTGGTGCAAGCTCTGTTGTGATTTTTCACTACAACTTTTAACATTTCTATGTGTAAATTTTACTTGTCATGATGGTAATATCAAATTATGGCTATTTACCTATTTATCTTTCCGTTTGTTCCTTCAAATTGGATAAGAAATAATCTAGACTTGATATATTTTCATGTCCTGAACAACATTCATTGAAGATTATATCTAGAGGAACTGTATTCTCTTTTGATGTGCATGTGCAGAACTGTATGTAGGTTATTGGTGATTGAGGAAAAAAATTTCCCTTCTTAAATTTGCTAAACCATTTTAGCGTAAACTAGGCAGCTTTGACATGATTGGTAATACTTTCAGTTGCCAATTTAAATGTCTTATGTACTTTCAAATTTTGCCATTCTCTTGAAGAGGGTGTTAAAGCCTTAAAGGATGATCACTAGATGTGATTTTATGGTCTTCAGTTGCTTCCAAAATTGCTTTCTGTATTGAGATGACATGCTTTGTTTATTTGAATGTATGGGCAGAATGTTGGTTTTGAGATGGCCTTAAAAATTTCTGGGTATCATTAGACTTACCAAATATTTGGATTTTTGTCCTTGTCCCCGCTGTCTATGACCTTATTCGTTACAAACATCAACTCCTTTATTTTTTTATTTTATTTTTTTTGGGTTTAAGTTTAGGGTTAGCACTTTTTATGAATGTAATAGTATATTGTAGAATGTTGCTTTGTCTTTCAAATTTATATATCGATTAGCTTCTGCTACCCTTTCAAATATAGAATTTGTTAAGTTTCTGTCACAAGTATCAATCTTTCTTTTGCAGCTTATTACCGTGGAGCCATGGGTATTTTGCTTGTATATGATGTGACTGACGAGTCTTCTTTTAACAGTAATTTCTCCTTCCTCCTTAAGATTTTAAGATATATGTGCCTCTTTTATTATTTCCTCCACATGCTGAATCTACTCAACTGTGTGTTTCCTTAATACTTTATGCCTTAGTAGAACATCAGTTCTTTTCAGTTAACTCAATTCTTCAACTGTTCAACTTGACAATTTGGGGTGCTTCCAGGACTTGCAATGAGTTTTTTTCTTGTACATGGGAATTAGGCTTATTTCATCTTGTGTCCAGATCTTGTAATTGCAGTGAGTTATACTTTTTCGTACATAACAATTAGGCTTATATCATCTTATGTCCAGACATTAGGAATTGGATTCGTAACATTGAGCAGCATGCTTCTGACAATGTCAACAAGATACTGGTGGGCAACAAGGCTGACATGGATGAAAGCAAACGGGTATGTTCTCTCTCACTGTCACTCTTACTCTTGCCATCTTTTTTGGGTGCGCTTGTACACGATGTGCATATATATGATTTTTTATGCTGTGCATATGTCCAACAACGTTCTCCTTAGGCTGTGCCAACTTCTAAAGGTCAAGCTCTTGCAGATGAATATGGCATCAAGTTTTTTGAGACTGTAAGTAGCTCTCATTGCTCTTATTGAAATTGCACGCATAAGTTGCTGATTTGTTATTACTGAGAGTATGATGGCTGTACAGAGTGCAAAAACAAATTTAAACGTGGAGGATGTTTTCTTTTCAATAGCTCGGGACATCAAGCAAAGACTTGCAGATACTGACTCAAAATCTGAGGTTTTGTTTTGGACTTTCTTACTACTTATGATAGGTTGTCATCATCAATCATAGGGCTTCATCTCTAAAAATAGGTGTTTTTTATGGCTGGCTCGCTACGCCTGACACCAACCCTCCTCCTTTATTCTGGCTTGGGACAGGCCTTGCATGCAATAAAAGAATAGTCATAAGTTGTCTTATGACTATTTTTTGAATCCTTTTCTGATTGCCTTCTATTTGATTAAATGCAATGCAATACTTCATGGATTTATTTGATTTCATTTTTAGACCATTGTTGGCTTGCATGTTAAGTTTAACTAAAAAGCCCTTGCTGAATTGGATTTTCTCTTCAGTTCTCCACTAAGTTTCCATTTCGTTCTTTGCAGCCCCAGACAATCAAGATTAACCAACCAGACCAGGGAGCTGGGGCTGCGCAGGCCGCCCAAAAATCTGCTTGCTGTGGTTCTTAATGGGAAGCTCGGAGGGCATACATTTGACTGAGAAATTTAATTTTGTTAATGACTATGTCATTAGTGCCTGTATGATTCTTATTATTTTACAGCTGCTACTCATTGGGTGTGAATGGAAGATCTTCTCTATGTTGGGAAATTAATTATGTCAATTTATTGTTGCTTAAATTCAATCCTTTTTCAGGAGCTTGGTTATGCACATCGTGCTCATCTTGAAACCAAGGCTCAAAGCAGGAGCCAGAGTTCACGGTTGGCTGATGGCGTGGTTCATGGTTATGGTACTCCCATATTTTTGGATCATTGCATCACTATGAATCGAAAGGTGTAGACATAACGATGCCATCCACTTTATGTACTTTGAAGTTCTTCCAGGGGAAAAGAAAGCTAAATACACATTAATTTAAAGGGTTTAAAACAAAACGTGAATGGAGAACTTAACTTCTCCTGCTATAGACCTAATGAAATTCGAGCTGCATTAATTTATTTTTTCAAGTTTTTTGTAGTCGTGGGTCCCCTGGAATTTTGTGTCCGCGGCAAAAACTGAACTTCTCCATTCACAGGAGAAGTTTTAAACCCAAATTTAAAACACACATATCTATCATTTGCTTCTGAGAGTTAGCAGAAAATGAGATGAATTCAGTTATAATTGGATGATTAAAACCGTAATGAAATCTGTCCAGATGAAGCTAATGTGTGCAAGTATGGGGAGCATTTTTACCTCTTGAGTATTAGTTGATGCATGAGCTTAACTTGAGTATAGTGGGTTGCATTAGCTTTGTTCTAGTAGGCTATAATTCAAAATTAACAATTTAGTTTGCTACAAACGCCTTAAAACACTCAGCGTTACTGGCTGAAAGATAACTAAGCAGTGCAAGTAAGAATGGACCAAAATCTTGTTGGATATGCTATAACGTGTGGTAGCTAGACGCTACAGTTCCTGTTGTATCACGGCAACGCTATCGTATGCTAGGCCTACATGGTCAATTATGTGCAACGATTCGCCTTGATAATATAACCAATGTTGCATTGTGAGAAATAAAATATTTATTAATAATTTCTCAGTATTTTGATACTATTTCTGTCTTTTTTTTTTTTTTTTTTGCAAAGAGAATTTCTTAAGAGAATTTCTCAGTATTTTATTAAAATATTTATTAAGGGAATTTCTCAGTATTTTAATGCTTATGCTTTGCACTGTATACTGTATACTGGTTTGATCACCCAGTTTTTATTTTTATTTTGTCTTTTTTATTGAGAAAGTCCAACTTTCAAAAGTGATGACGATGAAATTACTCCTATAAAAAGTACAGTGCGATGCTGATAATATATGCGGTCTGACAAAAATAGGAAATGATTTTTGTTTCTAATTTTAAAAATTTCAAATCCACGTTCATTTCTTGGTAAAAAGGTCAGAAGTTTACTTGTAATGCATTCATTCGTGCTTTTAACAAATGTAGTATCACATAATTGTTAACACAGCAGGGCAAGCAGAGAGGCATATTCCTCCATTGAACGTCTTAATTCATCGTACAAATTGTCGCTTTAAGCATCCACTTTTCATCATACAATATCTGCTAACACGTTTTTCCTTTTCTTTTTTCTTTCATTCTCATCATCATCTTGATATGCAATGACAATAGTTTTTCTCTTTCACCTACTGTTAACCAACCTACCTGTCCAGAAGTTAAACATCACACACACAGGC
This sequence comes from Gastrolobium bilobum, assembly GCF_033153095.1. Lineage (NCBI taxonomy): Eukaryota > Viridiplantae > Streptophyta > Magnoliopsida > Fabales > Fabaceae > Gastrolobium > Gastrolobium bilobum. Next base: position 143,233 of record NW_026899159.1, on the reverse strand, counting down.
AGTATATAACTACACTGATTGCATTCTCAGAGTGAGGTGCTACGGAAGAGAAGAAGGAAGTAGAGGAGACACTGCTTCACAAAACGACAAATTGGATTAAAACTATCTACTAACATGGTGCACAACCTTTAAGGCATATCCACTTCAAGACAAGGACATGCGCAAAGACAACCCACCATTAAATGGACTCTTATAAAAAAAGTAATAAAAGCGAGAGAGAAAAGTTGGGTTGGATAAACCGCGTACAGGCCATCAATATCGCAATCACATGAAAAATTATTGCTGATTTGGGTACAAGGGATCAAATACGAGACACCCTCGTCTCGCTTACCATAATAACAACGGACATCACACATCAGCTATCCGTAGGGTACTGAAAGGAAAGCAACATTCCATTTCAAGATGGGTTGGGACGTCGGGTGGCTAGCCATGCCGGTAGCTATGTAGCTTGGGTAAGGGTAACTAACTAGGTAAGGTATGTAACTAGGCAACGGGTGGAGCTAGAAAGTTTAATGAGAGGGGAACAAAATAAAAAATAAAATTCACACTAACCTAATTAGGAGAACACGATAATGAGTGGATAGGTAGCCAAATTTGAGACAATCTCCGGTTTTCTTTTATATATAAGGAATAATCAGGACGAAAGGGTGCAAACTTATTCTACACTAACTTTCTTTTAAATTTAAATATAGTTTAAAATAAAGATTGAGTAAAATTGAAGGAGGCATCATCCCTCCAAGGCTCTCCGAGCTCCACCACCGTAACTAGGTAGGTTGGCACTATTAGAAAAAACCATATTTTTGACGTAAAAATTCCATTGAAAATGGTGAAAATTTTGTCAAAAAAAAAAAGAGTTTTCGACAAAATTCAAGCCGTCGAATTTTTTTCCATCAATAACAATTTTTTTGACGGAATTCGAGATTTTGTCAAAAAAATTCAATGAAAATAATTTTCGTCGAAAGATTGATTATTTCGTCAAAAAATAACAGCCACAAATACTCTTTATTTAATGAATTACGTTGAAATTTTTTGACGAAAAACAGATTCTGTAGAAATTTTTCGAGAAAAAATCTTTGAAATTTCGTTGAAACTGTTTTAAAGGTTTACCAAGGAAAATGGATTCCATAAAATTTTTCGACGAAGAACGAATTAAATTCCGTCGAAAACTATGGTAATGATTTTTGAGGGAAAATGGAGTTTGTCAAAAAATTTCGACAAAAAATGAATGAAATTTCGTCAAAAAATGTTGTAAAGATTTTCGACGGAAAATGAATGAAATTTCGTCGAAAAATGTTGTAAAGATTTTCGACAGAAAATGAATTCCGTAAAAATTATCGATGGAAAATTGATTAATATCTGTTGTTATCTCAATTTTTGACTGAATACTTGATTCATGAAAAAAATTGATTTTTTTTTTAAATTTCTCTCTACAAAATTAATACAAATTTCTGTATTGCACCTAATAAACAAACATAATCAAAGTAAATGTACAAAAGTCCATGTCATATACTAATCAAATACATCCAAACAATATTAACAAAATTCTTACAGCTTGATCATCTTTATAATTAGTATCTAACAATACCTCAGGAATCCTTCGCATAATCTTCTCCATTTGTTCCATTCGCCTCTTGCTATGCAATTGTACCCTACAGCTGCGTAATCAAATCGCGCATTTTGTCATGCTCCTGATGGGACACTCCAGGTGGTGGCCTGCTGGAGATTCGAGATTGCTTGTATGCTTTTGCCCATGTACCTAAACTATATATTCGTTCTTTATGGTTAACCCCACCAGCCACCTGCACGTATAAATCATTATCTGACGCAGCACTGCTAGCATCCTCTCCTGGAGTGACTTGACTGTCTCTCTCTTCCCTTATTATCATAAAGTCATCCTTAAATTTACATAGAAAGTATATGATGTGTTAAAGTCAGGTGAATTAAAACTAATCAGCTTTCAAAGTTTATAAATATTGTAAAAATCAATAACAGTCACAGGCTCACAGCTATTGCCTTGGCCCTGTCATTTATCCATCTCTCATGGTCATCTTTACATGTGTGTGTATGCTTGTACACAATCCAATCCAGATCTGATGGGTCTAAGGCCCCATCTACCTACTGCGTGATATGAAACATAAAACAATAGAATTATATTACTCTAAGTATAAAAAAAGGCTTATCATTTTAATTACAAACAAGCATATGATTATAAGTATACTTACCAGCTACCTTGCATGCTCAATATATGGATTTGGACCTCCAGAATGTGAAGGTCCATTATATGTGGACCTGTTCCTCTTATTTGTTTATGTCATTTTCTTCCACTTTTGGTTAGTAGTCCAATGTTCCTTCGAAGCATCATGTACATCTGGAGACAACCAAGAGATATTGCCCTTTCCATTTCTCATCAAATGCATGTGATTTTTAATTATTTTAGAGCCTTTGGACTTGAATGCCTTATCGAAACGTGGCTAGTCCTCTGGCAGGTATTTCTATTTTCTGTAATATTAAACATGATAAAAAGACAACTTATTAAAAATATCAACATTACGGTCAAAAAACTTGTAAATACATAACATTAATATTGTCAAGTTTGAAGGGCTACATTGCCTTAAAACTATCACAGTTGTATAGTTTGTACTAAGACATACAAGATGATAAAGGACCAATTCAAGTGTTGTGATTTAAAGAGCAAGGAAAGAGAGAAATGCAAACTCTATTTATCCTAATTTGGTCACCACAACTTGTGACCTACATCCAGATTGTCAACGTCTAAAACATCTCTTCTACTACAGGTTAAGCTTCATGGGTTCATGAAAAACCTTACAACATTTCCAAAATTACCTAGATATTGGGCTACCACTCAATCTCAATGGGTCTCACTACCTTTAATCAACAAATGAGGATTGGAAAGTGTAAAAAACCAATTCAATCAAAAAGGTTAAGCTGTTATTAGATAAGAGCCTATTTAATAGTTTATATTATACTGTAACAAGCTTCCTCACAAGAGAGCTCATTGGGCTTTAAAGGTGGATGATGCATAAGGCCTAGCCTACCTTTGTTAAGAAATTTAAAAAAAAAAAATGGGGGGCGACGAGGATTGGACTCAGGACACTGAAGCTTTGATACCATGTAAAGAATCAATTCAACCCAAAAGATTAAGCTAGTGAATGAGACTACAGTAATGATTTTATATATCTTTAACACGCCCCCTCACACGAGAGTCCACTAGGTTTGAAGGATGGGTAATGCACACAAGCCCATCCCATCTATCTGTGCTAAAAAACTCCCTAAGACTTGATTAATTATTAATTAAATGGGGGAATTTGAAAATCGAACTTGTGATATTAAGGCTCTGATATCATGTAAAATTTCAATTCAACCCAAAAGTTTAAGCTATTGGATGATGGCTTTTTTAAGGGTTTATATTATTCTCTAACACACCCCCTCACGCAAGAGTCCTTTAGGCTTGAAGCGTGGATATTGCACAGACCCAATTTTGATTTACCTTGTGCTTATTAATTCCACTAGAAAGTGGGGGTTGTGAGGATCGAACTCGTGACCTTGTGATCACTAAAGCTCTGATACCATGTAAAGAACCATCTCAATTCAAAACCTTAAGGTGTTGGGTGAGGGCCCTTTTTAATGGTTTATATTAGTCTCTAACAGAAAGTATTTAGAAATGAGTATAATGCAAATTGAAGCACTATGAATATATGATTGTTCACAAAATGATTTCAAATACGAATTCTCTTTGGAAATTATCTCAAGATATATAAATAGAAGTGAAAATACTCTCAAAATGTGTATCAATGATCCCCAAAGTGTTTTAAAGCTGATGTGAATGCATATATAGTATTTCTATTGAAAACTAACAATTAATAATCGTTATACAACATTGTCAAAATTTAACCAAATAAATCCATCTATCAGGATAAATCACTTCATTTATGCAGCATATCCGAGTAAATGTTTGATTTATCCAAATATTCATGAAAGCTCAGAATTGGCTAGAAATATATTACTGTCACTTAAAACAGGTTCCTAGCATTATGAAAATATGTAATTGAGTTTAGGAAAATGATTTATGATATTAAAACATGTTAACGTATCTTTTTAATATTTTTGGGAGATTTTTTTAAAGTTTTTATGCAATATGATACTTTGAAAAAGTACTTTGAGTTCATGATATGCAATTCAACATATACCCTTACAATCATATCTAAAGAAATGTATTCTAATAGAGAGTTGGACTTACCGTGTTACATTGAATCTTGGAACTTGATTCTTCACATAAAGTTGATGCTTAACTTGTTGGATTGATTCTTGGTTAGTTCACTTCAACACAAACTTAATGTTCTTAGTCTTATTCCTTAATTTAAGACTTATCTTGTTATTCCTCATGATTTTATTCTGTTATTACTTTTGATTCATGCTCTCGTTCAAAACTCTTTTTTTTTTTTTTTGTTATTGTTACTTTATTACCATCAAAATATATGTTATATCTTCAAGACCAAATGCAATCTTTTAGCTTACTATTTTTTTTTTTTTTTTTGGTAAACAGCTTACTAAATTTTAATATAACGTAATATGTTAAAATATAATATAAAATAATTAATAAATAAAGACATATGAATATTTTTACATTATATTTGTCAAAAACACTATTCAATAAACGGACAAATCCCAGAATCAGTACTTCGAATCTTTGATTTTATTTCATTTGTTGGCCACAATGAAGAGGAAGGTGTACATTTCACGTGTGCAGTTTCTGTTCCCATCAACCGACCAACATTGGATAATCATCCTTGGCGCTTGACCCAATAATCTATTCTAATTTCTAAACATGAAAATGCGTAAGCAGATATTAACACCAGAAAACATTTTTCAGCTACGGCTCAGTCAATATTTACAAAATTATGTTCCCTCCTTTTTGTAAGATAGTTGCATAAGAATAATAAAATCATTAAACATTTCAATTATAAACAAAACATAATTTAATTTGATTAAATTTTATTAAAATATCTAAAATATTATTATCATTTTATTAATAATGTTCACTCAGTTATTAATAATAAAGGTAAAATTTAAAATTAATAATATAATTAAACAGAAGATAAAATGAAACAAATTTTTTTAGTACAATTTAAATTCGTATGATTTATATTTTTGGGTGTTGATCTCTATATTTTTATTCATTTGAATTTTGGTTCTTTAAAAACCAATACTTTAACATATTAAAATTATATAGACCAATCCTTCATCTATAATATGGACTAGTACCTTAATGAATAGAAACTAAAACCTGAATAAATAAATAAAAAGGGGAATATGTACAAATTAACAAAAGTATAAACACCAAAACTCAATGGATTTAATGTCTTTTATGTTATAGAATATAATTTTATCTCTACGCACATATAAATATGTGTGGGGCTTACGTTTTCTTTTTTTCTCTCTTATCTGCAAATGACATTATATGAGTTTCACATATTTTTATGTGTGTGTAGAAAATAAATTATCTTCTACAACATAAAAAATATCAAACCCAAGCTCAATAAATAAAAAATATGAAGACAATCTCATACGCTTTACAACATCAACATCTAGCTCAATCTCAAAAGGCTACAGTCAACCAGTCCATGACAAAAACGGAAGAAACTATGGGTGGATTTCCTTATTATTTAAAGCTAAGATTTCAAAATATAAATAGAGTAAAATAATTTTATGTGACATTTTAGGAGTATCTAATGAATAATAGGCTAATAATTAGAGAAATTGTTATGTAAAGTTATAGTTTCTAACTTTTGTGGATTATACTAGTAAAGCACAAGAATATATTCTCTATTCCTATTTTAACATAATTATTTCATGCGAAAAATCTTAATTATTTTTTGTGTGGAATTTTTTTTTTGGTAAACTGTGTGGAAATCTTAATTATTTATTTACAAATCAATAATTAATAATTAAAGTAATTATTTTTACTTTATTATTTACGAACTTCAATATTAAAATTGTAATCGTTAATCTTTTAATCAATAATTAAAATTTTTCAATTGACATGATTATCTTAAAACAAGACATTAAAGGACCAATTTCCAATAAAGTATTAACATATTGTTATATTATAAAAAAATCATATTATACCCAATGAGTAGCATAGTTGGCAACACAGACCGAGTAGGTGCGGAGAGAGAACTTGAGTTCGATTTCCATTGAGGGTTTAACTGTGACTAAGTTCTGATTAGTCTCATAATCAGCTCAAAGAGTTGAAATATTTATCTAAATATGATAAAGTTTGAGTATAGTTATCCTTTGCTTTATAAATTTTCTACACTTATATTTCATTCTAAAAATTTGACCAAAAGTCTTATTTACATCACAACATTAATTTTTAACTTATTTATTGATTCGCGATTTAGATCATCCATGACTGTGATAAGTTTTGTGCTAGTTTGATCATAAGCTACTTGAACTTTTAGAGGAGTGAGGGAGTTGATGTTTCGCTATAAGGGTGAAGTAGATCGATGTAATAGTAATTTGAGAGGCAGCTATATGCAGAGGTGACAATTTTCAACACAACCTGCTGACACGACAAGAAAAATTTATGTTTGGGTCATCCCGTTTTTAAATCCGTGTTGTGTTTGGGTTGGTAAAAATTGACCCGAGAAATTTTGTGTCGAATTGCATATCAACCTACGAATCTAAAATTGACCCGCATTAATTTTTTATACGACCATTTGTGTCTTGTCGACCCACATAATAAGTGACACAAATTGTGGTTGACGAATTATTCGCGTCTTGTGTCAATCGATATAATAAGCTATACAGTATGAGTTATTCATGTCGTTGTGTGTTAACCCGCAAAATAAGTAGGTCATGTTTATGTCAAATGTTTTAACCTGATTTCAAATTCTTGTCGTGTTCGTACTAAATGTATTTATATTTATGTCGTGTCATGTCGACCCAAATCGCCACCTCCCTTGTATGAACTACAACTCAAGGGGGTTATCGTTGAAGTCTCAGACAAGCTGAGGATCAAGAAGGAGGTGATTGAGCATGATTAAGATTGAGGAGTGAAGATTTCTGTAGAGTTTCAACAAATAAAATAATGGAGATGTTGACAACTCCTCTGAAGAGGAGTGAGGGTATTTATAGCATAGATAGGATTTTCTTAGCATAAAAAGTATGATGTTTTCAAACCCTGTGAGCTCCACCAAGGTTTGAGGCTGCGTGGTTTGAGTCATGCGTGAGTGAGAGTGAGAGTGAGGGATAATAATATAAAGAAGACTATTTATTCTTTAGTGAGCTGGTGGGCTTGTCCCGCGGGTGGTGCATGTGGACGCCCGAATAGCTCGGACACTATTATATACATGAAAATATTTAAGTGTTTAATTTCTATAACATAATCTTACTAGGATAAAGTGATAAACTTCGTTCTAGAATTTAGATTGGACCATAGAAGCTATATTCATCACCTCAAGCTTATTTTAAGTCGCCTGTTTACCAAATTTGAGCTGAAATTTTTTATTGAAATCCTAAGGAAGAACTTGTGACAGGTTAGGAGAAGGGTAATCGTTGAGGTAGCTGACGCGAGAGTGAGGCATAGGCCCGGTTAAGTAGCTAGATTGTCCACCCAAATACATCAAAATCAGTTCGTGCTTTCAGTCTCAGATATCTTTCATCACGTTTAATATGCCAAAAGCAAGACAAAGCATCTTCCTTTTTTTCCTTTTCTTTCATCCTCTTCTCCTTTATTTGAATTGAGTACACGTATGAATTGACGCTAATGCTGTTTTTTACTGCTCTTATGCTATTAATACTAATACTTGCTTGCAAACACTGTTGTTTTGTTCTTAGAAATGGCATCATATATATATATAAAATCAAAATTCTAATTGAAAGGGACTAATTGAAAGCTATATTATATATGCCTTCCAAAGCAGTAGTTCTGGCTATTAAATTAGTTTCAATGTTTTGCTTTTTCTGAAGTAAATATGATTTATTTATATTTTTTTAATTGTAATTCCCCTTCCCTCCTCTCTAATTTTTATTTGATTATTTCTCTTTTCTGCCATGCGGGGAACAAATGTTGAACCGGACCCGCATCGAGTAAGACTCCATTGACAAGCGTATCAGAGCACCAATGCTTGAAATTGGTGGCCATATGTTACACACAAGCTGCAATTGTTTTTGCACAATGAGTGGGGCACAGTCACAGACCCACTTATATCTAAAATATGCTGTGAGTGGGTACCAAAACCATCCAAATGGTGATACTAGTGGCTGCACATATTAAAAGCACGAATAAATCTTTGATGCTACTGTTGTATCAAGATTCAGTGCATCTCACCAATGAGAGTATTACACATCATAGGAGAGAGAAAAAAATTGTCAGAGAAAATAAAACTTTAGCTGACATGTAATATTTTTATTGGTGGGATGTACTGAATCTTTGGTGCTACAGTAGCACCAAAGATTTGTTCTAAAAGCACAAAGAAAGATTTACCAAAAAAAAAAAAAAAAAGCACAAAGAAACAACCGCTTAAAAAGGCTTAAAGCTACCAGCTACGAAGTGGACCTAAGTGCTTACCATACTTTGAAGTCTTGACCTCGGACCAAACCTTTATTACTCAACTGTACAAAGGATAGATATCATTATTATGCTTGTGCTAATCATCCTTCATATGTTGCCTTCGACTATTGACTCATTGGACCGGATATTCAATAATGCAGCTGAATAATTCACAACCCTTTTTATCCACATCTTTTGGAGTATTTCATCCTCTTCCATTAACTCCTACATGGAAAGAAAGTACGCCTGAAATCTACAAATCATGATGATATTTGTTATTCCAATAAAGAAATTTTACCTCCAATTGGGTACTGTCACATGGTCCATAGATCAATCATGGTTAGTAATTCTTATTTTAAAAATTAACTAGCACTTCATCTGAAATCGTCTATTGGAGCATTGTTTTTTCTCGTTTTATGAGAAAATATTAGTTAGAAATAAAATAAGTAAGAATCATATAAGTGGAAGGGTGTGCATGAACTTAATGCCTTAAGTATTGGATTAAGATACGATATGAAATTCATATTTTATAATGAATATTTGCTTAGTCCATTGATAATGATCATTTTTTTTTATGGACATTTTACCCAAAGGCAGACCTATACGGGGGCCTAAGATGACCCTCCCCAAAAAAATATACCAAAAAAATAATATATATGTAAATGACTTCTTAGTGATGTGGTCTACACTTCGAAATAAGAATATTGCATAATGTAGTGTAGACTTTTTGGTCGATAACTTTGGACCTTCATTTCTAAGCATAGATTTCTTGGTGAATAACTTCATTTTTTTGAGTCATCAAACATCAAGAGGAAAAGAAAAAGGGAATTGTGTTAATCCATTTCTGATCATCATTCTTCGCAAAATGAAAAAAATCCAATACTTTGACCGGTACTACTCAATGTATGGGCATGGGGAGAGATTAGAAGAAGATATAAAGAAAGGGGCTAATTATGTTGAAGGAGTTGAGGCCAAACTATGCCACACATGTATATTTGTGTTTCATGTATCACAGATTCTATTCCTGTAAGTAGGGGTGTTCGCGATTTGCATTGAATCGGTTTTGGAAAGAAAAATCATCTGATCTAATCCCTTGGGTTTGATTTTTTTTTTTTCAAATTCAATCTGATCCAATCCAATTTTTTTTGGTTTGGATTGGATCGGTTTTCGGTTTTTTGAAAATCCTAAAATTTGTTTCATGATTATTGTGCAAATAACATCTTTTATATAGACTTTGTAAAAAAAAAAAATTGAAATGCAAAAGCATCAGTAAATGATAATATTTTTATTTTGGGTAATGAGATATGAAGCTCTATACATATGACATTTTGTTGATGAGATGTGATTATGATTTTTCTTAGGTTTAGTTGATGGGTTAATGGGTCTTGAGTTTAGAAATTTTTGGGCTATTATTGGGAAAAGACCTAAGTAGGTAGAGGAGAATTAATATATTGGATCGGTTTGGATTGGATCGATTTTCATCAACCAATCCAATTAAAATTTGCAATTTTTTTCGATTTTCAATTTTCGGTTTATTCGGATTTTTCGGTTCGGTCACCGCAGTTTAAATCGATTTGGATCAATTAATGAACACATCTACCTGTAAGTGTTTATCGGGAGATGTGATGTGGGAAATTGTAATGTGGTGAGGAAGAGACCCGAATAACAAAGTTGATATTAGTAACTAAGGATGGAAACTTGTAATGAAAACGGAAATGAGTTATTGAAAGCATCAGAACCAGACACTATAGAGTGCTATTATTACTTGGGGGTGAAGTGTCAAAATGGCATGCCTTTTTAGGATAAACAACACATGATTTTCTTTGTTTTTGTTCTGGGAAACCCCCTACAGATTAGGCCCAATACGGTCAGGCCCAATTGTCTATGGGCGCCCACGTCAGCCCTACTGGCCAAAGGCGAGTGACGTCCTCCACCTCCTACCACCCAACAGAAGTGTTCCCTAGGTAAGACATTTTAATGTCCTACCTAGGGATCAGACACCAGCAAAGAGATCCTTCAGGGTCCCTAAATAGAAAATATCCGCTAGCAGGGACAAGGTAGCGACTGCCACCACACAAACAGAGGGTGTCATCGCTGCCACCGCCTGAGCATAGGGCATCTAGCAGCTCCCAAGGAGAGTTGACCTCCTCATACCTATCCGCGTGAGGTAACTCCCCCCTTCTCCTCCCCATAACATTTAACAGAAGATTATTATCTGACCCTTTGCATTACCAACTTGCAATATACTAACTTCTACCCCCTCCCCATACTTGTTAGATCTATATTTGGAACGTGGCTGGCTAGCTTGGTCTGTACCTGTGCTGGTCACCTCACCCATATAGTGACCTTACTCCCTCATAGGGAACATATTGGGCAGGAATAATTTATACGGTACAGTTTTTATGATAAGAACATGATTATTTGGGTCCATATAATATGGAGCCCGATAACTTTATATTAAATTTAGAGTTTTCTTTAAGCTATGCTAAGATGATTGAAATATAGATAACTCAAATAAATTAAATACTAGATTTTTTTTTTTTTTTAGATAGTTTGGAGACATCCCGCCTATAAACTCTTTCAACTACCTTCTTGTCTTCGGAATATGGCCACTGGCTTCTCATTAAAATATATAGAGTGCATTGGACCACTGTCATCGGATGCAAAAAATTATGATATGTTTTATGAAAATTATAGAATTTTTTTTATATCTAAAGTAATTATATAATTTCATTAGGTTCTTCCTAATAGGCATTTTTACATCCTGATCATTCCAACCAAAAGTGACACTGAATAATATAAATTTTTCCCTCATCATTTAATTCCCTGGGTCCGCCATTAATACTGCCCCCCTAAAAAAATCTTCACAAATAGTATGCAAAAATCAAGTGAATTAAATGAATCACAAAAGAATAAAAAACAAGTGAACGATACGAGAAAAGCCACTCCATGATGAGTAACATTCAACTATGCAAAAGACAGTAATAATTGAAAGCGTACATCGACTTTTTAAAGAATTCTGATGATGGCATACGTTGATAGCTGTGACTCCGCATTTGGTTACATGAAAATAAAAGAGCTCCCATATGTAGGTATAATTAATGTATACTCTACTATTTTCTAAGCACACCTAATTTATTATATACGACACCCTCTTATATAAACATAAGCCTTCACTGGTGCACTGGTGTGCTATTTCATTCTAGTGGCTCAAGAAATAGGTTAAGTTTCGAGCTGAAAAAAGATGGACGGTGATAAACAAAAATGGATCATCCGAATGAAGCCATTGATTGCTGTTGTGTTCTTACAGTTTGGACTTGCAGGTATGGATGTTCTATCCAAGGCTGCACTGAACAAGGGAATGAGCAATTATGTTTTCGTCGTTTATCGCCATGCTGTTGCTTTCGTTGTCATAGCACCTTTCGCGGTGATCTTGGACAAGTATATTAATTTCTCTCTTCCCTCTGTGTGTGTGTGTGATTATATGAACTTGTGATATTGAAGTTATGCTACATTCTTTTGACAGGAAAGTAAGGCCAAAGATGACATTTTCAATCTTCATGAAGATAGTGGCGCTCAGCGTACTAGAGTAATTTCCTGCATGGCTAAACACATATTCATTAATATTCTCCTATCAGATTCATGGATAACACTCACTTAACTCTGATAATTATTACTTTCTTATGGTAGGCCAGTTATTGACCAGAATTTATATTTTTTGGGAATGAAGTACACAACTGCTACCTTTGCCGTTACCATGTACAATATCCTTCCTGCCATTACCTTCATGATGGCTTGCATACTCAAGTAATGTTTTTCACTCCCTGCTATAAAAGAATATTTCAGATTTGGTGATAAAGCTAAACAAATATATAGCATTCCAGATTGACTATTGGAGATTATTAAATACGTGCACACAACAATTGTGTTAACTAAACAAATAAAAAATTATCACTATTTGTCTAGTTGTTTGGTTCTTTTCTTGTTTTGGATACATATAGAAAAATATTTAAACTAGCCTAATTAATGCTCAAATATTTAAATCCTGTTATGTCTGTAACTGGATGCATTCGGATCCGCGCAATATTTTTCTGTCAAACTCAAAAACATATTATATATGAAGAAGCAACCTCTTTATTAGTTTGGTGAAGTACTAGTAGTCTAAGCCCGTAAAAAGAGTTTATTATGCCATTTTTAAGCAATATATTTGAAATTTAAGTTTGAAGCAATTTATCTGGTTCTGTTCAGGCTTGAGAAGATAAAAATGAAAAGTATACGAAGTCAAGCAAAGGTGGCTGGGACTTTAGCCACTGTTGCGGGTGCCATGGTCATGACACTGATAAAAGGCCCAGTACTTGAGCTTTTTGGGAAACACGGAAGCAATAGCCACAACCAGAATAGTGGCGGGGCAAATCTGCAACATGCAATAAAGGGATCAGTGATGATCACAATTGGCTGCTTTAGTGCCGCTTGCTTCATGATTCTCCAAGTGAGTTATTATCTATCATTGTTAATAAAACATAAGATCCCAAAGACAAAAAAAAATTCCCTTTTGTTTTTATGGGGTCCCTAATACAGCTTCTTCTCTTTCACAAAAGGCTACTACCCTTGAAACCTACCCTGCTGAGCTCTCTCTTACAGCATGGATATGCCTATTGGGAACAATTGAAGGTGGCATAGTGGCCCTGGTTATGGAAAGGGGTAACCCGTCAGTATGGTCTCTGAATTGGGATACAAAACTGCTGGCTGCTGTCTACAGTGTAAGTTCTTTACGTTTATGGTGAACATAACCTCCACCTCTTGACAAGCCTTTAAAAAAATATACACATCTACCACTAAAAGAGTTTCAAAGGCTCTAAAACCAACACTGGCATCCGAAGCCTAGTCTATGTTTCAAAGGCATATTGAAGAAGATATTATAACAAAAGGAAGAACTGATGAGTATTAGCTTTAAAAGAGAATTTAAATGCCACCAGAAAAGGATTTTCCTGTCCCAAGTTTCAAGTTTATACAAGCTTTAAATAATAACACAGAGCTTTGTAACTAAATTAGCTATGCTGTTCGAAAGGAATACATATAATAACTATTTTCTTTCCACCATAAATTTACAAAAAATTTGCATGCAGGGCATAGTTTGCTCAGGAATGGCTTATTACATCCAAGGAGTAGTGATGAAAGTTAGAGGCCCAGTCTTCGTAACAACTTTTAATCCCCTCTGCATGGTCATCGTGGCTATCATGGGCTACTTCTTTCTGGCTGAGCAAATGTACCTTGGCAGGTAATTGTGAAAATCGAGTCCCAACCAAAACAAATGCCCAGAGAACTCAATCTAAAACAAACTTTTTAAAAATTAACTAAAGGAATCTGATAAATTTTACAGGTTGGTTGGTGCTATTGTCATTATTTTAGGGCTGTATCTTGTGGTGTGGGGTAAAAGCAAAGATTACGACTCACCAAGTCCAACTATTAAAGAAAATATATTGCCGGCTAAGCAAACTGTAGATGAGAGCAACGGCAAAGAGGAGGATTCTAATTACGAGGTCATCACTCTCAATAACTCTGGTGCGGGAAACAAAGATCGAGATGAACAAGTATGAGGAAGCATACTAAATTTAATCTAAATTTCAACTTCAATGCACTGTCCAAACGCCTATTTAACAACAGCAACTACATAGGTTTCTAGTTGTTCGATCCTCTTCAATTATGATGTAATAGTAGAGGTTTTTCATGTAATAGTATGGTATGTCAATAAGACAAGAAAAATACCAACAAAAGAAGAGGGTTCAACTTTGAATATACATTATATTGATACAGAGCACGATAGCAAGTATTAACCCACAACAGCTAGTTGGAGATATATTCCCATCAACTCCCTTATCAGTTAAACTTCAAATGACACCATCGAGATTACAAGTGTATAAAATATAATACAAAATTTCATTTTCCAATTCAGCGTAACAAAAATAGTAAATGGCTCAATAGGCATATATAATACGAAGAAACAGGGTTGGATGAAAAACAATTCTTACCTAATGGGGAACATAGCCCCTAAAAAAACATACAAACATAAGATAGACCACAATCCTTTATCTTTCAAAGAGTACAACTAACTCCATCACATACAATACTGAGAACATGCACCGGAATCTAGACCACGATATCAAAATTAAATGCCCTCCATGAAATTTTTTGACTACTTACTGCCATCGTAAATCCAATTAGGATACATCTGCTTTGTTTCCAGAGTTCCCTTCTATCACCAAGGATGACTTGTCCTCAATTGAGAAAAATATTCAAACACCCAAGTTAATGTTGTTAGTCAGTCAGCAAAGGTGTATGCAAACGATTTACTACTATCACCAAACGAGCATCTTCCAACCTTACGACTCAAACAATGCTCCCTTACGATAATTGCTTCAATTCGACTTTCCCATATATGCGCTGGAGTTCCTGAGTAGCAACTAAAAAGGAATCTGTAAAGGAGGGAGAAAGGGACAATGTGAGAAGGAATAAATTTTTACCTAGACAAAGGATTTTGCATCAATACAAACAATGAAGATATCAAAGTTGATTAAAAAAAACGCAAAATAATTAAAGAAGACAAATTGCATCACCTTTCCAAATGTGGAAGGATTTCTGATTGATAGGTGAACCAGTTATAGTCTGAATCACTTTAAATATCATATTCTGTGGAGTACTCCTGAGCTCTTGTACAATCCCATATACAGTCTTCCCATTCTCAAAGTAAATGTGATTATTGGGGTGTTTTGTCTTGCAACCAGCATGTCGTTCAAATTCATATGCATTAATTAGCTGGAGAAACTTAACATCAGTCAGAGACAGCAATTTGGCTCAAAAAGAATTCTACATCCATGATCAGGATTTAACTGACTTACCTTCGAAAAATTACATGACTGGCAGCTGCATAAATACCCAGAACCTTTTATGACACCTTGAAGTTCCTTCTAGCAAGCATAAGAACAACCAGACATGTGATCAAAGTTAAGCTACTGTGAAAGATTAATTCATGAATACTAAAATTTACCTCTCGCGACCAGGTCTTATACTTTACAGGGACTCCATCTAGCATACCGGTGGACAGCAAACTTCTGACATTTGAAGGGAAGTTGTTTGAAGGAGCCTTCTTAGACCTTTTTATCTCCTCTTTTATCTTGGAAATGTTTTCAGTTCCAGATGCAGACATCAGGGCTGCACTTATGAGTGAATTAGAATTCGATTTACCCAACTGTTTCTCATTCAGAGCTTCTGAGTTATGTGAAGCTGCTAGACCCATCAATAGTTCATTGCTGGAAAAGAATCTTCCAGAGGGAGATGTATCATCATCATCACAGCCACCAAAGGATATCATAGTGATCTCTTCTTTTTTAGAAGATTGAACAACTAATGGCATGTTATTCTGCCCCTTGTGGCAGTAGGTTTGACCCACTGATATTGTACCATCTTCCCCCTTATTGAATACGTGATCTCTTGACATAGAATTGCCATCTGCTTTGTTATAAGTTTGAGCAATAGATATCACATTACTATCCACCTTGCTAAATCGTTTATCCATTAATATTGTATCACAAATCTCTCTGTAGCTCTGATCAATAGATAAGTTGTTATCTTCCTTGTTATAAAATTGACCCATTGAAATAAGATTATTATCTGTCCCACCATAAGCATTGTCCAGGAATATTATACTGTTGTCCCCTTTGTTGTAGGGAGTTGTTGAGGAATTATCACCACCCTTGTGTGCTTGAGGGTTTGACCGAGAGTTGTTAACTACCCTCTCATAGGGATGATTTGTAGGAACAGACATGACATTCTCAGATTCCTTCACCATACTAACTTCAACATTCCTAGTTCCACCATAATTAAAACCTGAACGAATATCTTCTAATGTAGTGGATATGGATAAACCAAACGAAGAATCACTCCCAAAGGGTTCCATGTTGTTCTTTCTTTCCACACTCAACATATCTACCCTAACAGAGGAAATGTTTCTGTTTTCAGAATTCGTAGTCCTTGTGGGAGCATCTGGGTCAAATATTTGTTCAGTGAACGATTGAAAACATGAAGGATTTTCCCATGAAGAAGTATTGCAGCTGGGCATTCCTGTTAAGAAACTGTTGTTTGAAACCTCTACTGCCTGTTTCTTATTAGGAAACAGATCCACTTCAGGGCTATCCATGAACCACAGATGAGGACGCTTGGACTCAACTCTAGAAGAATTTTCATATGTCATCATGTCACCATCATTCATAACCCCAGGATTCTTTGCTAGCCAAAATGCCTGATTCTGGGAAGACTGTCACAGCAAATTCCTCAGAAAGATGCCCTTAAAAAAGAATTTTAAAGAGAAAAATGCTAATTCTATATCTGTGCTTGAGATAGAATAAACTATGATTAGCATGGATCATACCACCCTTCATGCAAGTAAAAGATAAAATTAACTCAATTTACTTGTTGCACAACTTAAACATGTTGATAAATTTCTTAACCATCATACACATTTTCCTTAGATGTCTACCCTTGCCCTCATGCTTTGCAAGGACCAAGACAAAAGTTACTATTCTAATGGTAAATCCTTCTAACATTTACCTCCAAGACAAAGTTCTGGTTGTCGTTAAAAAATGGACCAAAAACATGCAATAAAAAAGTGAAATAGCTCATTATTTTCCTTATGCTTTTCCCATTCAAGTTTATCGCATTTAAAAGGCCTTGATCCACTCAAAATTCAAACATGAGAAGTTTCACCATAAAAAATAAAGATAATTCCCAACAAAATGTAACTCAAAAACCCAAGTTCCAAATAATGGAGAAATGACACGTACCATTCCTTCTTCTTTTTTCACTGCAAATTCCTCGTTAAAAAGCGTATTGGCCTTTCTACAACCCAAAAAAAAAAAAAAAAGTTCATATCACAAACAACGAATCTTCTTACGAAGTTCAGAAGAAGCAATTGCATGCAAAACTTGCCAATGTGCATACAAAAATCAACTTGGAAGTTGAAAGTAAATCTAAAGCTTTAAACGAAAATGTAATATTAATAATTCGTAGAGGCAACATATTTCCAGTGATACTAGGCAAATGCATGTTTAGATAATGAGGGAGAATAAAACAACTATAACGTTAGGATATGCATTGCTTTTGATTCATATCCTATTTACACTGAAATAGAAATGTAAAAACCCTAATCTTAGGACACCGAGGGAAGGAAACCAGGTATCTGAAGTACACATACCCTCACCACCGGGGATAATTAGTGACAACAGAGACTCGATGAAATTTCCGGCGACGATTGACCTGTGAAAACTCCGGTGATTGTACGGAACAAAGCCGGGGAGAGATCTTAGAAACAGGGTAGGTGAAAATTTTGAGGAATTTGTTGAGGAAGGTGGTGCACCGCATGATCGCATGATCAAGTTAAATAATATATTTGAATGAGTGGGGCCGCCCAGGTTCACCATGTGCTGGAGCACCATGTTAGCAGAGTTTAACTTACACACCAAAGAAACACCATCTTAGCAGTCAGCAGAGTTTAATTCAAAGTGTTACATGCTTATTCCGTTTAAACAAATTCGGGTTCAATTTTGTGTGAAGTTGAAATATCCTTATTTGGCCATCTCAGTTGACGTCAAAGGGAATATTGAGAATGTGGAGATCGGAGCACGTTTTTTATCCTCCCTAGTATTATCTTGAGTTTAAAGTCTTAATCAACCGCTTTTTTCCAATATTATTTGTAAGAGAGTTTAAAATCTTAATCTTTTAATTAATTTCAAGATTCGTCTTGAATTGAATTAATTTTAAAGTGATTAATCGATTGAAATATTTTCAAAAAAAAATATATCCTTATTTGGAGAGTTACACCACTATAATACGAAGAAAAAAATGTTTATCATTTTAGATGACATAAAGTTATGTCATTTCAAGAGAGATATAGACACAAAATAATTTTTTTATTTAAAATTTAAATTAAAAATAAAATCATCCACTTTCTCTTCCATGATTTTCATTTTTTTGTGTTTATCTCTATCCTAAAATGACATAACTTATGTCATTTAAAATGACAAATATTAAACCCTAATATGAATGTTATCACTCTAACAAGATTACCTCCCATGACAATATATGAGTAGCTTTTTTTATGGATAATATAAATAACTTATTTACATTGAGCTCAAAACGATATAGTTTTGAGAAAGAAATCAAAGTATTTTTATAATTATAATTTATTTCAGGATTATAATAGTCTTTTTCATTATAATTTTATAATTTTTCAACCCAAAACAAAAACAACATCATCATAGGAACGAACGTAGATAATTTATCTACATTCACTTTAAAAAAGCCAATATATATAATTTAAAAATAAAAAAATTTAAAATCCTATTTGAATACTGTTTTTAAAAATAATTTTTTAATTTTTCAGAAAAAAAAAATTTGATAAAATTTTTTTTGTAAAAAAAATTAAAATTATTATTTATTTTTAAAAAAATCAATTTGAGCTATTTTTATTTTATGTTTTAATTTTTAACTTTCAAAATTAAAAAATATTTATTTTTGTAACTATTATACTAAACAATCTTAAGTAAAAAAAAACAGAACACACCATTCACCACGGTTTCTATATTACTCCATTCGAGATGCGGTGTATCACACTTGGCATATTACCAAAGGTAAATTAGGGCTGCTAATGCAAAAGACAGAAGGCCTCCCATGTTACTTTACACAAGTTAGAACTTGTGTTATTTAACTTATCAAATGCGTGTGTATAAAAAAATATATTTTACATGAATGCAAGTGGGATAATGTATAAAAAAATAGCTAACTCGAAAGGTACCTCAGTTGACAACTGAGCTCTCAAGAGTTTGCTTGAGTCAGAGTTCTGCCTCAAGTAAATTCTTAGAAAAATTTTGAGAGTCTGTGCCTCCCTCCTCGAATGAGAAGATTAGTCTCATTCTTCCTCTGGTAGCGAAGCTCAATGCATTCGTTGTTTCAACGAGGGGCTAGTCCACAGAGCCGTATCCCGAAGGCAAGGTGACCGGGAGAGGTTCAATGAAGGGCTAGCCCACAGGGCCGTATCCCAAAGGCAAAGTGTGACCGGAGGAAGTTGAATGAAGATACCTCTAAATTATACAAAAAAAAAAAATATATATATCTAGAATATTATTGGTATAATTTACAATCATTCTTATCATTGCATTTTAAAATTTACAAATACTATCAATCAGCATTTTTCTTTCCCTCAAAATTCGCCGTGTCTTGGGAGAATATTGACAGCTCTCCTAGTTACCAGAGAAGTTGAGGTGTTTAACATGGTGAGATTCTGTCACCCTAAAATTCCAATAAGAATCTCTTACCTTAACCCCAAAAAATTAAAAAAAGAAAAGAACTCTATAGTACAAGAATAATATACTATGAACTATGAAGTATTCAAAAAATAAGGACACCGAAGTACTTTTCGGTCTCTTCACCCCACCCCTGTAGGTGCATCACGATTAGCCATCCAATCCCACACACCATAGTACCGCGAGCTGCGGCTACTTGGTGGTCGTGTCAATTTTGGAATGTGTCCTCTGCTATGAACTCAGAACCTGGGTGCGGTGTCTAAGCAACTTTGTGCCCTCGTTAGTAACAAGAGCTGCTCTTCTACTTGTACTTTAGCAGCGCAAGTCGATGACAAAGCAGCATTTGTCAATGGCTTTAAGGGGCATGATGACCTGGGGATAGTGACATTTGAGGGAATGAGATTCTTGCTTGTCAAGTCCACTTTAACCGAGAATAGTGAATACACAGGCCTGTGGTCTGAGAATTTGGACTCTCCTCGAACATACCAAATCTGACTTAGTCCTTCCCCTTTCCACAGAATTCGGTCGCACCTATTTTTAACATCCCGCATCAGTTACAAACATTCAGTATAAGAAAAACATCATTAGTAGATCGATAATCATGTAATAATCCTAATCTTTATTCTCATCTGGCCATGCAATTACAAAATATATATATATAAAAAAAAAAAAAAAAAAAAACTAAAGGACATAGTGCATATAATAAACAATCATCTAATTAACGTTTCAAACGGCATGTGGATGACAAAACGTACACTTTAGATTAACAAGGAATTCTCGAATCTTACCAAGCAGGAGTCCGTCGTTTCTCCTTGGATTTGGAGGTTTGGGCAACATAGTTGTCAGAATTGGTCAAGTATTTGTAAGTAGGAGCAAAGTATATGCTCCCTTCGTTCCAACCTTGAAACACTCGACCAGCTCTCTGCTCTATCCTTAGCTGCCATGTCCAATCAATACAACATTGTGAGATACACAGGCCATAAAGAACATGACGTAAGAAACAGACACATTCCAAAAATAAAAATAAAAAATTATATATCATTGTGAACATAATTTACCTGATCCATCTCTAGTAGTGCCTGCCAATTATTCTTCTTTAGTAGCTCATGCGTATCATCGTAACCAGCAGCAAGCCGATAATTCAAATCCCCGAGCCAAATAATATTACTGTAGATATACCAAAAAAATTCAATCAACGATCAGAAACAAATGCCAAGGAGAAAGCAGAACGTGAATAGTAATAGATCCTTCGATTTATTCGTGAATTTAAACAAAGGACTTACTCGTGTTCCAATATGCTTTCAGGAGAGAGTGTATGACCAAGAGATTTATTATATGTGTGAGAAAATTTAGTTTTCTTCAAGATTTCCGTGACGTCAAAGTTTCTTCGCACCTCGTCACCATATTTCTCTCCAGAGGCCAAGTGGGTGCAAACAAAGCAGAACGTGGTGCTATACAATGTCATGCTAATTGATATTGAACCCTGTTTCAACAAGCACCAAAAAAAAAAAAAACACAAAAATTTAAGCAATCATACCACTGTAGCTAGTTCAAAGTCTTGCCCTTGTCTAGTGTCTACAACTCAAACGTCACATTCCACAATTTAATTTAACTTCAAAAAAATTTAAATTTTTTATTTCTCTCAAAATTAATTCTAATCGTAATGATGGTGATTTGCACACGAACCTTATTTCCAAGGTAGCCCATGATGCCTCTGCCAACGCAGGATACCTTTAAATTGCTAACTTGGTTGTAAAGATCCGCTCGTACCCACACAGACAAAAAGATACCGACCATTTGTTTGCTTGCTGCTACGCAATAGCTTCGCTGATCGCTTGTTAATTCTGAGAAACTGCTATTATTGGCGGTGTTGTCGTTATCATAATTTGAACTTTCATGGTCGCACTTGTTGGCGTTCAAGGCTTCACGAATAAGGGTCAGCCACTTCGCTGCTGGGCCACTGTCCTCGGGCCCAAGCACGTTCCCTGCATTTAGCGGTACAATTTCTTGGAACCTAACAAGGTGGCAATTCAATACATGAAAAATTAGACTTTTACTGTTACATCTCCAAAAGAAAGTCTGAAAAATAATTATTTTATTAAATAGAAATTATTTTCAGATTGCAGTAATCCACTGGAGAGATAGGGGTAAATTGCTAATCCATGTTGCACTAATGCATGATACGACTATACAGAGTATATATATCCCTTAAGTATGAGACTATCGTATGATATTAATACCAATATCTATAGATTCCATAAATATACACATACGTGAACAATACGGAAGGGAAAAAGGAAAGAGTAAAAATTGCACTTCGAAGTCCTCTGACATATGGGCTCTTGGTTCAGTCAGTCATTGCTATAAGAGCAAAAGACTTTTGAGTCACCATTAGCCAATAATAAAATAGTTTTAAGGTTGTGAAAACTAGCCGTGTAATTATGAGTTTTAGTGTGTACTCGTTGAATATTTAAAGCGGTTTATAATAAATAAAAGAAAAATAATTATCTCATGCAACGTAGACAAAATAGTGAGATTCACTATTTTATTTTATTTTTTTTGAAAAAATAGTGGACCCCACAATTTTATCTCTGTTGTATGAAATAATTATCTCATGCAACATGAGATTAATGGATCCCTAAATAAAAGTAAACAAAAACACCAGGATTACTACAAGATTAACGACAAAAAAAAGGGTAGGTAATAAAAATACCCAATAACGTAGACGTCGGCTGGCGAAGGAGACGTCAGCCAATTCCTCAAGCTCAAGCATTCGTTGGGTGACTTCCCCCCGACATTCCACGTCCCCACGAACATCCTACACAAGAAATATTCATTACATCACACCCACAATCATTTTCTCTAAAGTCAAGAAGAAATATTTCAGAAAAATAAGTACATGGGTATGAATGTATGATGATGGAAGCATTTACCTAAGTTTGAGAGCATCAGTGAAAGGAGTTGTTTTCTTCCCAAGCATTCCATTTGTAGAATCCATCAACCACCCCTCTTTGAAAATAAAGCCAAAAATCAATTATTTCAGCAACCATAAGGAAAAAGATAATCCGGTAAATATTAAAATAATAATAATAATAATAATAATAATAATAAAATGCTATTAAACCTAAGCTAAGCTGTTTAGGCTTGCACTTGCAGTCAGTTGTTGTGAAACTGCAAGTTCGGAGCCCAAAATCATGCCTCCCGGAAAATTAATCGTCCACGTGGCAGGTTCATTGGAAAAGAACCAGATGGGATGGGACCCAACCCAGGAGCCTCGTGGCGATTTTCCGGTTCGGTCTAGTCATATTGAACAAGCCGTTCATCTGATCTGACGGTCTACAAGACAGTGCCGCAAATTACCCGATAAATCATCCCCAACGACGACGTAACGATCTTGGTCCGAACAACTCTTTCTCCTGTCCATCGCGGTTCCTGAGTCCCACATAGACAACAAATTCCCAATGTCAACCCCCACCCAAAAACGTGAAAAACGAAACTCAAATCGAAAACTAAGCACAATCATAGAAGAGTCGAAATTCACCTGTTACAGAATAATCTGATTGAAACTTATCAGCACTGTTATTTATATTAAGCCACTTCCTCACGGGTAATTTCGGCCACGAAGACTGCTACTCGAAAATAAAAAAATAAATTAAAATAAATGAATAATTTCAGGATCAGCGAGATGATGTGAAAAAAGAGAGTGTTATTGGCACAGTAAGACAAGTTGGTGCATACCTTGGATATCTTCTTCGACTCTGTTCTCATTGCTCCTCCACCTTCCGATCACTTAAAACTGAAGGCAAATCGGATAGCAAAGGAATCAGAAAATTTGATTTGGGAAACGCAGGTGGCTATGGTTTAATAACAAGCTGGGGATTATCCAAATCCACGAGATTTTTATTTTTTTTATTTTTATAATTCAATTTGAGAAATTTTATATTCATTGGATGAAGTCTTATATGGAAAACAATAAAATTCAATTAAATGGGTCTAGATCTTTATTTTCCTTGTACGAGAAAACTATGTTAATGTTTAAAATCTTAAACTAGTGTCTGAGAGGTTTTCAACGGCAATATAAAAAAACCTAGTTGCAGGGGGGAACAGAGACAGCTTCTGATTCCGAAACTTAAGCATATAATATTCAAGAGAAAGAGAGATAGAAAAAAGAAAAAAAGAAAAAAAAAGGCCAGGTTCATCGTTTTCCTTCTAAGAACCCAAAGTTTTGCGCTTTACAGATAAGTAAACAGTGCAGGGATGAATGATTAAAGAAACAAAAAAAAAAGTTTGGGTTTCTTTACATTTTCTTCATTCTCAGACTCTGTATAATCATCTTAAAGCAAAGAATGAGATCTCAATCAACATCCATCGAAAAGTTGCACCTTTTCAGACTTTCCTCTTGCCAGAAAGAAAGACTCACCAAAATAAATTTGGCACACAAACTGAGTAACTGAAATCCAAACACAAAAAGAAACTCCGCATACAAAGCTAATCAATCTAACTGGACCCAGATGCAAAGATTGGTTCGCTGTCATGTAGAAGGTGGTGAAAATGAAACAATAACATTAAAAAAAAAATAGATATACATTAATCCCAAGGTCTTTTGATAACTCAGAACAAAGACAAGCTGACTTACAAACAGGGCAATAGTTGTAGTATAGAAGGAAACTCAAATAGAACGTTATTGGAACGTGGGTCAACGGCATTGCTAAATAGAGAATGACGCGTGACGGTTTATGGAAGGAATTAGTAGTCATGCTAAAAGGAAATGGCAAAGTAAACAGATCAAGCAGGGGAAAAAGAACTTACAAGAATCGACCAAGAATGGGGTTATGAGGTTTCAGTTTTACACAGAGAATGAACAGGGTGGTGATGAATAGACAAGACTTTTCTGATCGCAGCTTCTATGACCCTTTCTTTTTCGTTTATGGTGTAATGGAAGATGGGAGCACATGAGAGAGAATAATGATGTATCTGCGGTGTCCTATAGTTTTTGCTTGTTTTCCTTTTTTTGGTTTGGTGAAGTTGTGAAAGAACGCAGAGAAGGGGTTTGGATTGTTACTTGGGAAATCAAAAAAGTGTTATGCGGCTATCAAATTTATATGTGTCTTGACTCTTGAGATTGGAAACTGGGACAAGAGGAACGGAGCTAAAAATAAGTGGAGATTTAAGTCTCAGAAGTTGAAATCCCTTATTTTTCTTTTTTCTTTTAAAAAATAATTTATTATTTGATTTCTTGTGGCGGGTGTTGTGATCTTTTTGCATTGTGAAACCATAGGATAAATAAATTGCAAGAGTTACGATATTCTCGGTACTAATTTTTTTTACTTCTATTCCGTTACCATTTTAATTATCAATGGATTAGAGAAAAAGTTGAATGAAGAGAGAGAAAAGAAAAACAATTTTTGAATCCAATGATGATTTTAAAGTGATAATAAAATGGTAGTAGAAAAAATTAGTAGTAAGAATATCCTACCTCAAATTACAAATGTATCTGTACACTTTTGTGCAAGGATGGTCTTTTTTTAAAACAAAATATATTTTTCTAAAAAAAAATTTACTTGGATGTTTGTCTTTTAAAAAAATAGAAGTTATAAAAAAAAAGAAAAATTTATTTTTTTGGAAGTTAAAAATTTTAACTTCTAAAAAAAAAAGTTAAAAGTTAACTATTTTTTTCG
Organism: Gastrolobium bilobum; assembly: GCF_033153095.1. Taxonomy (NCBI): domain Eukaryota; kingdom Viridiplantae; phylum Streptophyta; class Magnoliopsida; order Fabales; family Fabaceae; genus Gastrolobium; species Gastrolobium bilobum. The sequence continues at coordinate 117,626 of NW_026899159.1, read as the reverse complement.
AAAATCAAATATTTTTTAAAAATTTAAATAACTTTAACTTTGTAATAAATATTTCTAAATGGAAAAATGTTTCTGCAATTAATGCAGATAAGTTATCTGCATTTATTCCCAAAATGATGTCGTTTTGGGATTGAAATCTTAAAAAATTATAAATATAAATACTATTATAACCCTGAAATAAATTAAAATTACAAAAATACTATAATTTCTGTCCCAAAACGACGTCGTATTGAACTTACAGCAAATAATTATCTGCAGTAACTGCAGAAAAAGCGAACCCATAGACAAAACATAAATAAGAATTTTTTTGGAATCCCATCAAAATGGACCTAATTATTTGCTACCGTACCAATTCCAACCGCAGGGAAAATCCCATAGCTATTATTAAATGGATTCTATCATATGTGAGATAATCTCCGTGCATTAATTAGTTTATATATAATTAAGATAAATTACTTTTACATGACCTCATATTAAATGAGAAAGTTTATTCAGATATTTGACTAAACAAAAGTTTTTAGAAAAAATATATTAATTTAATTTATTTTTAAAAAATATTTTAAACTAATGTAATGAATCTCACACGTTGATCCTGCGGAACATATTTTGCGGAGTAATAATGTGGGACTTAGTGTTGATGTGTAAGACTTAGAGCTAGTACGAAAGTTTCGTATGAAACTTTATGGGACTTTTTAAGCCTTGCATTATTAAAAATAATATTATTAAATTTGGATTGATCGACTCAGTCGAGATATTAGGATAGTGGGCCACTGGTTCAATCAATGGGTCATTGATTCCACCACATGAATCGGATATATATATATATATATATATATATATATATATATATATATATATAATGTTTCTTAAGCTGCTTGAGATAATTTTATCTCCAACTATCAACTAATAATCGTACAAAGATTGATCAATGGTGATAAAGAAAGAGAGAGAAAAAGAGAATCATAACCATTCAAAGATTAATTAATCAATTAATATAAGGAAATAAATAAATAAAACTACGTAGTTTTGGGGTGGCCGGAGATAAATTTATATCAAGCTGCATGAGAAATATTTTTCCCATATATTTATGGGTTATGTTTATCTCATTTTACATGAGATAAACATAAAATGAGATAAACATCTCTCCTACACACACAAAAAGGGTTGGGTCCCACCACTTTTTTTTTCTCTCTCCTCTTACATGTGGGTCCCACTTATACTTTTATTTCTACAACATGAGGTAATTCTTTTCCTACAACATAAGAAAAATATATCCCTATATTTATATATATATTTATATTTTATACTGAATTATATCATAAATATTTTAAATGATGCAAGTGAACCAAGAACCAAATGTAGCTTAGTGATAAATACTATAATTTATATCTTCACAAGAAGGGTTTGATCCCACTAGATGCAATTTTGAAATAATTCCATTAAATGATATGATATATATATATATTTATATGTTAAATGGTGCATATTAGCTAACAAACAAACTCAGCCCAGTGGTAAGTTGTTGTTGGGCATCCTCACAGACTCGAGTTTGAATCTCAACTGTTGCAACATTGGAAATATTTTTAAGGAGAATTTTTTTTTATTCAAAAATCACAATTTCCAAAATATGGTGAAAAAGTGAGTTTCTTGGTAATGTTACCAAAAAGTTTTTGGTAGACCAAAATATTCATGAGAATGTTAGGTTAATTTTCTTGATGCTATGTATAGTTGATTGTAAAATATTGCTGGAATTGTTAATTAAGGTTAATTATGTCCCAAAAAATTATCAAATATTATCTTCACATGAGATTCTCAAAATACCATCAATTTAGTGGTATCTTAAGATAGAATTTTTCTTCACGAACATAAATCCCGGGAATCCGACTTTTACCGGAAATTTTTTACATCCTCATATCAATGTGGGTAAATCGAATATTCAATCTCGCTTTTTTATGATTTTAAAATTTTTTCTTCAATCAAACACCTCCTAAGGGGTATAATTTCTCATTGTGTAAATACTTAAAGAGGCAATGATATGAATCAAAATTCAATGGAGTTACCGTGACTTTCTTATGTATGGCTGAGAGAGGGAGAAGGTATAAGGGCTAGTTACCTCTATATTTATGCAATGCAATAATTTATGAATGCAATATGAGGTGGAGACGAGGAATATCTATCGGTGAGAGAAATATTTCCTAATAATATGAGAAAGTAGTCTAATCATATTGCCTATTATCTCACCCTTAGTGTGAGAAATTGCTCCATCATCACATTTAATAGGTGAATTGTATAGAGAGTGAGGATCCTTTAAGGTGAGATTCATATGTTTATGTGGTTCTATTTTTTCATGTTATTGAAGACAACTATCTCCTATTATAAACAAATGATATATGGAGCTCACCACCCATTAAAAAAAATGGTGGCACAATTTTATATGTGAGAAGAGCATGAAATAACTTTCTCATATAACATGAGAGAATGATTTCTTTATGTTTATTATAGGAAAACAGGGGAGAAACCCCTTAATGAACCTTTTGTAGGTCGACCCATATATATTGGGATGTGAAGATTGATCCACACACACAGGGTTCCCGACTTCTCATGTTGTTGCAAAAAATTTTCTATTATGCAACCAATTACAATTATGTACTAAGGATAGTATATAGTTATAATATTAAAATTGTTTTTTTTTCTCTCCGCTATGTTGGCCGATAATTTTTTAAAAAAGTATCTTTTAAAATTATAACTATGTACTACTCCTAGTACATAGTTATAATTGGTTACTGTAAAAAAATTTCCCTTGCAGCAACATGAGAAATAATTTTGCCATATATATTCTACAAAATTAAACATTTTCCATATATAACAATCACTAGATGAGGTTATCAAAATCACTAAGATTGTATGTGTGTTTTTATTTTGACTCTCCCAAGAAATAGACTCTTCGACCAAAGTGGGGCTTTTACTCTTTTAATTTCCTTATCATATATTTGATTCCCGATGTTTACCAATGGGGGTCTATTAGTGTCGCAGGGTTATCCCAATGCCACTGAGTGTCACGAACCCCCTCTGACACTCACATAACTTTTTTTTTAGGTGAGTGTTGCGACCCCCCCTCAGGCAATCACACCCCGTTACCGAAGGCTGTCCCGTCACCATAAACTTTTGGAGGGCCATAATTTTTGAGTCGGATATCCAAATCAGATGATTTTTTTATTTCACATAACTTTTTGTGATCTATGCAATGACAACTCATTTAGTATATTTTATATCTCACAAACATAGTTTGAATTTGTAACAACGATACGACAAACACAAACATATTTTAGACTTGTATTTGATGTATTTTGATATATATATATATATATATATATAGGGAAGGGATCTTTTGACTCTAGAGTAAGACTTACAACTCTTACTCCTCATCTCAACCATTGATTTCCGTCCATCTAACGGTTATTATTTATTTAAAATTAATAATTAATTAATTGGTATAGATAATCGTTAGATGGACGGAAATCAATGGTTGAGATGGAGAGTAAGAGTTATAAGTCTTACTCTAGAGTCAAAACATCCCTCCCCATATATATATATATATATATATATATATATATATATATATATATATATATATTAATTAGCTTCCTCGATTTCCAAACAGTTTTGTTGTGGTTTTGATTAATTGAATTTCTGTCTGTTAGAGTTGTAGTAGATTATAATTATTTCAAAATTTATTTTTGTGAAGAAAAGAAAACGAAGAAAAAGTAGGAGCAAAAATGGAGAACTCTAGCAATAGGGAAAGAAGCAACATAACAGAGATAGACGATAACATGTTGTCCATGCTTGATGTCTCTGAAGCTATCGTCTATCCCTGTTCGGTTCCTTCTTTCCCTATTGCTAGGGTTCTCCATGCTCGGATAATAACATATGATGTTTACCAAATTTTGGCGGGAAGAGGTAGAGAAATCCTTGATTTGTTTAGCTTCCCCGATTTTCAAATCAGTTTTGTGCAAGATAATAGTTAAAAGTTGTCCAGCATGTTATTGTTTATCCTGCTCTATGGGTTCTCTATTTTTGCTCCAACTTTTTCTTAGTAGTTTTTTTCTTGTGACTGTAGTACCATTACTACAAATTCAAACAATGTCAATGAGAGATAAAATATGTTAAATAATGATATCAAAAAAAAAAAAATGTTAAATAGATATTATTGCGTAGATCTCGAAAAGTTAAGTGAAATAAAAAAAATATTTGATTTGAATATTCGAATAAAAAATTATAACCTTCTAAAATTTTACGGTAACGGAACTATATACAGTAATGAAATTATGCCTCTTGGCACAATCATGTGTGCGTTGGAGGAGGTTACGACACTCAACTAAAAACAAAAAAAGTTACGTGAGTGCTAGAAAGGGGTCACAACGCTCAGAGATTTCCCCACGACACTAAAAGATCTCCATTAATAAATAACAGAAATGAAATATCAAATAAAAAAATTAATGGGACAAAAACTCTTATTTGGTCAAAAAGCACAAGAAATACGCCTAACGAAGAATTATATGTCATTTAATATGATAAAATGGAATGCTGTTTTAATATGTCGGTAAAGAAAATCTGAATAAAGTGCCACAGTTACAAAAATGCGTAACCTACTGTAAAAAACTCGTTCATTGCTTATTTGCTATGTTTATAATGGAAATGAATTAACTTAGATCATGAAATAGGATTTCAGTCACTTATAAACAGAAGTCTTTTTTATTTTTATTTTTATTTTAAGGTCCCCAACTTCTCATGTGCTAATAGAAGGAACTTTTCCTATAATCAGTTAATACTGTGTATTATTGAAAATACATAATTATAATATTAAAATTGATTTTTTTCTCTCTGTCATATTAGTCCATAATATCTAAGGAATAGAAAAAAAATAGCTTTAAATTTATAAATATATATTACCTATAATATATAATGTTAATTTTAAAACTTTTCCTGCATTTAAATCATAAATCTGAAGGTATTCTTTGCATCAGGGGGACGGCTACCTAAAATTGAGAGTATGGTCAATTTAATTAACATCATACTTCAGAATAAACGGAGTAGAGGAATAGTACTTTTTTTTTTTTGATAGCCAGAGGAATACTACTTAATGTGGACAAATGGCCCTCTTTTTGACTTTAAGGTGACTGAAAATTAGTGTTCGAGAAGAGATTAATTTTAGGAAAAAATTAATTTAAGTTTATCAGTTTTTATTTTGTTTATTTTCAAATTTGAATTGAATCTGATCAAATTTAATTAAAATTAGTTTCGTGTGATTTGCTGGTGACATCTTAATTAAACATAGTGAAAAAATAAAGTGTACCAATATCATAAATGTACATTACACAATACTTATACTTAAAATCATTTATAATCACGCAGAACCAGAATATTTCATATGGTATTGCACAGAAACTTTAATCACATAAATACTGAACAGTTTTTAAGGGGAGGCAAATTTTACCTAATTATGGCACTTGCTGAAACAACTACACATAATAATTAAAGGAAAAAATATATTTTGGCATTACAGTAATTCATCTAGCATTAATCATAAATGATGAGTTAAATAAGTAAAATTAAATTGATTTTTTTCCCTTTCAATTTTAACAATTGATGTACTGAATCTTTAATATTATGGAATATTGAAACTTTAATGCAATTAGTTTTTTTTTTTTTAACAATCGGAAGTTCTCAAATTTATATCTTTATCATTTCCTAAAGCAGTAATTTACTTTTCACTGTGTCAATTTATTTTTCCCTTGTTTTTTCATGAGCACAAAGATGCAAGTGTGTACATATATTAAGAGAGAGAAATAAGTAAAAGAGAGAAAATAAAGTTCTGAAAAAGTATATAAAGAATTAATTATTGGAGAAATATTTGTTTACAAATTTTTTTTATAAGCTAGTAAATTACCCGTGCGATGCCCAAGAAAAAAAGAACAAAATCGTTGCCGCCGTCGTTGGTTAATCATCGCACCGGTAAGTCTAACACTTTCATCTTGCTATCAAGCTCAGAATGATATTATGGTAGAGTTATAAACATAAAGGAACAAAAAAAAAAAAGCAAACCTGTTATTTTAGAACTATCTGAAATAAAAAAAAAAATTGTCTTACAGTTTTTGAACATTAAAAGGTTACAACATTCACACAGAACTTTGTAAATATCAACCACAAACAAAATTTTGCAATTCAGAGGCATTGATTATTATTCAAATCAAATATAGTTATTTACTCAATAATTCAGTCTTCAAATATAACTACCAATGAACCTTCTACTTTGCATTATTTTTCAATATGATCTCGTCTTACTGATTCAACCAGACACAAAATTTGTTACAAAATAAAATCAATTAATATACATGAAGAAAAAAATTAAATATTGTGCTGATTGCTTATTTTGTTTAGATGAACTTTTATTTATCACAATATGATTGCTCATTTTATTTAAATATTTGTTTCTGAAATATTTATAGCAATACATCTAATTATCTTAACCACACAAAAATAGGTTTGTTAGACAGTAGATATAAGCGGGGAAAATGTGTTTGCGGGCAAGGTAGGCCGGCCCTCCGGGCCGAGCCCATTTTGCCACTTCTAATTATCAACGTTTTATATCATTATATAAAAGAATAAGGATGAAATTCTAATTTAATTATAAAAATATGTTGGTGGGCCGACCCTCTGGGCCGAGCCCAGTTTTTCACCTCTAACTATTAGCATTTAATATGTTTTTATATTTATCCATACAAAAAGGCTCTTATAGTTGCGTCTAGGTTTTTATATTTTATCTCAGAGATGAACTTTCATTTACTACAATTAGATTTACAAAATAATAATAAATAATTATTTTTTTTTGCAATGATTTGCGTCGTTAGTATTTGGAATTTTATAAATTTGTATTTACAAAAATTGAAATCTGAATTAGGAATTTAATTATAAAAGAAGAATAGTGGATTTTAAATTAAGGGTTCGCTTTTTCTGCAGTTACTGCAGATAATTATCTGCAGTAAGTCCAATACGACGTCGTTTTGGGGCAGAAATCATGGTATTTTTGTGATTTTGATTTATTTCAGGGTTATAATAGTCTTTATATTTATAATTTTTTAAGATTTCAATCCCAAAACGACGTCGTTTTGGGAATAAATGCAGATAACTTATCTGCATTAACTGCAGAAATATTTTTCCCTTAAATTAATTATAAAAACATGTTGGCGGACTGGGCGGGCAGGCCCTCTGGGCCAAGCCCAGTTTGCAACCTTTAACTATCAGCATTTTATGTAAATAATTAATTTTTTGCAATAATTTGTGTCATTAGTATTTTGAATTTTACAAATTTAGATTTACAAAAATTAAAATTAGATTTAAGAATTTTATTATAAAAGAAGAAGGATGAAATTGTAATTTAATTATAAAAATGTGTTGGTAGACCGGCCCTCCGGGCCGAGCCCAGTGTGCCACCTCTAACTATCAGCATGCAATTGTTTTTTATATTTATCCACAAAAAAAGGTTCTTATAGTCACAGTTAAGTTTTTATATTTTATCTCAGATATGGACTTTCTTATAATGACTTTCATTTATTATCATTTTTTAATTTTTTTTAATCTATAATTTATTATATTAAATTGAATTTTATTATATATTTATTTTTTCACTACAGAAACATTAATGCGAATTTTTTTTCCCACTTATCAAGTTAAAAATTCAAATTTAAAAAGTTTGAATTTTGAAATATTAAATATTTTCCCACCCAATAGACATAATAACAAATATTATTAACAGATTTAACAATTTTTCATACTTAAAGTAGTGGGAAACATGCATAGAAGGTTGTGTATATTCTCCATGAAATGATGGATTTTTCATTTTCGAGTAACATTGGCAATGCACCTTCCACCTTCCAATAGAATAATTAAAAACCTAACAATTCCAATATAGAAATGATAGTAGTACATTAATTTGATGTCTGTCACTAACACTTTAATTTTGAGATTTAATTTACTTAAAACTTAATTTTTAGTTATTTATTTATTTCCAAAATTAGCAAGCAAGTGAGAACACTCAGTAGGTAGAAGAATAAGCGTCTGAATGATTTGAAGGTTATAAGAAAATATCAAATGATGAGTTTTCCATTTTCAAGTAACATTAGTAAAGAACCTTATATATTCCAATACAACAATTAAAAACCTTACAAGTTCCAATGTAAAAATGATAGTGTATTGTTTACCAAAAAAAAAAATGATAGTGTATTAATTAGATGTCTCCCACTAACTTCTTAATTTCAATTTTTGATTTAATTAAAAACTTATTATGTAATTTTTTTAAATTGACATTCAAGTGTGACCACAAAGCTGAAACTGCACGAGAGCTTGACACATCAGTTTTTTTGGTTCTCCTTTTAAGTATATAATAATAGATGGATTTTTTTTATGAAGATAATATATGAAAATTTAATACAGTTGTCTCCTGCTAAAAAATGTTAAACCCTTTTTCCCATCTATATCAACTTCAAATTTCAAATTTTGAAAAAGAAGTAGGATATTAATACACTTGTTTGCCACTAATTAATTCTAAACTCTTTTCGCACTAACTATTTAGTTTAAATATTTTAAATTTCAAATTAAAATGAAATATATTTCATTCATCTGTGATTTTAAATTCTATATCTTGTATAATTATTGTTCGTTTTTCATATTATCATTATGAACATTCACATCTTTATGAGGATTCCATTCACATCTCATTCATCTTAGGATTAACGATTTCTCATTTTTATTCATCGAATTAGCAACTCATTTTTATTCATCTTTATGAGGATGCCATTTTGGAATTTGGTATTTATAAGAATAATTGAGAGATGAGAGGAACTCAAAAGTTTTGTTTAGGTAGGATAATTTTCAATATCATTAATAGAGTTTCCATTTTCCAATAATTTTCAATTAAGAACCTTACAATTCCAATGTAGAAATGATAGTGGGGCATTAATTAGATGTCTCCCATTAATTCCTTAATTTCCAATTTTAATTTATTTTATTATTATTTATTTAATATTAATTTTTGATTAAAAAAATTACCAAAAGAAGAAACTTTTCAAACATTTCTTAAGTGTGAACACATTGATGAAATTGAAGGAGAGAGTGACACATCATCAAACTTTCCAATGTTATTTATTCCCTTAGTATATATAATCAAACTTTCCAATGTTATTTATTCCCTTAGTATATATAATGATATAATAAAAATATTGATCTCTGAGACTCTCTCGCGCCTCATAGGTTGTAATCTCTTGCTTTCCTAGCTAACTAAAAGATTTTTTCATTAATAAATAGAGAGAATGAAGACTGGAAACTTTGAACAAATCTAATACACTATATATAATTTCTCTTTCCTTCTCTAAAACCCAATATCTCGAGCTTGACTTGGATTTACGTACAGTGACATCATCATACTTCTTTTCTATTGCTTTTACTTCCCAAGATAGATTAGACTCCTAGTAGCACATAGTAGAGTATTGTTATGGGCAATGCAACCAGCATTCCAAATATAACTTTGCACAGTTTGTGAAGTCTCTTTTAAAATTTATTTTATATTCCATAAGTCCACACAATCACTTGTATCTATTGCATTTTATTGAAAACAGATTTACAAAAGACACTTACGCAGTACTGAGTATATCTGCATGGAGATTGTATTCTTTGGCAAACACAAAGCGAACGATACCCTGGGGAAGGGCAGCTTGCAAAAATTAAACTTATTATCATAAATAACTAAGAACAACGACATTGGACTTTGATTAAATGATAAAGTGGGTTTTATATATATTTCACCTGAACAATTGCAACATGTAAAAGAACTCCATGCATATCGGTGCCTATTGAGGTTGCTGCAATTACACCTAGATCTGTCAAGAACCTAACAGCCATAGAAAATGCTGCCACAGATTTTCCACAGGCAATGATCTTGGGTTGTAATGCCATGAACAGACCTGTTTAAGAAAGCATTTTATTATAAATGGTTCCCATAATAATTAACATACATTTTTTTAGGACAATGGCAGAATTAAAATGAAAGGAAGAAAAAAAAATTAAAAAATTATAAGGCTCGAGAGAAGTACCTAGACTGAACATGGCTATTCCTAGACCAGCATCAGAAAGTATTGAGATGGAACCTTTCACAATATTAAGAATGAGAGTGGATCTTCTTCGCTAAAGATCCCGTCTTGCTTCCTCTTTGACTGGAAAGAGGTAATCAGTCCGTGACTAATGTTCAAGAAAATGAGAAATAGAATGAGAGTGGACGAGGGAAAAGGAAATGATGGGTTTGTGTGAAGAATCAGAGCTGAGAAAGGCGTTGTGAGAGAAAAATAAAGATGCCATTTTGGAATTTGGTATTTATATATATAATTGAGAGATGGGAGGAACTGAAAAGTTTTGTTTAGGTAGGATAATTTTCAATATCATTGATAGACTTTTCATTTTCCAATAATTTTCAATTAAGAACCTTACAATTCCAATGTAGAAATGATAGTGGGGCATTAATTAGATGTCTCCCACTAATTCCTTAATTTTCAATTTTGATTTATTTTATTATTATTTATTTAATATTAATTTTTGATTAAAAAATTACCAAAAGAAGAAACTTTTCAAACATTTCTCAAGTGTGAACACATTGGTGAAATTGAATGAGGGAGTGACACATCATCAAACTTTCCAATGTTGTTTATTCCCTTAATATATATAATGATTTTTGTAAATTACACTATGTAATCCCGGGCAGCGGCGGACCTAGGTGGGTGCAAGTGTGTTCAAGTGCACACACAAATTTTTTGAAAAAAATAAAATAAAGAATAAAATATATTTTGGGTCATCAACAAAAATTACAGGATCCAATTTAATCTCTTAAAAAAAAGTCGACTTGTGATCCTTTTAATTTCCAAAATAAACCAATGTTAGTTCTTTTGAGAGATTAATGTTAGTCTTTTTGAATTTCTGAGCATCATGATTTTGATTATCTAGATCTATTTTTAAATTCTGAGGGATCACGAGTAGATTTTTTTCGCTAAGAGATTAAATTGAAGCCCGTAATTTTTGTTGATGACCCAAAATATTGTATTATAACAGTTCAGTTGACTTTTGATTACTTTTTTTATATTAAGTTAAAGTTTTCTTTTCTTTTTTATATTCTTTTGTATTTTAATATATTTAAAGTTTTCTTTAAAATTATTTTCCTTTATTCTTTTATTCTAAACGTGCAGACATTAAAAAACTTTCTAGGTCCGCTATTGCTCTCGAGAGAACATAGTGTAATCTAGTATTTTCCAGGGAGAAAACATAGTGTAATTTGTAAGAGTTTGTAAATATAACCATTTCCTTAATTATTATTTCAATAAAGTTTGCGAAGAGTTTTAGATTAACATACAATTTGGTTCAAGAATTATACCCGTTAAGTGGATTTAAAACCCAAATAATGTGTGTGTACATACAATTTGGATGAAGAATTATAATCAAATGGTGGTGCTTAGTTAGTAGCAAGGGAACTGCGTAATTGAAAAGAAAAAAATTTGGTTCGATCTCCACATGTCATTTTTGAGAAGGATTTAAATATCTTTACCCATGACTCACCCCGCACTTCGTATTAGTCTCATAGTCGGCTAAAAAAGGCAAAACTTGCAGGGATATCAGAGCGGGCCAACTCGGCTCAAAAAAGTAATTAAAATTAGGTTAACTAAAAAAACCCAAATTACACTGCTTTATCATTTTAAATTAAAATATTATCAATCGATTAATATAACTTATTTTTGTTTAAGGTTTGTGAGTATTAATTATGAAATTAATATTTCTTATGTTGTAAGATTACAAATACATAAAAGTTTGTGAGAGTTATGTAGACCAATATTATGAGAAAAAAGAAAATAAAAAAATATAAATTTCAGTACTTTTATATATATTTTTTAAAAAATTATCTACTATGACTTGAGAATTATTAAATCTATTAATTATCAAACGTACCTTATTTGTTGCTAGTTCGCGGTAGAAACCATGGTCAGCCGTAACTGACATTTATGGCTTGGTATGTCTATTATCGATTCAGTTGAATATCAAATCATAATTAAGAAGCGCCTACAAACAATGTATTTCATCATTTTTACTAGAGGGGAGATATTTTAACTACTAAAAATATCTATTACCAATTCACTACCAATTATCATTGGATTAAAAAGAGAGAATGTTGAAAAGTTTTTGAATAGAGAAAAAATATTGATCCAATAATAATTATGGAGATAGTGAGTTGATAATAAATTTTGCCAGCAGTAAAAATATCCCCACTCTTTTTATTAATCTACGATGGACAAGAACGAACCCAAACTAATAAACCACACCTCACATTCGCGTATCTATCCACCATCGAGTTGACACTTGACACTGCTTTTCCCTAATCATCTTCCTCTGCCGCCATAATGCTTATTGATGGGAAGATATTTCACATAAATCAGGGCATTTTTATTACTAATTTTGATTAAAAAATAACAAAAAGAGAAATGATAATAATTAATATTACGATACTTAATTAAGTATTATAAGATTAATTATGGAAAAAACTACTCTTATATTACATGTGATAACTTTATCTCTTATACACCTTTTCGACAACTGCGTCACTTTTTTCTTTTCTTTTCTTTTTATTTTTCAGGTGGTGGAGCCCACAAATTTATCTCTATGACATGAGATAACTTATCTCCTTTAATATGAAATTAATAAAATCCAATAATTATTACCATTCCTCACATAATTATTACCACTATTAGAAAAGTCTAAATTTTTGAAAGAAAATATTCCATCAAAATTAAAGAAGAAAATTTCAACGAAAAACGTATTTCGTCAAAAATTATTTTCTGTCGAAAATTTAAAAAAAATATGTTAAAAGAAATTGGAAAAAAAGGTGTGTCATTTTAAATGACACACCTTTCATCCTTTTACTCTCACAAAGAGTTGAGATTCACATCTTTAAAAAAATTCTCCACTCTCTCTCATGATTTATCTCTTTCTCTCACTTAAAATGACACAACTTTGTATCTTTTAAAATGATACTCACTTTTCCAAAGAAATTATATTTATGAATTTTTCGACAAAAATCAGATTCCGTAAAAAATTTCGATAGAAAATAAATTCCGTTGAAAATCCTTATAAAAAATAAATCAAAAAGAAATTACATTTATGAATTTTTCGAAAAAAAAACAAATTTCGTCGAAAAATTCATAAAAAATAAATAAATAAAATTATATATTGACGAAATTTATTTCCCGTCGAGAATTATTACAAGATTTTTCGATGGAATTTCATTTATTTTCCCTTGAAATTTTCTACGGAAATTATTCAGTTTAAATTTTTCAATGAAATCTCTAATTTCGTGTAAAAAATTGTTACCAACGAAGAGATATTGGACGGATTCATTTCCGTTGAAAAAAATACATTTTTTAGTATAAGTAAATTACATTTTTAAAGAATCAATTCAACTCAAAAATTAAGTGAAGGCTGAATTTGCTGAATTTGAAGAGTGAATAATACAGGGGTTCCCCTTTCCTACCTGTGGGTAACAATATATATCCACAATGCTTAATTTTTTTATTAATTAAATGAGGAGCGATGATGATTAAAAATCCGTTACACCTGTCTGGCGGGTCCAGGGGAAGCCCGTGGCGGGGGGCCATCACCAATGAGTTAAGTGGATCAAATACACCAAGTGGGTTCAACATTACATCTCAACCCAAAATCTTAAGACATTGGGTTCATGGGTCTTTCAACTTATATACTCTTCACTTAGCCCATTAATACCGAGACTTTAATATCATATAAAAAACCAATTTAACTCAAAAGTTTAAGCTGCTGTGTGAGGTTACATTAATGATTTATATATTTCTAATAATATTGTATATGTAATTATTAATACATAAAAAATTAAAAGCTTAATTAATAGAGTAATATTTACTTTATATTATTTGAAATACATTAATTTTTAAACATATAAAAAATAAATAAGATCTGCTGTAATTAAATAATAAAAATTACATAAATATAAAATTACGGGTGTAAGTAGCATTATTCTAACAAAAAAGATGAGTGCACTGCTTCGGCTACCTAAAATAGTCTAACAACTAATTGATTCCAACAACTCATTAAGGGGCGTTTGGTACAAGAGAAATTATTTTTTATTCGAGAATCTCAATTTTCAAAAATATAATTTTTACATTCAGTTTACGATAATATTCAAAAATTTAAAATTTAAAAAAAAAAATTAATTTTCTGGAAATCTTAGAAAAAGTCGCGTAGCAAACGGCCCTTAAGGTTATGTTTCATAATTGTTTGTTTTGAATGAAACAAAAAATTTCTGGCTGATATCACACACTCACATTTTGGTTGCTTGCATACAACGAGACAAATGTAACAGAAGCTCGCAAAGAATTGTGTTCTATTATTTGCCCTGACTCAAACATGACAGCAAGAGTCGTTCAACTGGCCTTTCTATGAGCAGCCAAAAAGTGTGTCCAATTTTGTACCTTAATTTCCCGGTGGGTTTCGATTAAACTGAGAGAATAATTTTTTTTTTTCAAAATAATCTTTAGTGAATTTTTATTATAAACTACTTAAAATATAAAATTAATTAATTTAACACGTACTTAGATTTAATATTTATTCCTCCATGTTAATATATTTTGAAATTTAATTTAATTTTTATAAATTAAATTATTTTTTGTAATTAAATTATTTTTAAAAATCTGTTTTGTCACTTTTGTGAAAGCGGATGGAGCCATTTTTTTTTTTTCTCTTTCTCCTCCTCAAAAAGCCCCTTCCCACTATATGTGTTTACAACCAAAAGATAAGATTATCTTATATTTACATGAGAAACTTTATAGATGGGGAATGATCTTATTAATTATTGGGTCACACTTATTAATTAATTAATAATTTTTAATAAACTATAACTGTCAATTTGATAAAAATCAACAATTAAGATTTAGTGTTTTAGTTTTACACCAAATCTTAACCGTTGATTTGATGAATCTAACGATTATAATTTATTGGGTCACACTCATTAATCAATTATTAATTTCTAAAAATATAACATTTAGATTGGCAAAAATCAATGGTTAAGATTTGATATCAATTTTTTTAGTTTGACACTGGAATCAAAGTATCTTATCCTATGTATATGTGTGTTTAATATTTCTCCTATTACAAAAGATAAAAATATCTCTTACAAATCTAAAACGATATTTTTTTGGGATTTGGTAAAGAAAAATATGCTTGATTGCAAAAATAAATTTATCTCATGATAATATATATATATATATATATTAAACTTCAGCTTTTCTAATGATACTTCTTGTTAGCTTATATTTTTGTATATCATGTTATGACAAAGAATAACACACACAAAAAAGACTCAAATATAATTTTATTGCGATATACCTATATTTAATTAGGGGCGCCAAAATAGGTTATGACACGTGGGTCGACCTGCGACACGACACGAAAATTTGTATTTGTGTTGACTCAAAATTTTGTTGTGTCGTGTTCATGTTGAAAAAAATGACACAAAAAATCAATGTCATGTCAATACGAATTCAACCCATTTTTAAATTTTTTTTGGTCAATTACTGTTTTGACCCATAATTTGCGTGTCATTCGTGTCGTGTTAACCCACCAAAAATTCATGTTATATTCGTGTTGAAAATTCTGACATGAATAAATTTTTTTGTCATGTTCGTGTTGCGTGTATTCTTGTGATGTCAATTTATGTTATGCCATGTCGTGTTGATCCGTTTTATTGTAATTTTTTTTTTTGTATTTTTCCCGTAATATAAGAAGAAAAATAAATAAGAATCTATATAGGCCATAGGCAGACCTACGTTATTGCAACTGTGTGCAAGTGCACATCAATTTTTGAGAAAAAAGAGAGAGTAAAGTATCATTTGAATCCTCAAGAAAAATTATGGGCCCAATTTAATCATTTAGAAAAAAATAGTCGACTCGTGGTCTTTTTGTATTCAAAAATAGTCACAGTTAATCAAAATCGTGGTCCCTCTGAAATTCAAATAAGACCCATATTAGTACCACAAAAAGACTAACACGAGTTGACTTTTTTTAAGGAATTAAATTGGGCCCCGTGATTTTTGTTGATGACCCAAAAGATGCTTTACTCAAAAATAAATTGAAGTTTTCCTTTCTTATTTATATTCTTTTATTTTTTAATACATTTAACTTTCATTAAAAAATAATTTTTTTAGGGGGCAGACATAAATAAATTTTCTAGGTCCGCTACTATTAACATAGAGAAAAATATTTCTTCTTTTGCTGTAGAGAAGTTTTTTCTGCCACATTTATATAAAGGTGAGTGAGTCCCATTATAATTAGAAGAGAAATAAAAGATTAGTAAAATATAATAGGACCTACTCAAAAAAATATTTTTTGTAGTAAAAACAGAAATACTAAACTCATCTACATACTTAGTTGAATATGAGTATTATTACTTGAAAAACTTAAACCCATTAACGCAAATATATATTAGAGAAAAGTATAACTGAAAGGAAAGTTTGAACAACAATTATAGCTACTGAAAATTTTCATAAAAATTATTCTCCAATATTAAGAACGGAACATATGCATAAAAGCTGCTTGTTGCTGCATAATCCATTTTCATAACTTTTGACTCTTGAAATACCAACAAATGTTTACGTGTATAGTGATGATTACGTATTTTGTATTTCAAAATTATGTATATGGTAGTTATCTCATTAAGTGACTTTCATAAGATTTAGGTTCAAACACGTGCCATAGTCTTCATTTTGCTACCAAGGTCAAAGATTAGCTGATACCAATAGTGGAAAGAAAATCCATTAGTAATGCAATAAAATCAATATTAATTAGCCATCCATCTGTATCACTGAGATCCAAGGTTAAGTGCCCTAATAATGCGCCCCATTAGTTGAACAAGTAAGATAAGTTTGAGATTGAAAGAAGTATTTTATATGAAGGGTTTGGAACGTGATGATAGGGACCAATGCTTGTGAACAAAGTGTCATGTTCAAGCTGAAATTTGTTGTCCTTGTGTCAAGCTCTCAGCAGTTAAGAAGATTATATAGATCATGCCTATATAACCTAATCCATTAAGGTGACAAGTAATAAGCTAATATATTCATTAAACAAAACGAAAAGTGATGTAAAGAAAAAGTTTGTTAAATATATATGCTATCGCCAGGTTAGAAAGCATGAAGGCGAATAAAAGAGGGCTCTGAACGCACTCAAAACTGGAAGAATTGTACTTCGATCCTACGGACAAGTTTGAGGGTTTTTTTATTTTTATTTTTTTTATTTTTTATTTTTTATTTAAATTAAGAGGAATATGATAAAAAATATAATAAAATATAATGGATTCTTAATATAAGTAGCTAAGATCCGTACATTCTCTATCCTTCAAGTTTAATGAATTCTTATATGAGAGTACATCTTAGAAAAATATAATAAAATTATTAATTGACTTTTATCTAACATCTTAAATTTTTTTGTTGAAATGACTTTTTAGACGGTATTAATCAGGGTCTTTGTGTTTAAGTGGTCACAACTCACTAGTTTGATTCTAACCTTCATTTTATTTGTAAAGAACCAATTCAACCAAAAAACTTAAGCTATTGAGTGGGGCTGCATTAATAATTTTATATATCTCAACATTATTAATAAATAATTAAATATTATGGAGTTTTTTAACATAGTATAAAAGGCATGTGTATGGTTCATCTTTCAAGTTCGATTGACATTGACTCCTCTGTGAGGGGATATATTAAAGAAATATATTATAAAACCCTTAATTTATGCTCTGAGGGGGTGTATTAGAGAAGTATAACATAAAATTATAAAAGTAATTTTCACCTAATAAATTATGCTTTTGAGTTGAATTAATTTTTTAAAGAAAGAATCTCAATTGTCAATTTGTCAGTTGATTCTTCATAGATAAATTTATCTTTTGTAATCTCAGAGTTTGGGAATTTTTTTTTTGAAATGTTACTTCTTTCTTTTAAGAATGATTTTTCCCAAAACATATTTATTTATTTTTTCCAAATTTCAAAATAGAAAAGGATACTGTAACCACCAATTAGTTTTACTATCAATGTTACTACCAATCAATTTCACCGTTAGATCAATTATGTTGATCCAACGGTTATATTTACTTCCATTTTTGTATGGTTATGATTTCCAATATTTAATACTTTATATTTTTTTTCACCTTTGTATGATTATGATTTCTTATATTTAATATTTTCACATTCAATATGGGGAATCGTAACCAGACAAAGATGAAAATAAATATAATTGTTGGATCAATATAATCAATCCAACGGTGAAATTGATTGGTAGTAACATTGATAATAACAGTAATTGATTGTTACAATATCCTACCTTTTTTAAAATAAGTCGTTTGGAATTACAAGAAATAAATTCATTTCCAGTTACAAGTAGAAAAGAAATATATTTTTTTCCGGATAAACATGTTTTCCTTAAACTTATCATTCATTATTTTTTTAGCATTATTTGTATTTAAAAAATGGGGTATGCATTGTATTTATTGTTAACATTGTATTTTTATTTTTTTTTGGATAAATCACAATTATCTTCCTAGGATATAATTCTGTTTGAGCAAAAAAATATCCATATTATAGAGGGGTGCTTGCTCTCCTAATTTTTTTTTTTCGCATTCACAATAACTTGAACAAAAAAATTGCTTAACCAGTTTAACATTGTGATTTTGAGTACACTTCGTACCAATAACTTGTAATTATAATTGTTTAACTATTCTTATATGAATACTAGCCTTCTTTTTATTGAAGTTAAATTTTAATTAAAATATTAATATTTTTCTATTCACAGTCCATCAGTTATTTAATAATTTTTATACATATTATTTTAATTTTTTTTTTCTGCATAGTGCTGTTGACCACACATTTAATTATCGAAAACGCTTTTTTAGCAAAGTGATTCCTACTCTATCGGACTGAGTATAAGCTAAGTTGATTGATTATATTTTTATTGTTGGTGAATTTTTATAATATTTGATAGAAATAATTAAGATAATATGTAGTTAATTGATATACGTAATAGGTACATGTTCATCAATTTTAAAACACAACATCAAACAATTCCTTTAGACTAAAATAACTAATACATATATTAATTCACAGGTTTGAAGCGGAATCATTATGAAACTAAGTATTGATCTGCAACGATTTATTTCAAACCTTATGTTGGATACTTTATGATGTTTTAAGTTATTGGGAAAACATTAAAAAGTACAATATTTGAAGTTATTAATTATTGGGACTAGATACTTGATGTATTGTATATTTTCATCAAAAGTTAAACTTACGTATAGGGATTTTGGCGAGTGAATTTTTTGTCGAGTCACATATTAAATGAATTATTTGGTCTCACTCATTGGGTCCAAATATACTAAGGGGGCGTTTGGTACAAGAGAAATTTTTATTTGTCCGGGAATCTCGATTTTCAAAAATATGATTTTTGCATTCAGTTTACGATAATATCTGAAAATTTAAAATTTAGAAAAATTCAATTTCCCGGGAATCCCTCAAAATCCCGCGTACCAAACGCAATGTAACAGTTAAATACAACGGTTGGGTGGATAAAAGTCTAACTTTAAAAAAATTATTCATTGGTATAAGAATGTTAACTTTTATATGTCTCAGATATACTAACACAAGCGAGATCGGCAGATTTATATGTCTCACATTCACCGTGAAGGAAATACAGTAGCGGACTTTCTAGCCTCTTACTCTATGGTTTCTCTTGGGTAATTCAGGAATTTGATAGTCCACCGTCAGGTTGTATTGATAGTCTGTATGGTGACACTATAGGTGTTCACTGGTCTAGGCTTTGTGCTTAATTTCTTTTTGTTGTGTTTTTGTTTTAATTTCCTATTATTTCCAAAAAAAAAAAAGAATGTTAACTTTTATACCATTATATCGGTTATACCACCGTAAGTCAAAACCACTCTTATATCATCCAATAATTTTTTATGGGATTTTATCTCAAAATCAATAATTGAATTGGAAAATTCTTATCATATAAATCATATTTATAAAATATTATATCATTCTAAAATTATTTAATCCTCCATTAATATACATTAAATTTAACATAATATATACTTTTGAAATATGTAAGAAATAAAATTATTTAATTATATTCTTATTGTTATTCATTTTTATAAGATTTGATACAAATAATTAAGTTAATATATAATTATAATTCTAATGAAAAACATATTAAAAATATAACATGCATTTTATTTTGAGGTAGTTATCGGTCTAGAATTTTTTTAATATTAATTAAAAAATAATAAAATATAATTAAAGTACAAATGTTTATCAAATTAAGAAATGATTATCAAGAATTGAAAATTTCACATGTGTTATCACTTATCAGAATGCACCTCATTCCAAACAGCGAAACTTGCATCTTTCTGATGTAGGAGATGATGTGACCTCTCCATCAAACTCTCCATTTGAAACAGTGGAAGTCCCATTTTTTCCGGTTCAAGAATTTCTTTTTTTTGGTACAAAGATTTTCTTTTCGATGATTACTTTGATTCTAAATTATTTGCTTCAATTTGAAATCCTGTGCATTTCAGCATTTTGATATTGAAATTCGAAAATCCCTAAAAGAAATTAACTTATTAATTTTTATCAATCCATTTAATATATGGATTCGTTTTTTTACGGTTAATATAGATAACTTATCTACATTAATTTCAAAATGACATCGTTTTGGGACGAAAATTAATTTATTTTTGTAATTATAATTTATTTCAGGATTATAATAGTCTTTTTCATTATAATTTTTCAATCTAAAATAGCATCATTTTGAGAGCGAATGTACATAACTTATCTACATTCAGTGTAGAAACATTAAAGCCTTAATTTATAGGTAAGTTATAACGAAAGTTTTCATTCTATAAGTGACATTATTAAAATTATAAAATTAAAGTATACATATTCTTATTTTAAAGAGTAAATTAGACTTTTGTCTGTAAAATGTTTATTAAAAAAATACGATCATATAATTTTAAAGTGGTAATTTCTATTTGAGTTTGACGAAATATTCAATGGATTGACAAAAACTTAAAATTCATGTTGCATTTTAAAATAAAAATGTTATCAACACATTTTTTTATATATTTTTTTAGTATTTTTCCATTATTGAGTGTAATTTCATATGAATCATATTAAATAATTTGATCCTACTTTTTATCAGTAATCAGGCGAGTAAAAAAAATTTATTTAATAATAAATATTTAAAAAATATCAAATAATATATTATTATCATTCACCTTTAAAATGATTTTGAGACCAAAAATCAGAGTCTGTTTGGATCCTCTCTTTTTTAAGCTTGAAGTTATTTATAAGATAAAGTTAAAAAAAAACTTAAAAAAAAGTTAAAAGCTATTTGGTAATTATATAAAAATTGTAGCTTAAAAATTACTTAAAATCATATATTTCAAGAAAATTATCTCTATCTATCTTTATAACTTTCATTTTAAAAAAAGATAGCACACAATTCAAGAAAAAAAGATAAGAGCTCCTCACCAAAAAAAAAAAATTAGAAAAAAAAGAAAGATAAGAGCTTAAAAAAAAGCTCTTCCTAGGAGCTTTTAGCTTTTAGTTTTTTTTTTCATTATAAAAAGAGAGCTTTTCATTATAAGAGCTTTTTTTAAAATTTATTTGACGTAACTTATACTTATAAGTAGCTTCTAACTTAAAAAAAAAAGGATAAAAAAGTGAGTTAAACTTTCCTAATTCAAATGCATTATTCATCAATGAGCAATTATTTAAAAATATAAATTACCTACTGTCTCACGGAATCACGGGTCAACTAGCAACGTGGTACAAATTAAAGTACATGTTTAACTTACCAAAAAAATAATAATAATAAAGAGGTAGGATTACATTGGTGTTAAATTTGAAACTTGACACTCTATCTGAGAGCCGTTGATCAAAAAAGATCAATGATGTCACATGCTTATAAATCATAGTCGTTGATCTTTTTTGATCTAATGACTCTTAGATTAGATGTCAAGTTTAAAATTTGACACCGATATCAAAAACATGTTTAACATAATCAAACAAGCTCTACTAATTTCATGGACACGTAAACTTATTAGTCCAAATTTTTATTGGGAACTTTGCTGACACCGCATTAACAATTTTAACTTTTTGACTAAACAGATTAAAAGAAAATTAATAGATTGCACTAATATCTTGGCCGGTTCAATGTAGATAGCTTTTATTAAATTTCTTATTCTGTCAAGCCAGTAACGAGACAAATTAGCAAAACTAGTCTTAATATTATAAGAAATAATGGGATTTGAAATCTAACATGATGTTAATCCTCTTTAAAGAATTAGTTGTCTAAGATTTTGGATACATACGCAAATCGATCAATTGTCTCTTATAAAGCTAGAAGCTGAAATTCATATTGTATATATCTAGGTTGGCTTGCTTTTTTTTTTTTTTTTCAGTATATCTTTAC